>NC_135316.1:32731864-33359521 GCF_048772815.1 Callospermophilus lateralis
TTTTGAGACAGAATCTCAGTAAGTTGATGAGGGTCTTGCTGTATTTTAAAGTACTATCTCACATAATAGCTGGGATGACAGGTGTGCATCACTGTGCCCATCTTCTTCAGGAGTTCTTGAATAATATGTTCTTTCTTATTTATCATATTCTTTGATGTTGAAGTGAATTAACAATTTTTTATCCTTTTTTAATTATCATGTTTTCCTGTCCTAGTGAGATTTTCTTTTTCCCTATGTTGTCACAATTGTATTTGTCTTGCTTCCTCTTTTGTGCGAATAATACCTTTAAGTATCTTTAATGCTTGTTTAGTGCTTATGAATTCCTTTAGTTTTTGCTTTGGGGGAAAGGTTTTTATTTCTGCTTTGAGTCTGAAGCATAAAGCTGCTAGATTTAATCATTCGGGGTTGGCAGGATTTGTTTTTGAAGACTTTCAATGTATTGCTGCATCTTCTTAAGGCCTTTAGAGATTCTACAGAGAAATCTGCTGCTGTTCTAATGGTTTTGGCTTTCGAAGTGACCTGACTCTTCTCACTTTGAGCTTTCAATGTTTTTTCTTTGTGTTCTACTTTCAGAATTTTTAGGTAATGTGAGGTGGAGAGTTCCATTTTGTATTTGTATGTATTTGGGGTTCTAAGTGGCTTCTGCACTTGATGGCCACATCTTTTTCAAGATCTGAGTAATATTCTGCATTAATTAACTGAATAAGTTTGCTATGGCATTATCCTGTACCTCCACTTCTTGGTCTGCAGCTATGAATCTTGAGTTTTGTATTTTAATGGATTTCTAATCAGTATGACATAATGCAAACTCCTTCATCATGCCTAGTATTAATTATAATTGTAGTCTTCTGTTAAAAGTTTTTAAATATTTAATGCTGCATGATAACCAGTATATTCATAAATATTTAAAGAAGTTTTTAAAATATTTCCTCTTATTTTGAAGGGGGTGCTAAGTAACATTAGGTACATTACATAGCACACTGTCATACATTCCTATTCAGAGTTGGTAGCCATATGAATATATGAATCTGGTATAAACTGGAGAGCATGTGTGAGGCTATATTTTGAATAAGTCAGTTTTCAAATTTTTTACTTTTCAATTTTTAACTGGCATGCATTTCAAAACTGGAAAGTGGGGTGTCTTCTTGGACACGCAGTAGAAAATCTTTATGCAATTCATATTATTTTTTCCAGAGTATCTGAGAATCTTCCCTAGAAGTGTGATGGTTATGGATGTGGTCATGAATATCAAAGAGCAAAGCACAGTGTAAACAGAGAAGCCAAAGGTAAAAACCCTAGAGTGTAAAAAATTCACTGGAGAGTATGATTGTTAAAAGTATGAGCACAAGTATATTATAATAGTTGAAGAAAATTGCTAAAATGCATTAATGAAAAAGAGTGACCAATAAGTGGTGTATCTAATCAAGTTTCAGCAACAGCCTAAATTGGCGTGTTGCTAGGGGAGCTAAATTATAGTTCCATATCAAGATATGTTTAGATGAGAGGAAAGGCAAAGGCAAGAAGGAGATGAATGAAGAATAAGAAAGGAAGAAAATCTAGGGAATAAACAAAGCAAAGAGAAGCAGGCATAGACTTTAGAGGGAAGGGCAATCACGCCATATAAAGGAAAGAAAAGGACAAGGTATTTGAAATTGAAATGTGGAAAGAAGGTGTGAGTTTCCAGGACCAAAATTTGTCTCAAAAGTGAAGATTTCCCAGTCATTCTGTGTTCCTCAATGTTAGAAAGACATTAAAAATTAAAATACACCTAAGCGCTGACCTATGTTATATTTACCTGAAGTAAATTTAAACCAATATAGCCAGCCACGTATATACATAATTTTATGCCATCTCTAATGTTCCTACTTACCAGGACCGTAATATCAGGCAGAAACAGAGAATGTGGAAAAAGAAAAAATAGTGGTTAATCTTGACATTGCTTGATGAAATGTCCATTTGAAAATTCATGACTGTTTACACAGCTTCAAGTTAAGGGGCATAACTAGAAGTATTGTAGTTATATTCCAAGCTGGTAAGTTAAAGGATAGGAATTGGAAGTGAAGTAAGTATAGACAAGAACTCTCAAACTTTAATGAATCATCTTTTGGGGACCATGTTCACAGTGCACATTCTGATGCAACAGGTTTTTGATGCTTCCAATATTCCTGGGCCTCATGACACAATCTGAATGACAAGGGAATGATTTCCCCTTAGGAAAATCTCAAAGGTTTTAGTAATACTTGACTGCACTTTGTGAGAGAAATTCCATGCTATAATGGTATTTCTGGTTTGGGGAATTTGTAAAGGTCTCAGGACCCATCTCTTTGCCTGCTACATAGCATGAGTCTCTAAGATTTCATATCACTCCAGTCAGAATGGCAGCTATTAAGAATACAAACAACAATAAGTGTTGGTGAGGATGTGGGGAAAAATTCACACTCATACATTGCTGGTGGGACTGCAAATTGGTGCAGCCGATTTGCAAAGCAATATTGAGATTCCTTGGCAAGCTGGGCATGGAACCACCATTTGACACACCTATTCCACTCCCCAGTCTATACTCAAAGGACTTAAAAACAGCGTAGTACTGGGACACAGCCACATCAATGCTTATAGCAGCACAATTCACAATAGGTGAATTGTGAAAACAACCTAGATGTCCTTCAGTAGATGAATGGATAAAGAAAATGTGGTATATATACACATGGAATTTTATTCAGCCTTCAACAAGAATGAAATTATGGCATTTGCTAGTAAATAGATGAAGCTGAACAATATGATAGTAATTGAAATAAGCCAATTCCAAGGAACAAAATGCTGAATGTTTTCTGATATGTGGATGCTAACCCACAGTAAGGGAGTAGGGTAGGGAAGCATAGAGGAACTTTGGATTAGACAGAGGGGAGTGAGGTGAGGTAGGAAGGATAGTAGAATGAATCAGACATTATTACCATATGTGCATATATGACTGCATGACTGGTATAATTCTACGTAATGTACAACCAGAAGAATGAGAAGTTATATTTATGTGTAATGTTCAATATGCATTCTACTGTAATGTATAACTACTTGGAACAAATAAAAAAATTAAAAATAAATTTTAAAAATTCATTATGTAAGAATCACAGCAAATAATCTATTCCTAAAATAATCGAAATTATTTATTAATCTAAGTAATCTAAAATAATCTCTAAAATACATTTGTGATCTACTTCACAGTGTTACTGTGGCTCACAGTAAAGTCTCAATAAATACAAACTCTTAGAATTATGCTTTTTTTGTTGTTGCTTTTTGTTGTTGTGCTGGTGGTGGTTTGTGGTACTAATGATTTAACACAAGAATGCTCTACAAGTAATCCACATTCCCATCTCCATTTTCCTTTTTACATTTTTTTCTGGAACATGGACTTCTACTGACTCTGCCTCTTGAGTACAATTCATCTTTTTGAAGAATATACTCTCTGTTTTTGAAGATGTTTTAGAAAGAACATATATGATAATGAGAATATCTTCAAAATTTATTTTCCCATTTAGACCATATTTAGTTTCAACATAAAATGTTCACTATTCTAAACCAAATTTTATTCTCAAATGTCATATTCTATTCACTATTCCATAATTTTCAGGATGAGCAAGTAAGGAATAAGTTATAAAATGACAGTAAGAGATCCATGTTCCAGCATATGCTGGAGTGTAACCTGTGTATGCCAATGTAATCTGTCAGATTAGGAGAATGAGTTTAATATGAGTGAGCAATGCAATATGACTATACTACAGAGCACTTCTCAATTTAGGCTGCATTATTACAAAATGGCCTCCCCAATACAAAATAGATTGGGCCTATTCTATAAGCTGCTAATCGGGCTATGCTTCAACTATCATTTGTTATCATTCATCTTCTATAGGAGTATGTTAAGGCAGAATATATCCAAACAGATGTGAGTAGGATGGTGAAAGTGCTTGAACTTAAGCCACTAAGTTATGAGAGAAGAACTGGAAATAATTAGCCCAGAGAAAACAGTGCTTGATTTGGATATGGCTAAATATTTCTAGCTCCTTGAAACTCAATAATAGCTACTTTAATTAGATATATTATTCATGATGTTTCATAATGTATTTTTCTCTTAACCAATTCAGTGAGTTCATACTATTGGTTATATGTATTTTTACAATTTTTCCATATGTATTTATACTTGACTTTCATATTTTATTTGTGTCACTCTAGTGCCTACCTTATTAAAGAGTGCTATATTTTTAATTCAGATTCAAAGAATGCGTGAACTTTCAGAGAGTTTGGAGTTCTTGAACTTATTTGCCTAAATTATGATGTGTGTATTAGCAATTACATAGTTTATACCATATAATACACATTTTTCTTATTAGCTATGGGACAAATAAACCATATACCTGTGGCTGACTAATTCTTGTATTTTATTTATTTTTAATTTCTTTTTATTCTGGAAGTTTTGAAGTGTGTGTGTGTGTGTGTGTGTGTGTGTGTGTGTGTGTGTGTGTATTCTCACTGTGTGGATAGGTCAGAAAAAATATTTATGTAATTTTACTTTCATTTAATTGCTTTCTTTTGCATCTGTTTATGATTTAGCCTTGTTTTGACTTGTGTGGGATATAATTATATATAGGTTTGAACTGTTTTGATGTTACATTAGCTTGTTTGTTTGTATATTGTTTTTTGTCCTTAATCCCACTTCTTTAGTTTCTCTCCACCCCAATCCTAAATTTTCAAGCTTCCTCTCTTCTTTGGTCTTTTGATGACTTTTAGTTAATTTTTTTGTAACTCCTTCTTTATAGTCAACATCAGCTACCTATCGCCTGACTCTCTTTTGTATACTTACATATTTCAAACATTTCTTGCCTTCCTACCCTATTTTCTCTTTACTTAAGAAACTTTAATTCCATTGACTAATAGAATTAGATAGCTAATATAATTCTTACCCAATTCCTGTGGTTGTGGTTATTGATAGACTACACGACATAGTAGACACCTGCTGTTTAATTCTGGATTGAGTTCATGATTTTTTATTTTTGGTATTGATGGTACTGATACTCACCTCAACATTCCTATATAGGTGGCAATTATTGCTATAGATGTCAAAGTGGACTGCAGACACTGTATGTCTGTTGCTAACAGTAGTGCTATTCCTGGCTCCCACTTCCTATAAGAGGGGCTGGAAAGTGATTGGGACATTTCAAGTTCACAGAGTTGAGATCTTGCTGTGGAATAATACAACTCAGCCAAGTAAGTAACAGCAAATCTCACTCCACACGTGATAATCTAGCCCCACCTGAGCCTTCACATTACTTCAAGGGCAGAGAATTGGGGAAACAAAACCAAAACCCCCAAACAAACAAACAAACAAAAACAAGTTCCAAGGAGGAACAATCATAGATGGCACCACAGGTTGCACCTGGGATATCTACTCATAAAGCAAAAAAGATAACTATCCACAAGAGGACTTAAAAGAGGAAGGAGAATCTATCTCAACTGATGCACAAGTCCAACCAAGACCTCTGAAAACATGAGGAAATAGGCCAAGAAATCTTCTCCAAAATTCAGAATCTGCCAACAAAGGATCCCAAAGATATGGAAGTAGATGAAATATCAGACAAAGATTATAAAAAATGATTATTAAAATGTTAAACTAAAAGAAGAGCTAAGCAATGGATAAAGAAAGCTAATATTGGAGATCAAAATCACTTCAATACAGAAACAAAAATATTGAAAAGAAACCAGTCATAACTCCTGGAAATGAAAGATACAAATCATACTTCACAGTAGCTCAACTGTGGAACCAACCTAGATGCCCTACAATAGATGAATGGATTAAAAAAATGTAGCATATATACACAATGGAATATTACTCAGCAATAAAGGAGAATAAAATCATGGCATTTGCAGGTAATAGGATGGAGTTAGAGAAGATAATGCTTAGTGAAGTTAGCCAATCCCAAAAAACCAAATGCCAAATGTTTTCTTTGATATAAGGAGGCTGATTCACAGTGGGGTAGGGAGAGGGAGTTTGGGAGGAATAGAGGAACTCTAGATTGGCCAGAGGGGTGGGAGGGGAAGGGAGGGGGCATGGGGTTAGAAATGGTGGTGGAATGTTATGATTATTATTATACAAAGTACATGTATGAAGACATGAATTGGTGTGCAAAAACGTTGTATAAAACCAGATATGTGAAAAATTGTGCTCTAAATGTGTGATAAGAATTGTATATATATATATATATATATATATATATATATATATATATATATATATATATATATATATATAATAAAATTCCACTGGAAACTATCACTAACAGATTAGATTGCATAGAAAAAATAACTTGAGTCCTTGAGGACAGAACTTCAACTTCAGACCTCCAAGACAGGATAAAGGCTCTCACATGGGGGTGTTCTGGTGGCCAGCATGGAGGTGGCAGGAGCAGCCCACAAAGCTGGGGAAGTCACTAACTCTGAGGGAGAATTCACCCAACCAGAGGGCTGAAAGTCCAGGGAGGGAGCAGAGGCCCCGCAGGGGTGATTGAGCCCCTGGTGGCAAGTTCCTGGTCAAAGCCCAGGCCAGGCCTCTGTTTAAGGCAGAGCACCAAGGGTGGCAGGAACCCTGCGCTGCCCGGAATTCTGAATGCTTTGGTCATAATTGACCCCAGCAACGCTCCAGGACATTTCGCTGGAAGGTGGATGGCCATAATAGAGTGGTTTTTGGAGCAGAGCTGAGGGCTCTTGAAGCTCTAGCAATGTCTTCGTGGTTTAGAGGCCTAGGCTTCAGCTTGGGCCAGTCCTTGGGTCAGGTGGGAGGCAGCTTGGCTTCCCCCACTGGCCAAGTCTCCAGCTGCACTATAGATATGCCTGTGGAGGTCTCCAAAGCTGTGGAAGCCGGTTCACTTCGTTGTCGGAGAAAGAAAATTGAAGCCACGGAATCAAGATTGACGTCTGAGAATACAACACTTAAAAAGTATTGTATTGATCTGGAAAAAAATGATGAAGCATCACAGTTTAAAATGAACCTTCAGTCTACAAGTTATCAAAATCAGCTGCAACAGAAACAGGGAGAAATCAGCCATCTTCAAGCAAGCCAGATGGAAGTACAGAAGCAGTTGTTGAGCCTGCATTCAGCTGCTCAATCAGTACCTTCAGGAGTGGGTGGTGTACCAGCAACCAAAGCACCTTGTTCATTCGGTTATGGACTCAATGAAATCTGCAACCTACAACATACTATTAAGGTCCTGGAACAAAACCGAAGTCAGGACATGGATCATCACCAACATGAAATGTCCGTTTTGCAGAATGCACATCAACAAAAATTGGCGGAGTTAAATCACCAGCATCAACAGGAGTCAAATGACTATGAAAGACGGATTGCAGAACTTGAAAAGCTGTTACACCAAGGTGACTCAAGAGTTACAGTAACTGATGAGTCTCATGTGTGGGAGATGCAAAACATGATTCAGGTTCTACAAAGTGAAAAACTAGAGTCCATAAAAAGAATCAAAGAACTTGAGGATACAATCAAAGACATAAAGAAAAAATTATCTTCTGCAGAACATGACAGAGATGTCCTGAAGGGAGAAAAAGAGCAGCTCAGTGTGGAAAAGCAACAAATATTTGAAGAGTGTGAAAACTTAAAACTGGAATGCAATAAATTGCAGCCTTCTGTGATGGAGGAGAGTGATCCTGTGGCAGAAAAGGGAACAATTCCTCCACAGAGTTCATCAGTGGGAGAAGGGTTCGGACTACAACAAGCCCTGTCTGATGCTCATAATGAAAGAATGAAAGTGAGTAGTTTAAGGCAGGATACCAGTCTTGCTGAAGACAATCTGAAACTTCAAATGCATATCCAAGTTTTAGAAAAAGAGAAGTCATTATTGAGTCAAGAAAAGGAAGAACTTCAGATATCACTTTCCAAACTTAGTTGGGAATGTGAAGTCATTAAAAGTAAGTCTTCAAAAGACATGAATTTAAATGTACAAATACATGAGTTAACACTGAACTTGGAGGCTAAGGAGCAAGAACTGAATGAGAAAATTAATGAAAAGGAAATGCTGATAGCTCAGTTAGAAGAACTGGACAATGAGCACCAGGAAGATACAAAGCACATGAATTTGATAATAGACAAGCTATCAAAACAGCAAAATGAAGGAGATGGTCTAATCAAGAAGTTAAAACAAGATCTAGAGGATGAAAAAGAGAGAGTTCATCAACTTGAGGAGGATAATATAGACATAACTAAAGAGTTGCATGCACAGAAAGAAAAGTTAACTGAGAGTGCACTGAGCCTCCGTGATTTGCATTTAACCAAGCAGAAGCTTGAAGATAAAGTCAAAGATTTAGTAGGTCAGCTAAGTCAGTCTCAAAAAAGTAGTTTAAACATCCAGCAAGAAAACCTGGAACTTAAGGAACACCTTAGCCAAAAGGAGGAGGAATTATGTCGAGTTCGGAACAAGTTAAGACATGCTGTTAACGAAGACTCTAACAGAAATTTTAAGGATGACTTGCTTAAAGAAAGGGAAGTCGAAATTACAAACTTGAAGCAAAATCTTGCTGAAGTAGAACAGCTCAATGAAAATTTTAAAAAAGTTGCTCTTGATTTCAAAACGGAAAATGACAAGTTGATTTCAGCATGTGAAGATGTAAGGCATCAGTTGGAAGAATGTATTGCTGGTAACAACAGAATTTCTCTAGAAAAAGACACTATTATGGAGACGCTGAAAAGAGAGAAAGAACAGATACAAGTAGAACTGTGTCAGGCCAAGAAGAGACTGTTGGAGGAAGCAAACAGTTACAGGCAGACTATTCAGGAACTCTCAAATGTATGTAATTGGAATACCTCTGCCTTACAGCTGGAACAGGAGCATGTAGTGCAACTCAGTCAAGAGAAAGACTTTGAAATAGCAGGACTCAAAAAGAATATTGAGGAAATGGCTACTGATCAAAAAGAAACTAAGGAAATGTTGGCATCTCGTTTAGAAGAACAGAAGCAATTGATGCAACTTATAAATGAGAAAGAAGTTTTTATTGACCAACTCAAACAAGAAAATTCAGCACTGCAAAAGGATTTAGATAAGTGTTCTCAGGCCTTAAAACAAAATGAAACTTTAAGGCAGACCATAGAGGCAAAAGACAGAAGTCTCAGCTCCATGAAAGAAGAAAACATTCATCTGCAAGAAGAATTGGAAAGAATTAGGGAACAGCAGAATCCAGTTGTAGCTGTGGCTGAGCCTAAAACCCTTGATAGTATCACAGAACTAGAATCTGAGGTATCTCAACTGAATATCATCAAGAATCATCTGGAAGAGGAAGTTACACATCATCAAAAGGTCATTGAAGATCAAAACCAGAGTCACATGCAACTACTTCAGTCAGTACAGGAGCAGAAGGAGGAAATGGATAAATTTAAATACAAGTATGAGCAGATGAAGGTTGCACATACCCAACTGCTTTTTCAAAAAGACAAGGAAATTCAGAATTTGCAGAAAACCATTGAACAAATAAAAGCCCAGGCGCATGAAGAGAGACAGGACATTCAAACAGAGAATGCTGATAGTTTTCAAGAAACAAAAGTGAAATGCCTTAATACAGAAAATGGGAGTGAAAACCATGCCATATGTAAAGCCAAAATGGAAAATTTTGTGAAAAGAGTCAAAGAACGAGTACTTGAGATTAAATTTCAGAATTCAAAGAATATGTCTTTAACCAAACAGATAGATCAGCTGTCTAAAGAGGAGGTTGAGAAACTCACTCAAATTATCCAACAGAAAGACATGGAGAGAGGAGCTCTTCATGCTAGAATGCCCCTTGAGAACAGCCCCAGAGTTATACTAAAGGACATTTTAAGGCAATAGATAATTATCAAGCCAGAGATAATTTAGAACTTTACAGAATCCATAAACACAAGGTACTTTTTCCTTTTGGAAAAAAGTCATATATTTGTAGAAAAAAGGTAAAGAAGAAAAACCTGATATATAGAGCTACCAAGTTTTTTTGTTTTATTTTTTTTGTTGTTTTTTTTGTTTGTTTTTTGATGTAGCACTTAAAATCATTGTTTGATTCTTTGTTTGCTGTAGCACTTTTGGTTTATTAAAATTTGTTCTGATATTATGAGGTAATCGTATGCAGTATTCAATTCTTAAATACTTTCATTGTGAATCAGAGCAGTATCAGTGAACTATACAGCTAAACCTCTTTTTTATAATATTTGTTAAATTTAATTGTATTAAAATAAAAACGATACATTTAAATGACAGAAGAGAAGAAAAATCCAACCCATATGATAAAGATATATCTCCAAAGTTAGAGTATATTAAAACAAAGTATGATGTAGCAAGAAGTTGTGAATTCTTTATCAAAGAAAACATTGTACAACTACTAAAAGAAAATTACAGTTGGAGGGCCCAAATAAAAAAATTTAGTGGATTAATTCTAAGATTCTTTTAATCAAAATACTATGAACCTATCCATTTAACTATTTTCAATTGTCTAAAAAGTCACTTCAGGTTAAATTCAGTTTTCTATGTGTTAAATATGTCCATAAGGAAAATATTTTCTACCTGTTAAGTTTGAGTCAAACCAAAAGACTTATTACATCAAACATTTCCAATGAAAAGTTAATTTATAAGAATGTATCATTAAAATCTGGACTGTTTATCTAAACGCTTCTCTGGGTTAACAAAAAGAGTATATAAAATTAATCTATTTTTATTTTTGTAAATTAAGATAAAAGATGAATCAAGAGTTTCCAGCTTGAGTTGGGCGAAGTCAGAGAAGAGAGAAAGCAGATTATGTGGCAATTGCTTCTCTGAAACCCGTAGTTTTAGAACCATTAAAGGACATTCTTTATTAAAATTAATTTAATAAACTTTAATATGAAATCAATTTTTAAATATAAATTATATTTTAATTTAAATATAAATGAATTTTTATTACATTTAATTTAAATTTATTTTTTGATGTAGCACTTAAAATTTAATTAGTATTGTTTTTAATTTAATAAAATTAATTTACATTAAATTATAACAATTTATATTTAAAAATTTATTAAATTTTATTTAAATTAATTTAATAAGATGTAAAGAAATTAATTTAATTTAAATAAAATTTAACATAAATCAGATTATTTAATATTCATTGCATAATTTAATATAAATTTTTATACAATTAATTTCAATGAGTGTTCTTAGTGGTTTTGAAAGCTGCAGGTGTCAGAAAGATATTTGCTGTATGGTCTGCTTTTTTCTCTTCTCCAATTTCACCTAGTGTGGGTTGGAAACTTTTGATTTGTCTTTTTTCTTAATTTACAAAAATAAAAAATAGAAGACAAAATACATGTAGCTATAAATATATATAAGCTTTTCTTCCTTTTTTCTTCCTCTTTTTAAAAAATTTTCTCTCAGTTTCAACTTTTTCTTTCTTTACACATGATAATCAAAATACATAACTTAGAAAAGAAGGAAAGAACATTTAAAGTTGCAAGAGAAAACCATCAGGTCTCATTTAAGAGCAAGCCACAAGGGCTCCCTCCTGGCTTCTGAACTCAGATCCTAAAGAAGAGCAAGGCCCACAATGAGATATTCAAAGAAAGCTCTTAAAGAAAAATTTTGTCAGTCAAGATTTCTTAATCCAGCAAACCTCTTTCAAAGTTTATATTGAAAGAAAAGCTTTACATGACAGGGATAAGCTAAAAGAATTTATGATCACTAAAGTAGCACTACAAAGATAATCAAAGATAAACTGCACAAAGATGCACCCAAAAATAATTCCCAAAGCTCTTAAATAGATGATGACCATGAGAAGAGCAACCAAGTAAATGAAAATTAAGGCAGAATTAAATGTAGAAAACAAACCAAAATATAAAACTAAAAACACATATCTATAATAACCCTGAATGCATCTGGTCTCAACTCCCCAGGTAAAAGCCACAGATTAATGGATTGGATCAAAAAAAGATCCAACTAAATGTTGTTTGCAACAAACCCTATCACCAGCAGATAGGTCATCCAAATATAAAATTAATAAGGATTTTTCTGACTTTAATACTATAAATCAAATATACCTAATGGACATCTACAGAATATTTCACCCCAAAACAGCTGAATTTACCTTCTTCTCAGAAGCTCATGGAATCTTTTCCATTATTGACCATATTTTAAAATGAGTATATCTTGCAAGAGGATATTTGTTGAGCTCTGCATATAAAATGTGTTCATGAATTTGATATGCTTTGACAGGAACACATGTGTTTTTCCAATAGTAAACAAGTATAAAAATCAAATTGTTGCTACAACTGTAGTTCCTAGAACCCATTATTTATCCATTTTTATTAAAATGAGACACTATATTTTCAGAAACATAGGTTAATTATAAACCAAAAGTTTTCTTGCTATATTTCATGGTGTTCCCTATAAAACATATTTTTAATTTGTTACATTTATGTTTCTCTCAAGAATGCTAATAAAGCTACATTACATTTTTTCCTTAGAAATCAAATCATATACTTTCAAAGGCTTTTAATGACTATTATTGTGGGAACCAAAAAGTAAAAGGTTATAACTTTCAAATGTCATTTTCTAATTATAGTGAGCAAATCCGAAAGAGATTTCTCTGTATAGTACTGGCAGAATCTCTATGAGGACTTTCAGTAGTACTTCCTTCACCATCTATTTTTGAAATATAATCTTCTGAAACACAATGTGGGACTAGAACTTAAATGTTCTTGTGGATAGCCATGACAGTGACTGGTACAGAGTTAACACACAATCAATTCTTAGAGAAGCATGAAAATAAATACATGGAAAAGATGACTAATTTATATTAAGCACTATTGATCCATTCCCTCTTTTAAAGAAAATATTCTGGGATTATGGGTAAGGGCAGTTCAATGCAACTTAGGTAACAATGATTGGCCTTTCTTTAGCCACTAGACCAGAAGTTTTGACTTTGGAAGATCTCAGTAGAATATTAAGACCCACTTGCAGTTTTTGGAAATCATTAGATTATTTAATTGGCATTCAGTAAATTTAGTTTTTCAGTGCACAGACTGAATTACCTCCACATCCTTTGTGGTGGTGTAAGAAGCATGGTCCTCTCTTTGAAAGCATGCTTCACTCTTCGCTTTGGTCAGTAACTGGGAAACAGTCTGTCTCAGCAGGACAGTGTTACAGAATTGTTTTATATAATGGTTACATGTATATGTATCTTTGGGAATCTTTCTTGACCCAGAAAGGCATTGCCTTTCTGACTTTTTCCTGCCATATCTCCTAGTGATATATATCTGTAGAGCCAACTTTGACCAAGATGATGTAGGGGTTTGCCTATGTGGTAACTCTTGGCAATGTCTCTATTATTTTTATTACTTACTCCTGTTAGAAAATATTTCCTGTTAGAGAAATCTCAGAGATGGAAATTCATTTTGAATCTTTAAGGTTTTCAGGAGTACCCACTAAGACTGCAAGATCCCCTGGGCAGTGTAATCCTCAGTGGTGTGCAGATAAACCAGCTCCTCACAGGCCAGTAGGGAGTGTTAACAATGCCAATTTCCTGGGTATAAGCATTTCTTTCAAGGCTGATTACTAGCTACCAAAAGTTGAAAGTTTGCTTGTAAAATTCCTAAATATTGAGCAGTTATCTCTCACAAGCTGGTACAGTTTGGCTCCAGCATGCCACTGACTTCATTAAGTCTTTACCAACCAACTGCCTGAGGAGAATGATGACAGTTTTCTAAGAGTGAGGATAATGGAATGAGAAACAAGATAATGGAATGTGAACAGGAAGAGAGAGGTGAAAGAAAGAAAAGGGAAGGGAGTACTGAGAACACAGACTAGATGATGTCATGCTGTCTGTGGGAAATGTAGTTGCCTAGAGTTGTACCAGTTGCAGGTGTGCAGGGTCCTTCTAGAACTGGGAGCTTGGTTTGATCAAAGAATTGGAGAGAAGTCTGTCTTCAATGAGATGATGCCCCTGGGTTCATGTGTAGGGGCCTCCTTTCTTATATCCATTGTATTTCAGAAAAAAATAAAACCTGTTCACTCAATATTGCATTCTTCCAGAAGTAATGCTTCCATTGATAACAAGATTATCTGAAATTGTCAAAGAAAACTAAAATTAATCTGTAACCACCTCCTTAAAAAAGCAGATCAGCAAGTTTATGATTTTAGGGAAACTGTATTTTCATTAACCTTTTGGGCAATACAAGGAGACTGACATCCCTATAAACTATGAAATAGTGGGATTTATTGACTTTTAAACTAAGGTTAAAAATAGAAATATCAACTTTATTTCACTCTCTAGGAAAGGCCTAACCTTGAGAAATTTCTTTTCAAATCATCAACAGGAATTTTAGCCCTCTTGTCTCATGACAAGCTTTAAGATCATTATTCTGAATGTTACCATATCCTCAGTGCATATTGTTGAGCAATATGATAAATAAATAAAAAGGCAATCTTAGAAAAACTTATTAAGGCAATTTTTTAATTATTAAGGCAATTTTCCTTATATAAGGAAAGTAAATTAACTCAGGAATATAATTTGAGGTGTCAAATGCCATCAATAGGTTCATATTTAATGGCTCTCTAATTTTTACAATAGTGACCTTATTTGGTGAATTTATATGCATAGTCAACACATCACAATGACTATAGAAATAAACTTTCTTATTATGTTTAGAAACATAATTATGATTTTTATTCATAAGCAATATACCATATTGTTTAAGAGCATGAAATTCAGAGTGGTCATACCAGGTTTCAAATCCCTTTTAAACAATGTGTGGGGTCTTTGACAGCTGAATTATTCTTTCAAAACCTCATTTTAAAATCATAATACAAAGTTTATATAAGAAAAATTATATGATAAAAGCCTGGCACAGAGTGAGTCCTCAGTAAACACTAAAAAATAGAAACATAGGATTTAGGAAATATTGGGCTATGGAATACTTTAATGCTTATATGGAAACAAAGCAAATTAAAATGAAACAGTGTTACCTAAATGCCCAACATTAAATCATGACCCAATGAGTTACATAATTCATTATCTATCCTAGTGTTAAAATGAAAGCTTTGTTTATAATCCTGTTTGGAGAAACTTTTGTCAAGCCCCAAAAAGGAATTGAAAAAATGGCCTTTGCCTAAACTTGTCAACTTGAAGGAAAGCAGGAAATCAATGATAGGACAATTGTCAGCAGAGGATTATAGTGTTTAGCCTATTGTTAAGACAAATTAGAAGAAGACTAAAAAACACACAGCAAAATATACATTATTGAGCCTAGTTCCTGAGAATAGTAAATAGCAAGTCAAAATTGGTGCTGTGTTTCTTCGCTTTTATTGTTTAGTTTTTTGCCTTCCTTAGCTTTAGGACTTGAAGGCACTAGGTAGCCCTGGAAATTGATGTGTGTGTGGCACAAGAATTTGGAAGATTAGTCAAAAGTCTGTACAGAGGCTGCCTAGGAATCTTGGCTTTCTCCTCTACCTTGTGCTCCTTGACAGCAGGCTCTCCCCTACCATACAAAAGGCAGGAGCTCTAATGGAGACTCCTACAGCTTAGGATAGGGCAGGAGTGAGACCATACAAGGAAGACATAAAGTTAATGTCTACCCCTTTCCTTACTTGGAATCAAGGTAGCTGGCTTCTGTGTGTGTGTGTGTGTGTGTGTGTGTGTGTGTGTGTGTGTATACACATATAATATATACACTTCTTGGCAGGAAATTAGCAAAATTCTTTTTGGACACTGATGTGCCCAAGACAAGAATATGTTTTTTTTTTTTTTTTTTTTTAAGGGAGAAAAAAAGTGAAATGAATTGCAGTGGAATTAAGTTAATGTCTACCCCTTTCCTTACTTGAAATCAAGGTAGCTGGCATCTGTGTGTGTGTGTGTGTGTGTGTGTGTGTGTGTGTGTGTGTGCATATACACATATAATATATACACTTCTTGGCAGGAAATTACCAAAATTCTTTTTGGACAGTGATGTGCCCAAGACAAGAATATGTTTTTTTTTTTTTTTTTAAGGGAGAAAAAAAGTGAAATGAATTGCAATGGAATTAATATTATAATAGTTTGGGGATCATAGAAAGCAGCTCAATGTGGTTAGATACACTAGGAGGGCTGTATAGAAAAGCTGGAGAAAAGGAGGGAGATTAATCTATCATCAAGGTCATGAGATTTTTCCTGAAGGCAATGGAAAATTAAGCAACCCTTTAATTACCTTTTATCACTGTTAGGGAATAATTTTCATTTATCTTTCTAGCTGTGTCCACAGAGAGCATACAACAAACTAAATAATTAGCAAGAAAAAATGCATTCATTAAATGGCAATATGTACAGGTTGCAGGACATTCTAGGAAGAGTTCCCATCAATTCTTTAGAAAAACATAGTTTAAATATGATATAAATACATTAGAGATTAAGTCATCTGGCAAGTTTCAGATACACAGGGCAAAATCTTTAGAAAGATGGAGCAGAAAGTAACCATTTTTTAAATTTCCTTTTTTTCAATTTGATTTAAATAGAATATCTTCTTATTTTTTTATTTTCTTGTTGTATGCAAAGTATGTTCATACCAATTCATGTCTTCATATGTGTACTTTGGGTAACGACGCCATCAAGTTATTTCCCTAAAACTTTACAAAGACCTGTCTGTTCACCAGCCCTACCCTCATGCAAAAAAGCCACTTTTTTTAACAAGTAATTTTTAAATATTAATGGGTAACTTCTTACACAGTGGATAGAATCAAACAAACAGAAAAAAAGAACTTTGAAATATAGGGGTGGTACAGATAGTAGATAAACATTTCACAAAAGAACAATTGATATTCTCAGAGAGGTAAGAAAATATATTACAATCAAAAATGGATAATATTTTAACATAGGAAATCCTCAAAGAACAAGGAAGATCTCTAGAAAATTAAAAAGTGATAGAAGTTTAAGAAAAGTGTATATAATGTATTGGATATTAGAGAACACTTCCAAAACCCAAAGAAAGTTAAAATAGAAAAAAAGAAGATGAAAAGTTTTATCTCATGTGAACTCTAGGAAGAAAACAAGAGGGCAGAAAAGCACACAAAAAGTAATTTAAGAAAATTTCATGTAACAGCAGGTATTAGTGTAACAAATGTGAAAATATACCACCTGAAATTTTAGAGCCTCATAGATAATGAAGCAATGATGAAACCTTCAAAGTTGTAGACAGTGAAAAACAGGTCATATAATATATGGTAGAAAATTCCATACTGTCATAACTCAAATCCTAATGGGAGTAAGATGGGAGTACTGGGGTGGTAGCTCAGTGATAGATCACTTGCCTTGCATGCATGAGGTACTGGGTTCAAATCTCAGCACCACATAAAGATAAATAAATATATTGTGTTCATGTACAACTAAAAATATTTAAAAAAAGAAAGTCCTAATAGCACTGGCCTTTTTGGCAGCATTAGAAACCAAAGGGAAAGTCATTTCCAACCTAGAGTTTATATCTAGCTGCACACTGTTAGTCATATATGCAGGTAGGAAATATTGTAAAAACACTGTCCAATGTGCAAATCTAAAAAGAAAACTTGCATTCTTTCTCAAAAAGCAACTGAATAAGAGGATGTAGCCAACAAAGAGGAAGACTTGGATACAAAGAGTGGCTTAACCATGAAAGAGGTAAATGTAATTAATTCCCAGTAAGATAGGGAAAGAGTGTCCTAGCTATGCAGGGGGCCTGGAAACAACCTCTCTAAAATGAAGTGGGAAGACACATGGTCTAGAAGAGTAGATATCTTATTTTTTCCTGGTATGGGGACTGAATCCAGGGGTTCGATATCACTGAGTTACATCTCCAGCCAGCCTATTCACTCATTCATTCATTCATTTTGAGACAGAGTTTTGCTGAGTAGCTTAGGGCCTTACTAGGTTTCTGAGGCTGGCCTCAAATTTGCCATCCTCCCCCCTCAGCCTCCCAAGTCCCTGGGATTATAGGAGTGTGCCATGGTACCCAGTTGAATGTCTTTCTTAACAATAGAAAGGAACTAGTAATGTGATCGACTAGTGACATGAGAAGAGCTCACAAGTTTGGTGAAGAATTGTGGAACAATTAGAGATAGATACATAAAATAGAGTTATGAATTAAGAGTCCTTAAATAGTACATTGATTAGGGGGAAAATGAAAAAGTAAAGTATGTAGTAGTAAAATATATAAAATAGTATATTAATTATATAGTAATGTGTATTATTTTAATGGACATATATAGTAGTATATAATTACACATTTCCTTACACACTGAAGCATACTATCATACCTATGTAGTAACAAGTTAAATAATTAATCTTTGTTGTTTATGATACCACTCTATTAGGAAGATGAGAGGAAGAAAAATGGTATGTATTTGAGGTGAAAAAGGTAAAATAATCCTTACCTTTCATAGTAGGAAGTCAACAGATTATGTCTGAAAAGTAAAGATAACATAAACCAGGTGTGTTGTTGCATACCTATCCCTTCAGGAGGACAGGGCAGAAAAGTTAAAGTTCAGGGTCACCCAAAGCAACCTTATCTCAAAATAAAATAAATAAAAGAGATGGGGATATAGCTCACTATTAGAATACCCCTAGGTTCAACCAGTACTTTAAGATAATAATAATAATAATAATAATAATAATAATAATAATAATAATAATAATAAAATATTATTCCAAAATATAGGAGTAAATAGCAGAAGTCAAAGTAATCAGAGCTTTAGCAGTTGCCTTTAGGGGCTAGGAAAAGATGATGGGACCCAAGGTTGCTCATTGAAGGATAGGTCCCACAGGTATGTAGCTTCTTCTCAAGGATGGAGTTGAATCATAGAAGTTAAATGACTTTATTCATTTTTTGTTTTTATGTAATATTCTTTGTAGAAAAGTTGTCTGCTATGTCACACTTGTGTGTGCTGCCAGGGATCAAACCTAGGGGCATTGCACATACTGAGTAAGTGCTCTATCACTGAGCTACATTCCTAGCCCTGGTAGTCTGTTTTTAAGGATACCTTTCTTAACTGTACCCACCTTCTTTTATGTTTCTGCCCAGAGAGGTAGGAAAAGAACTCACCTTTCTGTGCTCTGTTGATATCAAAGTTGTGATATGTAACATTGTTACTAATAAGATTTCCAGAAATTGTTTCAAACCTTGCTCCTTCCCACTGATCTCTACCCTCAGTTTAAGGAATATGATTTTAAAAATAATACTAAAGTTTGTTCTTTTGTTCATACATATGCAAAATTGAAATTTTTTAATAAAAGTTTCACACAGTGATTAAAGAGACATATCTTAGTCCATTTGTGCTCCTTTAACGGAATGCCATAGACTGGATAATTTGTCAAGAACAGAAACACATTTTAGAGGTACATAGAGTTCCAGAATGCTCTATTGTTCAAACTTGTGTATTTTGGAGGAAAACCTACAGAGACCTAAGATAATATGGCCAAAAAACTCTACCAAGAAACTTCTAGACCTAGTAAACGAATTAAGCAATGTAGCAGGAAATAAAATCAACACCCATAAATCAGAGGTATTTCTGTATATCAGTGACAAATCCTCTGAAAAGGAAATGAGGAAAACTACCCCATTCACAATATCTTCAAAAAAATAAATAAATAAAATACTTGAGAATCAACTTAACAAAGAAGGTGAAAGATCTTTACAATGAAAACTATAGAACCCTAAAGAGAGAAATAGAAGACCTTAGAAGATGGAAAGATATACCTTGCTTATGGATAGGCAGAATATTAATAAAATGACCATACAACCAAAAGCACTATACAGGTTCAATGCAATTCTGATCAAAATCCCAATGGAATTTCTCATAGAAAAGGCAATCATGAAATTCATCTGGAAAAATAAGCTAAAGCAATTCTAAGCAGGAAGAGTGAAACAGGTGGTATTGCTATACCAGACCTTAAACTATACTACAGAGAAATAGTAACAAAAGCAGCATGGTTCTGGCACCACAACAGCCTGGTAGACCAATGGTACAGAAGAGACACAGAGACCAACCCACAAAATTACAACTACCTTATATTAGACAAAGGTGCCAAAAGCATGCACTTGAGAAAGAATATCATCTTCAACAAGTGGTGCTGGGAATCAAAGCAGAGACTCTGTGTCTAACAGAAGAAAAAGTTGGCCCTAATCTCCATCATGTGGGGTCAGGTCCTAAATTCCTTAATAAGACACCTATAGCACAAGTACTTGTACTTCATACAAGTACTTTGGATAATGATGTCTATCACATTCCACCATCCTTACTAATCCCCTGTCCCCTCCCTTTTCCTCCCTCCCCTCTTTACTATCTAGAATGCATCTATTCCTACCATGTTCCCCTCCCAACCCCACTATGAGTCAGAGAAAACATTTGTTTATTTGGTATTGGCTAACTTCACTTAGCATTATCTTCTCCAACTGCACCCATTTACCAGCAAATGCCATGATTTTATTCTCTTTTATTGATGAGTAAAATTTCATTGTGTGTATATATATATAGACCACATTTTGTTCTCCGTTCATCCACTGAAAGGCATCTATGTTGGCTCCACAGTTTAGCTATTGTGAATCGTGCTGTTATAAACATTTATGTGGCTGTTTCCCTGTAGTATTCTGTTTTTAAATCCTTTGGGTATAGTCTGAGGAGAGGGATAGTTAGGTCAAATGGTGGTTCCATTCCCAGATTTCCAAGGAAACTCCATAGTGCTTTCCATATTGGCTGCACCAATTTGCAGTCCCACCAGCGGTGTATGAGTGTATCTTTTCCCCCATATTCTTGCCAACATTAATTGTTGATTGTCTTCATAATAGCTGCCATTCTGACTGGACTGAGATGATAGAGTAGTTTTGATTTGCATTTCTCTTATTGCCAGAGAAGATGATCATTTTTTTCATATATTTGTTGATTAATTGTATATCCTCTTCTTAGAAGTGTCTGTTCATGTTCTTGGCCCATTTGTTGATTGGATTATTTGGGGTTTCTGGTGCTTAGCTTTTTGAGTTCTTTATATACTCTAGAGATTAGTGCTCTATCTGATGTGGGAGGGGTAAAAATTTGCTCCCAGGATGTAGGCTCTCTGTTCACCTCAAATATTATTTCTTTTGCTGAGAAAAAATTTTTAGTTTGATTCCATTCCATTTATTGATTTAGTGATCTTTTGCTTCTTGGATTTGTTTCTGTAGCTCATTGTTGAAGTGATCTTTCACTGCCTGTATTTGTTGTTGAGATCCCAACACATTTTACTCATGTATATCCTGAAATGTTTCACTGACATTTTTTCTTCTGTAGCTGCCAATGCTTCTAATGATGTGTTGTTTTGATTTGTTTGTGCTGCTTCCTTCCCTTGTCTTTTCATGGTGCTCATGTGCCTTCCTTTCCGGCTCTGTGGATCTGGTGTGTTATTGTTTTTACCCTATAAATTTGTAGTGCTCTTGTACGGTTCCAAGATCTCTCCTTTGTGGATAAGGACAATGTTAACAGATCCCACTATTAACAATACATTACCTATGAACAAATTGTTGTTATTAAGACATTTACAGTTTAGTCTCAATGCCCAGAAATGTTGGATTCAATTATTATTTAAAATATAATCAGTAGTTTCCTAAAAGGTTTACTTTTTCTGGTGGTGGACAATGAACTGGGGGTAAGGCATAGGATGAAATGTTGAGGGGAGAAGATGTGAGGGTATTTCTTAGGAAATGTAAAGGAGATGGGTTAGCAGCAGCAGAATAGATAGGAGGTAATTGGGTTAGACAATTACATGGGAAGGCAGTAGAGTACCTAAAAATAACACATATATGTTTTCAGAAAAATACAGGATGTTAAAATAGTATATTTGGAGGGTGAAGGAAGAAGAATAATAAAAAAGGGAAAGAAAGAAAAGAAAAAAGAGAGAAGAAAAATAAAAGAAAAAAGGGGCTTATGCAATTCCTCTATATTATATTATTAGGTGACTTATTCCTCAAAGTCCTATTTCATGCAAAGTTGTTGGTTTTACATATGTTGGGGATGTGAGGGTGATAGGATAGAAGAGAAAGGAGAAAAAGAAAAAGAAATACTCTTAGAGATCCATTTCTTTCTCTTCTCATCCAGTAGGTGGGCTTCTCATCCAGTAGCTGTCTCTGCCCTCAGGATGGTGTAGGTAACCAGGATGTGAAGACTGTACCTGGTGTGGAGCATCTGAATTTGGAGAGTGCTGCCCACCAGTCCCAGCAGGGAAATAGTTCCTCATGGGTGTTTTTTGTGACCACTTCTCTGATTTAAGCCCCCAGTATTGTCTCCCTCTCTTGCCTGGAGACTTCCCAAATCCTAATCTCTCTGCTATGCTCCAGACTTTAGTCCCCTCCTCTCTCTTATTTATCAGATCCCAACTGCTGGATCTCACCTCCAGGCTCACACTAGGTGGGTAGCACCCTGTTTGCACTGCATTCCTGCCCAACTGAGAACTGATCTTGTGTTGGATGGCCACTGTGCTCAGTTAACGCTGTTAGTGAGTGGGGAGGAATTGGAAATCAGGTACCTGCTCAACTGGTGATCTGAACTGATAGCCACACACACCACAAAATGGTGAGAAAGGTTTTCTAAGATGGAGTCTGTCTTCTTCCAGTTCTGGGATGTCTGGTGATGTGAGGGGAGCTGGGTGATGGCCTTGTGCTGTGGATAGGTAGCAGCCGAGTAACATGCATGGGAGTGGAGCACAGTCTGGAGTTCTACAGAGGTGCTTATATGTGTTGCTGCTAAGCAACTTGTGAACTGTGTATGAGCTAGAACTGTTGGCTTTGGGTATGGAGTCTAGAGACTTACTCAAGCCTGGAGGCTCATTTCTGCATGGGTGGTCACAGCGCTGGTGATTTCTGTGAAAATCCACTGACCCCTGGAGATCAGATCTGGGAACTGATCCCACCTAACAGTGATAAAACTGTTGAGCCAAGATGGTGGCGGTCTGCTTTCAGCGCTGAGGTGTCTGGTGAGGTGGGAGAGCCAGGCGATGGTATTGTGCTGTGTGTAGGTAGCAGCTGAGTGACCTGCATGGGAGAGGAGCGAAGTCTTGGTGATCTGCAGATGTGTTGATAGGTGATTCTGCTAATGTGCTCACTGAGTCTTGCATGGACTGGAGATTCTAAAGTTAGCTTGCAGATCCCGGTGAGGGGAGTGGTAGCCAGAGACAGCTAGAACTCAGAGCTTCCAAGAAAGCACTAGACATGCTGGTGCCAGAAGTTCTGCAGCTGCTGCTTTGCCCAGACGCCTGCATGGGAGAGGAGCGAAGTCTTGGTGATCTGCAGATGTCTTGATAGGTGATTCTGCTAATGTGCTCACTGAGTCTTGCATGGACTGGAGATTCTAAAGTTAGCTGTTTTTCCTCCAAGGAGGAGAGTCAGGAAGAAGTCCTAGGCCAGTCTGGGTTTACTATGGTCTCTTGGCTGCAGCTATTTGAAGAAAAGTTTCAGCACCTTTAGGAAAGCCAAGCTTTGCAATTGACTTGCGAGCAGAGCACTGGCTCAGGCAGCAAGGCACAGTAAAGGCAGTGGGCAGAGGTCCAGCAGCCCATGGGCTGAAGGGCTGTGGTGCTGGTGGGCTGGGGATGAGCTGGTGGGAAATGGCAGGGAGGGAAGGGGCTCAGGAGGAAGCTCCACCCTGATTCTGGTCTTGCTGCCCCATGGCTGTCTTGCATTTGATCTTTCCCCTGTCATTCCCCTAGGTCCCTAGCTGGCCAGCAAGCCCCATCACACCCCACGGATAGGAGCAGGGAGTATCTGTTAGACACAAGGCCTGAGCATTGCTCACACTGGTGCTTGGGCTTTAAAGTGTATGTGGAGAAGGCTCTGGCAATTTGTTCTTTCCATTCATCCCTACTAATTTTCTACCCCAGTAAGTCTCAGAAGCTCCTTTCTTCCAAGCCTTGCTTCAGTGACCTGGCTTCACAACCACCAGGAAGCCTAAGAACTCCTAGGCCCAAGTGAGACAGGAGCCACTACAATGAAGACTGAGAAAGATGCTTGGCCTGTCTCTACCCCAGGCTCTAGGTGCATACCATGTGTTTCAAGGCACCCTTGGGTCTCCCTTTCTGACTCCCTTGTACTTTACCTGCCACCAAGGGCTTTGAATCCCTTCCAAGCTTTCTGCACTTCAGGTGGAATCCCCTGTTTCATTTGCCAGCAGCTTCATCTGCTAAGAGAACCTACTTTTGGGACTGCCAAGAAGCAGCAGACACAACTTGGCTTTGCCAAAACAGCATGTGGTTTTGTTCTCCCATTCTTCCTCACCTTCCTCATTCTTCCTTGACTTGCCAACTGGAGAAAGCAGGAGGAGGCAGCAGAGAGTGGGCAGAAGTGTGGGGGTGGGAAAGATAGGGTGCAGAGCAAACAAGTTCTCCAGTAAGTTATTTACATTGCATGTGGACCCCAGGACAATCTGGAGGCTCCACTGCCAATCAGAACAATATTCTGTCCCACATTTTCCCATCCCTTGAAGTTGGGGAACAATGGAAGATAGGTGGAATGGAGAGACAGTCATCTTAACTGGCTACTTCCTAACCAAGTTTAGGATCAAGAACAAGGACTATAGTAACAGCATGAAGTAAGACAAAACAAACAAGTTTTGTCTCCCCTAGCTTCACCCCTTGGAAAGGAGGGGGCACCTGCATGGTGTGTGTGCAGTTTGCATTAACAACAGCATCATCCAAGGTGCCTGCACATGCTCGCTAGTATGTAGGTACACACAAGCTGGCAGATCCCGGTGAGGGGAGTGGTAGCCAGAGACAGCTAGAACTCAGAGCTTCCAAGAAAGCACTAGACATGCTGGTGCCAGAAGCTCTGCAGCTGCTGCTTTGCCCAGACACCAGCATAGAGCCCAGCATAGAGCCCACCTGCAGCCAGCCAGAGCCGGCCAAGGCTATTTATGTGGCACACCAGTGGGCTATGGCTTCCTCCGCCCCCACCCTGTCTCTGCATCCATCTCCCAGGAGTAGCTGTGGGACCCCCGCGTGGGCGTGTTGTGTGGGATCCTCTGCCTGGGAACCCCGGTTGCCACCTTCTGGGTTGCTGCCAACCTTGTCCTTGGTCGGGTAAGTTTTCTTGCCCCCACTCTGGGGCATTGCATTTCCTGCACCCCACTCTGTCCCAGCCACCTTCAGGCTGCAGATGAGTGAGCACCTGGAATGCGACATCTGAAAGCTGAGCACAACCAGGCTCTCTCTCAACCAGCCAGCAAGGCCATTTTACTTGGTTTTATTGTGTGCCTTTGGGTGAGGAGGATTTTCAACTGTATTTACTTAGGGTAGCTCTTTAGGTAGTTTTTTTTTTTGTTTCTTTGTTTTTTTCCATTTATGAATTCTGGTATTTCTTTATTTGTATTTTTTGAAGAGCAAAACCAACCTCATAGAGTCTCTCTGGGGTAATATTTCTGTTCTTAAGTTTAATGTATATTTTGTAGATTACACAGAGTTAGCGGGGGGAGATTATGAAAAGACTAAGACTGAGAGTCCAGTTATTTTTCATGATGTTCTTTCTTCCTTGCTATGGACAAAGCCACAACCCCCAGCCAGGCAGTCAACTGTGGGACACCCACACACACTTTCTCTCCTTCTGTCCCTTTTTTTTTCTTCAAAACACATCTCTCTCTCTTTTTTGACAGGAAGTCTAATATAGGAATAATGTGATATATTTTGTTATGAAAGCTGTAAATCAAACATCATCATTTCTTTTTTCCCTTTATTTTTAATCATTTATGTTGCCATATTAAATATCTTGAATAAGCGATTTGTGATTTTTGATTCTAAACTAATCCATAATATCCAGCCTGTATTTCTCCCCTTTGAATCCATTTTGAATTTTCTTTGACTAAAGAAAATGTCCTTCAAGATGTGAATGTCATTATCATTTTAAGGCTCAGAGGACACACTTCTATTTTATAATTTTGCTCTTACTTGTGAAATAATAATATTTTCTGAAATATATGAATTTTTAATTTCTGAGTCTTTAAAGTTTTGGTTCATTGGCTCAGGTGGTTGCTGCTCTGTTGAATGAAAATTCTTTTATGATGTTATACATGGTACTTTGTTAATATCATAGAAGGCTTTCAGAAGAGAAGGATTTTTTCAATAAAGTATTTATGAAAAATACAGTCTACTCTCTTTTAGAGTTAAGACAATAAGAAATGAAGTATATATGAGTTAGGGCTTGACTGTCTGAGGAAATACAGACAAGGCTGTGGTTTCATTACATTAATTGCAATATTTGTGTGATCTAAATACCAAAAAGTCCAAGAAGAGCAAATTTCCTCAGGTATGAAGGCTGCTAACGTATGTATGGCTATTGGACTATTATGGTTTTCCTCAGAGTGCAAAAATGTTAATGGAGGATGAGGAAGTACAACTAGAGATGAAAATACTGTTAGAGGAGATTCAAGTTTAAGAAAGATTTAATTGAAAAACTATTAATATATACATTTTGTAGACTTCTTTTCCATAAAGAACTATACATATTCTTGTTTTAATCACATTTTCCAACAAGAAAACTTAGTCACTTTGATAGTTCTTGAATTTCAATATGCAATAGTCAAAGTGAATTTAGTATGTTTTTTTTTTTCTTTTTTGGTACCAAGGATTGATTCCAGGGGTGCTTAACAACTGAGCAATATTCACAGCCCTTTTTATTTATTTATTTATTTATTTATTTATTTATTTATTTTGTTTCAAGACAGGGTCCTGTTAAGTTGCTTACAGCCTTGGTAATTTGCTGAAGCTGGCTTCAAACTTGAGATCCTCCTGCTTCAGCCTCCCTAGCTGCTGGGAGTACAGGAATGTCCCACCACATCCAGAAATTTAGTGTGCACTTTGATGCAGCAGTTCCACTCTCCCATGAATAATATCTAAGTAAATTATGAGAAACCAAGGTAAACATAGTATTGGTTGAAGGAATTATGTGTTATTTCTAGAAAATAAAAGCATTTATTCAAATAAAGAGAACTAATATGTTTTAACTTGGTAATTTTATAAAATGTTACAGATGATGCTATTGAGAAAATATCTTGAATAAAATTTAAATATGTGAACAATTCAATCTGTTAATTTCACTATTTGTAAGACTAATTTGGGAAAACACAAAATGCTGATTCTCATGTCTTCCCCTGTGTTTCTACAGGTAATAGAAATCTTTGATTTCATGCACAGGAACCAAATTATGTAAAGTAGAGATTACAATTAGATTTTTTAGAATAAAACAAATAAAGAGAGATTGAAAATAATAAAATTATTATTTATGATTAATAAATAGCAAAACCCAGAGTTAAGTGAATTATTATTCTCTGTAGCCAGTGTTCTTCTGATATACCACACTGCCCCGGGGAACTGGGCATCTGACTCTTCTGAATGCCTCTTAGATATTAACTACCTGGAGTGTAAAGACAATATCTTCCTTTTCTTTTGCAGTTCTTTGCAGTATTGGTCCACAGGTAGAAGCCAAGCAGGGGTATTAGTTAATGGAGATGTGGAGTTGATAGTCTGGAAAGAGGCTTGGCATCAGATCAATGGAGAGTGAATCCTGAGTAAGTCACATCTTGGCTGCATGACCTAATGTGCCTTATTTAATTTCTTAACCTACTTTTCTCATCAGTAAAATATAGATGAAAATATCTGTATCATAGTAGTTTTTGATTTAAAAAAATATGGGCTGGGTTTGTAACTCATTGGTAGAGTACTTGCCTAGCTTGTGTGAGGCACTGGTTTGGTCCTCAGTACTACATATAAGTAAATGAATAAAATAAAGGTTCATCAAAAACAATAACAACAAAAAAGAATATTTGTAATCGTTCCACATAGTACCTGCTAGCAAGTAGATGCTCACAATTCAGTTTAACTATGGATCTTATGGCTTTCTTTTTTCCAGGTTAACCCCCTTTTTTTCCTGTGGAAATATTTTTATTTGTGTGATGGCTTAGTCTTATATATGTTTTTCATCTTAAAAATTAGACTTCCTTGGTTGGTACTCTAGGATGGAGCAACCCATTTTTATAAGTGCATCTTCATATCTGACCTTGTAAATTCCAAGAAGTTATAAGAAAGGGAAATAAGCAATTTACCTGAAGCAGATACATCATAATCCTCATTTCTTGCTCCCTTTGGTCACGTAGGTAAGTTACAAAAAACTGATCCAGGAATATTCTTAGGAGGAAAGTCTGACTTTGTGTATATGCTCAGAAGTCAAATATTGTCTCTGCCTGAACCAGTAGATCCTTGAAAACTTGAAACATAAAACTTAATTTTTAATTCTGTTTGTGGTATTTATAAGTGAAGGTACAAGTGTTTTTTTCATGAAGTTGTGAAGCTGTTAGATGTGGCAAAACTAGATATTGCCCCATTTCATTTTAAGATTTTGTCCTAGCTTTGCAGCATTTTCTTTTATTTTTATCAAAAGTTGTAAACCTCAATTTGCTTTTCAATATGATATTTTTAGATTAATAACCCAGTCATTATAATAAAATCATATTTCATGGAGCAATATGTTTTATTAACAGTTTCATATAATAAATGTAAGATTCCTCTTTCCAGGACATCATTTTGACTCCTGTTAGTACCTTTGCTGCCTTCCACTAAAGACTTTGGATGGAATGATTTCACATCACATCTTTTAAGTACATATCTTTGGTAATTTATATCAAGGTTCTCTTCTGAGGACCTCTACAGAGGCCTGTAAGAAACTAAGGTGGGAATTTTACTCTTAACTTGGCTATGTTTTAAATTTAGGAAGCCAATTTTTCTGGCTCTGAAGTAATTTTCTTCTTTTTTATATAAATAAGACTAATTAATTTGTAGTTTCTACTGAAATTGCATTCTTCTCCCTTCTGTCTAAATGGTCCAGACCATTTTATTCTATGGTGTGAGCTCCTCACAAAGCTCCCCTGTTGTCATTAATACACTATCCTAACTGTACTGACCACCACTTTACACATTCATACTAGGGAAGGTAGGTTGAAAAATTAGAATCTTTATTGCAGCTTTTAGACAGTAAGGAAGCACTAAGGAAGAACATTTAAAGACACTTTTACACTCATGTCTTCCCTCTTTTTCAGTGCTAGGAAAATATATGGGATAATTTAATCAAAGAAGTCCAATTTCATTTCCCATTTGTCTGGCAATAATTATTTACTGAGGAGATAATGTGCTCTGTGGAAGAAATATATATTCTTTAGCTCATAAAAAGCTTATGCTTAAAAAGTGGTTACTGTGGAGGATAGTAACTATTCTTATATGATATTGTTATATGGTATTGTGTCATGGGGAGGGCTTCATTTAACTGGGAGGAATGAATGAATTTAACCAATACATAAATTCTGTAATGAATTTTTCTTCAATATCTGATCTAGCCCTACAAATATCTGTTCATTAACGGTAGAAGCTTGGGAATCCATTATACTTACTTAAAAGTCATCTTCAGTAAAATTCTTAAGTAGACAGTAAAGATGGGTGTTAAGTAATTTTAATATGAATTTAGAAACTATAGAAAGATGAAAATAAAACCAAACCACTTAGACATAGTCACATCACCTGCCAATAATGTCAGTCTATTTTGCTGCCTTTAGTTTATTTCCATAGACTTGCCATACTTTTTACATGACCAAAAAGGAAAAGTTAGGTATAAACCTGGTTGAATGTTTAATAAAAACTTAGCACTCTCATGCTGATTTTGATGACAAAGCCTCTTTTTTGTTGTTGTTGTTTCCTTCAGACATGGTCCCATTCAAATAAGTTGACTTGAAAAGTGTTAATTACCATTTAGACATGAACTTCTGTTCAAAAGCAAGCCACATGTCTAGCACAAAGTGTGTTGAATTTCTGAATGTGTAAAAATGTTTATTCCTTTTTTTCCAGTTCAAGAACATTTTCCCCTAAGAGCAGCCAGTGTTTTAGCATTTTCCTTTTCTTAATGCCTTTTTTTTTCCTTGCAAGATACTGTGATTTCTTTAAAGTTCAAGAAACTATTTTTGTATCTAGATTAATATTCAACCTAAATTATTGTTCTTACCCACTGTTAAACCAAATTAGTTTGTAAAGGATGGATTTTAAATAAGTATGTTTAGGACTCTATAAAAATGAAGAATATTGAAGTGCATTTTCAAATGTTAGAACATAAAATTAATTTAACCTTTTGCACAGAATTTCTTTAGAAGTTGAGGTTTTATGTTAAAGTTTTCTTTTCTTGGGAAATTAGAGTTTCTTAGTAGACCAATGTTATTTGAAAATTAATTTTTGTTCATAAATATGTAGGTTAGTTAAAAATGCTTTATGTATTGCTTCTTTTCATCTGTTAAATCTAGGTTACATAGAATGATGAACTGTAGCTAACAATATTGGTCTACCTTGTCCTCAGAGGAAAAATAGGCCTGTAAATGTAACATGTGATACTCACAATTTAGAATTTAATAAACTGTAAGAGAATAACACAAGTTTTGATATTTTACTTGTTTGTGTTTTTTGTTTGTTTTTATTTTTTAATTTGAGGAAATAAGCACTCTGTATTCCTCACCCTAATTGCCAACTGTGCACTAGTGGGTTGGACACCAAGTATATGTCACATTTTTTTTTTTTGTTTGTTTCCTTCAGGAAAAGCAGGACATCACAAAAAACAATGAATGTTTTGTGTATAATGGCATTTTAAAATATTAATTTATTTAAGCACATTTATTGTTTTTATAAATTGATATTTTTTTATTCCAAGATCATGTGTTGTGTGCATATACACATTCTTAATGTCATGCATTCTGTCTCATCTTTATAATTTTTCCAATGGTATAAATAATAAGATTACTTTAGTTTTCTGAAATATAATTAGTCATTAAATTAGAATGTAACATGTTGAAATAAAAAAGGAAGTTGTTTTTAAAATTTGTTTCTTGTTCTAATTTGTTACATATGACAACAGAATGCATTACAATTCATATTAAACATATAGACCACAATTTTTCATATCTCTGGTTGTATACAAAGTATATTCACACCATTCATGTCTTTACATGTACTTAGGGTAATGATTTCCATCTCATTCCACCATCTTTTCTATCCCCATGCCGCTTCCCCTTCCCTCCCACCCAAAAAGGAAGTTTTGAAAGTTTATCTCATTATAGTATTGAGACCGTTTGGGAGAGTTTATATTGATTTTATTATAAAGCAAGTAGATGAGTCATCTAAAACTTGTAACTTTATGAAATTCAGAACTATTCATCACTGTGGAATTAGAAATGCTGCTTTCTTTATATATTGACTTTTAATTGCAAGTGTTAGCCAATGCCTTCATTCTCATTTTAGCTCTTTGTTACCCCTCCTTCTTTTAGCAAAAGTGATAAAATGTTGTGTTTCAACAATAATATGTAGGTATTTTTATTTTCTGTTAACTGATAAATATGTCAGAATATTTTTGTGTTTAGTTTCATTTGAATGGAAAACTTGTATTTTAAGATAAAGATCTTTTATTTTCATGAGCGCTGTAAGGATTTGAGCATTTGCTGTAGCATATGGTACATTTTATATTCTATTTTGTATACCAGCCCATTAAGATGAAAAACTGAAGTAAGTAACCTAAAAATAACTCTGCTGTTGGCCTATTTTTGTTTGTTTATTTGTTTTATGGTCAATTGATTTTATTATCCTAATTTAACAACAACAAAAATCATCTTCTGTGCATGAGTGACGTTCCACATTTGACTACCCTGATGGAAAAGCTCTGAAGCATTTTGCCATGTACTCTCAGAGCAGCATCTTGTTTGGCATCAGTATAATTGGTCAGAGGGCTACTCTGACTTTTTTATAGTAAAGGGTGCTAGCCCTGGTCATAGCTCTAACATCCTTAGTCCAAAGTGACCCACCTTATGAAGACAGTTTGACCACACCTCTAGTTGCATAGGCACACACATTTTTCCAAATCACATTCATTTTCACAACAACTTACAAACTTGAACTTGAACTGATGTTTTTAAAAAATGATGGAAGAAAAGATATATTCTAAAACTAATCACAAGAGGTATAGCCAATGCCTTTAAGAGTTCAATTATTACTATTTTACATTTTCAACTGCTCCATAAATTATCAGAGTATTTTATAAATAGTAGCAACTTATAAAGTGGAATAAAGTTAGGTATTTCTTTCCTTCTTACCTTTTCTTTGGTGATGTTCGCTGTTTTGTTCATATTGTTGACTGATGTCCAGATTGTTAATGTATGTATATTTTGGGGCATCTTCTTGTCTTGCTGTTGGAAATAGTATAGAAAGTAGAAGATGGTCTAGAAATTGTGTGGAAACCAGAAAATAGCGGTTCTTTTACTAACTCTTAAGACATTTGAACATTTTGTTTGATAACACATTCAGAGTTAATTAGAAGTGCAAAGTGCCTCAGAAGCATGACTGTGTGACATCAATGGCAGAATAATCCATTTTTTTCTGGTGGGGGAACTACTTTCCCTGATGTATTTAAAGGCTTTTGCACTTACATTCAAATGAATTTTTATTCCTTCCAGAAGAGCTTTAAGAATTTAGTAGTGAGCATTTGTTCTGGCATATGGTGCATTTTAAATTACAAAATATTTTTGAGTCCACTGATATGTTGGACTAGTATGAGCTTAGAACACCCCTAAAAATACTTTAGCTCTTTTTAAAATTTTATTTATTCTAATGTTTTATACATGATGGCAGAATGAAATTCATTTCATATTACACATATAAGTACAATTTTTCAAGTTACTGATTGTACACTACTTTAGCTCTTAAAAAGATAAGTTATGGAGTAAGTTGGAAAGAAACTTTTTTAAAAGAATACCGGGACTCAAGTATTAGAATGATTTTAAGAGGATTTTCAGTAACAGCCCTAGGAGGGAGCTGACATGGTAGATTGCTACATTAATGGCCTGCAAGGAATCACACCTTCCCAGATACACTTTTTTGTAGACCCCATTCCATGTGGCTGGTTTTGACCAGTGGGACATAAAGAATTGTGAAGCTGGGCTTCTTAGACTGCTTCTGTCACTAAATGAAGAAGCCAGGTCTAGCAGTCTGGACGATAAAAGCCCACATGGAGTTATTTAACCCTGCAGGCATATAGTGTATTTTAAATTCCAAAATACATCGCCCCCAGCTGACCTACCAGGTAAATGCAGCTACATGAGTGAGCTCATGCCAGATCAGCAGAAGCATCATACAGTTGACTCAGTGGATAGTGAAAATAATCAATTGGTTTAAAGTCACTAGATTTTGTTTTAAGCAATGAGGCAATGACTACAGAAAGTTATTTTTCTGTCTTTTCTCTATGTCTCTTTTATAGCAGTCACTTTGGTAATGTTCCTACAATACCTACTCTCTTACAAAACACTATCTGCAGAAGATTAAGCAATAATTGTTCATAATTTTCATTGTATAAAATGGGATTTCTGTCTTTTGATTTCTTAGTAGAAGGGAGGAGTCTCACAATGAATGAAGCTTTTGTAATGTTCCATGTTCATATCTAAACAGTGTGATTTGGTTAGATGCTTACGAGGACTCTCCACATATCTATGAGGATGAGGAGTATATGTTCATGGGAGCAGCTCACCTTTAGATAGAAGAGATTTGATATTTTCAGACTGTTCTTAGGGTCATACAGTGTTGTGAAAAGAAAAGATGTTTATTCTAGAAGAAGACATTGTGAAGTTCTCCAGTAGACTAGTGTTAACTTCTCCAAAGCAGAATTTATTACAGAGTCCTCAAAAGAAGGACAGGGACCATAAGGACCAATGATAGATATATTGATCTCTGTAAGACTTTTATGGACTTATGTCCAGTCATACTTTGTGACTTATGTTCAAGAGTATGACACTGATGGGAGTGGATATTTTTGCCCATTCTAACAAAGGTACCTTTTGTATTAAGTTGGAACACAAAGCTGAAGAACACAGATTGGAATTATCAGATGCTGTTGCACTAATTGATGTAGGAAGTCAGGCTACTTGGTACCTAGAAACACTGTATCAGAAATGTGCTCCCTAAACTTCTAGTAGCTGATACCTATTGTACCTAGGATGTCTTCCTCATGGCCTGAGGGCATAAGTGGTCACTGTCAGGAGAAGCAAAACAAGGAAGCTCCAGAACTCATGTCCCACTGATCAAAACAAGAAGAAATACCTCAGCTCCCATGGGCCATCTCTGGAAATTTTTTAATTTAGTCAAGAGGCATTCATTTGGTAGATGTTGGAATGCTTTGGGGTTCATCTGGATTTAGCCACTCTCATTTTTACTAGTTGACTCCTTTGCTTTACCAGCCTAATGTGGACTTGGAGAACATGAGTTGGATATGTACGTTCTGGGTTAGTTCCACTTTTGTTGCCTTCAGAAAGAACTAGGAGAACAAAAATAGACAGTACAAAAATATTCTGATAGAACTTGAGAGTCCTAAGTTTATTGTGTTACTTGGGGTTATCAATTGATCCTTCATCAGACATTGAATTGTGAATGGAGTAAGAATTATGCAGCAATGGAAAATGACTCCTGTAAGACCCAGAACTATCATATTAGGAGATAAAATAATTTTTAGTCTTCTTTGTAGGTAATTATTAAAAAGCCAGATGTGAATTACAGTGGTATGTCTTTTAGGTGAAGCATGGAAACAACACTATTAAGTTCCAAAAAAGAAACAATTTCTAAAATCCTAAATAGAGTCTCTGTATTTTCTTAGAAGTTAGTGACATTTGATAAAGATTTTTTATATATTTTTAAATATGTGACAATTAAAATTTCAACAAGATTGGCTTTTGTTTTTCTAAAATCATTTTACCAAACAGAAAAGAATTGGAAAATTTCAGGTCTATTCTAGAGAATCATAAATGAGAGAAGAATGAAGCCATGATACATCAAGGTCAATTTAATTCACATTGTTTTATTCCACAAAGGATTTAGGAAAAGTACAAAAAGAAATCACCCCAGTGAAATAATGATGATGTAGAAAAGAAAAATCAAATAGATGGAAAAACTGATTCACTGTGGAAAGTCAAATTGAAGGAAAAATATGTATCAAAATGAATGATGCAGAGATCTACATAGTTAAACTCCTAATTTGTCTTAGAGATTCCTAGCAGATAAAATAGATTGTAATTTGTTTTAGAATGTTCATTTTGAGTAAAAGTGAGAATGGCTTTCTTCAGGAAAGGGACTGTCATTTTTGGACTAAGTTCTAAAGGAAGTATCTCATATTGGCAGATATCCCAAACCTGGAAATAATGAGCAATTTCGCCTGCAGTATCATTGACCATGTTCCAACAACAGATTTTCTGAAGGATTTCTTTCTGTAAAGCCCAAAAATATACCCTCAAACACATGTCTGTGAGCTCAATTTTGAGAGGCACTAAGACATTTAGTACTCTAATTACTGAATATTGCAAGGCAAAAAAAAAAAAAACAAACAACAAAACTCAAACACCTTTGCCACTGATTAAGCCATATTCAGGACCTAAGCTGTACCTAATAGATACTGCTTAACAGCTCCAAACTGCAGACTGAAGTCCTTAATTGAAAAGGGGCCTAACCATGGAAGGCTAGTTACATGGTTAAGTGTTGGTACTGTTAATACCAGACATACCACTACTCCTACTATAGATGAGAAAACAGAGGTACAAAAGAATTTGCCCAAGGATACCCAGCTTATAGGTGATGAAGCCTGGATTCAATCTGAAGCAGCAGCACCATAAACAGTGTCTGTCCCAAGTAAAGTTGCAACTCCAGTGTTAGCGACAAGCCAAAGATTTACAGTGCAGATTCCACCTTCTCATTCCACTACTGCCAAACCAGTTCCTTCAACAACTGTAGTTCAAAATATTCTGATTAATTCTTCAATGACTGAGCCCAAAAATATTCTTGTTACCACCGATATGCTTTCATCACAGAACACAGGCAATGAATCAAAACCACTAAAGAGAAAACATGTAAATAATGATGACAATGATACTATGTAAGGGGGATACTCTCATCTACATTCATTTAAAAAGTGTGTAGTTGGTTTTGAGCTGATATACTGTGTTAGAACATTCTAGATCTTAACATAATAGAAAAATGTAGCTGCAGTATTTTTTACATTAGTTCCAACTGTTAGATTTTTTTTAAAATAAGAGAACAAATGTTTTTCAATTAGGCTTCAAGTACAAAAGTTAAGTATTTGTTTCTTAATAGTTTCATTAACATTTAGTTCTACCACAGCAATTCTATTTCTGAAGCAGTTTTCTTCCATCTATTACTGACAGTACAACTTACATTCAATTTCTATAGCCCAGTCTCTGGACTATATCTTTAATTTCTAACCTACATTTAAAGTTCTACTTTGTTTGGAAAGATAAAATAGTCACATTTATTGTCACTAATTATTTTTAAAGTTGTATGTATTTAAATTGTTTCTTGGTTTTTCCTAACTTCGTACCCCAACTCCCTCTCTAAATCCCATTCATTCTGTACTCACCCTCACAGGCTTAAATTCATCCCTATTGCTCTTTTTAAAAAAAGTAATTAATTTATTTATTCTAATTTGTTATACTTGACACTGCTATCAAGTATAACAAATTAGGATAAATAAATAAATTAATTTCAGCTAATAGTACACAAATTGAGCACATTTTTTTATTTTTTTGTACACAAAGTAGAGTCACACCATTTGTGTCTTTATGCATGTACCTAGGATAATAATGTCCATTTCATTCCACCATCATTCCTATTCCCATTCCTCCTCCCATTGTCTCCCTCCCATTTTTCCTATCCAAAGTTCCTCCTTTACTTCCATGATCCCTGCAACCCACACCTCATTATGATCAGCATCCACTATCAGAATATATTTGGCCTTTGGTTTTTTGGGATTGGCTTACTTCACTTAGCATGATATTCTCCAACTTCATCCATTTCCCTGCATGTCATGATTTTATTCTCTTTTGTTGCTGAGTAATATTCCATTTTGAATATATATACCACAGTTTCTTTATCCGTTGATCTATTGAAGGGCATCTAGGTTGGTTCCATAATTTATCTATTGTGAATTGTACTGCTATAAACATTGAAGTGGCTGCATCACTGTAGTATGCTGTTTTTAAGTCTTCGGGGTATAACCAAGGAGTGGGATAGCTGGGTCAAATGATGGTTCCATTCTAAGTTTTCTACGGAGTCTCCATACTGCTTTTCAGATTAGTTACACCAATTTGCAGTCCCACAAGCATGTATTAATGTGTCTTTTTACCCACATCCTTACCTACTCTTATTGTAGCTTGTATTCTTAATAACTGCCATTATGACTGGAGTGAGATAAAATCTTAGAGTACTTTTGATGTGCATTTCTCTAATTGTTAGAGTTGTTGAACAATTTTTTATATTTGTTGATTGAGTGTATATTTTCTTCTGAGAAGTGTCTGTTCAGTTTCTTGGCCCATTTATTGATTGGGTCATTTTTTTTTGGTGTTAATTTCTTTTTAATATTTTTTTATTTGTAATTGGACACAATGTCTTTATTTATTTTTATGCAGTGCTGAGCATTGAACCTAGTGCCTCACACATGTGAGGCGGGAGCTGTACCACTGAGCTGAGCTCCAGCCCTGGTGCCTGATAATACAGGTGTCATTTTCATGTTTTTAAAATACACTCTTCATGCTTGATGTTCTCTAGTTTACTTGAACCTGCTGTTTTGCAGTTTTTCTTTTTCACTTCATGTTAGGTCAGCTGGGTTTTATCCCTTGCCTTTCATACCTTTTGAGCTTTAGCTTGCTTGACAGGTAATTTGAGGGTCAGTTACATTCAGTCATATTTCAAGTTGATAACTCCACCATATTTTACATTTTAAAATTTAACAGAGATGGTATAGATTAAAATCTGCCTTGATAAGTAATTTACACTGGGACAATCTGCTAAAGAGCAAGTGTTTTCTTCATACCACATACCACATACATATATGGTTTGTTCACTACTGCTTGAGTCCTTCTATTGGTATAATTCAGATCATTTTTTCTAGCTTGTTGCTAAGGATTTCACACATGAGATGGCATCAAACTTGGAAGTAGAATATAATGATTCTCCTCCTCTTTTAAGGTCAAGGAACACAAATAAGTGTCATGTGACTTTCATTTAGGTATGCATGGTCTCCCTCTCTTCCAGCGAGGATGTCCACAGAAGAGAGTAGAGGAGAGTGTGACTTTGCAGTAGCTATCTAAGACCTCTGGAGACCAAGCAGGTAGCAGGTCTGATTTTATTGTACAGTTACCATGTATATACTCAGGCAGTAGCTAAGCAGATTACAAGCAGCCACCAATGCAATTTCTGCTAACTGTCCTTGCAGCAACCAGTTGAGGAGTGAGCTGTGGAGCAAGCACAGGGACTTCAACATGTGGTCTCACACCCAGGACTATGCCTATGGGGTAAGCAGTTTGCCACTCATACACCCTTAACCTATGACATGTATGCAGTACTCCATGCGCTTGTCCCCAAAGGTATACTCTGGATAGGTTTCCTTTCCATATTTTGCATTTATATACATAAATGTCTATAGGGAAAGATTTCAAATCTCTTTAGAATAAAAGCAAACCTGTTTGGTTTTAGTTTGATATAAACAGCATGGGAATATGTAGGAAGAAATTTTTGAAGTAAATCTTCATATCATAGTCTAAGCATGTGTAGCCAAGGATCCTTAAAACTTACTCATAAATTTCATGTTAGGATGGTGCTAGATACATCTAAAAAATAGCCCAGAAGCAGGGAAGAAATGTCTTATCAATTTGAATGTTCAGGGATATTAGAGAAAGGTGATAGGAAAACTTATAAAAATGGATCTGATCAACATTATAGGAGAAAAATTTTCATTATATAGTGTGGACATCATTACTCGAATGTACTTAGGGAGGCAGCATGTCAGAAGGCCTACGTTCTAGTCCTGGCTCCATTATTTACCAAGTATGACCCTGCTTCACCTCTGAGCCTTGTTCTCATTAGTCAAAGAAAAATAACACCTACCCTGCCTATCTCACAGGGATTTTGTGATGGTTTAATTGTGTATGTAAAAGTTCTTTCAAAATTGTAAAATACTATATAACCATAAGGAATTATTGTTAATGTATTTGTTCTAAGGCTATTAATAAAATTTACACTTATCAGTGATCTTTCAAAAAATCCCATTTCCAAATTATATGGAAAAGTATGTCTTTCATATTTCAGACATGATGGAGACTCTTTCTGTCATTTTAAAATAGACTTTTAGTACTACTTTATTTAAAAGGCATAATTTATCAGAGTGATATTTTAAAGCACTATGATTAGATTCTTTGGAGATTTCATGTTTGCTTTCTTAGTTTGCCTCCAAAAACTCCTAAAAAAATGAACCTATATAATTAGTATATTGGTTAGGATACCTTGTCTTGGTATGAAAACAGTTTGTCTATCAGGTTCCAATCCCAGTGTAAATTGTTAGGTTTTTCTGATGAGAAAACTAAGTTGTTAGAAGCTTTGTTTGAGCATATGCTTTTGTGCTCCTTTACCAGAGGAAAGGGAATATACTTATGTACTAGCTACTTTGAACTTCTTCTCACATTCCCTGAAAAAAACAATTCACATGACCTCACATTATTTCATATAAGCAAAGACCTACAGTCCTGCCATGTATCCAAAAGCATAGGGCCAGAATACTTGGTGAACAACAGTAAACTTTTATAAGTGTTAGACAGTTCAAGCAAACAATTAGATAAAACTTTGACTCACCACTAGTATGAATATAGTATTTACACCTGTTTCTAAAACACATGCTACATGGAAAAATAAAATAGTTGATCCCATTAGCCTACTTCTGGACTTTCCTGAGTCTGATGAGAAAATACACCAATTAGAGTTAACTTTCACTTGAGTATCTGGGCACAGTGGAGACCCCTATGGGGCAGAGGAAGAGAAATGGAAGCAATATAAAATTTTCAGAGATGTTTATAATTTGTGAGCCTTGTCAACCACAGTAGGTTTTCTGACAGCACTCTCACACATCTCTGAGGATATAAATAATGGGTTCAAATGGCCTCACCATTTTTCTCCCAAGAGCCATCTGAACTTCATGGAGAGGTGAAGACTTTTAGCACCATTTAACCTGGTGCCACTTTACACACTTTAAAACATACAAAGCTTTTTAATATATTTTTAGATCTGTGAGAGCAAAGCATGCTAACCATCTTTAAAATCATTGTGTAACTTTCTGATAAGAAAATTTGCTTATGATTTCCTTTAGAAATAATTAAAATCTCTATTGTATCAGGCATAGTGACACATGCCAATAATCCAAGGTCCTGGAGAGGCTGAAGAATAAGGATTCCAAGTTTTGAGGTCAACCTCAGCAACTTAGACCCTGTCTCAAAATAAAATTTAAAAAGGGGCTAAGGATATAGCTTGGTGGTCAAGCACTTGCCTAATCTTAAAACCTGACAACTCTTTCAGTTTCCCATCATTTTTTAAATCTTAATCACTATTTTAAAAATCTCACATCTGTCCATTTCTACTCTCCTAGATTAGGGTGTCATATTTAATTGTTTGGATTATTACTTCATTTCTCCCTATGGCTATAGTTTCTTTCTTTCTTTCTTTCTTTCTTTTTTCTTTCTTTCTTTCTTTCTTTCTTTCTTTCTTTCTTTCTTTCTTTCTTTCTTTCTTTTTTTCTTTCTTTCAATAAATATTTACATCAATTGTTACCCTTCCCAGGTCTTCATAAAGCTTTTGGATGACTAAATCATTGAAGACTTAGGACTGGACACAGGGTCTGGAACATGGTATACACAGAGATATTTTTGACTGAATGATAAGATATTAGTACCCAAGTAGAGGTCAGTATTAACACCTTCTTGAATACCCTAATGGCACTGAATCTCCCTTATTATTTATAAAATAGTGAATATTTCTCTTGCTGGGAAAAGTGTTGAATTCATCTTTTTATTTCTAGCCACTCAGAACTGCTTCTCTTTGTCTTTTGTTTGAGTTCCAGTTTTTCACCAGCTAGTTTTAAACATTGGTCTTGATTTCATCCTGTTGTCTTTGAATTCCTGAGTCACATCATTTGTTATTATACACCATCAATTCCCAAATATGTAACATTGCATGTATTAGCTTAAACTTTTCCATGAAAACTAACTACCTACTGCATAGTTTTAGTATGAAAACAAACTTAAAGGACCTTATGAAACCTGGAAAAAAAAGAACCCTAAATTTTATTTTTTAACAAAATGTGCTAACACACATTCTCTATTTCTTGAGGTCAGAGTAACATTTATAACTCTAGCCCTGATTCACCAACAAGAATTTCTCTAATTTCCCCCGATCTATTGAATATTTTTATATAGCCAACAGATTGCATTCATTAAGGCAATAAGTCATAATTTATTTCTCTTTTTCAATCAAATGCATGTGAATATTGGCTACAATTTCTTGACTTAACTGGTACATACAGATATATATTAGAAATTTTAAAAGTCTAGTAGAGTCATTCATAAAATTTGACTTAGTTTTAGCATTTTTACCTTTAGTCAAAAAATGCAATTTCATTTAAATTTTTTGAAATACTAAGAGCATAGTAAAATATATCATGGTGTGGTGAAGCTTGGCACAAGGAGCACTGGTTAAAATACTTTTTTGGTCCAGATACTATAAATTTTATTACCATCAGAACATATTTTTAGAAAGATTGAGGGACTATCTAAGTACCACTTACTGTGAACTAGATTTCCTAGTATGGGATAATTTTTAAAGATTTAAATTGTAATTTTTTTCTTTACTCTCATTTTATAAGCTTTACATGGTCAATTTGGCTTATTTGATTTTAGTTTAATTTTTAAAAAATAGTTTAATTTTTTAGTTTAATTTTTAAAAATGTGTCTTTCCAACCTGGGAAAGCTGGTTCTCCATTTGTTCTAATGTCCCATGTAATAATTAATATGTATGTCATGTTATAAAAAGGTTTGGGAACCATAAACTGTGAATTTTCATTTTTCAGGGAGTAATCTAAATATCAGCTTCTTTGTACTTTTCTAGAGTTAATCAGTGCATGTATAATCATATGTGTATATATGTATTTTTTCACAAATGGTAACTTAACACAAATGGTAACTTACACAGATATATGTATGTATGTATGTATGTGTATATATATTCTTAAAGGAGCATCTTAGAAATTGCTCCCTGTCAGTTACTTAATTTTTTATTGGTTATTAAATAAATATGAAATCTTTTTACAAATGATAAGTTTTTAGGAAACATTGTTAATGTTTATTTAAAGTAGGTGTATATTCTTTTTATGATCTCTATTTCAACAAATATAGCTTTTAGTACTTTTGAAAATTACAACTGTTTATGTAACTGGTAGTCATTCCCCACTGCTACAGTTTTCCTGTATATCCTGGATATCAATTTTCTCTTCTTGGCTGAACTATTGCATTTCTTATTTCTTAGCTGGGCGTTTATTGTAAAAGTGGAATGTTTTTGATCAGATTGCATTTACATGACATCCTGGAACTTTGGCATTCCCTCAACTACATTGTACGCATTTAAAATGTAGTCTAAATATTTATTCACATTATGGATTACTGTGGCTCAGAAAAGGCAGTTACAACCTATTGAATAAATAATTTTAGTTTTAAAAAATTTGGAAACTCTTTGAAGGGCTCATAATGAGATCTCATCTCAGTTGTTAGAAATAGCCATTGAATGCCTTCAATTTTTCTCCATTCAGAATGATGCTAGCCTGAGGCTTAGCATAGATAGCTTTTACAATGTCGAGGAAAGTTCCTGTTATACCTAGTTTTTCTAGTGTTTTGAACATAAAGTGATGCTGTACTTTGTCGAATGCTTTTTCTGCGTCTATCGAGATGATCATATGGTTCTTATCTTTAAGTCTATTTATGTGGTGAATAACATTTATTGATTTCCGTATATTGAATCATCCTTGCATCCCAGGGATGAATCCTACTTGATCATGGTGCACAATTTTTTTGATGTGCCTTTGTATCCGATTCGCCAAAATTTTATTGAGGATTTTTGCATCTAGGTTCATCAGAGATATTGGTCTATAGTTTTCTTTCTTTGAGGTGTCTTTGTCTGGTTTCGGAATCAGGGTGATGTTGGCCTCATAGAATGAATTTTGCAGAGCTCCCTCTTTTCCTATTTCCTGAAATAACTTGAGAAGTATTGGTATTAATTCTTCTTTAAAGGTTTTGTAAAACTCCGCTGTATACCCATTCGGTCCTGGGATTTTCTTGGTTGGTAGTCTTTTGATTGCTTTTTCTATTTCCTCCATTGAAATTGGTCTGTTTAAATTGTGTGTATCCTCCTGACTCAGTCTGGGCAAATCATATGACTTAAGAAATTTATTGATGTCTTCACTATCTTCTATTTTATTGGAATATAGGTTTTCAAAATAATTTCTAATTGTCTTCTGTATTTCTGTAGCATCTGTTGTGATATTGCCTTTTTCATCCCGTATGTTAGTAATTTGAGTTCCCTCTCTTCTTCTCTTCATTAGCATGGCTAAGGGTCTGTCAATCTTATTTATTTTTTCAAAGAACCAACTTTTAGTTTTGTTAATTTTTTCAATAGTTTCTTTTGTTTCAATTTTGTTAATTTCTGCTCTGATTTTAATTATTTCTTGCCTTCTGCTACATTTGCTGTTGTTTTGCTCTTCCTTTTCTAGGGCTTTGAGATGAAGTGTGAGCTCATTTATTTGTTGGTTTTTCCTTTTTTTGAGGAATGACCTCCAGGCGATGAATTTCCCTCTTAAAACTGCTTTCATTGTGTCCCATAGATTCCTATATGTTGTGTCTGTATTTTCATTTATCTCTAAGAATATTTGATTTCCTCCTTTATGTCTTCTGTAACCCACTGATCATTCAGTAACATATTGTTCAATTTCCATGTGATGTAGGATTTTTCCTTCCTTCTTTTATCTGGAACAAGACAGGGATGCTCTCTATCACCACTTCTATTCAATATAGTTCTCGAAACACTGGCCAGAGCAATTAGACAGATGAAAGAAATTAAAGGCATAAAAATAGGAAAAGAAGAACTTAAATTATCACTGTTTGCAGATGACATGATTCTATACCTAGAAGACCCAAAAGGGTCTACAAAAAAACTACTAGAACTAATAAATGAATTCAGCAAAGTGGCAGGATATAAAATCAACACGCATAAATCAAAGGCATTTCTGTATATCAGTGACAAAACTTCTGAAGTGGAAATGAGGAAAAACACTCCATTCACAATATCCTCAAAAAGAAAATAAAATAAAATACTTGGGAATCAACCTAACAAAAGAGGTGAAAGATTTATACAATGAAAACTACAGAACCCTAAAAAGAGAAGTAGAAGAAGATCTTAGAAGATGGAAAAATATACCCTGTTCATGGATAGGCAGAACTAACATCATCAAAATGGCGATATTACCAAAAGCTAGGTTTAATGCAATGCCAATCAAAATCCCAAAGGCATTTCTTGTAGAAATAGATAAAGCAATCATGAAATTCATATGGAAAAATAAAAGACCAAGAATAGCAAAATCAATTCTAAGCAGCAAATGTGAATCAGGCGGTATAGCAATACCAGATTTCAAACTATATTACAGAGCAATAGTAACAAAAACAGCATGGTACTGGTACCAAAACAGGCGGGTTGACCAATGATACAGAATAGAGGACACAGAGACTAATGCACAAAGCTACAACTATCTTATATTTGATAAAGGAGCTAAAAGCATGCAATGGAGGAAGGATAGCTTCTTCAAAAAATGGTGTTGGGAAAACTGGAAATCCATATGCAACAAAATGAAACTGAATCCCCTCCTCTCGCCATGCACAAAAGTTAACTCAAAGTGGATCAAGGAGCTAGATATCAAATCAGAGACTCTGCATCTGATAGAAGAAAAACTTGGCTCTGATCTACATATTGTGGGGTTGGGCTCCAAATTCCTTAATAGGACACCCATAGCATAAGAATTAATAACAAGAATCAACAAATGGGACTTACTTGAACTGAAAAGTTTTTTCTCACCAAGAGAAACAATAAGAGAGGTAAATAGGGAACCTACATCATGGGAACAAATATTTACTCCTCACACTTCAGATAGAGCCCTAATATCCAGAATATACAAAGAGCTCAAAAAATTAGACAATAAGATAACAAATAACCCAATCAACAAATGGGCCAAGGACCTGAACAGACACTTCTCAGAGGAGGACATACAATCAATTAACAAGTACATGAAAAAATGCTCATCATCTCTAGCAGTCAGAGAAATGCAAATCAAAACCACCCTAAGATACCATCTCACTCCAGTAAGATTGGCAGCCATTCTGAAGTCAAACAACAACAAGTGCTGGCGAGGATGTGGGGAAAAGGGTACTCTTATACATTGCTGGTTGGACTGCAAACTGGTGCGGCCAATTTGGAAAGCAGTACGGAGATTCCTGGGAAAGCTGGGAATGGAACCACCATTTGACCCAGTCATTGCCCTTCTCAGACTATTCCCTGAAGACCTTAAAAGAGCATATTACAGGAATACTGCCACATCGATGTTCATAGCAGCACAATTCACATTTGCCAGACTGTGGAACCAACCCAGATGCCCTTCAATAGATGAATGGATAAAAAAAAATGTGGCATTTATACAGCATGGAGTATTACGCAGCACTAAAAAAAGATAAAATCATGGAATTTGCAGGGAAATGAATGGCACTAGAGCAGATTATGCTTAGTGAAGCTAGCCAATCCCTAAAAAACAAATACCAAATGTCTTCTTTGATATAATGAGATCAACTAAGAACAGAGCAGGGAGAAAGAGCAGGAAGAAAAGATTAACATTAAACAGAGACGTGAGGTGGGAGGGAAAGGGAGAGAAAAGGGAAATTGCATGGAAATGGAGGGAGACCCTCAATGTTATACAAAATTACATATAAGAGGTTGTGAGGGGAAGGGGAAAATAAACAAGGAGGGAAATGAATTACAGTAGATGGGGTAGAGAGAGGAGATGGGAGGGGAGGGGAGGGGAGGGAGGATAGTAGAGGACAGGAAAGGTAGCAGAATACAACAGTTACTAATAGGGCATTATGTAAAAATGTGGATGTGTAACTGATGTGAGTCTGCAATCTGTATTTGGGGTAAAAATGGGAGTTCATAATCCACTTGAATCTAATGTATGAAATATGATATGTCAAGATCTTGGTAATATTTTGAACAACCAATAAAAAATACAAAAGAAAAGAAAAAAAAAGAAATAGCGATTGAATACCTTTTTTGACTAAATGATATTTTAATTCTTAAATGTTTAACAAAACAAAGGAACAAAAAGGAAAATTTTTAATTGTTGACTGGAGGCATAGAATTTCTTCCTTCCTATGGTCATGAGAACATATACATAAAAATTTTGCAAACAACTGTTGTAGCAAATTATTAACATTCCTGGATGCTAATACTAATTTTCAGAACTATACAGTTGAAGTTGCAGAAACATTTGAAATAAGTGAATGTTTTAGCCTCACATTGCAAAGATTGGTTTTCATAACAAATTTGATTTAAGTTTTGTTGTTGTTAATATTCTATTTAATAAGTTGTTCATTATTTTTAAGTCAGTTTGAAAATGTGGAACTTCATGCTGTCTCTGTTTTTTCAAACAGGAGACAAGGTTTTTGGTATTGATTATGGATAATTAACTTAAAGGGGTATATTGTGTGTATATATTTTCTTTTTTTCAATCATGTGGTGCCAGGTTCTTTTATTTATAGTTAAGTTTACTTGAACTTTTCAAATCTTTTACATTTATTAGAAATTGTCTTTAAAAAAAACTGAGGAAAATAGTTTATTTCATGCAATGTTGAGTTTATATAGATGGTGTAGATTTGTACTTGTAACATCTTTTGACAAGCAAATTAGACCATAGAAAGAGCATCCAATATGGAGCTTGGGACATATGGTGCTACCTTCTGCAACCATAAGTCAAAAGCAAGCCATTCTGGTCAGTGAGGGGTCATGTTCAGACTCAGGCTTTGTAGTATGGAAGTAGCCTCTTAAAGGAAATTGCAATCTAAGCAGAAAATAATGTACTTCTCTGAATCGAAGCTAAAAGTTAGAGGTAAAAACCAGTGCTTATTTTTAGGATGTAAAATTAACTTGAATATAAAAATAGTTAAGGAAAACAAGTAAGATGACAGAAATCAGAAAATGCAGTTGTTCAAACTTAATTATCAAGGCAATATAGATAAGGCTGTGTGTTTATGTGTATTTTTTTCTCTGCCTGGTGGCTCTGAGATATTTCTTCACTTTATAAACAAGCTAATACACAATCATCTGCTATTCAGGTTATGCACAAATAAATGGATTTTTTAAAGTATAAATCCATTTATTCTGGTATTGGTTATACTTTTGAGAATGGAAATGATTAGTTATCACTCCACTTATTGCTTAGCATCCTCTTCCAAGGGTGGCTCCAGATGCACTGGAGTGGAAACAGGTGGTGTTGGTCCCTTGGCCCAGTCTGTCCTGCAGATGCTGGCCAGGGTCCAGGGGAGTCAGGTTGCTTGGGCCATTCTCTGGGTTCTGCCCCTCAGCACCATGATGAGATGGTGAGTGTGGAACTGAAGGGATGGAAGAGTTAAGGGCTCAGACTCAAGCACTAACCAATTGTGTGGGTACTTTTGCAAAAATTATTAGCACAAATTTAGACCGATAGTGTTGACCCAAGATATATATATATATATATATATCCCATAACAGAGCCCACTAGCAGAAGGTACTGTGGGATTGTCTGAGATGCATTTTGTCCTTTGAATTTAGAAGACTGGAACAGTTGGAGCAGAAATTGGCTGTGAGTTTCCACAGTCAGCTGGAACATCCACAGGCAGAGCCAGCTATTAAGAGCTGCTTGTCTGCAGAGGCCTGCTATTTTCATGGAGCCCACCCACCCATAGAAGCAAGAAACTGTCCATGCATTACAGGGACTTTTTATAGAGAGATGTGTACTCATTCATATGTATCAATAACAATGAGATTTGTTGATATGGATGGTTAAATGATGAAGTCTTTAAAGTGCTGCCTGAATCTCCTTTTCATGGAATCACAAATAATCATATAGTAGAGCTAAGGATAGGTTTTATGTTTCAGAGTAAAACATCGATACATTGCTTTGGTGTTCTCTTTCCTGTTAAAGTATATTTGAAAGGGCCACATCATTAACATAATCTAAGAAAGGTAACAAATTCAGATTTTGTCACAAAATAAGAAAAAATTGAGCAAAGTTTTGGTTAATAAGGTGGACTGATTGCTGTAATACATGTTCTGGTGGTTTGAGAGGAAATGGCATGGAGTCAGGTTTGGTTTGCAGTAGGGAGATGACTTGGAGGAAATTGCAGTTCTCCCAAAAGCTTTTTGTGTACAAATACACAAAACTAAAAACAATTGAGATATATTCTAGAGGTCTTAATGTTGTCACTTGCTTGTAGATTGGTTGAGCCCATGAATTAAAAGGTGAATTAGGAATAATTAAATTTATTAATCAATTGAATAAGTATTAGCAAGAGAAGACGTTTGGAAATTATTTCAGAGGAAACTTTGAGAACCTTATTTTGAAGTTTTACATTGGAGGGGATCAAATAGGCAGTTTAATGTTTGTGTCCAAGATTCAAGTAGTGTTGGTACAAGTTATATACATTACAGAGGAATCAGCAGTGAAATAACAGGTAAAGGGAAAGAAATTGATAAGATTAGGTAAGTAAATAGTTTGAAAAAAGGAAAGTACCACAGACAACAACCTATCCTCAAGTGCATACAATGTTGCTATAGAAAAAAAAAAAAAAACACTAAGAGATACATGGACAATTAGTGCAAAGAAACAAATATTTTCAGGAGGGTAGTATGGTCATTTCATTTTAGATTTCTGACCAAACACATTTCCATTGAAATTGGAAAGAGGGGGTTTATTGTTGATCCTGAAAATGGGTTCTATGGCAGCACTGTATCAGTTGTAGTTCTTTAGAGTACTTACTTCATTGTTATTACATATACTGCACACATCATCCATTTGTGTGGCTTATTTTCTTATTTGTTGGAGGTTACGTGATTTGAAGGAAGTGTTTCACCCTGAAATGACAGCATATATGTAATGTAACATTGTGTTGCTTTCCATGATATTTTAGTAAGAAAATCTCCATGTATATACCACCTATGTTGCTTCCAGTTTAGAGGAAACTTCTGTGTGACTTCTCAGTCACTACCCCTCCCCCTCTTAGAGAAATGATTATTTTTTTCTGATTGCTTTTTTCATGCAGTAATCCCTTGGGATTTAAAGTGATAATATGTTCTTGTTTGTGAGCCATCTTCCTTTAAAGCTACATTTGTGTCATTCTCTATGGTGAGGTTGTCATTCATCTCAATTTATTTGTGTATTTGTTTCATTGTCTTTTTTTTGATTTATCTCTTTTTTTACCTGAAAATGCTATAATTTTCTTTTCTTTTTTACATCCTCATATATGTATATTGATTATTGAAACTTTTTTGTTGTTGTTCTCTTTGTTGTGCTGGGGATTGAACCTGGGTCTTGTGCATGCCAGGCCAGCACTCTACCAACTGAGCTATATCCCCAGCTCTCAATATGCTAATTTTAAAGCTACATTATATTGCTGATGTAAATTTATATTGTTTCTCCATTTCAGAGTTTCAAAAAATAACCTTATAGTTTTTGGTGCACATATGAATTCATTTCATATAGATGTGAGATTACTGGGTCATAAACATACCTATGCTGTAATTTAGTAGATACATTCAAAAACTTTTACATAGAAAATTTTGTTTTCCCAGTCTTTATTTCTTCCTTGTAGATGAAAGGGGTCCTTTTGTCTCAGTATCTCCTCAATACCTGCTACCATGTTTTTTGTTTTGTTTTGTTTTGTTGTTTTAAATTAGTCATCCATCCTTATGAGCAGTAATGGTATTCCATTATGTTAGTTTTCACTTAGTTGACAACTAATAAACCTCAGCATTTTCCCCTTTTTTCTTGATATTTGCATATTAAGTTTGTGAAGTTCTCTGGGCATGTAATTGAATATCTCCTTTGAATAATTTGTGACAATCTTAGAACAATTATAATTGTTGATATGAACTATTTTTTAATATTCAGTTAATTATAGGTATTAATACTTGGTTAATATTTGTAATGCATAAAAGAGAAAAAATGGCATTTGCATGTAAACAAATGGAGTTGGAGAATATCATGCTACGTGAGGTAAGCCAATCCCCCAAAACCAAGGCTGAATGTTTTCTCTGATCATTGGATGCTGACCCATAATGGGGGTGGGGGGAATATGAGAAGAATGGAGAAACTTTGGATAGGGTTCAGGGGAAGAAAGGGAAAGTTAGGGAGAGAGCATAGGCATAGGAAAGATGGTGGAATGACAAGGACATCATTACCCTAGGTGCATGTATGAAGACATGAATGATGTGACTCACTTTGTGTACAATCAGAGAAATGAAAAGTTGTGCTCCATATGTGAACTATAAATTGAAGTGCATTCTGCTGTTATTTATAATAAACTGGAACAAATAAATATATTCAATAATTAAAATATTTATAATGAAGATTTTTTTGCTATGCAGATGTATTGCCTATATTCAGTACCCTTGTTAAATTTTTATAATTATTTGTATCAAGTTATCTGAAAACAATTACAATTGTATTTCTTCCAATATCATGATTATATCTTTTGTCTTTCTTGCTGCTTTATTTTAATGTCATCATGATGATATATATGGATGATTTAATATTTTTGTTGATTTTTTTTTTTTTAAGTAACCAATTTCTTTATTCAGTAATGCTTCCTGCTTTAAATTCTAATTCATAAATTATTAATTGCTATGGTATGTTTCTTTTTGTTACAGTGTGCTATTATTTGAGTTTAGATGGTCAGAAAATATATACTTAATGTAATACCTTATTTTATTAGGTATAATTTTAATATTTTTTTCTCTTTGTCTCATCCATTCTCTTCATAATTTTCTTTTCTATTGTCTTTCTTTCCATGCCTTGAAGCTTCTATATTTTTCTTTATGTTCAGTTCATTGTGCAGAGAACATATCAAAATCATTTTTCATATAAGCAATGGAATTATCAAATAAGGTTCTCATGAATGAGAGATGCCATTCCTGATGAAAATTTGATACTAATTTCAAAGATAAAGGGATCACATGGCAAATGGCAGATAGGTATATGTCCAGGCCATTCTTTCCTTTGCAGGATCTTGGCTTTCATTGTCGGGGTCCCCATAGAATTGAGGAGGTATATTTTCTTCCTCTGTCATTCAGTGGCTGAAGCAAGCACTAGCTGTCAGATTTTGGCCTTACATTTTTGAGTCTGTGATATAAATTCTTGGAGGAAGAAGAAATGTTGAGTTTATCTTAGTAATCTTCTCTTCCTCTTCCTATCCTATATCTCCTGGCTATGTTATTTACTCTCCAGTGCCCTCATGAATTAGATTTACACATTATATTTTCTTTTAGTTATATGAGTTAGAAAGTTAGATTCAGATATTCCTTCATTGCCAGAAGTTAAACTTGTGTGACTTTATTTTAACTTTGCTTTTAATATGAATGTTTTAGAACAAAAATATATGTCATTACTGTTCTGTTTTTTGTTTATATGTGTGTTTTTGTGAATACACACTTACATAAATTGATGTTAGAATTAATACATGGATTTGATTAGACCAGCTTTTTATATGTGTATATAATGTGCTCTTTTTATGTGGGACATCTCTCCTCCTTCTCATTGCTTTTCAGCACTAGGAATTTGGTAGCCTCTACCTGTTGGCTGCTTCTTCCTTCCCCCCTCCATTTATAATTCCTAGAAAGTATTGCATGGAAGAATCCTAAGTATGCTTCTTGGCCTTACTGGTAAAGAATTTTATTGGAAAAAGCCAGTCATTGCTGCTTTTAGGGAAACAGAATTTATAGTGTAGTATAAACAGATAGGGAAAGATCAGAAAGGAAGGGACATAGATGTTCAGTAAGCTTAGGTAAGAGTGACCTGGATGGACAGATCACTCAGTATTGTATCTTATTTATGGATTGTCTGCAAATGTTAATATATGTTTATACTCATAACTGCAAGGATTTGAATACATTTGTACTTTCTGAAGAATTCAGAAATAATAATAAATAATAATAATAAATAATAAAAAAATAATAAATAAGGGCCTACAGAATGGGAGCAAATTTTTACTACATGCACATCAGATAGTGCACTATTCTCCAGGATCTATAAAGAACTCAAAAAACTTAACATGAAAAAACCCAATCAATAAATGGGCTAATGACATGAACAGAAATTTTTCAGAAGATGATATACAATCGATTAACAAATATACAAAAAATGTTCAACATCTCTAGTAATCAGAGAAAGGCCAATCAAAACTTTTCTAAGATTTTATCTCATTCTAGTCAGAATGGCAGTTCTTAAGAAAACAAACAACAATAAATGTTGGCAAGGATGTGGTGGAAAAGGCACACTCAAACATTGCTGTAGGGACTGCAAATTTGTGCAGTCAATCTCAAAGCAAGTATGGAGATTTCTTGGAAAATTTGGAATGGAACCACCATTTGACCCAGCTATCCCACTCTTTGGTTTATACCCAAAGGACTTAAAAGCAAGACACTATAGTGATGCTGCCATATCAATGTTTATAGCAGCACGATTCACAACAGCTTAATTGTGTAACCAACCTAGACGCCCTTCAATAGATGAATGGATAAAGCAACGTGGTATATATATATTATATATATACATATATATAATATATATATATATATATACACACACACACATACATACATACAATGGAATATTACTCAGCATTAAGATAGAATAAAATCATGGCATTTATAACTAAATGGATGGAGTTGAAAAATATCTTGCTAAGTGAATTAAGCTAATTAAAAAAACCACAAAGGCCAAATGTATTCTCTGATAAGTGTATGATGATCCGTAATGGGGGTGGGGGGAGCATCAGAGGAATGGACATACTTTGAATATGGCAAAAGAAGGGAGGGAATGGGAGGAGGTGTTGGGGTAGGTAAGATGGTGGAATGTGATGTATATGATTTCCCTAGGTACATGTATGAAGAGAGGAATGGTGTTACTCTGTGTACAGTTAGAGAAATAAAAAATTGTGCTCCACTTTTGTAGTATGAAGTGAAGTGCATTCTGCTGTCATAACAAATTTGAATAAAGAATTTTAAAAAGATGTAAAAAGTATCCATCATTTTAGGAACCACTAAAAACAAACAGGAATTGATTGAAAATTATTATTTTAAGGGTAGAAAACAGTGAAGAGTGTGAATTTCCATGTTTCCAAAATAAATGCAATGTCTTTAGAAACAAAATTTCAAAATAACATTTGAGGAGACACTAGATGTCACCATGTAAAATCCATACAAATATGTTTAAGATTATACTCGATTCTTTTCAGAATAGTCATTATAAATGGTTGTGAATTGAAAAATACTTTTAGAATTCAAGGTAACTTGATGAAGACATTAGGTCAAATTTGAGACTCATAAATAAGTAGTTCAAATTATGAACACATGTAACAGCAATGGCCACTGAATGCATTTATTTTAAAGGAGAGTCATTCCCAGTGAGTCAAAAGTTTGGTCTCACATTGCCAATCCCTTATGCCAAGGTCAGATATTTCATTCTGCCTTGACTTCACTGTCTATGAAAAGGTAGGGAATAGACTCATTATTAAAACTTATTAGAAATAATATTAATAATACTTATTGAAAATAAATGCTTATTAAAAATACTACATTTGCTGTAAGGGCATGAAAAAAAACTTTCCGTGTAGGTAATGAGTAAATATTATTAAATAACTTATGTCCAACTTCTTCATTGAGCAATAAGATATGAATCTATGGATTCAATTATTGGGAAGTTATGAAATTTTAGAGGTATTGCATTTTCTTGTTTTCTCATGTTGTCTGTGTTGCTATGCGGAGGTCTGTGAATATAGTTGGATACATTTCTATTCTTCTATTATATGTGGATCCTTTTAGTGAGCAATTATCTCTTTGGGATATGACCTGGCCACAGTTATATCTGAGTGTTAAAGCCCCAACTGAACAGGACTAAAGGAGTTATGTTTACTCACCAGAATTCTCTAAGAGGAAAGAATAACCAATAACAGTAACAACATAGAAGCAAATATATCTCAACTAATAATAACTTCATTAAAAAATTGGAGAAGTGGGAAATAACAATATGTACCTGGTTGAAAAATAAGATTTAATGACAGTAAATGTAGCAACATGTAGTGAAAGAAGTAGAAGAAGAAAAAAGTGATGGCAGGGAACAGAGGCAGAAGAAGAAATATAAAGAAAAGGAAAAAAATGAGAAAGGATTGGACTTCATTAGGATATGTTTCTAAAGAGAAAAAACAATAGAAATGAAAAGATCCCACAAATTAGAAAAAACGTGAGACAAATAGTGAGGGAAACCCATATACAGTAAGTGACCAAAGACCAAGAGCAACAACAAGAAAATTTTGAGGTTTTCCCTTACTGATGTAATTAAAAGGAACACACTTCCATTCAGTAATTTTTAAAAATTTTATCCATTTAAAAAAATCGATGACAGCAGAATGCATTACAATTCTTATTACACATATACAGCACAATTTTTCATATTTGATTGTATATAAAGTATGATGATACCAATTTGTGCTTTCATACATGTACTTTGGATAATGATGTCTATCACATTCCATTAACCTTGCTAACCCCCTGCTCCCACCTTTTCTGTTTCTTCCATGCTTCCCCTCCGTACCCCACTATGAATCAGCCTCCTTATATCAGAAAAAAAAACCATTTGGCATTTGTTTTTTGAGGATTGCTAACTTCAATTAGCATTATCTTCTCCAATGTCATCCACTTACTTGCAAATGCCATGATTTTATTCTCTTTTATTGCTGAGTAAAATTCCATTGTGTATATATTTCACACTTTTTTATCCATTCATCTACTGAAGGGCATCTAGGTTGGCACATAGTTTAGCTATTGTGAATTGTGCTGCTATAAACATTGATGTGGCTGTGTCCCTGTAGTATGCTCATTTTTAAGTCCTTTGTGTATAGACTGAAGAGAGGGATACCTGGGTCAAATGGTGGTTCCATTTTCATATTTCCAAGGTATCTTCATACTGGCTGCACCAATTTGCAATCCCACCAGCAATGTATGAGTGTACCTTTTTTCCCCACATCTCACCAACACTCATTGTTGTTTATATGCATAATAGCTTCCATTCTGACTGGAGTGAGATGGTATCTTAGAACAGTTTTGATTTGCATTTCTCTAATTGCTAGAAATGATGAACATTTTTTCATATATTTGTTGATTGATTGTATATCTTCTTCTGAGAAGTGTCTGTTCAGGTCACTGGCCTATTTATTGATTTGGTTTTTTTGTTTGTTTGTTTGTTTTGTTTTGTTTAGTTTTTTGGTGCTTCTTTATATACCCTAGAGATTAATCCTCTTATCTGATATGTGAGGGGTAAAAATTTGCTCTTAGGCTGTAGGCTTTCTGTTCACCTCACAGATTGTTTCTTTTGCTGAGAAGAAACTTTTTAGTTTGAATCTATCCCACTTATTGATATTTGGTTTTTAATTCTTGTACTATAGGAATCTTATAAAGGAAGTCAGGGCCTAATCCCACATGATGAAGATTAGGGCGTACTTTTTCTTCTATTAGCTGCAGAGTCTCTGGTTTAATTCCTAGGTCCTTGATCCATTTTGAGTTGAGTTTTGTGCATGGTGAGAGATAGGGATTTAATTTCATTTTATTGCATATGTCCATCCAGTCATTCTAGTTTTAGAATCTAGTAGCTTTGGGGAGTTTCTTGGAAGGAACTATATTTACCTGTTAGTTCTCAGTTGCAGCCCAAACAGGCCAAGCCTGGGAGTGGTGTATATGCTGAGATCCTCTCCTTCTTGGCCCCAAGGGTGGGCTGAGGGAAAGCTGGCAGCTGCTTAAGTATAGTCATGCTCAGTATTTGTTTTTGTACCCAGAGATGTGGTCTGTCCCTAATAAGAGCTACCTAATAAACCCTCTACCCTGTGGACCCTGGAGGCCAGGACATAGTACAGACCTCACTCCTGGAGTCCTTCAGTCAGTGAATTTAGGGGTATGCGAGATTCCATGTTCCATGGGGTTTATTTCTAGTGTCTCTGCATGGCAGAAGCAGTCTGCCTGCAGAACTTGATCTTGGTTGGGGGAGCTATTGGCAACAAGCTTTCCATCAAACCCTGCCCCTTTGCTCCAGGATCCTTCTGCCTTTTGAGAACACACAGTTGGTTTCTCACACTGCCAAAAGTTTAAGTGTATCCATTTTAAATGGGCAGTTCTGTCCACTTCATTTGACTCTAAAGACAGTCCAAGAGCCAGACCAAACCTCCAGTTAAGCAGTTTAGGGCACATTCCTGTCAGTCTCATTTTTGAGCACAGTCTATGAGGTGGGCAACACAATGACTGTGAAGGGATGTGGCTGCTGTGTCTTGGAGCTATTTTTTTATTTTTATTTTTTGCAGGGGTGTCTGGTCTCTCTCACAAACATTCCTACAATGGAATCTTTTGAAATGGGCTCCCCCTCAGGGCTCTAATGGACTATGCAGGGAAATGCTTGGAACCTTCTTGGTGGAAGTGTAGACAACTTTTCCAAAGAGCATGGTACTGTGTTCAGGAAGGAGAATGTTGCTCACTTGTGTGGAGCTGCATGTAGTAAGTTTTCTAGCAGATCTAACCCTGGAACTCATTGTCACATAGCTTTAAACACCACATAAATTTTAAAAAGTGTCCTTGGCTTCTATCTCTGAGGTAGATCACAAGATCATCCCTCCTGGTTCTTAGCGCTCTCACAAGATTTATGTCTGAGTTTCTCTCCTAGACTCAGCTTGACTCTTGTTGGTGGTTGTCTTCTGACATAGTGAATTCATTTCAGAGTTGGGTCTTGGAGATATAAAATAAGAAGTTAGGGGCTTTTGATCTATCATGAAAAAAGCCTAAAAAAGACCCCAGTTGGAGGTAGTTCCTGAGGAGACACTGAATCTGCAGGTAGATTTCACAGTTCATCTGTCCTCCCTTGACCTCTCAGGCATAAACCAAGGCTCTCTTCTACTGTTAACTTTAGAAGAGTCTGCTTTTCTGTGGATCTCTGTGATTCTGCCCTTCATGCTATCAGAAAGCAGTTTCCCATCTTCCTCCCAATCAATTTCCCCTGGTCCAACTGCAATCTAATTATTTTATGAAGACTGTATTAGTCTAAAAGCCAATATCTCTGGGTTTTATCTAGCCACTGGTTCTCCGTAATCCTCTTTATGTCTTTGTGCAGCCTCATACCAATTGATCTGATTCAAAGTCAGGAGAGTTAGGAAGCCTTGTGTGCTTCTTGCTAAAGTTTTTTCTTTCTTGGTATCCTTTGTTTAGTTCTTTCGTAGGTGGAAATGTTGTATACTCTTCCTCATGTGTGTATGCTGTAATGTAAAAGTCAAATATAGAAACAGTATCTTACTACTTTGTCATGTTATTAAATTAGATTTTCTGTGAATTATCAAAAAGTATTTGCACATTTTTAAACACTCAAAGACCTAAATGAAGCATCTGCAAAAGTCCGTCTCAGGATGACACAAGTCAAACAGGTATCACACAAGTATCTTAATATTAAAACAGTCTGTCAACAGTAAGTTTTTAATCTTTAATTCTGTGAAAGCAATTTTTTGGTAAAAATGTGTTTACATTTTTTTTTCAAATGTGCTATTTTTGGTGGGAAGGGAAAATATTGTTAAGTACACTGAGGTTATTTCCTTGTGCACATATGTATCTCCATTGGTATGATATCAGTGGATATGCTTCTTCCTTCCATCCTGGTTTTATGGTTTGTGTAGCCACATGAAGACATTAGTTCAGCTTTATGTGAAGAACACAGGTGAGGCTTTCTTTAGAAAAACTTCAATTTTCTTTTTAATTTTTTATTTATTTATTTTTACATTAGAATTTTAATACACCATTATACCATAATTTATCATATCTCTGATTATACATAAGGTATGTTGACACCAAATTCACATCTTCATACATGTATTTTGTATAATGATGAGGGTCTCCTTTCACCATCCATGCTATTCCCCTTCTCCCTCTCTTTCCCTCCCACTCCTATTCCCTATCTAGAGGTAATCTTCCTCCCTTTCTCTCCCTCACAACCCTATTTTGAATCATCCCTTTTATATCAGAAAAGACATTTGGCATTTGTTTTTTTTTTTGGGGGGGGGGGATTGGCTAACTTCACTTAGCCTAATCTTCTCTAATGCCATCCATTTTCCTACAAATGCCATGATCTTATTCTTTTTTATTGATGAGTAATATTCTATTGTGTATAAATGCCACATTTTTTTTTATCCATTCATCCACTGAAGAACATCTAGGTGGTCTCCACAGTATAGCTATTGTGAATTGTGCTGTGGTCTGTCCTAGCAAAAGGGTATTTGGAAAGAATGCATATGATACTGTTTTTTAGTTGACTATTCTGTAGCAGTTAGGTCTACTTGTCGTATTTTATTAGGTCTGATATTTTCTTACTTAACTTCTGTGTGTTCTATCCAATATTGAGTAGTAAAAATTAAAATCTCCAACTATTAACATAGAAATATTTTACCTTTTCATTTTCTTCTTTCTTCCTTCATATATTTAATTGTTATTTATTAGTTGTAACTATTATGCTCACTCTTATATTAAACATTTAGTAATACATAAAATCTTTGTTTCTTGAAAAAAATTAAAAAAGAATAGAGAAAAAAAGAAAACTCTCAAGTTTTCAATATGAATTTAGTTGTCTAATTTTTAAGACTCACTGATTTCAAAATAGGAAATTTGGATGCCTCCTTAGAGAGGGGCTAGAAAATCTTTATGCAACTCATTATTGATATCAACTTTAGCAGAATATCTGTGAAAGTGTTCCAAAGTAGACTTTTGGTCATTTACCTTGTGATGCATACCAAAGAGCAAAACAGAGTAAATGGACATGTGAATGTAAGAACCATATATTATAAAAAATTGATTGGAGAGAATTTTTGTCTACAACAGGATCACTAGTATATTTAAACAGTGGAAAAATTACAACTACTAGAATGCAAAACTGTAATGCACCAATAAAATTATGAAAGAAAGAAATTAAGTAGCTAGAGCACTTCAAGTATACATTTATTATAGAACATCAAATTTATAAATAATTGTCAAATATACAGTATTTTTGTAAAACAGCTCATCAAAAGTAAATTGTTTAAATCACTTTATTTACAGAAAAAAAATAGAAAGTGAAGATGTCATCAATCATGAAAAATTAAGACTAAGAAAATATTTTTAAAAAGGAAAAAATCAGACCATTTGGCACATTCCTCTATTCCTACCACATCTCATCAAGGCTGAGGCAGGAGGATAGCAAGTTTGACACCAGCCTCCACAATTTAGTGAGATCCTTTCTCAAAATGAAAACTGAAAAAGATTATGGATGTTGCTCAGTGCACAGCATACATTGGTGCAATATGCAGTACAAAGAAAAATGAAAGAAAACAGCTAGCAGAAATGAAAAGAGGAAGGGGGAGGGAGGGAGGAAAAAAAAGAAGGGGAAAGTAAGAAGACAATACTTTTGAGGCCATATTCCAGGATGTGTGTACACCTGTAATTCTCACAAGTCAGGAGGCTGAGACAATAGGATCACAAGTTGAAGGTCAGACTGGGGATGTAGCTCAGTTCTAAATTGTCTCCTGGTCCAATTGTCAATAGTAAGTAGGTAAGTAAATAATAATGAAAAGAAAAAGTTGATTAGTTTACATGATAAATTCCAGCCTACTTTAAACTCAGTTTTAACCAAGGTATGACCCTGTGCCTTCCCCTTGGGACCTCCCTCACCCCAGTGCTTTTGCCCCTCAGTTTGGAAGGTGGCTGCAAAGGGAGAAGGGATCTCTGCTTGGGAGTGGCTTTCCCCTGGGGTAGAGGGACAGCTGGGCTGTAAAGCCTCTTTCTTGACCTGTGGTGTGCAGTCCTGGCCTTGAGCAGGCCTGCGACATGAATGGAGGCTCCAGCTGCAATTCTGGGCTGCCGAGGCTGGGGCCCAGAAAGAGTGCATGGCAGGAGCAGAACCCTAAGAAATAGAGGCACCAACAGCACTGTCAGAGACTATGGGCTCTTGGGCCTAATGTCCCCTGGACAGCAAGGCAAGACGGTGGAGTGCAGTAGAACAGCCTTGGTGCTGCTGAGCATGGCCAGCGCTGGTCTGGCCTTGCAGGAGTTGGAAAGGTCTTCTCTGCACAGAGCTCAAAATTTTTTTAAAAAAATTGATTTATTTTATTTTTGTTACTGGGGGTTGAACCCAGGGTGCTTACCAACTGAGCCACATCCCCAGCCTCTTTTAAAATATTTTGTTAAAGACGGGGTCTTGCTGAGTTGCTAAATACTTCAGCAACTTGGTGAGACTGGCTTTGAACTCTTGATCCTCCTGCCTCTGCCTCCATTGCCGCTGGTGCTCCAGCTTGCCAGTTACTGATTTTTGATCTGGCACCAGGAGGCATAAGCTTCATCCAGCTCCACCTGTGCCGAGCTGCAACCTGTGCTTGGGGAACCCTCTGCCAGCTCTCCTTCTACAGTTATGTACTGGGTCCCTGAGGTGCACCAGGCTCTAACTTCCTCTTCCTGTGCTGCTGCCTCTGGGACCTTGCATCCCACACCTCCACCTTCTAAGTGGCAGAAGAGCCCCATGCTGGCTAGAGCTCAGGCGGTGGGTCTTTCAGGCGGGCTGTCAGTGCCGTTGGTTAGACAGTTCCCCTGGAACTCCTGTGCATGTGCATGCACATGCACGTGTGAGCAACAACTGTTTTTGCAGGAGGTTAGCCCCCTGAGCAGAGCCGCGCCTGGACCTCAGCAGCAAAGAGGCTGAGAAGCTGAGGTGTGCAGGAGCAAGCCTCCTGACAAGTTGGGGGCATCCCTGAGGGGGATTAGGGCCTGTGCCAGGTCTGCCCCTCTGTGCCTGGGTGCTGCCCTACGGGGACTTGCCTCTTCCAACAGGTCTTCACGCAGTAGGTGGCCTCTGGGACCTCCACCCTTGCCCCTAAAGAAGGATAAACACCTTTCTGAAGACCCTGGGTGACATTTGAGTGCGAACTAAGTTCGTGGGCTATAATCCCACAGGCCGCCTACACAAAGCTGCCAGGGATGGAGACTTGGAGGAAGTAAGGCGTCTCCCTGTTCAAGGGAGCTGTCATGTCAATGACATAAAAGAACAGGTAATAGAGTCTGGGAGGCCTGCAGCCCCAGAGGCAAGGGGCCTACTGGGGGAGGTGGGGCAGATGGGGAAGAAGCCAGCATCATCCAGGCCATTCCCTGGAGGACAGGGCAAAAGGGTGGCCTTGTTTTACCTGGATGCTTGGCTTTATCATTCCCAGGGACTCATCAGCACCTAGTACTTATAGACCTTGGGGCAGTCTGATGCCCAGGCCCTCTTGATGAGCAGCCACAGGGAAACAAAATTTAGCCGGTTTCCATGGTGCGGTCATATACCCTCAGGGGGCTGGCCAGCCAGCGCTGCAGAGCTGCTCACCAAGGGGTCAGAGTATGGTGGGTGCCTGGACCTCAGTGAGGGGGCTGAGAAGCGGCCAGAGGGGCCTGCAGAGGGCGAGAGCATGCCTGCTGACACATTGGGGCCATCCCAAAGCAGCACAGTGTCTGGGCTAGGAACTTTGCTTCCTCTCTGTCCCTGGGTCCTGCCCTAGGGGAGAATTGCATTCTGTGCTAGCTGCCTAGGGGAAAGAGCCAGGGAAGACTGGAAGGGTCAGATAGAAGGAGCATCTGCCTGAGGCTGGAGGGAGCTGACCTGTGTCCTCACCCAGCCTGTGCCTATGCCACTTGAGCCCTCCCTAGCCCTAACCCTAATCCTAACCCTAACCCTAATATTATATCTCACTAAGAAGAATCAATAAAAAATAGAAAAAAAGTATATTATAGTCCAAGTGGGAAAGTTCATTATATAAAAATATCACTCATAATATTCCTACATCACTATTCTTTATTGCTGTATACTTATGTTTAAATTTTGTCTAATCTGCAGCCTTAAAAGGGTCTTTGATGCAGGCAGATGGTTCTTTAGTTTTGCAATTGTTTTTTACATTAGTTTTCTTAGGGTTGCTACTTCTACTCCTGTTTATGTGTTTCTTGCTTCTCATGTGCTTTACTTACTAGTTCATGTGCTCTCAGTGTATCTTGATCAGCCAACCATCTTCTTAATAAGATCATTGTGAATTCCTGTTTTTTTTTTTTTTCTGCAAGTGCTAAGTTAATTTAATGAGTTCTGAGAATAGAATAGAGATCATGAATGGCAGTATTCACATTCTCCAAAGTACCAAGCACATTCTGGGTTTTCAATCTTGTCACATCAGGCTGACCACACTAAGGAACATTCATTAAATACTTTGAATGCAAATCTGCAGGTTTATGTTGTCCAGGTATCATTTCCTGTAGTTATCCATTCTTGTTCTTTTGTTTATTTAGGCACAGAGATCAGAGCATCTGTTCTCAGCATCCAAATGGTACAGGGTCTCAGTCACCAGGTCCAAGAGGACAGCAGATGCAGGATATGTACAGGCTGCAGAGATTGCAAGCTCCTGCCCTAATGCCCCTTCCCTGGCTTGTTCTCAGGAGACCTGGAATAGCCAGGGCGTGACCGTGGAGTGGTGTATTTTAAGAGAAATATTCATTATTACCAAAGTGTGAGCTCTTTCTATGATTAAAAGTTTCAAATAATGAAATAAAAATGTCAGAGGTTAATCATTTTTGAGTTCTATATACAACCTTTTAGAATAATGATGACACTAAGAAAGTGTTTGTAATAAAGACTTGCCCTTCTGTGTACCAAATTCCCCATCGAGTGTCAAAAATTGTTTGCCAATAGACAAAAAGGCAGATAAATGAGTGGAACCGAATAAAACAAGAAATACCCAAATATCTGAAAAAGTTTAGAATGTGCTACTGATGACATATCATATTCGTAGAAAAATAATTATGTGTCAATGAAATATGTAATAATTATTCGTAGAAAACTAGCTGGATTTTTATGTCACAAAATAATTCCCTGATACAATATGGATTATTAATTTTAAATAATATAACATGAGAAAACACAAATCCTTCTGTATACATTATATGTGGGCAAAGTTCTTAGGAAAGAATGAACTGAAAAAGAAGGCTTCATTTTTTCTTTTTCTCTTTTAGTTTTTAATTTTGTTCCTGGGGTTTGATCCCATTGCCTTGAGCTTGCTATTTGAGAGCTCTGCCACTAAGCTATATCCCAGAACTCCTGAACCCTAATTTAAATTAGGAAAAATACTTTTTTCCAGATGCACAAGTGACTTGTGGATAGAGGAAAAAGGACTTTGTGTCCCTGGTAAGAGGACATTTAAGTTTAATGATAAATAAAATGCAGTTTTTAGCTACAAAACTTGTGAGGATGAAGAGTAATGGTACGTGTATTGCTGCTTAAGGGTTGAGTTGCTTATGACTACTCAAATGATAGTATTGTACATTTTAATAATGTGTATCTCTGCACATATCAATTTCTTTATACTAAATATTTTTAGGATGTTATAAAAGATGCAGATTGTCTTTCTGAGCATGACTTAATATAGCAGTGTGTTAGAAAGGACTCATAGAATTGATTGTAGTACGAAAATGCAGTGGATTCCTAGCATGGCATACATGTGTCCATTGGAGGAGAGAAATATATAGATGTATGTTGACCTGGAAAGATGTCTTTTTGAATATCAAGTGAAAATGAAGCTTGATTGTACAGAGACACAAATAGATTGTGATTTCGTGTTAGGCACAAATATGTACAAAATGTAGTAAAATTTGTTATTTTCGTCATTTAAAAAGTAAAAATTTCTTCTTTCATTTAATGTTTATATTATTTCCAATATTTGGCAAATCCCTCTTATCTTTCTATTTGTTTCTACCTTAGGTTCATTGACAGCAGTAAATATGCTCTGTATTAATGCAGTATTTTGACATTTTCTGTGTTCTGCTTGTTTTTAACTTCCATATGGGTAGGTTTGGTAAAATTCCACATTGGCTTCTACTTTTCCTTTTTTTTTAACCTGTTATTTTTACAATGAATATGTGTAAAATTTTAGTGAGAATTTCTTGTTAATAAAATAATCTTTGGGAGGAACAGGGATATGAGTCTTGTTTCTGTAGATTGCTATCATCAGCCAACTTTTAGCCTCTTCAGAAGAGAAGGTAATCTTTTCATCTGTGCTTGTAGATGTAAGTTCCTATACACTTCTTATACATGTATGTTTCATTCCTTACAGATTTGTTTCATAAATGCAATTGTAGGTTTATCATTTTGTTATAGTTACATTCTTAAGAAAGTAAAAGAAATCAAATATAAATACTGTGAAATTATTGCTTTAATTTATTAAACTTTTGTTTAATAATGCTGAACTCCCCACCAGGCACCTAAATCTGTAATTCCAGGAACATGTGAGGCTGAGGCAGAAGGATCACAAGTTCAAAGCCAGTCTCAGCAATTTAGAGAGGCCCTTTGCAACTTAGGGAGACACTGTCTCAAAATAAAAAATAAAAGGGCTGTGGCTGTGGCTCAGTGTTTAAGTGCCCTGGATTCAATTCCCAGTAGAGAATGACAAACAAACAAACAAAAAAACACCACACACTGAACTCCCCAAGTGTACTTTATCTGTTCTTTCATTTCATTTACTCACCATTCATATCCTGAATACCTATTATAGAGTTGACATATTTTACTATTTCTCAGGTCCTTGTTTCTTAAAAACTTCATGTTTCCCTAACTGGAGCTTTAAAACTCAAGTAATAGAACTCAATTTGAAGGGAAGCATTTCCTCAGGCTTTTCAAACAAAAGCACTTCTGAAGATAAGACTTTGTAAACTACCCATTTGAGAAGTTAAGATCACATTAATTCTGATATTAAGTATGGGATATATCTAATTTACTTAAGTGCTACAAATCTAAATACTGAACAAAGTGAAACATACTAATTCATTTGAATCATACATTCCCTTTGGCTTTATATTTCTTGAAAAAAAAAGCAAGAATAACTTTGCTTTAAATTTGGTCTTTTGCTGTTTTCTTATGCAGCCCTCTTTATCTATAGTACTTTTTATAACTAAAATTTATTTAAATTTCACTCATATGACTAGAACTGCCATTGACCAATTGTTTTATCACCTTTCACTTAAGGTAAGGCACCATGAATTGGTGATGATCCTTTATTTTAATATGTGGATTTACAGCATTCATTCACTTGGAATCCCATACTTGCCCTATAAAAAAGTTTTATAACTCCTGTTTTATACTATATTTTGTTTAAAATTTCATGGTTTTCATGGTAGTATCTATAAGAATTGGCTTATGGAATATGTTAATCTCTTTGAAATGGAATTGAATTTTAGAATTTATAAACTAATTGTTTTCAAAACTTTTATTTATATGAAAGACGTATATTCCCATTAGAATTTCTATAAGCTTCATTAGGTTACTCATAGTTAGAGGTGGATAGAATACATATTGTGCAAGCAGTATTACATCTTTGTCTTCAGCTTTGTCTCTTAAACATGTGGGTGCTTTAGTTTTTCATGATGCTAAAAACAATTCATGTAGAACAGTATAAAACTTTTGTCGATACACAAAATTTCTGAATTCCATTTTATCTAAGATTATAAATAGCTTTAAGCAGCAATTCAAATGGAACTATAATTAAAAAAGAAATTTGGTAATGTGGATGTGCTGTATGGTTCCAGGATGATTATTATGAATACATTTTGTGTTAACTTTCTAACGTGTAAGATTAATATCTTTCATCTTATAATAGGAGAAAACACAGGTACCAAATGAATCAAAGTTCATTTGAAGACTATCTTTTTTATTGAATTATTTATTCTAATTTGTTGTATATGACAGCAAAATACAATTCATTTCATATTATACATATAGAGCACATTTTTTTCAAAGGCTCTGGCTGTACACAAAGTATTTTCATACCATTTGTGTCTTCATACATGTACTTAGGGCAATGATGTCTAACTCGGATCCACTGTCTTTCCTACACCCATGTCCCTTCCTTCCCCTCCCTCCCCTTTGCCCTATCTAGAGTTCCTCCATTTCTCCCATGTTCCCCCCACCATCACCATGATGAGTCAGCATCCTCATAAGAAAACATTCAGCCTTTGTTTCGGGGGGTTTGGCTCACTTCACTTAGCATTATACTCTCCAACTCCAACTCATGGCAAATGCCATGATTTTATTCTCTTTTAATACTGATTAATATTCCATTGTGTATACATACCAAAGTTCCCGTATCCATTCATCTACTTAAGGACATCTAGATTGGTTCTACAATTTAGGCATTGTGAATTATGCCAATATAAGCACTAACGTGGCTGTATCACTGTAGGATGCTGGTTTTATGTCCTTTGGGTATAAACCAAGGAGTGGGATAGCTGGGTCAAGTGATGGTTCAATTCCAAGTTTTCAAAGGAATTTCCATACCTCTTTGCAAATTGGCTACACCAATTTTCAGTCCATGCACCAAGGTATGAGTGTGCCTTTTCCCCCATATGCTAGCCAACACTTATTGTTGCTTTTTTTCTTGATAATTGCCATTCTGACTGGAGTGAGTTGAAATGTCTGATTGCATTTCTCTAATTGTTAAAGATGTTGAACATTTTTTCATATATTTGTTGATTGATTGTATATCCTATTCTGAGAAGTATGTTTTCAGTTCCTTGGCCCATTTATTGTTTGGGTTATTTTATTTTTTATTTTTTTGGTGTTGAGGTTTTTGAGTGCTTTATATATCCTAGAGATCAGTGCTGTATCTGATGTGCCTGTGGTAAAGATTTGTTCCCATTCTGTAGGCTTTCTATTCACTTCACTGATTGTTTCTTATGATAAGAAAATGTTTAGTTTAATTCCATCCTATTTGTTGATTCTTGGTTTTCAATTCTTGTGTTTTAGGAGTCTTAGTAAGGAAATTGGGGCCTAATCTGACATGATGGAGATTTGGGCCTACTTTTTTGAAGCCTCTCTTTTAAATATTTTCCTAGTGGAGTGGGAGTATCTTATATTGTTGTCTAGGATCTTGAACTATATAGAAAGAGAATCAACAGGGTTTGTGAAGGATGGAGGTACCTCCCATGTTATTGGATAAATCTCAGAACTGTACTCCTGCTACTTGATGGGATGTGGTGGTAATCACATAATACATTGTAAGGTGAAAGAGCAGTTCATGTGGAAGTGAAGGGTGCTAGAAGGAAGAGGCTGCTCTTATTTTATTTTATATGGTATATGTTTATGTTCCTGAGGTCTAAGATTTTCAGTTAAATTGAGAAATAAGCAAAATTGTTAATAAATTGTTCTTGTTGTTTTCCAGGATGGCTGCACACCACTTTTACTTGCCCTACAGGAAAACAAACACCATATTGCAGAATTTTTAATTAAGCTGAAAGCAAATATACATGCTATCCTATCTTGTAACAGCCTACCATGTGCTCATCATTAATTTCCCTCTAGCTGCTATCCTCATACTTTAACTCTCAGGTCAGTATTATTTCTAGATAAGTCATCTCCAACACCATTATCTACATTTGAACTTACTATAAATTTACACAATAATTATGGCATCCAAGAATAAAATCTTTTTTAGAGAATGATCAACACATTCCAGGAAGACTTTCTAAAGCAGACAATTGTCCTTAAAGAAGAAAGTAAATTTGTCATAATAGAGGACAAAGTTATTTCAGAAATAAAGGACAGGTAAAGATTGATAAAGGGTAATAATATCAGTCAGTCTGAAAACAATTGGTGATGAACAGGGCTTGTTTTAATGTTGCTGTTCAGAGGTGGAACATAGTAAACAGTGTGGATCTTCATGTTTCTATGGTATTTTAATATTTTTTTCTGAGAACTTTTTACTTGTTTTGAGTGGTGAATCTTTGAGATGCCTGTGTGCATTGATCTGATGATATCTAGTGTCTCAAGAGATTTTTTGAAATTTTGGATGAGTAAAAGTACTTCCTTCAGAAGTCAGTATTTGCTGGAGACATTGAGAACTTCTGTAATCACAGTTACTTGGGAGACAATTGCAGTTTGGGCACTTCAGAGAGGCAGGATCTCAAAATAATATAAAAGGTCTAGGGAAGAAATTCAGTGCTAGGATATTTGCCAAGTATACATAAGTCTTGAGTTCAATTCCATGACAACCACACCAAAATAACAGCAATACAAAATACAACCCAAACATGCCACTAAAATTTAAGCTTAAATTAAATGCATATTTGGGAAAATATAAGTAAATTATTACTAGAGGTGTTTATTAAAATTTGATAGAGTCCTTTCTTTAAAAGAAGTGGTCTATTAATCTATACATTTGTCAGCAGAACCACACAGGTAAAGGGAACAGATAGAAACCAATTTCTTAGTGCTTTGCCATATTTTCAACTGATTTTTTTTAATCAAGAAAAGTTTTAACAAAGGATAATTAGACTTTGTAAACTCTTTCTGACCTGAAAGAAGCAACATCAATACTGTACTATTTCTTTTTAATATGAGATAATTGAAACTCTTTTATCAAAACCAGTTTCTTATTCATACACTAAAATAAATTAGTCAATGGAATGATTTCAATATTCAATGCTGAATAATAGCATGTGTATTTGTAAAAAAAATTATATCAGGTTTTATTAAATGTTTTCTTTTGGTGTAAAATGAAATGTTGGGTCAGGTAACCTGAAGTTTCTTCCTAGTGGGAATATGCACATTACCTAGTGTGTTGTCAGTGAATATGTCTCTTTGTGCTTCATTCTGGTTTTACAGTGTCAGTATCCATATGGAGATAAAAGTACAGCTTAATCTGGAGAGTGTATATGAGGGTCTAGTTTGAAATATTTTGATTTTCATTAGGCGATTGTCTCATTTTTAGTCATTGATCTAAAAACTATAAATTTTGATGTCTTACTAGATTGTGGTTATAAAACCTTATGCCACTCATTATTTATATTAACTTTACCAGGGTTGTTTTGGGAGTCTTCTGAAGATGTTTCATATTCATTCATCTGAAAACTTATCTGGTGATGCAAGTCAAAGTGAAAAACACAAAGTAAAATAACATGTAGAAGGTAAGAGTTATATATAAAAATAATTCATGAGATGGGATATTTATTTTCAACCTGACCACCAGTATATTCTAATAGTTGAAGAAATGTATTATTGAAATTGTATTGAGGGAAAAAACATTGAGAAGTTTATAAGTTTTATAGCATCAGGTTTTCTGAGGGGTAGGGGGATTTTCTGTACTTTTGCTGTCTTTCTTACTGTTGCAAAACCAAAGAATTGATTCTGATGATATAGAGCAATGTTTTGTTTACCATAACTACATATAAACCCATATAGTCCACTATGTATGTATATAATGTTACTACTTCCTAGAACAGTAAGTAACATAGAGAAACAGAATGGGAAAGAGAAAAAAAAACAGATTGTTTTGGGGTGAATGCTAAAGTCATCATTTGTTCAAATGTCCACTGAAAAGTGTGATTTGTATACAGCTTATAACAGGGAGGAGAACAGGAGGAGCCTGTGGCTAGCTCCAAATAGGAAGTTGAGGTAGAGAATTTGGAAATGAATCAGTATAGCCCAAGAATCTCAACATTTAATGAACCATCTGCTGGGGACAAGTCCAGAATGCACATTGAGATTCAGTGGTTCTTTGATTCTACCTTTTCTAATACAATCTAAGGTGATTCCAATGTTTCTGCTCCCTAGACCACATACTGGGTAGCAAAGGAATTCCTTGAGAGAAATATCAGTGAAGACCATTGGATCATAGTTCAGGCTATAACTGGATTATTGAAAAACATCAGTCTTGTTTATAATCTGAGTATATCTCTTGACATGTGGGGAGGAGGCAGAAATTATGAAACTGAGACAATAAATTTCATGTGGCTTCAGTATATTTGCATCAATAAAAGGTGAGATTTTAATGGTCCTGAGTTTATTGGAAGATGTGGGGCTGCTAATATTGTGTAATCTACAGCTACTCATTTCTCCTCTCCTTAATGACCAGGTATTGAGAATGGGTGTTGCATCATGTATTTGTTCACATGAGATACATATCATTTCAGAAACTTTGGTTATATTATTAAAGATAGCTTATTTTTTTTTATTTTTGGGGAATGGTGGTACTGTGAATTAACCCCATGAACTTGGACCTGCTGTGGTTACACTCTGTTTGTGAATAACATTCTCATTCTTAGATAGCTAATTTTCTGATAACATCCTTTAAAGACTAACATGATATACCAAAACAGATTAATTTTCTAAGTGGAAGACTTTGTAGAGTTAATTCCTTGAACTCAGTAATTGTCATTTTAAGTATAATGATTTTGAATCATAATTGTTTTTAATATGTGATAACTCTTTGACACATGCTATCTTCTTTGTGATTACCACATTTTAATATTTTAATCTTATTATACTTTATTTGTCAGATGTGGTTCCTATGTCTTCTCTCATAAGTGGATCAAGAAATGATAACATGCCTAAACCAGAGGAAACAAGAATTATCAGTATACCCATGTCTCCCATAGGTATGGAAAATCAAGAATAGTTTCATGAGCTGTCATTCCAAAAGTATACCTGAGCTGATCAGTATAGAGAATTTCCTTTGATGAGCTATGAATTGTACTATTCCCTGGACTCTTATGACAACTTTGTACTACTAAACTTGCAGAAGAAATGGAGGGACAGGACACACAAAAATAATATGATGGAATAAATACTTTTTATGTTACATTAAAGATACACACTGTTACATTCTGAAATCGACTTTCACATTTAGCCTGTGGAGGTCCTGCTTTTGCCCTCAAATTAAAGGTCACTCTCCCCATCAATTTTCTTGTTTTGGGTAATAAACACACATTCCTCATTTATTTTGTTCATTGGAGACATAATCTTACTTTTAGAAATTTAACTCATATTCTTGGTCTTCTTCAGTACATTTTGATTATGTGACTCTACCAACCACAAAAGGATACACACCCAAAAGTATTGTAGTCATTATCAAAGCTAAGCACAGTGATTCAGCTCCATACTAATTCAGCAGGAATGGATGAGTTTTTGTCCTATTAATGTTTCATGATATATTTCTCTTTTGCTTTTCAGTGTCACAAGAGAAATTACCTAAGGTAAAGGTAATTCTATTTTTATTTGTATCTTGAATTATTAATTGCACATGGTTGGAGAATATAATATTTATTTCCTTTTTTTCCAAACACATCCAGCTTACCACTACCATGAAAGATTCTTTTCCAAATTAAGCAGTAGGGATCAAGCACATAAGGAAACTCAAACCTGGTAAATTTCACAGTACAAATTCTCTAAAATGAATTATATTAAAGCATGTGAATTGATATGCTCTTCCTATTCTTAATTCTTTTTTTCCCCACATTGAAATGATGATTTTGCATAATTGTGGCCAGTATCAATCTTGGCACCCATGATCCAAAGTAGATATTAATAAGCAAAAGAAAGTTTTTGAGTTGTAATATTTATCTCAGATATTTCTGTTTTAAGCTCTGCTATTGGAGTCACTACACTTTTTAGGACTTCCCAGAGGTGGATTATTGAGCCATAATTTTTCCCCAATGTTGAAATATATTTAATGGAAAGAGTAGGCAGTGAGGCCTAATATGATTCCAGCTTCTTATAAGATTGAGGCAGAAGTTTCACTTGATATCAGGAGTTCAATGCCAGTCTGGGAAATAGGGAAAACTCATCTCTTCAAATAATTAATTTTATTTCCTTTATGACATCCAGCCTATGGAGAAATTGCACTAAGGGTGTTGTATATTGTGTCACACTTTATGTGATGCCCATAATACTCATGTGATCAGGACTGCAATTAGAAAATCAAACAACATTTTGTATACATCTATTTAAGTTTCTTAGACCTTTAGAATTGACTGTATTTTGTAGAGATCAGTCATTCACATCATTTGAATAGTGACCATGAGTGATAAATTCAAAGTTACTAATGTATATCACTGATGTTTTTCCTCTCATTTTGTCACTAATTCTTTGTTTTGTTTTTTGATTTCTATGGTGGGGATAAAATCCCATTTATCTTTAGTTTTAAAGAGGTGCTTTTCCACTAAGATTCAGCACCAGTCATCTATGATTTTTTAATTGGCTGTTTTTATTTTTTTCATAAACTTAGGATTCATTTAGATACAATCATGAAATTATGGAATATTTTCTGCTCCAGTTCAGATCCCAGTATTTTACCTTGCCCTTCTTAACTTTCTTCACCTGTTCCTAGGTCTGCTTTTTCCCCTGTATTCTATTATTTTGTATATTTATTTGTTTATCTTTTCTATTTATTTATTTGCGGTACTAAGGATTGCCACATTCTCAGCATTTTTACTTTTTATTTTGAGATAGGATCTCACTAGGTTGCTTATACTCTCACTAAGTTGCTCAGGCTGGTTTCAAAAGTGCCATCTTTCCACATCCCATTGCTGAGCCACTGTGATGACGGGCATGCACTACCACACCTGACCATGTTTGTTTGTTTTTTATTTTAGTGTATTGCAAATATACCTAATGTTGAGATTCACTGTGGTATATTCATATATGGACATGAGAAACTTATGTCAGCTTCATTCTGTTTTTCTTCCCTTATCCCATCTCTTCTCCCCTACCCCCAGGCCCCTTCATCTAATCCATGGATCTTTCTTCTACTTTAATGGAATCCTCCTCCCCCCACACACCTTTTTTCTTTCTTTCTCACTTTTCTTTTTTCCCCCTCTTATTTTGGACTAGCTTCCACATGTCAGAGAAAATTTTTGACCTTTGACTTTTCAAACCTATTTTACTTCAATTATCTGATAGTCTCCAGTTCCATCCACTTACCAGAAAATGCCATAATTTTATTCTTCTTTATGGCTTACTAATACTTTGTTATGTTTAGTTATCACATTTTCTTTAGGAATAACCCAATCAATTAATGGAGAAAAGATCTAAACAGATTCTTCTCAAATTAAGACATATAAATGGCCAACAAATATATAAAAATATGCTCAACATCTCTAGCAATCAGGGAAATGCAAGTCAAAATTACACTGAGATTTCATCTCACTTCTGTCAAAATGGAAATTATCAAGCATACAAATAATAATAAGTTTGGGGAAGGATATGGGGGGGAGGTGGACTCAAACATTGTTGGAATTGCAAATTAGCGCAGCCTCTTACAAAACTATGAAGGTTTCTCAAAAATATTATGAATGGCATATGATCCAGCTTTTCAACTCCTTGGAATATATCCAAAATTTCTAAAATCAGCACACCATAGGGAAATAGGCTCACAATGTTTACAGCAGCACAGTTTGTAATTGCCAAGCTATGGGTAATAAACCAAGGTAACCTTCAAGAGATGAATGTTAAGGAAAATGTGATGTATATATATACAACTGGGGAGCACTGTGCTGGCTTCTTGTGTTCATGAACCCTCATTCTCCAGGACCTTGAAACTGCTGGAGTGGAGCAAGTATTTCTCCCTCTTTGAGGATGAGCTCAATCCATGAGTCACCACCACAAAAAGACTTCTAGGCCTGGCCACTGATGGCTTTCATCCTGAGAAGCAACTCATGCCCAGGGAATCCAACACAAATGCAGCCTGCTCCCTGGGCTTGTGGGATATACACACAACACAATGTCACCATAATAAGGGGACCCTGGGCCAGTTCAAAGGGGATTTCATTCCCAGTTCTATTAATAGTCATGAGCAGAGCATAATTTTCCACAGACTTTGATTTGTACATTTATTAAGTTAGTGAACCATAATCTTGCCTGGGGACTGAAAATTTAGAATCCTATGTGATCCTGAGAATGTTCTCTCCATTTAGGCCCCTGTCATCTTTATTTTTCTCTATTGTCTTTTACTTATTCATCTCCCTCCTCTTATGCATATACCCCTCGTTTCTATCCTGACCACAACATTAGTGTGGTTTGTTCGGATGCATGTATACCTGTGAACCTATATTGAGAATATTTCTGTCTAAGCACTTTAAACTTACATAGAAAATGTTGATAGAATGAGTTCTATTCAACTATTTTTATCATTTTCTTCATTTTCCCCTGTCCTCTGCTATTCCTCCTCACCATCCCAATATTTTAGACAAACATATACCCTACTTAAGAGTTGCCACCCTCTCTTCTAATTGTGATCATGCTCTCATCCTTTGTTTCTCTCTGGCAAGTATGCTCATACTTTAACTCTCAGCTTAAATTTTTCTTTACTTTAAGAAAAATTATCCCCATACCATTTATCTACATTAGCATTTACCAGGTGCTAATTATGGGGTCAAGGAAATAAAGGCTGGGTACACAAAGTTGATTTTCTCTACTTTACAAGTAAAAGAAATTTACATGTAGAGAAATAATTTACAATTTAAGCCATAAAGGTGTAGAAAAATGCTGAAATATGCCCTAAGGAAAGAAACTCATTTTTAATGAGAGAACAACAGCCCAAATCAAGGAAGTATTCATAGAACACCACATCTTTAGAGTAGAAAAAGTGTGGACAAACAAAATGAGGCAGAGTGTTCACTGTAAAGGAGTAAAAAGTACCAGGCACTTTGGAAACCATTAAAGATGCACAGGGCTTGGTTAAAACTTACTATTAGGAAGTAGAAAGTAATGTAGAGTGTGGATTTTTATGTTTCTATGGCATTGAAAAGTTTTGGTTCTAAGGATATATCATTTTATGTTCAGTGGGTGAATTTGTAGATGAATAGTTGGGGTATTTGTTTGCACTGAAGCTAACAATATCCAGTTCTCCCCAAGGGTTAGTTGAAGTTTGAGGTCAATAGAAATATCTTCTAAGGAAGTCACTGGCTCAGCAGAGCACATCTGTGTAAGCCCAGGTGTTCAGGTGGTTGAGGCCAGGTGGATAGCTAGTTTCAGGTTATTCAGGGAAACTCAGTGAGAACCCATCTCAGAAGAAAATCAAAAGTAAAAAAATGGATGAATCTCAGTAGTGTGCTAAGAATTCAATGGAATGAATGTGACATAATTTTCCTGTGTATACATGTGAAAAGATCACAGAGAATCTCATCACTGTTTTCATCCACAAAAATGGCATTCTAATTAGAATAAGATATGGCTCATATAATTATATAATGATACCAAAATAAATATTCCTGTCAAAAAACAAAACATGCAGAAGGCATTGGATTTAGTACAAAGTGCCACATTATAAGTAATAACTATGCAGGTAGTGTTTAAATTCAATTTCTGATTGATAAAATAAATGTTATTATTAGTACTAGTCATTTTAATCTTATTCTATGATTGCTCTTCTGACTATTTAAGTAGTGTAAATAGACATATACATTTGTTGGCAAAAACATCTTTAAAAGTAAAAACAGAAGACAAGAAAATGTGCTTGATGACCCTGAAAATAAGCAGCCACAGTATGCAATCATGTAAACTTCAAACCCAGTTTTCATGCTACTTTCCTTGCTTCAACAATTTAGATTAATCCAAATGAAATTGTCTTTCAGAATAGTCTTTTAGTATCCTAAGGTGAATGAAAACTATAGAATATTGAAGAAAGAAATTCATTCTTAAGGTAGCTATAGTGTCAAAAATTCAATACAATTCAATACAGTCCCCATCAATACACCAATCATGTTTTCCAAGAACTAGAAAAAAAGAACAGTTCTAAAATTAATTTGGAAGAAAAGAGGACTCAAAATAGCCAAAGCAATTCCAAGTTAAAAAAGCAATGCTGGAGACATCACAATACTTGTGTTCAAATTACACTACTGAGCTATAGTTAACAAAAAATGATGGTACTGTCATAACAAAGACACATACATGAATGGTACAGAGGAGAAGACAGAGACAAACCCACACCCATGCAGGCATCTGATCCTTGACACAGGTGCCAAAAATATAGTAGAGGAAACATATCCTTTTTAACAAAAGGTGCTGAGAAAACTGTTTTTCCAAGAGTAGGAGAATGTCACTAGTGCATTGTCTTACACTCTGACCTGTAGACCAACTGAATAGTGGATCAAAGACCTAGGAATTAGAACAAAACCTATGTAATTTCTGAAAGAAAACATCAGGTCAACACTCCAACATTTAGGCACAGGCAACTACTTTTTCACTAGAACCCCTAAAGCTCATAAAATGATACCAAGAATTAATTAAAGGGATGGCTTCAAATTTGAAAGATACTGCACAGAAAAGATAAGAATGAGGAATGTGAAAGAGAACCTACAGAATGGGAGAAATCTTTGCTAACTACTCTTCTGACAGAGGATTAATACCTAGAATATAGAAAAAAAATTACTCCACAAAATAGAAGAGCCCAATTAATAGATGGCCAATGAATTAAACACTTTTCAAAAGAAGAAATAAAATGACTGACAAATATATGAACAAAAGTCCAACATAGTCATAAGGGAAATGCAAACCAAAACTACACTGAGATTTTATTTCACACCAGTCTGAATGTCAGACGTCAATAATATTAATAATAATAAATTTTGGAGAGGATGTGGAGAAAAAGGAACACTTTATTTTGAGGGAGGGATTATCAATTACTAAAACCTTTATAAAATCAGTTTGGAAGCTTCTCAAAAGTATAGGAATAGAATCACCACATAACAAAGCTATACCACTCCTAGGTTTATATCCTAAAGGAACAAAAAGATCATACTGTACTGATGAGCACAAGTCACAATGGTTCACACTTTGGGAACAGCATAGGTATCTGCCACACACACATACTACAAAATTTATTATGGAGGCTCTTCAAAAGACTAGGCCTGGAGTCAGCATGTGACACAGCTATACTAATCCTCAGTATTTTTCCTAAAGAATTAAAATAACCATACTACAGTGATACATACATGCCATTTTTATAGCAACACAATTCATAATAATCAAACTATGGAACCAGTTTAGGTTTCCATCAGCGGATGAATGGGTGAAGAGAATGTGGTGTACATACACAATGGCATTTTATTCAGCCATAAATACAAATAAAATTTTGTCATTTGCAGGAAACTTAATGAAATAGTGACCATTATATTAAGTGAAATAAGTCACACTCAGAAGATCAAGGGGCACATTTTTGCACTCATGTGAAAGCTAGAGAGAAAAAAGGAAAAGAAAAGTGAGGGGAAAAACTCAAAAAATTTAAAGAGAGATCCTTAGAAAGCAGGGAGTTGAATGAGGGAGAGGAGAAGTGCTGGGGGGCAATACTGGTCAAATTATATTGATTATTTGGCACATATATGGTTGTATAATAAATCCCATCATCATATATAACTATAGACAAGTATAGTAAACCAATAAAAAGTGTGGGGAATAAAAATCAAGGTGGAAAAGACTTTCAAATTTCCCATGAATACATTAGTTTTACTCCCAGGGCGACAATGAGGCTACTTGCTAATATATCCTGCTGTAATTATGGAGAGTGAAATGTGTATTTGAGTGAGCTCCTTCACTCTTGATATCCCAGGATCCAAATGAGAAAAGAACATGAAATGAAAATGAGAGAGAAGTGTTCAGTGCAACAAAGGGAAATCTTCCTACTGATACTGAGGCCCACAATGCCACACCCCTAATTCTGGCTGTTTAATGTAAAATTCAAGTAGTAAATATTGAACAGAGCACAACTTGTATCATCTTTTAACTTCTTCCAGTCATATACGGTATGCAAATATTAGGTAGCAAAGAGTGGACAAAAATAAAAGCACAGAATGAAGAATGGTTTTTTGCAGTTTTGAAAAATGTTGTTTGTTCAATTCAAACAGAAATTACAAAAATTTAATGATGTATAAAATTAAAAAACAGAAAGATTATTATGAACTAATGTCATGAAAATCTAACTAAGTCAATTGATGATATCAGTGATGAGAACAAAACTAATTTTCTTATCTTTGGCCTTAAACTGTCATTAAAGGTGGAAATAACAAGGAAGAAGTACAAAATTAATCAGATTGAAGTGTCACGAATCCTGCTTCATAGTGAGGAGGACACTGCTGACAATGGTGATGAAGTCATCGAACAAAAAAAGAACAGAAATGCTGATCACCAAAGGTATTTTCTTAAGAAAAATGAATAACAATGATGGGTAAGGGAAAGGCAATACTCCCAGTAGTAAATAAGCCATGAGATGCCATTTTTTATATATATATTGACATGCTTATTTTAAAATGATAACCAACTTTGGCAATTATGAGGATAAATACATTCTCATGTCCTGTTGATGATAAATGAAATTTGTCAGTATTTTTGCAAGGATGATTTAGTTACATGCACCAAAATTTCAAATATTATTCCATAAATCTACCAGCTTTCATTCTATTACTTATCTTTCTGGAACAGGAAAACATGATTTACAAATGTGTGCATAAACACATTTTTTAAAGACATGTATTCTATATCATACAAAATGTACAAAGGTGAATATATCTGATATATGCAACATGTCCACTGAAAACATGCAATGTACATGCTAAACACATTTATGGAAACATAGTATATATTAAATGTGCATGTTAAGGGCATTCAGTGTGGCATTGTCATATCAAATAGGGGTTAGTTTAAATAGTCTTCATAAGGAAAGAGTTAAATTGTCATATCTATAAAATAATGAACCCCACAAGCCCTTAAAATGAAATTTGTTCTCAATTGCACTGTTTATTTCACAAGTAAAGTAAATTTAATGCAGTTATTTCAATGACACTCTTAATAACAATTTTGTTTTAATATCCACTTTGAGTTACAAAAGGAAGCTGCCTGCTGCACTGGCACTCTGCCTTGTTATAGTAGTGCTACTCACGAGTAGATTTGGGGTACCTGTTCCCAGATTAATCTGAATATTGTGAATGCATTGCACATGGGGGTCAATATTTTGTCAATACTTTATTATATTGAATAAAATGTGTTAAAACTTCCATCAAGTCTTCAATATACTGAAGTAAGAATTGGCAAACTTTTTGTGCGAAGAGTCAGATGGTAAATACTTTAGTCTTTGTGGACCAGAGTGTCAATGAAACACATTATAGTCACTATGGGCTGGGTATGGAGTGCATTTCACTAAAACTTTGTTTGTTCAGCATGCCCATGACTCTGGGTTCGATTCCTAGCACCACAAAAATAAAAACAAAACAATAAAACTTTCTTTAGAAAAATATGCAAAATGATGGAATTGGCCCACAGGCACTAATTTGTGGACTGTATGATTAATTCAAAATTAGCTAATGAAGTGAATCTTCCTTGTAAAAATCAATTGCATGTATGCAGTTATATTTTTTTATGAGAGAGAGAAAGAGGAGAGTGAGAGAGAGACACACAGAGAAATTTTTTTAATATTTATTTTTCAGTTTTCAGTGGACACAACATCTTTATTTTTATATGGTGCTGAGGATTGAACCCAGTGCCCCTATGCATACCAGGCGAGCCCTTTACTATTACCCATCCCAGGCCATTATCTTTTTTAAAGGTAATATATTGGAGCATGCATCCCACCACATTTTTCAACGGTGACTTAATATACAACTTAAAAAGTTTGAGTTTGTATGTTAGATTTTATTTGTAATTGTTGTATTTTTATTACTGTTATAGAATTCAATGCTTTAATATAAATAATAACTTTGTATTTGCATACTATAAACATATCCTAGAAATAGAAGATTTGATTTAAGCAAGTTTAGTGCCTATTTTGTCTTTCTGTGATGATTATCTGTCTATATGAGCAAATGATAATATGTTTATATAATATATATTTAAGATATTTTAAGGGTAATTTTGGATTAGTTTGTAGTTTTATGCACTAATGATTTAATAACTTCACTTAATGTGTTTCACTGGCACATATGTAGTTGAAAAAAATTAAAGCATCACAAACATACTTTGAAATCATTATGTGAGGATTAAAAAATGCAGTTAACTTAAAAAAAACATTAGTTCATACCCAACTATGCCACTTAGCTAGGAGGTTATAGAAAGAGGTATCTATACTCACTGAGCTACATTCCTTTTACCATTGTTTATTTATTTTTTTATTACTTGTTTACTGTAATCCCAGGAATAGAGCCCAGGACTTTCAGCATAATAGACAAGCCCTCTACCATTGTGCTACATCCCCAGCCCTCCATTCGTGTTTGAACTCCAGTATTTTCCCTCCAGCCTTTCCTCCAAAATTGTTTTTGCCAACTTTTCTTCCAGTTTTCACTTACAAATATTTAGAAACAATTTCTTCCATACATTCTTACTTACCCTATTAGCAATATTGGACCCCATGGAAACCTCCTCTAGCACACTTTTTTCACCTGACTTTTCAGGATGTTACTCATCTCCCTGGGTTTCCTCCCACCTTTTGTGACCCTCCAGCCTTGTCTGTTTTATTTGTTTCTCTATATAGTCTGCAAATGGGTCTCCTTCTCAATTTCTATTTTTTCTTAAGAAAGGGAGAAAAGAGAGAGGGAGGGGGAAAGAGAGAGAGAGAGATGGAGAGAGAGAGAGAGAGAGAGAGAGAGAGAGAGAGAGAGAGAGAGAGAGAATATTTTTTAATATTTATTTTTCAGTTTTCGGTGGACACAACATCTTTATTTTATTTTATGAGGTGCTGAGGATGGAACCCAGTGCCCTGCGCATGCCAGGCGAGCGTGGTACTGCTTGAGCCACATCCCCAGCCCTCCTTGTCTCTTTTTAAATCCTCTTTCCATGGATTCTTAGAAAATGGACCAGTTAGACCAAGTTAGATTGTTCTTTCTCTGCTCACAGCATTCTAGTGGCCCCCATTTCACTTGGAGTCCATGTAAAAAGTCTTCCTAATAAGTACCAGATATGCCATTCTTCTCACCACACCAAGCCCAAAGGCTCCACATCCTCTACAGTGGCTTTGGCTGGGACAGACTGGATTGATCCAGGATGGATGCCGCTGCCACCATCAGGTCATCCAGGTGTGGCCAGAGGCAGGGGCTTGGTCCTTCTCATCCTGGGTGAGCCAGTGGGCAGTCCTATTGGGATATCCAGGTGTCTGCCAGGCAGAGGCTGGGGCTTGTCCAAATGGCCCCCGAGCTCATCCTCTGGCTTGGGAGTGAGGGGCCCAGAGGGCCTGGGTCAGCTGCCTGGTCTACGCTTTTCATCATGCTCTCAGCCAGAAGTCGGAGTCAATACTTTTTGTGTAAAGAAGACAGAATAGGGTAGTGTAGGACAGAGAAAGGGAATGCTCTGTAATAGTAGTGCTGCTGACAGTTTGACAAAGATGAAAATAATGTCTTTAACATGGAACAGTTTCAAAACATTTTCTTCATCTGTTGAGATTTTCATATGATTCTTATCCTGAATTCTATTTATATGGCGAATTACATTTATTGATTTGCCTCTGTTGAACCTACCTTGCATTGCCGGAATGGAAGCAACTTCTTCATGGTATGTTAACTTCTTGATGTGTTTTTGAATGCCATTTGCTAATATTTCATTAAGGATTTTTACATGTATGTTCATCAGGGATATTGTTCTGTAGTTTTCTTTATTGGATATGTCAGGATTATCCTAGACCCATAGAATGTATTCGGGAGTGTTCCCTTCCTCTAAGTTTTGTAGAAGAATTTGACAAAGATTGGTGTTACTTCTTCACTAAAGGTCTGTTAGAACTCAGTCGGGATTCCCATCTGGTCCTGGGTTTTTCTTTGTTGGAAGGCTATTCATTGCTATTTCAATTTCATTACTTGATATTGGCTTGTTTTGGTTTCTGATATATTCCTGGTGCCAATTTGGCAGCTCATGTGTCTAGAAATTTGTCAAGATTTCCAGATTTTCCAGTTTATTACAGTACAAACTTTCAAAGTAGTTCCTAATGATCCTCTGGATTTTAGAAATATTGCTAATGGTATCTCATTTTTCATCCACAATTTTGTTGATTTGTGTCCTTTTTTTTTATTTGACTAAGGGTTTATTGAACTTATTTATCTTTTGAAAAACTGACTTTGTCTCTTTGATCCTATGCCTTTTTTCTTCTCAATTAATTTCAGCTCTAATCTTGATTATGTCCTATATGCTATTTATTTGGGAATTAGTTTGTCCTTCCTTTTCTAAGACCTTGAAAGTTGGAACATTATTTTATTTATTTGGAAACTTTTTAGTGAAGCCACTCAGTACCATGAATTTTCTTCTCAAAACCAACTTCATGATGTCCCAGAGATTTTGATATGTTGTATTTCTGTTCTGATTTATTTCCAAATATTTCTGTTTATTCTCTCATTTTTTTATAATTCACTCCTCTTTTAAAAGAGTATTTTTTTCATTTTGTTCTTTTTATGTGATTCCTCTTATTTTCTTTGCTATTGACTTGTAGTTCCATTTCATTATGATCTGATAGAATGTGAAGAATTATATCAGGTTTATTTTATATTTTCAATGACTTACATTGTGACCTAGAATACGCTTTATTTTGAAAAATATTCCATGCTCTGTTGGGAAGATAATGAATTCAGCTATTTGTGGTGACATATACTTTAGTTATTAGATATATTTGAATAATATTATTTAGGTCAAAATGTCTATTTTTTTACCCTTGCATGTCCTATCTATTGGTGAAAAGGGTGTTTAGAAATTCCCTAGTGTAATTATTTTGGGGTCTATCTGATATTTAACATCAGGCAGCATTGTTCGTTTATTTATGTATTTATTTATTTAGGTATATATGAGAGCAGAATGTATTTTAATTCACTGTACACAATTATATCACGAGTTTTCATTTCTCTGGTTGGACATGATGTAGCATCGCACCATATGTGCAGTACCCAGGGTAATGATGTCCAACTCATTCCACCATCTTTCCTGCCTCCATGCCCTCTCACCTTCCCTCCCTGTTGTTTGCCCAAAGCTCCTCCAATTTTCCCATGCCCCACCCCACCCCCAATTAAGAATAAGCATCCACTTATCAGAGAGAACATTCAACCTTTGGATTTTTTGGATTGGCTTATTTTGCTTAGCATGATATTCTCCAACTCCATCCATTTCCCCGCAAATGCCATAATTTATTCTCTTTTAATGCTGAGTAATATTCTTTTGTGTACATATACATTCATCTATTGAAGGTTGGTACCATAGTTGAGTATTGTGATTTAAAGAAGCATTGTTTTTTTTTTCTTGTTGTTGTTGTTATTGTTGTTGTTTTCTTTTTAGAGAGAGAGAGAGAGAGAGACAGAGAGAGAGAGAGAGTTTTTTAAATTTATTTTTTTTTAGTTTTTGGTGGACACCACATCTTTTTTGTGTGTGGTGCTGAGCATCGAACCCACAGCCCCATGCATGGCAGGCGAGCGTGCTACCTCTTGAGCCAAATCCCCAGCCCAAGAAGCATTGTTTTTATGTAATTTAGGTTCACTATCATTTGAGACATAGATACTTTCTAATATTATAGATTCTTGTTGAATTGAAATTCTACTTTTATGTAGTATCATTCCTTGTCTCTTGTGAGTTTTGCTTCAAATCTGCTTTGTCAGATAAGAATAGGTATTCCTGCTTCTTTTTGGAATTTAAGAGTGGAAAGATTTACCAGGACTTTACATTCAGTCTGTGGGTGTCTGTCATGGTTTGAATGTGAGGTGTTACACAAGCTGTATCACACAAGCTCCTGTGTGATACAGTTCAACAAGGTTCAGAGGAGAAGTGATTGAGTTGTAGGAGTGGTAACACAATCCATGACTTAATCCCCTGATTGGGATAAACTGTTTGGTAACTGAAAGCTGATAGGGTGGGGCTGGAGGATTTGAGAATTGGGGAGTGGCTTTGGGTATATATTGGTATGCAGAGAGTGGACTCTTTCTGCTTCCTGATCACAACTTGAGCTACTTCCTTTCAACACATTCTCCATGATATTCAGCCTTGCCTCAAGCCCCTAGGAATGGATCTGGCCTTTTATGGTCTAAGATTTCTGAAATTAGTGTTTTTTTTATGCTCCTATATTGATTTTCTTCATTACACCTTGTGAACTCTTGGAAAGTTTTGCTTCTCTAAGCTCTGAAATTTACACCTGATTTTTCTCCAGTTGGATATCCATGTATTGCAACCCTTCCACTGTATAAATGTACATATTCAAACTTTAGTTTCAGAGTTAATTGTGACATGTTATTTCACTGAGTGCTAGCTAAAAGTCTCCTGGATTTTCCTTAGGTTTCTACCAGGAATGAAACAGAGAAAGTGCTCTTCCATGAATGCCACATGTTGAGGGATAAATTTTATATGCTGAGTCTGCAAATGAACCAAATGAAATGTCAGAACCAAATGAAATGTCAGAATGAGGAAGATAAAAAGAAATTTGACATCATGGACTTTTCAAGAGAAAAGTGTGATGACTTTCAAAGGAGAATCAAATTGATTGAGAAAACAACATTGCAATATAATGAACAGATTAATTCTCTGAAAATTGAGATTACAAAGCTAAACATTAAGCAGGAAAACACTAAAAGTCAGGAAACAGAAGTTAAATCTTACCTTGCCTGTCAGGCTGTTGCTCCACACCCTTGTGGTGAAAGTCAGACATCAAAAAGAGAACAAGAAGTTCTTTCCCAGAGAGCAAGAGATGAGAGTCATGATTTAAAGGACAAGGAGAATTTCAAAATATCAAAATGGAATGCTAGGAGGCTGATTCAGTTCTCAAAGTTTGCCAAGCTTGGAATAAAATTCAGAGACCAAGAGAGAGGGGTCTGTATTCATACAAGGCATGATCTTAGAAAAATGACTGTGATATTGAACCGGGTACAAAGAGACCTAAAACAAACCCAGTGCCAAATTAATGAAATGAAGCACATGTATCAAAATAAACAGTCAAAACTACAAAGAGCTACCTATAGATAAGAGATTATCTTAAATGGAAAGTGAAATTACACTGCTAGGACATCGTTCCAAGACCTTCACAACAAAGTTGATGATAAAGAAGGCTTGCTCATTTACACCCAAGAGTAATGTAATACCATAAAAATAATTCAGGATGAGGATAAGAACTCCAGTCACAAGTTACAAAACACAAATATGGAGTTAATGAATAGAAATTATTAAGTCAATATATAAAGAAAGCTGAGAATAAAGTAAGTATCAAGCAAGATATATGGATTGTCTTTGAAGGAGAATACAGTGAAATTTGATAATGGCACGCCTGATTTCTAACACAATGAAATGATTCATGTTTGAAGTAATAAGTCTTCTAATGATGGTTTCACATTGTATACATGATTTGAAGTAACACACCCTATCTGATGACTATGTAAAATTGTGTGCCAATTAAAAACAAAATGTTTAGCCTTACATGAGACTGATTTTAGCATTTAAAAAGGGGGGAAACATTTAAACTTTGGAACTGCAGATGCTTTATTTTGAGTAAAGACATTGTGTGTTTACTAGGCATTGTTTCTTTACATCGGAATGAAGATTCAAGAGGATAATTTGTAGATTTTTAGTAGAGATATGCTGATATCATTAATATAGAATTACTATTGCTGAAACAATCTGTTTTTGGAATCCATGGTCTTGTGCAAGCTATGCCATTTTTGTAACACCATGCCTGCCCTCCAGCCCTCAATATAAACTTGAAAGTCTTCATGTTGCCATACATTTTAAGACCATGATGAAACAGATAAATGGAAATGCTCATATCTAGTTTAAAGTCAGTGGTTACTTTGACAATCCATTCCAAGTTTTCCAGCTGAAGTGGAATGTAGATGATATAGTTTTTAATAGACTTCCTTCACTAGCACTTTATACATTTCTAATTGGTAATTTGATTTTATTCTCATAAGTTTGACTTAATTCTGAAAATAACAGCTCAATTTTTTTATCCTCATATACTTCCAACACTATAAAAGGATCTAGTGTCACTAACATAATTTGGGTCCAATGCAATGCATTGCAGCAAAACTCATGTTGATTTAATGTATGTGCTATCTCTGGAATTTATTGCCTATCTTCACAGATAACTTGCTAATACTTTTCATTTCAAGGTTCAATTGCTATCATGTAACAGATACAAACTATTCTAGTACAAACATAATTGCAGCTCCCTGATTCATTAATTTGGCACTGAATTCCCATTTTCAACAAAGTAGTTTAAATTCCCATTTAAACAAGTAGATTTTTGAACATTGAGAATGGGATGAGGAGGGGAGAGAGTTGAATGAATTGAAGAGAGGGAGGGAGGTGAAGGTCAGGTTGAATGGGGCCTTACTTTTTTAGAAGGCAGGAATCTATTGGATCTGTGCAAAGGATTGAATATGTTTAGAACTCAGTTTTTAAGTTAAGCCTCTGTTAAAAAAAGGATGATTTTCTGTATAGTATTCATTACTCCTAGTCAGACATGAATAGCCATTTCTGTTTGAGAATTCACTAGGGTGTGAAGCATTTCATCAAGTGTGAAGTGAATATAGGGCTGAATCTGTTGTCTAAGGGATATGATAGTAACTAGGCAGGAAGGAAGCACCTTCCATGTCCTTGTTGGAATTCAGAAGTAAACTGAATTTTATACACATGAGGAGAAGAAGATGAATTAATGATAATATTTCCCAGAGTCCCTTTCAGTTTTAAATATTATTAACAAAAAGTGAAGTGATTTACAAAATCTTTAACAGACCTATCTCCTCAGGTAGTTGTGAGACAACTTTCACAAGAACTGGCTGATAACCTGACAGAGGATTCATTAGAACACTCACCCAGTAATCACCTTGAAGTAGAAGATGAGACACAGGATTTGAAGAAGAAACTAGATCAAATCACATGTGAAGTATGTATTAAATTGTATTTGTCAACTGTTCATCTGCACCTGCTTCAATAATGCTAAATGTTTTACCATAAAAACATCAGTGGACAGAGTTCTTTGCATTTTTATTATAATTAATTTTATTACACCTTAAATTATCTTTACAGTGCATTTGTTTATAAATCCTGAATTTCATTTTTACATTTTTTTATAATGTCATGCATGTTTTCTCACTTGCAATCCAGTGACTTGGAAGACTAAGGCAGGAAGATCACAAGTTTAAGCCCAGTCTCAGCAACCTAGTAAGGCCCTAAGCAACTTAGCAAGTCCCTGTCTGAAAAATAGTGGAAATATAGCTCAGTGGTTAAGCACTCCTGGGTTCAATCAGTGTTTTTTTGTTGTTGTTGTTTTATTTTTTTTTATTTTTATTTATTTTTTTTAAAAAAACCTACTTTACTACCCGCAGGGATGCTGAGAATTGTATATCAATCCTCACATGTGTTGAGAGATATTAACTAGGATTTTTTTTAGTGCTACCACCATTGTCATGGTGCAGCAAGGCAGATCATAGAATACCATTTCATGGAATGTTCCAGGGAATTGACTTATTTCATACCTTCATTTCTGTGATTGGATACAGAATCTGTGTGTAATTGTAAAATAGATTTCTAGATAACTTACACAGAAAGGCTATTATGCTTTCCTCAAATTTCAGGTTAATTTTAAAATAATGGGATAAGTCAGTGGTTTTTCTTTTTATTTAAACAGATTATAAAAAACATACAAATATTTCAATCATGTCTGGTACCTCTATCCAAAGCAGAGAGTGAAGAAGTTATATAGGCTGTTCCAGTAGATATTTCAAAAGGCAAACTTACCGGGATTTGTTGGATAAATTTGTACTCAAATATTCTCAACATGCTTTTTTTATTATGAAACATTGTTTTTTATTCATGTAGGCCAATAAACTCAATACAAATCTACAAGCTACATTTTCAAAATATTTACAGTTGGACGAACCATTTGGACATGCTTTGAAAAACCTATAAAATACATGTGAAAAACTACATTGCAATCAAAAGAAGTTGGAAGAAGATGTAGTAAACCTCAAAATATATGTGCAAGACAATAAAATTAAAAATAGTCAAGGAGAGCCTCATAGATGGGAGGTTGGACAAAGAACAAGAGAGATATTAGAGGAAACCCAAAAATGAGCATCTTTATTTTCAGAGGTTGTTTTATTTATCTGTAATGTGCTTTAATTCATTTCACTGAAAATTTTGTTTTGGATTTTTTGCATTTTATATGGGTCATCTACATTCTTTGAGGAAACTTCTTTTGTAGTTTTTTCAGAGTAAGATGGCAGTTTTAAATATTTCATTTTCCATCATTGTAAAAACTGACTTCATCTTTCAGAAAAATGACTTTACCAGAGGACCAATCAATATTTAAGGATAGTATTAGTAAGACAATTAGTAGGAACCAAAAATGTGAAGTCAGAGTATACAATACTCTTCAATTGTTAAATGATTTTTTTCAATTATGAAATGATTTTACAATTTTTGCCTTTTCACATTACTGATACTAAATGAGAATGATTCATGGCTTGAGGTCCTAGTCATTGGAAGATATTTTGTGTAGCCTTTGCAAGACTCTGGGTTCCAACCCCAAAGAATAAAAAAAATAAAATAAAAAAATAAAGCAATTGATTTTGATGATAAAAATCCAGCATCTTTTATACACATGTTTAAAATTTCTCTCTGAGTTATTGATTCTAAACTACAGAACAAAATATACAAGTGATTATTTGGGTAATGATTATTTTAAAAATATGTCATTTTGGGCTGGGGATATAGTTTAGTTGGTAGAGTACTTGCCTAGTACATGTGAGGCACTGGGTTCAACCTCAGCACCACATAAAATAAAGATATTGTGTTCATCTACTATAAAATATTTTTAAAAATATGTTCTTTTAATTTTCTTTTGACATTTCATAGAGCTTCAAAAACTTTAATGGATAAAGAAGTTGATGCAATTCAGAATTGGCAAGGTAGAATCTCAAATGTCTGAGACTACAAATGAAATTTCTGGTAAAGTACAAAGTTAAGAATATAATGAACCCTGTATAGAAGGATACAATATCCAGAAGGATGTCCAAATGTACTCCGACAGAAAATAGCTTAATCTCCTTAATTTGTCTCCAATGCAAAACTTTTAGTGACAAAGGTATGTGAGATTAGTAGGATGCAAAATCTAATCAGACAATACTATTTTCAGAAGTAATTTTAGTAAATGAGCTTCCTTTTGAAATATTGGTCCAGAAAGTTTATATCCCTCATGCTATTTTGTTATCTGTATGGCTTTCTCTCCTTTCCAGACTTTTATCTCAGTACTTTTGAAGCTTTATAATTCAGACAGTTATATTGTGACCAAGTTACTTACAGGCCTTCCTGTACATAGCATAGTAAAAAAATTAATTATTGCTTGAACATTTTCAACTTAAAATGTAAGGGCACTGTATTGCTAGTACTACCCTCTTAGCACTTTCTGATACTTAATAAATTAAACATTTTTGATTGTGACATTTGATGATACCCCCAGATGGTACTTAGAGACAACCTGAACTTTGCCTTGTTTCTTTTCTACATAAGGTCTACTCTTGATATAGGGAAAGAATATCACAGAGCTGAAAGAAAGTATACTTTGCAATATAGTTAAAAAGAATTCCATGGTCAGTGTTGGGGGCAATTAAAATCAGAATTGGCAGGTCCCACCTCTGATACCTTCATAACAAACTTATCAGCTGATTGTTGTGAATTCTTAATCAGCAACTCAGCTATCTTATTCTGCCCCAGTGATTGTTGCTCTGAATTATTTCTCTGTGGCCAATGGTTGATTCCTCCAGGTAATGGTTAAAATGTGTAGATGGTGAGAGCAAATGCTTAAAAATGTCTTTCAGAGATGGTTTTTAAATTCTTCAATTGGTTTAATAATACAAGTATTTCTAGCTTAGCGTCACTCTTATTTTCTAGTTGTATATGTTTAAGGAGTACATGATGCTTTAATATACTTTAGCATGGTGCAATGTCTTTGTAGTCAAATAAACTAAGGTATCCACCATCTCACTTGGTTACTGTTTAAATACCAGGATTTCTAATGGTGCCCTCAAAAAACCCTTAAGGAGAGCCTTTCAAGAAGGCAGCAGTGTTACCCTTTAAGTCACACATCTCTGCCTGCCATTAAGCTCCACCTGCATTGTTTGAATTTCTTGCTTGTTAGGGGGCCCCAGGAAATATGGATACATTTTCAGAACTCTTTAAAACCTGTATGCCCTACTCTATTTTTTTTTGTTGTTGTATCATCTTCCTTAATAACTATCAAAATATTTTCATATTTAAACACTTTCTTGTTGAAGAAAACCTTTTATTCTCTATGGGCCATTTACTTTATTGTGTATTAAGCCAAAGAATAGGAAAATCACTCTGACATTTATTCTAATATGTGATTGAATGTACACATGTGTGAGTCTAGAGAGACTTTTTCCTATCTCTGCATGCCAGAGTGCTTCCTTCCTATATGCTGCAGGAAAATTGTTAAAACAGCTTTGTAACAGATCCTTCCCTGTGGATGAAATCCCTAATTTATTCTCCCTTGATTATTGTATGGTGGTCTATTAGACTCTTGAACTTGAGAAGAGTTTGTTTGATGAACATAGCTGCACCATTGTTTGGGGCATATATATTTATGATTGTTATGTCTTGTTGGTGTATGGTTCCCTTGAGCAGTATGTAGTGTCCCTCTTTATCCCTTTTGATTAACTTTGCCTTGAAATCTATTTTATATGATATGAGTATGGACACTCCTGCTTGTTTCCGAAGTCCATATGAGTGATATGATTTTTCCCAACCCTTCACCTTCAGTCTATGTATGTCTTTTCCTATCAAATGTGTCTCCTGAAGGCAGCATATTGTTGGGTATTGTTTTGTGATCCATTCTACTAGCCCGTGTCTCTTAATTGGTGAGTTTAAGCCATTAACGTTTAGGGTTATTATTGAGATATGGGTTGTTCTTCCAGCCATATTTGTTTATTTATGTTACTAAACATGGTTTGTTTTCCTCTTTGATTATCCCCCCCCTTTACTGTACTACCTCCCGCTGTTGGTTTTCATTGATATTTTCCATTTCCTCTTCCTGTAATATTTTGCAGAGGATGTTTTGAAGAGATGGTTTTCTAGCTGCAAATTCTTTTAACTTTTGTTTATCATGGAAGGTTTTAATTTCATCTTCCATCCTGAAGCTTAATTTCGCGGGATACACAATTCTTGGTTGGAACCCATTTTCTTTCAGTGTTTGAAATATGTTATTCCAGGATCTTCTAGCTTTCAGAGTCTGTGTTGAAAGATCAGCTGTTATCCTGATTGGTTTACCCCTAAATGTAATCTGCTTCCTTTCTCTTTTAGCTTTTAAAATTCTCTCCTTATTCTGTATGTTGGGCATCTTCATTATAATGTGTCTAGGTGTGGATCTCTTATGATTTTGCACATTCGGCGTCCTGTAGGCCTCTAGGATTTGGAATTCTGTCTCATTCTTCAAGTCTGGGAAGTTTTCTAGTATTATTTCATTGAATAGATTGCTCATTCCTTTGGTTTGGACCTCTATACCTTCCTGTATCCCAATGATTCTTAAGTTTGGTCTCTTTATGTTATCCCATATTTCTTGAATGTTCTGCTCATGGTTTCTTAACAGCTTTGCTGAGCTGTCTATGTTCTTCTCCAGTTGAAATACTTTGTCTTCATTGTCTGATGTTCTATCTTCTAAATGTTCTACTCTGCTGGTAGTATTCTCAATTGAGTTTTTAAGTTGGTTTATTGCTTCCTGCATTTCCAGGATTTCTGTTTGTTTGTTTTTTATAACCTCTATCTCCCTGTATAATTGATCTTTTGCTTCTTGGATTTGTTTATGTAATTCATTGTTGAAGTGGTTGAAGTGGTCTTTCATTGTCTGATTTTGCTGTCTAATGTCTTCCTTGAGACTCCAGATCATCTGAAGCATGTGTATCCTGAATTCTTTATCTGACATTCCATCTGCTGCAGATATTACGTCTTCTAAAGTTGAGTTGACCTGCATTGCTTGTGGTCCTTTCTTTCCTTGTCTTTTCATACTGATCGCGTTTCTTTCTGCTTGGTGAAACTGTTGTGTTATTGATTTTCCCCCCATATATTTATATTGTTCTTGTATAGTTGCAAAGTCTCCCTTGTAGGCTTTGGCGGTGGTTCTGCCCCCCCTCCAATTGGGGCAATGTGCCTACCACACCGGCAGGCTACTGGGCCTGTACTTTCGGTGGGCCTGTTCTTTCGGTGGTCACAGGTCCGCCTACCTTGCAGGCGTGAGCAGCGGCTCTGCCCCTCCGCTGGCCGCTAGGCCTGTTCTTTCTGTTGGTTGCAGGTCTGTCTACCTAGCAGGCGCTGGTGGCGGCTCTGCCCCTCCCCCACCCGGGGCGATGTGTCTGGCGGGCCACTGGGCCTGTTTTGTCAGTGGTCACGGTTCCGCCTACCTTGAAGGCGCATGGGGCAGCTGTGCCCCTCCGCAGGTTGCTGGGCCTGACCTGCCGGTGGGTCGCAGGTCTGCCTACCTTGCATGCTCGCGGGGTGGCTCTGCCGCTCTGCGGATTGCTGTGCCTGTTCTGCTGGTGGATCGCGGGACCGCCTACCTTGCAGGCGCCCGGCGGCTCTGCCCCTCCCCCAACCGGGGCGATGTGTCTGGCGGGCCACTGGGCCTGTTTTGTCGGTGGTCACGGTTCCGCCTACCTTGCACCCGCGTGGAGCAGCTGTGTCCCTCCGAGAGTTTCTGGGCCTGACCTACCGGTGGGTGGCAAGTGCGCCTACCTTGCAGGCACAGGTGTGGCTCTGCCACTCCACGGGTAGCTGGGCCTGATCTGCTCGTGAGTCGCAGGTCTGCCTACCTTGCAGGCCCCGGCAGCTCTGCCCCTCCCCCAACTGGGGCGGGGCGATGTGTCGGGCTGGCCGCTGGGCCTGTTTTGTGGGTGATCACGGTTCCGCCTACCTTGCAGGTGCGTGGAGCAGCTGTCCCTACTCTATTTTGATGGATTTTCCATGTTAAGATTCTTTTCACTGAAAAATTCCATTTCTGCCCATGGCATTTTTTTTTTTTTAATGCAAGTAGTTTGGAGAAAAAAAATGAAATACCTAGTATTTGGCTTTTGCAGTCCTCACAGAATAGTAAGAGCCTTCAGGGGGTTAGTAGCAGATTCCCAGTGAAAACACAGAGAGGTTGTTTACCCTGCTGACACTGTGGGAGGCCAGTCCCAAGGTGTCCTTGTGTCAGACTTAAAAGGGACAACTGGGTACACAACAGAAATTTTAACCAGGGAGAAAACATAGCAGGTGCTACTTCCATCCACAGCCTTCATGTCAAACCCTTGAGGACTATCTGGCTGAGGTGCGTTATGCTTTGTTCATTTTTTAGGTTTCAGATTTCTTATTTGCCTTGTTTTGACTTTATTGAAATACTGAGTTGTTTAGTTGACCTATGAACTTTAAGTGAAGGTCATGATAATCTATAAGTATAAAGATTAAAAAAAAATTTTCAATTTTTATGAAGTATCTGGAGGTCTTATTTTTAAATGATACTTGTTAACGTTATTCAACTAAAATGATATTTTTAAATGTCCTTTAACTTAAAGTAGATTTTTTGATTGAATTAAATGTTTGAAACAAATAAACATTGGTTTAAAGTTTTGATGGAGTTTTCATGATATTCTTAATTCACAGAAAAATAGTGCAATCCTATATTAAATCAGGCCTCAATCTGATGTTTTCTTTTGCCTTTGCAGTCTAGTGAAATCAAGAGAAGAGCAAATATAAGATTCATAATAATCCATGAAGTCAAAGGTGCTAAAAAAGGGAACAAATTAAGTAACTTTTAGTGTGTAATTCTAAGATCCTAGCTAGGTGATTTTTTTTCCATCAGTTTGTTATCTTACATGATATATTTCTGGGGAAAAAAAGATAGATCTAGGATTGAAGAGTCTCTCATCCATGAAGTTGGAGCACACCAAAAAAAAAAAAAAAAAAAAAAGAAAGAAAGAAACAAAGAAAGAAACAAAGAAAGAAAAAAGAACATGAACTATTTCTGTAAATTGTTAAAGATGATCTGAGTACAAGATGTTCTCAGTTATTCATACCAGAAAATATCAGGCAAAGTATCATAGATGAGTGAATGTTAAATTGGAGACACAATGCAAAGGAATATTTGCGGGGGCAGGGGGCATTTTTCATTAATTTTTCTGGGTCAAAGATGTGTTTATTTTTTAGTGCTTATAAATAGACTGAAGAATACTTGAAAGGTACTCTAGTACTTCTTAGATATTCTTAGAGAGCATTAGTTTGTCAAAGCATGCAAACTTTAACAGGAGTACCCAAAGCACTGTTCTATCAAGATGCAAATTCATGTCTCTGTCATCCCTGCAGAATGCCTTCAAAGGGGAAGGGAGAAGAGGGAAAAGAAAGATACTGAGAAAAAAAATTGATCAAATTATTTTATGTGCATGTTTGACTATGTCATTATTCATTCCACTAATATCTATGATTATAATGCACCCAAAGATAGTATTCAAGTCATTTCATTCTGAAAAAGAGAAGACAAGCCTGGGAACTCTGTCAGTCCAAGAAATTTGCTTCACATTTAAACTGTATAAAGGCTTTGGACATCCCAGTATTTTTTACACCCCAAAGTACTTAGTATGTTCAGTATTCTCTTTTTGACCTTGTTTGAGGAATCAGTAAGAGAATAGGGTTTTTATGAAGAACAGTCTAGATGGGGTACACTTTGAAGCTTTTCCACATTTGTAAACACATAAGTGTAATTAGCAACTTTGGTCCCATATCCAGAGAAGAAATCAGTGACAGTTAAACAGCTACATGTTATTTAAAAATCAGAAGAGTCACAAATCAAAGAAACATAAGTTTAAACTGACTCTAAGTAATATTTACACTGTGTGTGTGTGTGTGTGTGTGTGTGTGTGTGTGTGTGTATGGTTAAAGTTATGAAACTCAGGGATGCTCTAACCCTGTGCAACATCTGTACTCCTTTATAATTTTTTTTGTGGAAGGTTCTTATTAAGTTCTGGGCTGGCCTCAAACTTGCCATCCTCCTGCTTTAGGTTCCTGGGACACTGGGAAGTATAGGCCTGTGTCATAACATCTGGCATTATTCTGCCTCTCAAGAGAATTTTCTGGAATCTTTGTGTATTTATCTTAATGAAGAGATGTTCAGTCATATTCCACATAAGAATATTTTGAAACTTTGGCCAGTAGAATTTTCACATAAGTCTATGATAGTAGCTCTTTCTTTACGTATGTATTGAGAAAACGTTGAATGTTTTATTTTCTGAAAGTTTAGAATGGAAAGCTTATTTTAAGGAAAATAGCATTAAAGTGAAAAACTTGAAAAACTTAAAAGTTTCTCAAGGGCAGCATTTTGCTAAGAATCACACTGTATTGTCATCTAAAAATGGGAGTTGAATTGTTGTCCATTAGTTATCTAAAGCAGCAGCATCTGAAATGACATATTTAATAGACCAGTGTGGATTGGGCAATTTAACAGCATTGTGCAGACATATTCTCTATCTAAACTTAAAATAAGTAGGACTTTTATTTTGTTTGTGTGATTATTTTAAGCCATCTTCCAATTAGTTCTAGTCCCTTAAAGTTGTTTTGAAAAAGCCACATTTTTTAAGTAATGTATCATTTTTATGATAATCTCTGTTTAAACTAAGCAATGTAAATAATAATTGCATTATTTCAGATGAATGAGAAGTTGGCCAGAGGCTTTATCAAGAAAAGCTAAAGTAGGCATGTTGTCAAACTATGATTGAATTTGGATTCCTTAATGAATTTCTGAAAACAAACAACACATAGCAGATGGCATGGCTTCCCTTGGATTGGTAAATAGATTTGTACATGAATTAAATTATTTTTCTTGCAAACAAACATCAAATGAAAATTTTGAAAAAAAATCCCAATGAAGAATTCACTCATTGATCATTTACTCACGTTCATGGCCTGAAAAGGCTCAGAGTGTCTGTACATACCATTATCTGGATTGACTTTTGTTTTCACTTCTGCCACCACTATGCAAGCAAAGACATCACCTGCTTCTATCTGGTCTAGGGCCAAAAGCCCAAACTCATCTAGCAACACTTGGTCAAGCATTTTAAATACCCTGACATTGACTTTGTCATTGGTTTTGCTCTCAAGAAAAGTTCCAGTTTTCCTAGCAAGGAATTCAGATATCCAAATCAATTGAATTCTCATCAGGTCATTTAGCTTATCTTTTGCACACAACCTACTCTGCCCCTCTGCTCTAGCTTCAAGTCATGCTGCAATACTTCTATTCTTCACCTCTCACTCTTTGCAGGCACCTCTTCTCTCTCTGTGTCATACTTCCTTTTTATCCTTCAGATATTATCTCAACCAAGTAACCTATACATTGACCTAAAATGGGGACAGAAGTCTCTTCCGTGTTCCAATAGTGCCCTTGTTTTATACCTCTCATAGCACCAACACTCTGTAAGGAAATATCCTGTCCTTGTGTTTTTCAACTTAGGGGATCTGATTGGTGAGGGATGGCTTTCATCATCTTCATCTTGTCACTCAGAACTTGCCAAATGCTTTAACATAAGGCTGTTGAATTCCTGAAGACAGGGTGGAAAACCTGAAGTTGTGAACCTCAGTCACATTGATAATTCAGTGTGCAACTCTAGGCAAATTATATTTCAAAGTTACCTTGAAGTCATGCACACATGCTTTTCACTCTTATTAATGGGATAAGTTATTAGCTTTTTGTTTACTGATTCTTGCTTAGTTAACTATGAAGTGTTTGAGATGAAGAACATAATTATTTTTTCTTTCCACTTGCTACAGAATTTGTGTCTTGACCCACTAGAACTTCTGACTTAAGATCTACTAATAAGCCAAGAAAAGATCTACTTTTAGAAGCATCACAGGAATACACAGAAGTTTTAAGGGGATAATATTTGATATTAAGGATAGCATTATATCTATCAGACCATTGACATTTTAATTCTTTCCCACTAAAAGTATGATGTGGAAACTTTATTGAAAGAAAATATGTTTGTCATAAAGATATGTGAGGGAATTCATACAATATTTGAAACTTTCTTTGCATGTATCACTAAATTGGAAGTACAAGTGTGAACCAGTATTTCAGATGTTAATGTCCTCAAACTGTCTAAGTGCAGATATTTAAAAGGCACCTAAAAAATGACTGATCAATATTACCTCTGTGGATCTAAATGTAACATTAATGATGGATTATTTGTATCACCATATATGGACCTAGAGATTTAGACAGACAGTATTTTGGTGGGCCAGTGCTGTAGTCACTACCAGTGCTTTAAAGTATTACAATTATTATACTGCCCTCAAACTGACATACTTTTAATCATTTATGCATTAACTTATATCCCTTTCCTGATGAGAAACAAAATTTTCTTAAGGCTTTTCACCTTTACTCTTTGTTCATTTGTACGATTTTGATGTTTGGTTGATAGTCTCTAGTATAAGAAATACCCCCCCCCAATCCACTTGAGAGTAAATTGCTGACATACACCACCATTTGTGATTCCTTTAGTATTTCCTACAATTCAGAACATGCTACAAAACTACAATATGACCTTTGTTGCTGATATGTTAATGCTAACATATTCCATTATTATATATTCAACCATCCTCAGATTCTTTCCAGTTTTGCTACTTTCCTAATAATGTGCTTTATAACAACAGGATCCCATTCAGATTCATAAAATGCACCAAATTGTTGCATTTTGTTGACTCCTTCAGGGTAAAACACTCCTTAATCTCTTCCTAGACCTACATGATTATGAAGCTGATAAGGAAGAATGCTCATATAAAGTTCCTCAGATGTGCTATTCTGGTTTTTTGTTTGTTTGTTTAATGATTAGAACCAGATTACATGTTATTTGGCAAGAGTATTGCAGAAATGTTTCTGTGACTTCCTCTTTGAATCCCATTACTGATGATGTTAGCATTGTCATTAAAGGTGGTGCCTTTGGGGTTCATACTCTGTAATGTTGCCTTTACTATTTGTAGTTATTTAGCATTTTATATGAAGGTAATTTGAGACTGTTACATATATCCCTATTCCTCATCCAACTTTCCCTTTATTCAATTAAAAGTATCTATATAGATCTATGGCTTATTTTATTGAATGTAATGTTACTTATTGATACTGTTTTAAAAATTTATTATTCTCTTAGAAATATTCTATTTTGATGATTCTAGACTTCTTAGATGCTTTGTAACATTAGTACAAAGAATTCCTAGAAAACATTCCCAAATTGCTAACATTTTACTACATTTGCTTTATCCCTTGTCCTCCTATCTTTCTAGATAAATATAAGTATACAACAAAGATAATTTTCTCTCAATCATTTGTGAGTTGGAGACAGGATACCTCTTTATGACAAAATACTTGTATTTCCTAAACACAAAATTATCTTATGTAACTATAGTGTAATGACCAAAATCAAATTTTGTTAAATATTAATATGTAATCTACAAAACTCATTCATAATTTGCTAATTATTTCAACAATGCCCTTTATAACCAAAATAAAACATAGCTTGGGGCTGTTTTTGATCTATAATTCATTGTGTCCAGTGGTCTTCTTTCTTTAGTCTCCTCTAGACTGGGACAGTTCCTGAGTCTTGCTGTGCTTTTAAGTTGTTGCTGACATTTAAGTTGTTGAATGGTATATGTCAGTTTTGTAGCTTTGTCTTCAGTTTGAGATCAGATGATGTTACCTCATGATTGGATGCAGGATATGCCATTTGGCAGGAATATCATGCTTATGATGCTGAGTACTTTCAATGCAGTAGATTTAAGCTGCACTGACAGACCATTCTGGCTTGATGTGGAGCAAGTCCACAGGCCCAGATGTGGGTGAACAGCCTCTAGGAAGGGCAGGCATTCTCTAAAATCTGTAGTTCATCTCCAGCCAACAGTGAGCAAAGCTGGGGGCCTCAGACACACAGATATGAAGTGTACATTGTTACTTGGTTCCATGCCTGGCCGATGTTGACTTTGATTCTCTAATTAAGCCAGGAGATAGTGGTAGAGTTCTCAGTGAGAGAGTGCTCACTTAGCATTAATGAAGTCTGGGGTTCAATCCCAGCACTGCAAAACAAAAACAGACACACTATTGACAAATAGAGGCTATTAGCTGGATTTTTGCTCTGGGGACCAATTCACTGATCCTTGTATTAAACCCAAGATGCCCCTGATACAATTCAACTTCTGTGGTACACTGCAGGCACGTCATTGCCCTTTCCATAGACAATATATTTTACTGTGTGCTATGCCATTTTTATAGAGGAATTTCCTATGCAATTTATAATATTTGTTTATAAATATTTGTTTCTGAATTTATCCCGATTTGGTAGTTATTACATTCAACATTTCAATAAGACTAATTACTTTGCATGATTAAAAAGAATAAAATATTCTAGAATTACAGGACTGCTACTTATCAAATGCTGTCCTTAAAACTAATATACTTTCTCTGATCATTTTTTTCCTAAGAAAAAAGTAGTTATTTAAATATAAAAATTGGATAAAAATGGTTTGATACATGTGTATGAATCAGGGAAAACATTCATTTGGCACTTGGTTTTCTGGGATTGGCTAATTCACTTAGCATTATTTTATCTAACTCCATTCATTTACTTGCAAATGCCATGATTTTATTCTCTTTTATTGCTGAGTAATGTTCCATTGTGTATATATGCCACATTTTTTTATCCATTCATCTATTTAACAGCATGTAGATGTGTTCCACAGTTTAGCTATGGTGAATTGTGCTGCTATAAACATTGATGTGGCTGTGTCCATGTAATATGCTGTTTTTAAGTCTTGTTGGTATAGACCAAGGAGAGGGATAGTTGGGTCAAATGGTGGTTCCATTCCCAATTTTCCAAGAAATCTCCATAAAGCTTTCCATATTAGCTTCAACAATTTGCAGTCACATCAGCAGTGTATGAGTGTACATTTTCCCCAACATCTTTGCCAACACTTATTGTTGATTTTCTTCATCATAACTCTCATTCAGACTGGAGTGACAGGAAATCTTAGTTTTGATTTGCATTCCTCTAATTGCTAGAGATGATGAACAGTTTTTCATATATTTGTTGAATGATTGTATATCATCTTCTGAGAAGTGTCTCTTCAGGTCCTTGGTACATTTATTTGATTGTGTTAATTTTTTAAATTATTTAAATTCTTTTGGTTCTTAGCTTTTTGAGTTCTTTATATACCCTAGAGATTATTGCTCTCGCTGATGTGTGAGAGTTAAGATTTGCACTGAAGATGTAGGCTTTCTGTTCATCTCACAGATTGTTTCTTTTTCTGAGAAGAAACTTTTTAGTTTGAGTCCATTCCATTTATGGATTCTTGATTTTAATTATTGCACCAAAGGAGTGTTATTAAGGAAGGTGAGTACAAATCCCACAGCACCACTATACAAGAGCTTAAACTATTACAGAGCAATAGTAACAAAAACAGCATAGTATTTGCATAAAAACAAACTGGTAGACCAATGGTACAGAATAGAGGTCACAGAAACTAACCCACATTCTTGGACTCACACTAATGATTTTCTCTTCCAGTACTTCTCAAAAATCGCAATTGTCTTATATTAGACAAAGGCATTTTTCTGTGATCATATAATAAATCAGGATGTTATTTAAGGAAACTTTTGGGTTAAATTAATATTTTATGAAATGATTACTTAATACTTTAGTTTTTTGGTGTCACATATAATGCATTTTTAAAAAAACTTCAAACATGACAAACAGATTTTATGATCATTATGTAAGGATTGAAAAATAGAGAGAAAGAATAAGAGAACTGGGTTTTCTTCCATTATGTTACATAGATATGATGTATCCCTGACAGAAGCATTTTTTGGACTTAAGTTAATTTTCCTGTTTTCTTTTTTATGGAAGGGGAGAGTCAAGCTTAGGTCATCCCCAGGGATGACTCTTCTCCTGAACCATGTCCCAGGCCCCTCATTCATTCTTGAACTCACAGTAATGATTTTTATCTTCCACTATGCCTCCAAAATTCCATAGTGTTGAAAATTCCCTAAGCTTTTTGCATCTTGCCCCCAGTTTCCAGAATATTTTCAAATTCTTCCTCACAAGGAATCCAGTAGCAAAATGTTATGAATCTAATGCAGATTCTTTAGATTCAAGCAAGCTAAACACTATCATGACTCATTGGTATCCATGTAGAAAGAGAGTTTTGTCTTCTAAACCATTTGGAGAGTAACATGAAGATTAACCAGCATTCTAACAAGGTCTCTTCATTCCATTTGATATGTTAGAGAAGAGGGTAACAGTAGTTCATGCCAAGTTTTGGAATTTACTAATTTCCTGCACTTGGTGTGATAAGTTTCACAAAAGGGATAATTACATTTTTTAATATCAGAAGAGAACACATTTCTAAAAGAGTTGTAAATTAATAAGCAGCTGATTTGACCTAAAGTCTAAAGTACAAACAAGAGGACAGCTAATAAACAAAGATGAGTCTCAAGAACATTTCTGGTAATAAAAGACTGAAAGTTGCAACCTGTGGAGATGTACAACTTGCATTTTGCAAGAGAGTCCAATACAGTTCAGTAGTAAAGAACAAGTTATCCCATTGCTTTGCTATTTCTCTTAGCATGATTTTGTATTACTTCATTAAATCTTCATAATGACCTAGAGAACTAAAGCAACACAATCCTTCTATTTTAGAGAGACTTCAGCCTAAAAGAAAGAACTTGTTCAAGAACAAAGAGCTCTTCATTTTAGAGAGAGAATATGTTCTTAGTTCAAGCTAATTGTCACTATGTAAAACTAGTTAGTGTTCTGAACTGTACTGCCTTAGAATCATGATTCTATTATTTTATTTTTCTCTTCCTGAATTACAAGCTTATGCATTCAGTGACATGTGCCTGAATTCCAGCTACCAGGGAGGATGAAACAGAAGGATTCTTGAATCTGAAAATTTATGATGAGTGTGGCAATGTGGAGAAACTCTAGCCCAGGTAAACACTCACACCAATATACCTCATGAACTTAAATGCAAAAATCCTTAAACAATTTTAGCCAACCACATTCAAAAGTACATCAAGATGATAATACTCCATGATCAAGTGGTTTTCATTGAAGGGATGCAAGGTTGGTTCAACATAGGGAAATAAAGTAATGGAATTCACCACAAAAAGATTAAAGGCAAGAATTATAGGATCATATCAATTGATGCAAAAAAGGTCAGTGATAAAACCCTACAGCCATTCACGTTAATAATGATAGGGAAACTAGGGATAGAAGAAACTTACCACAAAATTATAAAGGTTTTATTTGAGGGACCCAAAGCCAACATCATACCAAATGCAGCAAAACTGAAATAATTTCCTCTAAAATCAGGAACAGGTCAAAGATGAGTGTTCTCACCACTTTTATTCAGCATAGTTCTTGAAACTCTATCCAGAGCAATTGGGCAAGAAAATGAAATTAAAGTTATGGAAATGTGAAAACAGGTAGTCGAATGACCTCTGTTTGCTTGATGATGTAATCTTTTATGTGGAAAACCCCAAAATTTTTAGAGCTAGCAAAAATGAATTATAGACTTGATAAATGAACTCAGCAAATGATATTATATATAGAACTAGAAATAGGAAAAAAAAATAAAATTCATTTTGGCCAAATCAGAGTCCCCCAATAGACAAAGCAATTCTACATAAATCTTGATTTCATTCTTGTTTTTGACTGAATGATAAAATATCATAGTTTCTTTTATCATGAATCTATTGATGGATACCTATGCTAATTGTATACTTTGGTTGTGGTAAATAGTGCCACAATAAAGATTGAAATGGAGTCATAGCTTTATAAGTTGACAGCATATCCTTCACATATGTACCCTGCAATAACATGACTGTATCATTTGGAAGCTCTATTTTTAGTTTGTTGAGAGACCACCATACTATTTCCATAGTGGCTTGTATTATTTCCATCACCTAAACAGTGTACAAAGATTCATCATTCTGCACATCCAATAATACATATTCTGACTGGAGTTAGGTGGAATCTCAGTGAAATTTGCATTTTCCTTATGGCGAAAAGTATTTAAAAATATATTTATTGGCCATTTCTACTTCTATTGGGAAGTTTCTATTTAGATCCTGTGCCCATTCTATTGATTGAAATACTTGTCTCTTGATGTTAACTGTCTTGACTTCTTCAAATATGCTGCATATTTATCTTCCATCAGATGAATATCTAGCAAAGATTCTATCTCATTCTGTAGATTTTTTCTGTTGCTGTATAGAAGCTTTTTAATTTTTCATCTTTCTTCTGATTATTGTACTATTGTGGTCTATTTAGGAAATTGTTAACTTTGTTTTTATCTTGCATATTTTGCTGGGTATTAGTACCTTCACAGTTACAGGTCCTACATCAAAACTTTTCTGAGGTGATTTTTGTAGAGAGGCACAGTTAGTAATCATTTCAATTTTTAAAATGTAGATATTCAGTTTCCAGGAGCATTCACTGAAGAGTCTCTTTTTTTCAGCAATAAGTATTTTTGGTGCTTTGTTTGAGAATCAGATATCTGTAGGTGCATGTTTTTATTTTGGGTTCACTATGTTAATCCATTGGTCTACAGGTCTGTTTGCATGCCAGCACTTGCTTTTTTTTTGCTGTTGTTGTTGTTGTTTGTTTGTTTGTTGTTGTTGTTACTATGGCTCTGTATAAAGTTTTGAATTTGGATATTATAATGCCTCCAGCATTTACTCAGGGTTATTTTGACCTGGAGAATGATATACTTCCATATGAACTTAGAATTGTTTTTTTTTTTTTTTATTATTTCTGTGATGAATGGTATTTTGTATTGAATCTGTAGAGTACTTTCAGTAATATGGCCATTTTAAGAATGTCAAGAGGAAGTGAGTGGAAAGGGAAAAAAAAACAAGGGAGAGAAATGAATTACAGTAGATGGGGTAGAGAGAGAAGATGGGAGGGGAGGGAAGGGGAGGGGGAGAATAGAGGATAGGAAAGGCAGCAGAATACAACAGTCACTAGTATGGCAGTATGTACAAACATGGCTATATAACTGATGTGATTCTGCAATCTGTATACTGGGTAGAAATGGGAGTTCATAACCCACTTGAATCAAATTATGAAATATGATATGCCAAGACCTATGTTATGTTTTGAACAACTAATAATAATTAAAAAAAGAATAAAAATAAATGAAAAAAAGAATGTCAATTCTACCAGTCCATGAACAAGAGAAGCCCTTCCATCTCTCAGTGTCTGCTTTAATTTCTTCTTTTTTTTTTTTTTTTTTTTTTTTTTACTATTTTGTAACTTTCATTGCAGAGTTCTTTTACCTATCTGGTTATATCTCTTCCTTGGCATTTTACTTGTTTTAAGGCTGCTATAAATGAAATTATGTTCTTAATTTCATTCTCAGCAAATTTGTTATTAGTGTGTTGAAAAGAACTACTGATTTTACTAAGTTGATTTTTGTTTCCTGTTGCTTTGCTGAATTTGTTCTAATAGTCATTTGGTGAAGTCTGTAGGATCTTCTAAGTATAAAATTGTATACTCTGAAAAAGGATAATTTAACTTTTTCCTTTCCTATTTGTATCCCATATATTTCTTTCTCTTTCCTGATTGCTCTACCTAAAATTTAAAGTAGAATATTGGATAGTGATTGTGGCTATCATATTTCTTTTCCTGATCTTGAATGAAATTTGTTCAAATTTCCCCTGTACTGTATGATGATCACTAGGGCTTTGTTACATGTAATCCTTATTTTGTTGAGATAAGATCCATCTACATCTAATTAGCTTGGTGCTCTTACCATGAACATATGTTAAATTGTATCAAAAGCACTTTCTGCACCTATTGAGATGCAAATGTGATTTATTTTAATCTATGATTTTGTTTATGTATTTTATTACCTTTAGGTATTTTTATGTTGAACCATGCTTGTATTCCTGGGATAAAAATAAATTGATTTTGGTGTCTAATCTTTACAATGTGTTGTTGGATCCAATTTCTAACTATTTTATTGTAGATTTTACATCTATGTTCACGGAGAACCTTAGCCTAGTGTATTGTTTTGATGTGTGTGTGTGTGTGTGTGTGTGTTCTTATCAAGTTTTTGTGACAAGATAGAATACTGACTTTATCGAATGAGTTTGAAAGCTTTCCTTCCATTTTTATTATATACAATATTTTGAAAAGCAATAATGTTACTTATAATTTTAGTCTTTAAAAATTCATCAATCTACCTAATCCTAGTATGTGTGTGTGTGTGTGTGTGTGTGTGTGTGCGCGCACGCACGTGTGTGTGTGTGTGTCTCTTTGTGGAAGGGTTAACATTTCTCAAACTGCTAAATATTGATTTTGGTGGGGGGGTTATTAAATCCTCTCTATTCTATTTTGGTGGGTCACATATCTAAAAATTTGTTCATTTCTTTTATATTTTCCAACTCATTGAAATGCAATTTTTCAAAATAATTCCTGATGATCAAACACATTTCAGTGGTTTCTGTTGCTGCATGCTTTATTTGGATATAGTTTCATATATTTACGTATTCTCTTTCTTTTTGTAAATTTGAATGATGATTTGTCAGTCTTGTTTGTCTTTTCAAACAGCAACACCTTTTCTCATTGATCCTTTTCATTGTTTTTTAGTCTATTTCATTAAATTCATTCTAATCTTTACTGTTTCCTTTTGTTTACTAATTTAGGGGGTAATTTCTTCTTGCTTTTCTAAGATCTTGAAATGTACCATCAGGCTATTTATTTATTTACATTATTTTTTGTTTGTTATCAGGAATCGAACCCAGGGGCACTTAACCACGGAGCCACATTCCCAGCCATTTTTGAATTTTATTTAGAGACAGGGTCTTGTTGAGTTGCTTAGTGCTTCACTAAGTTGCTAAGGCTGGATTGGAACTCTCCGTCCTCCGGCCTCAGCTTTTTGAGCTGCTGGGATTATAGGCATAAAAATCTGTAATTTTTTAATTAAGGCACTCATAGGCATAATCTCCCTTCTTAGTAGTGTTTTCATTGTATCCTAAATGATCCAGGATATTATATTTCAGTTTTCATTTAATTATTGGAATCTTATAACTTGTTTCTGATTTTTTCAAAGACTTTCTCTTTATTTAAAAGTATATCATTCATATTCATGTATTTCACAGTCTTATTTTTTTTCTTACTGTTTTCAGTTTTATTCTACTATGGTCTAACCTGATGCAATAAATGATTTGATCACATTTTTTAAAAGGATTTGCTTTTCTAACAGAATAATTTAACTTTTTATACTATATCTTAGAAAAAGTTCTATAATCTGATAAAAAGAATGTGTATACTCTAGTTTGTGCATGGTATTATAATTCAGATGTGAGGGGTCCCCCAAAACCTCATGTGTGATACAATGCAAGAGGTTTAGAAGTGAAATGACTGGGTTATTAGAGCCTTAACCAATCAGTAAATTAATGCCCTGATAGGGATTCATTGAGTGGTGACTGTAGGCTAGTAGGGTTTGATGGGGGAAGTTGGTCAGTGGCAGTATGCCTTTGGATGTATGTATTTTGTCCTTCATGAGTAGAGTGATGTCTTGAGCTGCTTCCCACTGCTATGTACTTTCATGACAATATTCTGCCTCACCTTGGCCAAGGAATGGAGCTGGCTATTTATGAACTGGGATGTCCAAAATGATGAGGCCCCCAAATAAACTTTTCCCCTTCTAAAACTTTTCTTTTACTCACAGCAGTGGAAAAGGTGACGAAAACACATGGAATATTCTATATAGCCATCTGTTAAGTCCATTTGATCTATAGTGTAATTTAACTCTGTTTCTCATTACTGTTTTGTGTTAATGATTCATCTGTTGGATTCAAAGTTACCTGTATTTACTTTATTGGGGTCTGTTTCTCTCTTTATCTCCTGTGGTGTTTGTTTTATGAAACTGATTGTTCCAAAGATTGATGCCTACATACATTTTTTTTTACATCTTCTTCATGAATTGCTACTTTTACCAATATATAGTAACCTTCTTTGTCTCTTTAGTCTGATTTGAATTCTATTTATTTGGAGATGCATATAACTAGTCTTTTTTGTTTTCATATTCAGTGTGCTTATAATATCATCTTCCTTCATTCAGTTCCTGTGTGTGTATATCTATGTCAGTTAGGTGAGTTTTTGCAAGATGCAAATTTATAGTCTTTTGACCCAATCAATTGTCTGTATTTCCTAATTAGAAAATTAGGAATATTTACATTTAGGGTAATTTTGAAAGGTATGCACTAATCCCTGCCAATCTTTCATTTCTCTTCTGATTTTATTCATTCATTCATTTGTTTGTTAGTTTTGGTGTAGGGCATGAAACCCAGGAGTATTTTACCAGTAGGCTACATCCGTAGTCCTTTTTATTTATTTCAATTTTTGAGACAGAATCTCAGTAAGTTGATGAGGGTCTTGCTGTATTTTAAAGTACTATCTCACATAATAACTGGGATGACAGGTGTGCATCACTGTGCCCATCTTCTTCAGGAGTTCTTGAATAATATGTTCTCATTTATCATATTCTTTGATGTTTAACTGAATTAACAATTTTTATCCTTTTCTAATTATCATGTTTTCCTGTCCTAGTGAGATTTTCTTTTTCCCTATGTTGTCACAATTGTATTTGTCTTGCTTCCTCTTTTGTGTGAATAATACCTTTAAGTGTCTTTAATGCTTGTTTAGTGCTTATGAATTCCTTTAGTTTTTGCTTTGGGGGAAAGGTTTTTATTTCTGCTTTGAGTCTGAAGCATAAAGCTGCTAGATTTAATCATTCGGGGTTGGCAGGATTTGTTTTTGAAGCCTTTCAATGTATTGCTGCATCTTCTTAAGGCCTTTAGAGATTCTACAGAGAAATCTGCTGCTGTTCTAATGGTTTTGGCTTTTGAAGTGACCTGACTCTTCTCACTTTGAGCTTTCAATGTTTTTTCTTTGTGTTCTACTTTCAGAATTTTTAGGTAATGTGAGGTGGAGAGTTCCATTTTGTATTTGTATGTATTTGGGGTTCTAAGTGGCTTCTGCACTTGATGGCCACATCTTTTTCAAGATCTGAGTAATATTCTGCATTAATTAACTGAATAAGTTTGCTATGGCATTATCCTGTACCTCCACTTCTTGGTCTGCAGCTATGAATCTTGAGTTTTGTATTTTAATGGATTTCTAATCAGTATGACATAATGCAAACACCTTCATCATGCCTAGTATTAATTATAATTGTAGTCTTCTGTTAAAAGTTTTTAAATATTTAATGCTGCATTATAACAATATTCATAAATATTTAAAGAAGTTTTTAAAATATTTCCTCTTATTTTGAAGGGGGTGCTAAGTAACCTTAGGTACATTACATAGCACACTGTCATACATTCCTATTCAGAGTTGGTAGCCATATGAATATATGAATCTGGTATAAACTGGAGAGCATGTGTGAGGCTATATTTTGAATAAGTCAGTTTTCAAATTTTTTACTTTTCAATTTTTAACTGGCATGCATTTCAAAACTGGAAAGTGGGGTGTCTTCTTGGACACGCAGTAGAAAATCTTTATGCAATTCATATTATTTTTTCCAGAGTATCTGAGAATCTTCCCTAGAAGTGTGATGGTTATGGATGTGGTCATGAATATCAAAGAGCAAAGCACAGTGTAAACAGAGAAGCCAAAGGTAAAAACCCTAGAGTGTAAAAAATTCACTGGAGAGTATGATTGTTAAAAGTATGAGCACAAGTATATTATAATAGTTGAAGAAAATTGCTAAAATGCATTAATGAAAAAGAGTGACCAATAAGTGGTGTATCTAATCAAGTTTCAGCAACAGCCTAAATTGGCGTGTTGCTAGGGGAGCTAAATTATAGTTCCATATCAAGATATGTTTAGATGAGAGGAAAGGCAAAGGCAAGAAGGAGATGAATGAAGAATAAGAAAGGAAGAAAATCTAGGGAATAAACAAAGCAAAGAGAAGCAGGCATAGACTTTAGAGGGAAGGGCAATCACGCCATATAAAGGAAAGAAAAGGGCAAGGTATTTGAAATTGAAATGTGGAAAGAAGGTGTGAGTTTCCAGGACCAAAATTTGTCTCAAAAGTGAAGATTTCCCAGTCATTCTGTGTTCCTCAATGTTAGAAAGACATTAAAAATTAAAATACACCTAAGCGCTGACCTATGTTATATTTACCTGAAGTAAATTTAAACCAATATAGCCAGCCATGTATATACATAATTTTATGCCATCTCTAATGTTCCTACTTCCCAGGACCGTAATATCAGGCAGAAACAGGGAATGTGGAAAAAGAAAAAAATAGTGGTTAATCTTGACATTGCTTGATGAAATGTCCATTTGAAAATTCATGACTGTTTACACAGCTTCAAGTTAAGGGGCATAACTAGGAGTATTGTAGTTATATTCCAAGCTGGTAAGTTAAAGGATAGGAATTGGAAGTGAAGTAAGTATAGACAAGAACTCTCAAACTTTAATGAATCATCTTTTGGGGACCATGTTCACAGTGCACATTCTGATGCAACAGGTTTTTGATGCTTCCAATATTCCTGGGCCTCATGACACAATAAGAATGACAAGGGAATGATTTCCCCTTAGGAAAATCTCAAAGGTTTTAGTAATACTTGACTGCACTTTGTGAGAGAAATTCCATGCTATAATGGTATTTCTGGTTTGGGGAATTTGTAAAGGTCTCAGGACCCATCTCTTTGCCTGCTACATAGCATGAGTCTCTAAGATTTCATATCACTCCAGTCAGAATGGCAGCTATTAAGAATACAAACAACAATAAGTGTTGGTGAGGATGTGGGGAAAAATTCACACTCATACATTGCTGGTGGGACTGCAAATTGGTGCAGCCGATTTGCAAAGCAATATTGAGATTCCTTGGCAAGCTGGGCATGGAACCACCATTTGACACACCTATTCCACACCCCAGTCTATACTCAAAGGACTTAAAAACAGCGTAGTACTGGGACACAGCCACATCAATGCTTATAGCAGCACAATTCACAATAGGTGAATTGTGAAAACAACCTAGATGTCCTTCAGTAGATGAATGGATAAAGAAAATGTGGTATATATACACATGGAATTTTATTCAGCCTTCAACAAGAATGAAATTATGGCATTTGCTAGTAAATAGATGAAGCTGGACAATATGATAGTAACTGAAATAAGCCAATTCCAAGGAACAAAATGCTGAATGTTTTCTGATATGTGGATGCTAACCCACAGTAAGGGAGTAGGGTAGGGAAGCATAGAGGAACTTTGGATTAGACAGAGGGGAGTGAGGTGAGGTAGGAAGGATAGTAGAATGAATCAGACATTATTACCATATGTGCATATATGACTGCATGACTGGTATAATTCTACGTAATGTACAACCAGAAGAATGAGAAGTTATACTCATGTGTAATGTTCAATATGCATTCTACTGTTATGTATAACTACTTGGAACAAATAAAAAAATTAAAAATAAATTTTAAAAATTCATTATGTAAGAATCACAGCAAATAATCTATTCCTAAAATAATCTAAATTATTTATTAATCTAAGTAATCTAAAATAATCTCTAAAATACATTTGTGATCTACTTCACAGTGTTACTGTGGCTCACAGTAAAGTCTCAATAAATACAAACTCTTAGAATTACGCTTTTTTTGTTGTTGCTTTTTGTTGTTGTGCTGGTGGTGGTTTGTGGTACTAATGATTTAACACAAGAATGCTCTACAAGTAATCCACATTCCCATCTCCATTTTCCTTTTTACATTTTTTTTCTGGAACATGGACTTCTACTGACTCTGCCTCTTGAGTATAATTCATCTTTTTGAAGAATATACTCTCTGTTTTTGAAGATGTTTTAGAAAGAACATATATGATAATGAGAATATCTTCAAAATTTATTTTCCCATTTAGACCATATTTAGTTTCAACATAAAATGTTCACTATTCTAAACCAAATTTTATTCTCAAATGTCATATTCTATTCACTATTCCATAAGGTCCAGGATGAGCAAGTAAGGAATAAGTTATAAAATGACAGTAAGAGATCCATGTTCCAGCATATGCTGGAGTGTAACCTGTGTATGCCAATGTAATCTGTCAGATTAGGAGAATGAGTTTAATATGAGTGAGCAATGCAATATGACTATACTACAAAGCACTTCTCAATTTAGGCTGCATTATTACAAAATGGCCTCCCCAATACAAAATAGATTGGGCCTATTCTATAAGCTGCCAATCGGGCTATGCTTCAACTATCATTTGTTATCATTCATCTTCTATAGGAGTATGTTAAGGCAGAATATATCCAAACAGATGTGAGTAGGATGGTGAAAGTGCTTGAAATTAAGCCACTAAGTTATGAGAGAAGAACTGGAAATAATTAGCCCAGAGAAAACAGTGCTTGATTTGGATATGGCTAAATATTTCTAGCTCCTTGAAACTCAACCATAGCTACTTTAATTAGATATACTATTCATGATGTTTCATAATGTATTTTTCTCTTAACCAATTCAGTGAGTTCATACTATTGGTTATATGTATTTTTACAATTTTTCCATATGTATTTATACTTGACTTTCATATTTTATTTGTGTCACTCTAGTGCCTACCTTATTAAAGAGTACTATATTTTTAATTCAGATTCAAAGAATGCGTGAACTTTCAGAGAGTTTGGAGTTCTTGAACTTATTTGCCTAAATTATGATGTGTGTATTAGCAATTACATAGTTTATACCATATAATACACATTTTTCTTATTAGCTATGGGACAAATAAACCATATACCTGTGGCTGACTAATTCTTGTATTTTATTTATTTTTAATTTCTTTTTATTCTGGAAGTTTTGAAGTGTGTGTGTGTGTGTGTGTGTGTGTGTGTGTGTGTGTGTGTGTGTATTCTCACTGTGTGGATAGGTCAGAAAAAATATTTATGTAATTTTACTTTCATTTAATTGCTTTCTTTTGCATCTGTTTATGATTTAGCCTTGTTTTGACTTGTGTGGGATATAATTATATATAGGTTTGAACTGTTTTGATGTTACATTAGCTTGTTTGTTTGTATATTGTTTTTTGTCCTTAATCCCACTTCTTTAGTTTCTCTCCACCCCAATCCTAAATTTTCAAGCTTCCTCTCTTCTTTGGTCTTTTGATGACTTTTAGTTAATTTTTTTGTAACTCCTTCTTTATAGTCAACATCAGCTACCTATCGCCTGACTCTCTTTTGTATACTTACATATTTCAAACATTTCTTGCCTTCCTACCCTATTTTCTCTTTACTTAAGAAACTTTAATTCCATTGACTAATAGAATTAGATAGCTAATATAATTCTTACCCAATTCCTGTGGTTGTGGTTATTGATAGACTACACGACATAGTAGACACCTGCTGTTTAATTCTGGATTGAGTTCATGATTTTTTATTTTTGGTATTGATGGTACTGATACTCACCTCAACATTCCTATATAGGTGGCAATTATTGCTATAGATGTCAAAGTGGACTGCAGACACTGTACGTCTGTTGCTAACAGTAGTGCTATTCCTGGCTCCCACTTCCTATAAGAGGGGCTGGAAAGTGATTGGGACATTTCAAGTTCACAGAGTTGAGATCTTGCTGTGGAATAATACAACTCAGCCAAGTAAGTAACAGCAAATCTCACTCCACACATGATAATCTAGCCCCACCTGAGCCTTCACATTACTTCAAGGGCAGAGAATTGGGGAAACAAAACCAAAACCCCCCAACAAACAAACAAACAAACAAAAACAAGTTCCAAGGAGGAACAATCATAGATGGCACCACAGGTTGCACCTGGGATATCTACTCATAAAGCAAAAAAGATAACTATCCACAAGAGGACTTAAAAGAGGAAGGAGAATCTATCTCAACTGATGCACAAGTCCAACCAAGACCTCTGAAAACATGAGGAAATAGGCCAAGAAATCTTCTCCAAAATTCAGAATCTGCCAACAAAGGATCCCAAAGATATGGAAGTAGATGAAATATCAGACAAAGATTATAAAAAATGATTATTAAAATGTTAAACTAAAAGAAGATCTAAGCAATGAATAAAGAAAGCTAATATTGGAGATCAAAATCACTTCAATACAGAAACAAAAATATTGAAAAGAAACCAGTCATAACTCCTGGAAATGAAAGATAGAAATCATACTTCACAGTAGCTCAACTGTGGAACCAACCTAGATGCCCAACAATAGATGAATGGATTTAAAAAATGTGGCATATATACACAATGGAATATTACTCAGCAATAAAGGAGAATAAAATCATGGCATTTGCAGGTAATAGGATGGAGTTAGAGAAGATAATGCTTAGTGAAGTTAGCCAATCCCCAAAAACCAAATGCCAAATGTTTTCTTTGATATAAGGAGGCTGTTTCACAGTGGGATAGGGAGAGGGAGTATGGGAGGAATAGAGGAACTCTAGATTGGCCAGAGGGGTGGGAGGGGAAGGGAGGGGGCATGGGGTTAGAAATGGTGGTGGAATGTTATGATTATTATTATACAAAGTACATGTATGAAGACATGAATTGGTGTGCAAAAACGTTGTATAAAACCAGATATGTGAAAAATTGTGCTCTAAATGTGTGATAAGAATTGTAATGTATTCCAGATATATATATAATAAAATTCTACTGGAAACTATCACTAACAGATTAGATTGCATAGAAAAAATAACTTGAGTCCTTGAGGACAGAACTTCAACTTCAGACCTCCAAGACAGGATAAAGGCTCTCACATGGGGGTGTTCTGGTGGCCAGCATCGAGGTGGCAGGAGCAGCCCACAAAGCTGGGGAAGTCACTAACTCTGAGGGAGAATTCACCCAACCAGAGGGCTGAAAGTCCAGGGAGGGAGCAGAGGCCCCGCAGGGGTGATTGAGCCCCTGGTGGCAAGTTCCTGGTCAAAGCCCAGGCCAGGCCTCTGTTTAAGGCAGAGCACCAAGGGTGGCAGGAACCCTGCGCTGCCCAGAATTCTGAATGCTTTGGTCATAATTGACCCCAGCAACACTCCAGGACATTCAGCTGGAAGGTGGATGACCATAATAGAGTGGTTTTTGGAGCAGAGCTGAGGGCTCTTGAAGCTCTAGCAATGTCTTCGTGGTTTAGAGGCCTAGGCTTCAGCTTGGGCCAGTCCTTGGGTCAGGTGGGAGGCAGCTTGGCTTCCCCCACTGGCCAAGTCTCCAGCTGCACTATAGATATGCCTGTGGAGGTCTCCAAAGCTGTGGAAGCTGGTTCACTTCGTTGTCGGAGAAAGAAAATTGAAGCCACAGAATCAAGGTTGACGTCTGATAATACAACACTTAAAAAGTATTGTACTGATCTGGAAAAAAATGATGAAGCATCACAGTTTAAAATAAACCTTCAGTCTACAAGTTACCAAAATCAGCTGCAACAGAAACAGGGAGAAATCAGCCATCTTCAAGCAAGCCAGATGGAAGTACAGAAGCAGTTGTTGAGCCTGCATTCAGCTGCTCAATCAGTACCTTCAGGAGTGGGTGGTGTACCAGCAACCAAAGCACCTTGTTCATTCGGTTATGGACTCAGTGAAATCTGCAACCTACAACATACTATTAAGGTCCTGGAACAAAACCGAAGTCAGGACATGGATCATCACCAACATGAAATGTCCGTTTTGCAGAATGCACATCAACAAAAATTGGCGGAGTTAAATCACCAGCATCAACAGGAGTCAAATGACTATGAAAGACGGATTGCAGAACTTGAAAAGCTGTTACACCAAGGTGACTCAAGAGTTACAGTAACTGATGAGTCTCATGTGTGGGAGATGCAAAACATGATTCAGGTTCTACAAAGTGAAAAACTAGAGTCCATAAAAAGAATCAAAGAACTTGAGGATACAATCAAAGACATAAAGAAAAAATTATCTTCTGCAGAACATGACAGAGATGTCCTGAAGGGAGAAAAAGAGCAGCTCAGTGTGAAAAAGCAACAAATATTTGAAGAGTGTGAAAACTTAAAACTGGAATGCAGTAAATTGCAGCCTTCTGTGATGGAGGAGAGTGATCCTGTGGGAGAAAAGGGAACAATTCCTCCACAGAGTTCATCAGTGGGAGAAGTGTTCGGACTACAACAAGCCCTGTCTGATGCTCATAATGAAAGAATGAAAGTGAGTAGTTTAAGGCAGGATACCAGTCTTGCTGAAGACAATCTGAAACTTCGAATGCATGTCCAAGTTTTAGAAAAAGAGAAGTCATTATTGAGTCAAGAAAAGAAAGAACTTCAGATATCACTTTCCAAACTTAGTTGGGAATGTGAAGTCATTAAAAGTAAGTCTTCAAAAGACATGAATTTAAATGTACAAATACATGAGTTAACACTGAAGTTGGAGGCTAAGGAGCAAGAACTGAATGAGAAAATTAATGAAAAGGAAATGCTGATAGCTCAGTTAGAAGAACTGGACAATGAGCACCAGGAAGATACAAAGCACATGAATTTGATAATAGACAAGCTATCAAAACAGCAAAATGAAGGAGATGGTCTAATCAAGAAGTTGAAACAAGATCTAGAGGATGAAAAAGAGAGAGTTCATCAACTTGAGGAGGATAATATAGACATAACTAAAGAGTTGCATGCACAGAAAGAAAAGTTAACTGAGAGTGCACTGAGCCTCCGTGATTTGCATTTAACCAAGCAGAAGCTTGAAGATAAAGTCAAAGATTTAGTAGGTCAGCTAAGTCAGTCACAAAAAAGTAGTTTAAACGTCCAGCAGGAAAACCTGGAACTTAAGAAACACATTAGCCAAAAGGAGGAGGAATTATGTCAAGTTCGAAACAAGTTAAGACATGCTGTTAACGAAGACTCTAACAGAAATTTTAAGGATGACTTGCTTAAAGAAAGGGAAGTCGAAATTACAAACTTGAAGCAAAATCTTGCTGAAGTAGAACAGCTCAATGAAAATTTAAAAAAAGTTGCTCTTGATTTCAAAACGGAAAATGACAAGTTGATTTCAGCATGTGAAGATGTAAGGCATCAGTTGGAAGAATGTATTGCTGGTAACAACAAAATTTCTCTAGAAAAAGACACTATTATGGAGATGCTGAAAAGAGAGAAAGAACAGATACAAGTAGAACTGTGTCAGGCCAAGAAGAGACTGTTGGAAGAAGCAAACAGTTACAGGCAGACTATTCAGGAACTCTCAAATGTATGTAATTGGAATACCTCTGCCTTACAGCTGGAACAGGAGCATGTAGTGCAACTCAGTCAAGAGAAAGACTTTGAAATAGCAGGACTCAAAAAGAATATTGAGGAAATGGCTACTGATCAAAAAGAAACTAAGGAAATGTTGGCATCTCGTTTAGAAGAACAGAAGCAATTGATGCAACTTATAAATGAGAAAGACGTTTTTATTGACCAACTCAAACAAGAAAATTCAGCACTGCAAAAGGATTTAGATAAGTGTTCTCAGGCCTTAAAACAAAATGAAACTTTAAGGCAGACCATAGAGGCAAAAGACAGAAGTCTCAGCTCCATGAAAGAAGAAAACATTCATCTGCAAGAAGAATTGGAAAGAATTAGGGAACAGCAGAATCCAGTAGTAGCTGTGGCTGAGCCTAAAACCCTTGATAGTATCACAGAACTAGAATCTGAGGTATCTCAACTGAATATCATCAAGAATCATCTGGAAGAGGAAGTTACACATCATCAAAAGGTCATTGAAGATCAAAACCAGAGTCACATGCAACTACTTCAGTCACTACAGGAGCAGAAGGAGGAAATGGATAAATTTAAATACAAGTATGAGCAGATGAAGGTTGCACATACCCAACTGCTTTTTCAAAAAGACAAGGAAATTCAGAATTTGCAGAAAACCATTGAACAAATAAAAGCCCAGGCGCATGAAGAGAGACAGGACATTCAAACAGAGAATGCTGATAGTTTTCAAGAAACAAAAGTGAAATGCCTTAATACAGAAAATGGGAGTGAAAACCATGCCATATGTAAAGCCAAAATGGAAAATTTTGTGAAAAGAGTCAAAGAACGAGTACTTGAGATTAAATTTCAGAATTCAAAGAATATGTCTTTAACCAAACAGATAGATCAGCTGTCTAAAGAGGAGGTTGAGAAACTCACTCAAATTATTCAACAGAAAGACATGGAGAGAGGAGCTCTTCATGCTAGAATGCCCCTTGAGAACAGCCCCAGAGTTATACTAAAGGACATTTTAAGGCAATAGATAATTATCAAGCCAGAGATAATTTAGAACTTTACAGAATCCATAAACACAAGGTACTTTTTCCTTTTGGAAAAAAGTCATATATTTGTAGAAAAAAGGTAAAGAAGAAAAACCTGATATATAGAGCTACCAAGTTTTTTTGTTTTATTTTTTTGTTGTTGTTTTTTTTGTTTGTTTTTTTGATGTAGCACTTAAAATTATTGTTTGATTCTTTGTTTGCTGTAGCACTTTTGGTTTATTAAAATTTGTTCTGATGTTATGAGGTAATTGTATGCAGCATTCAATTCTTAAATACTTTGATTGTGAATCAGAGCAGTATCAGTGAACTATACAGCTAAACCTCTTTTTCATAATATTTGTTAAATTTAATTGTATTAAAATAAAAATGATACATTTAAATGACAGAAGAGAAGAAAAATCCAACCCATATGATAAAGATATATCTCCAAAGTTAGAGTATATTAAAACAAAGTATGATGTAGCAAGAAGTTGTGAATTCTTTATCAAAGAAAACATTGTACAACTACTAAAAGAAAATTACAGTTGGAGGGCCCAAATAAAAAAATTTAGTGGATTAATTCTAAGATTCTTTTAATCAAAATACTATGAACCTATCCATTTAACTATTTTCAATTGTCTAAAAAGTCACTTCAGGTTAAATTCAATTTTCTATGTGTTAAATATGTCCATAAGGAAAATATTTTCTACATGTTAAGTTTGAGTCAAACCAAAAGACTTATTACATCAAACATTTCCAATGAAAAGTTAATTTATAAGAATGTATCATTAAAATCTGGACTGTTTATCTAAATGCTTCTCTGGGTTAACAAAAAGAGTATATAAAATTAATCTATTTTTATTTTTGTAAATTAAGATAAAAGATGAATCAAGAGTTTCCAGCTTGAGTTGGGTGAAGTCGGAGAAGAGAGAAAGTAGATTATGTGGCAATTGCTTCTCTGAAACCCGTAGTTTTAGAACCATTAAAGGACATTCTTTATTAAAATTAATTTAATAAACTTTAATATGAAATCAATTTTTAAATGCAAATTATATTTTAATTTAAATATAAATGAATTTTTATTACATTTAGTTTAAATTTATTTTTTGATGTAGCACTTAAAATTTAATTAGTATTATTTTAATTTAATAAAATTAATTTACATTAAATTATAACAATTTATATTTAAAAATTTATTAAATTTTATTTAAATTAATTTAATAAGATGTAAAGAAATTAATTTAATTTAAATAAAATTTAACATAAATCAGATTATTTAATATTCATTGCATAATTTAATATAAATTTTCATACAATTAATTTCATTGAGTGTTCTTAGTGGTTTTGAAATCTGCAGGTGTCAGAAAGATATTTGCTGTATGGTCTGCTTTATATATAAATATATGAAAAGCCTGGCACAGAGTGAGTCCTCAGTAAACACTAAAAAATAGAAACATAGGATTTAGGAAATATTGGGCTATAGAATACTTTAATGCTTATATGGAAACAAAGCAAATTAAAATGAAACAGTGTTACCTAAATACCCAACATTAAATCATGACAGAATGAGTTACATAATTCATTATCTATCCTAGTGTTAAAATGAAAGCTTGGTTTATAATCCTGTTTGGAGAAACTTTTGTCAAGCCCCAAAAAGGAATTGAAAAAATGGCCTTTGCCTAAACTTGTCAACTTGAAGGAAAGCAGGAAATCAATGATAGGACAATTGTCAGCAGAGGATTATAGTGTTTAGCCTATTGTTAAGACAAATTAGAAGAAGACTAAAAAACACACAACAAAATATACATTATGGAGCCTAGTTCCTGAGAATAGTAAATAGCAAGTCAAAATTGGTGCTGTGTTTCTTCGCTTTTATTGTTTAGTTTTTTGCCTTCCTTAGCTTTAGGACTTGAAGGCACTAGGTAGCCCTGGAAATTGATGTGTGTGTGGCACAAGAATTTGGAAGATTAGTCAAAAGTCTGTACAGAGGCTGCCTAGGAATCTTGGCTTTCTCCTCTACCTTGTGCTCCTTGACAGCAGGCTCTCCCCTACCATACAAAAGGCAGGAGCTCTAATGGAGACTCCTACAGCTTAGGATAGGGCAGGAGTGAGACCATACAAGGAAGACATAAAGTTAATGTCTACCCCTTTCCTTACTTGGAATCAGGGTAGCTGGCTTCTGTGTGTGTGTGTGTGTGTGTGTGTGTGCGCGCACGCGTATGCACATATAATATATACACTTCTTGGCATGAAATTAGCAAAATTCTTTTTGGACACTGATGTGCCCAAGACAAGAATATGGTTTTTTTTTTTTTTTTAAGGGAGAAAAAAAGTGAAATGAATTGCAGTGGAATTAAGTTAATGTCTACCCCTTTCCTTACTTGAAATCAAGGTAGCTGGCATCTGTGTGTGTGTGTGTGTGTGTGTGTGTGTGTGTGCGTGCGCGCATATACACATATAATATATACACTTCTTGGCAGGAAATTAGCAAAATTCTTTTTGGACAGTGATGTGCCCAAGACAAGAATAAGTTTTTTTTTTTTTAAGGGAGAAAAAAAGTGAAATGAATTGCAATGGAATTAATATTATAATAGTTTGGGGATCATAGAAAGCAGCTCAATGTGGTTAGATACACTAGGAGGGCTGTATAGAAAAGCTGGAGAAAAGGAGGGAGATTAATCTATCATCAAGGTCATGAGATTTTTCCTGAAGGCAATGGAAAATTAAGCAACCCTTTAATTACCTTTTATCACTGTTAGGGAATGATTTTCATTTATCTTTCTAGCTGTGTCCACAGAGAGCATACAACAAACTAAATAATTAGCAAGAAAAAATGCATTCATTAAATGGCAATATGTACAGGTTGCAGGACATTCTAGGAAGAGTTCCCATCAATTCTTTAGAAAAACATAGTTTAAATATGATATAAATACATTCTTAGAGATTAAGTCATCTGGCAAGTTTCAGATACACAGGGCAAAATCTTTAGAAAGATGGAGCAGAAAGTAACCATTTTTTAAATTTCCTTTTTTTCAATTTGATTTAAATAGAATATCTTCTTATTTTTTTATTTTCTTGTTGTATGCAAAGTATGTTCATACCAATTCATGTCTTCATATGTGTACTTTGGGTAACAACGCCATCAAGTTATTTCCCTAAAACTTTACAAAGACCTGCCTGTTCACCAGCCCTACCCTCGTGCAAAAAAGCCACTTTTTTTTAACAAGTAATTTTTAAATATTAATGGGTAACTTCTTACACAGTGGATAGAATCAAACAAACAGAAAAAAAGAACTTTGAAATATAGGGGTGGTACAGATAGTAGATAAACATTTCACAAAAGAACAATTGATATTCTCAGAGAGGTAAGAAAATATATTACAATCAAAAATGGATAATATTTTAACATAGGAAATCCTCAAAGAACAAGGAAGATCTCTAGAAAATTAAAGAGTGATAGAAGTTTAAGAAAAGAGTATATAATGTATTGGATATTAGAGAACACTTCCAAAACCCAAAGAAAGTTAAAATAGAAAAAAAGAAGATGAAAAGTTTTATCTCATGTGAACTCTAGGAAGAAAACAAGAGGGCAGAAAAGCACACAAAAAGTAATTTAAGAAAATTTCATGTAACAGCAGGTATTAGTGTAACAAATGTGAAAATATACCACCTGAAATTTTAGAGCCTCATAGATAATGAAGCAATGATGAAACCTTCAAAGTTGTAGACAGTGAAAAACAGGTCATATAATATATGGTAGAAAATTCCATACTGTCATAACTCAAATCCTAATGGGAGTAAGATGGGAGTACTGGGGTGGTAGCTCAGTGGTAGATCACTTGCCTTGCATGCATGAGGTACTGGGTTCAAATCTCAGCACCACATAAAGATAAATAAATATATTGTGTTCATGTACAACTAAAAATATATTTAAAAAAAGAAAGTCCTAATAGCACTGGCCTTCTTGGCAGCATTAGAAACCAAAGGGAAAGTCATTTCCAACCTAGAGTTTATATCTAGCTGCACACTGTTTGTCATATATGCAGGTAGGAAATATTGTAAAAACACTGTCCAATGTGCAAATCTAAAAAGAAAACTTGCATTCTTTCTCAAAAAGCAACTGAATAAGAGGATGTAGCCAACAAAGAGGAAGACTTGGATACAAAGAGTGGCTTAACCATGAAAGAGGTAAATGTAATTAATTCCCAGTAAGATAGGGAAAGAGTGTCCTAGCTATGCAGGGGGCCTGGAAACAACCTCTCTAAAATGAAGTGGGAAGACACATGGTCTAGAAGAGTAGATATCTTATTTTTTCCTGGTATGGGGACTGAATCCAGGGGTTCGATATCACTGAGTTACATCTCCAGCCAGCCTATTCACTCATTCATTCATTCATTTTGAGACAGAGTCTTGCTGAGTAGCTTAGGGCCTTACTAGGTTTCTGAGGCTGGCCTCAAATTTGCCATGCTCCCCCCTCAGCCTCCCAAGTCCCTGGGATTATAGGAGTGTGCCATGGTGCCCAGTTGAATGTCTTTCTTAACAATAGAAAGGAACTAGTAATGTGATCGACTAGTGACATGAGAAGAGCTCACAAGTTTGGTGAAGAATTGTGGAACAATTAGAGATAGATACATAAAATAGAGTTATGAATTAAGAGTCCTTAAATAGTACATTGATTATGGGGAAAATGAAAAAGTAAAGTATGTAGTAGTAAAATATATAAAATAGTATATTAATTATATAGTAATGTGTATTATTTTAATGGAAATATATAGTAGTATATAATTACACATTTCCTTACACACTGAAGCATACTATCATACCTAAGTAGTAACAAGTTAAATAATTAATCTTTGTTGTTTATGATACCACTCTATTAGGAAGATGAGAGGAAGAAAAATGGTATGTATTTGAGGTGAAAAAGGTAAAATAATCCTTACCTTTCACAGTAGGAAGTCAACAGATTATGTCTGAAAAGTAAAGATAACATAAACCAGGTGTGGTGTTGCATACCTATCCCTTCAGGAGGACAGGGCAGAAAGGTTGAAGTTCAGGGTCACCCAAAGCAACCTTATCTCAAAATAAAATAAATAAAAGAGTTGGGGATATAGCTCACTATTAGAATACCCCTAGGTTCAACCAGTACTTTAAGATAATAATAATAATAATAATAATAATAATAATAATAATAATAAATAAAATATTATTCCAAAATATAGGAGTAAATTGCTGGGAGCCATCAGCCAAGTAGGTGTGACAAATTCCTTGCCAGCTTACTCCCATGCTGTCTAGTGGAAGAACTTCTGAAAGGTGACCTTGCTCAAGGACCAGGGCAGGATCCGTGTTTAGGGTGTTCCCCCTTTAATAGGGTGGTTTAGCATAATAGGAGATTAGGGTGTTCCCCCTTTAGAATAGGGCAGTTTAGCATAATAGGAGATTAGGGTGTTCCCCCTTTAGAATAGGGCATATCCTGCTGCTGAGTTCCTCTTGAGTGCTTAGGGTTAGACAGTATATTTTGGGAGACAGAAGCCCATGCGGAGTGGATTTGGGAGAGAGTGGATTAGGGCAGAGTGTGGATTTGGGCAGAGAACGTGGATTCCCCCAGAGCGTGTTTGTAGACGGCCGGTGTGAGATTGGGAATAAAGAATTGCTGTTTGAATCTACAAGCTGTGTGGAGACTCGTGATTTGTGCCCAGCCAGAGACTGCGGCATCTGGTGGCCCGTACGGGGAACGCCTGAAGCTTGGGGGTAAGTGAAATTGCTCGCCCCTGAGGGAAGGTGAGAGAATGGGTGACCATTTCAAAAAACAATGTGTTCTTCTTCTGATTTATTTTGTTTTTTTTTTCAAGTTGCCTGTTCCTAGAACTTTCTCAGGCAAACTGGGGAACATGGTTAACTCAAGGTTTGAAGTTGTTCACCTCCGAGGAAGAGAAATTGTTAGAGAAAAAAGGCACCCCAGTAAGACCAAGAACAGCTAGGGCATATGTTGATACAATACAAAAATGCAGCCCATGGCTTTTAAACGAGAAGTTGTTAAATATTTCAATGGGACCATCATGGTATCCTGTAGAAGGATTTTTCTTCAACAAGAAAGAGATGGCTAGTTCTGTTTACTACGCTTGTCTAAGATCTTGGTTTTTATAGACATCTGATTAATTCACAAAACTAGAGTGTTAAAATATCAACCACTAAATATGAAATCAAGTACTCTTTACTTATTAAGTTACATAAGATAATATATTTAATCATTATGCGTGTTTTCATAAATTGGTGAATGGAAAAATGTTTAATATTGCTTTGGTCTATGTCTTTGCTGAAACAAGGTTACTAAGTGTTAAGATTCTATCAGGTGTAATTTATATACAATAAGTATAAGAAGTTTCAGTTGGGTTTCAATTACAGTATTATAGTATCATAAAAAACATGAAAGTCTTTCATCTTCTTAAAGTGGAGTAATTTGTCTAAATCAGAAATTTTTATAAGGGTTATTTCAGAATGTGAATTTATAAAAAGGGTTAATGGTTAGAAAAGAGATATTAAAAGATTGAAGATGTGAAAATATATTTTAATATAAAAGGTTAATAGAAAAATAAATGTTTCTAGATGAGATAATCTCTGTGTGGTAAAGTAAAAAGTTGTGAAATGCCATTTAAAAAGATTTTGAGGAAACTAGACTTACTTCAAAAGCTTGAGAGAGAAAGAAAGAAAGAAGAAAAAAGTATTTGTACATGGCAGATTGAGACAAAGCTTCTTAATGGAGTAAAAAAGGCCTTTGGTTGAAGGGCAGCCATGTAAACTAATATTAAGCGATTTAAACAGAGTCTAAGCCTCGTTTAAAAGAGTGAAGCTGTAAGTGGTGAAAAAGTACATTTAAAAGTACAGTATAGATGATAATTGGAAGGCTTTAAAAGGTTAATTTGAAGTTGGTTAAGATGCCTTCATGACGGAGGAAAGATTGCGTCATTCAAAGCCTAGTTAATCTTAAAAATTGGAAAGGGGTATATATCCCCCAAAGATAAACTTAAAATAACCCTTTTTACTCTAAACTTTTAAAATTTGGATTCATCAGGACTTAGTGCTGCAGAAAGACATATGTATCCAAAAAATGTACATAAGCCTAAAGTTCTTTGGAAAGATATTCTAACAGGACAATGGAAAGGTCCAGACCCAGTGATTGTCTGGAGTCGGGGCTCTGTTTGCGTGTTTCCACAGGGAGAACAGCAGCCGATTTGGATTCCAGAAAGACTAACTAAAACGATTTCTACAGATCGAAAAGAAGATGATTTGACTCAAATCCATAACAGCTGATATCCAGAACTCCAGCTTGGCCATTCTTACATCTGCAACAGTGATTAACCAGGATGCTTTTTTCAATATCTATTTTATTATTGCATTTTTCCACATCATAAGGTTCTATTTTTATTTTTTGAGCTCATACAAACCTAGGTTAATGTTTTTCTGATCAGTTTTATTTTTTTGACTGTGGAGTTTTTAAACATTGCAATGGAGATTTCACCTAGGTAAAGCTACAAGGCCTTTATTATTATCTTATGTGTTGTACGTTTGTTTGCACATTTGTGTTTTGTGTTGCATGTCTGTGTGTGCGTATTTCATATATGAGGAGCGCTCATGAGAAAATGGATCCAAATTATTATTTTTTTTATTCACGTGATTTAAATGGCTTAATTTAAATTAGGTAAACAGCTGTTAAGGATTGTTTTTAAAGGTGGTTAACAGATCTGCTTGTTTACTAATTTAAATCAGGTAAACAGCTGTTAAGGATTGTTTTTTAAGAAGGTTAACAGATCTGTTTGTTTACTTTCACCTTTCCTTTTCATTATATTTAATAATTCTTTTCAGGTTAATGTCTTTTTAGCATCATTGCCAGAATTCCTATCTTCATCCCAATGAATATAACTCAACAAGTATGCTCAATCAAGGAGTCAACTTACTTTGGGAGGAAACGGACTTTGGGAAGAGACGGACAGATTGATAGATTCCTCCCCTTTGAACTGCTTACAGAACTTGCCTGGACTATGTAACTACGTTTAGTGCAGCAAATTGTGGTAATGCTGGCATATCTTTGCTGATGGTGTCACCAGTGATCTTTGCTGATGGTGTCACCAATGATGCAATTTTTCCAAAGGAACTGTCAATTGGCTTGGTGTCGTGGCATTTCTGTATCCTCCTCCCTTCTGTTAGTGATGGTCTAAATTTGGGGGCCAATGGCTATATGCTGGACCGGCAGTCAGTGACGGGTATGATCCAATTGCAGTGGTATCAACCTAAGACAGGAGGCTGACGCCTAAAGGTCAGTTGCCTAAAGGTCAGTTTTCCGATGACGGGTAATATCTTCAAAAAAATAAATAAATAAAATACTTGAGAATCAACTTAACAAAGAAGGTGAAAGATCTTTACAATGAAAACTATAGAACCCTAAAGAGAGAAATAGAAGACCTTAGAAGATGGAAAGATATACCTTGCTTATGGATAGGCAGAATATTAATAAAATGACCATACAACCAAAAGCACTATACAGGTTCAATGCAATTCTGATCAAAATCCCAATGAAATTTCTCATAGAAAAGGCAATCATGAAATTCATCTGGAAAAATAAGCTAAAGCAATTCTAAGCAGGAAGAGTGAAACAGGTGGTATTGCTATACCAGACCTTAAACTATACTACAGAGAAATAGTAACAAAAGCAGCATGGTTCTGGCACCACAACAGCCTGGTAGACCAATGGTACAGAAGAGACACAGAGACCAACCCACAAAATTACAACTACCTTATATTAGACAAAGGTGCCAAAAGCATGCACTTGAGAAAGAATATCATCTTCAACAAATGGTGCTGGGAATCAAAGCAGAGACTCTGTGTCTAATAGAAGAAAAAGTTGGCCCTAATCTCCATCATGTGGGGTCAGGTCCTAAATTCCTTAATAAGACACCTATAGCACAAGTACTTGTACTTCATACAAGTACTTTGGATAATGATGTCTATCACATTCCACCATCCTTACTAATCCCCTGTCCCCTCCCTTTTCCTCCCTCCCCTCTTTGCTATCTAGAATGCATCTATTCCTACCATGTTCCCCTCCCAACCCCACTATGAGTCAGAGAAAACATTTGTTTATTTGGTATTGGCTAACTTCACTTAGCATTATCTTCTCCAACTGCACCCATTTACCAGCAAATGCCATGATTTTATTCTCTTTTATTGATGAGTAAAATTTCATTGTGTATATATATATATATATATATATATATATATATATATATATATATATATATATATACCACATTTTGTTCTCCGTTCATCCACTGAAAGGCATCTATGTTGGCTCCACAGTTTAGCTATTGTGAATCGTGCTGTTATAAACATTTATGTGGCTGTTTCCCTGTAGTATTCTGTTTTTAAATCCTTTGGGTATAGTCTGAGGAGAGGGATAGTTAGGTCAAATGGTGGTTCCATTCCCAGATTTCCAAGGAAACTCCATAGTGCTTTCCATATCGGCTGCACCAATTTGCAGTCCCACCAGCAGTATATGAGTGTATCTTTTCCCCCATATTCTTGCCAACATTAATTGTTCATTGTCTTCATAATAGCTGCCATTCTGACTGGACTGAGATGATAGAGTAGTTTTGATTTGCATTTCTCTTATTGCCAGAGAAGATGATGATTTTTTTCATATATTTGTTGATTAATTGTATATCCTCTTCTTAGAAGTGTCTGTTCATGTTCTTGGCCCATTTGTTGATTGGATTATTTGGGGTTTCTGGTGCTTAGCTTTTTGACTTCTTTATATACTCTAGAGATTAGTGCTCTATCTGATGTGGGAGGGGTAAAAATTTGCTCCCAGGATGTAGGCTCTCTGTTCACCTCAAATATTATTTCTTTTGCTGAGAAAAAAATTTTTAGTTTGATTCCATTCCATTTATTGATTTAGTGATCTTTTGCTTCTTGGATTTGTTTCTGTAGCTCATTGTTGAAGTGATCTTTCACTGCCTGTATTTGTTGTTGAGATCCCAACACATTTTACTCATGTATATCCTGAAATATTTCACTGACATTTTTTCTTCTGTAGCTGCCAATGCTTCTAATGATGTGTTGTTTTGATTTGTTTGTGCTACTTCCTTCCCTTGTCTTTTCATGGTGCTCATGTGCCTTCCTTTCCAGCTCTGTGGATCTGGTGTGTTATTGTTTTTACCCTATAAATTTGTAGTGCTCTTGTACGGTTCCAAGATCTCTCCTTTGTGGATAAGGACAATGTTAACAGATCCCAATATTAACAATACATTACCTATGAACAAATTGTTGTTATTAAGACATTTACAGTTTAGTCTCAATGCCCAGAAATGTTGGATTCAATTATTATTTAAAATATAATCAGTAGTTTCCTAAAAAGGTTTACTTTTTCTGGTGGTGGACAATGAACTGGGGGTAAGACATAGGATGAAATGTTGAGGGGAGAAGATGTGAGGGTATAGAGATAATATTTCTTAGGAAATGTAAAAGAGAAATCTAGTGAAGTGGGTTAGCAGCAGCAGAATAGATAGGAGGTAATTGGGTTAGACAATTACATGGGAAGGCAGTAGAGTACCTAAAACTAACACATATATGTTTTCAGAAAAATACAGGATGTTAAAATAGTATATTTGGAGGGTGAAGGAAGAAGAATAATAAAAAAGGGAAAGAAAGAAAAGAAAAAAGAGAGAAGAAAAATAAAAGAAAAAAGGGGCTTATGCAATTCCTCTATATTATATTATTAGGTGACTTATTCCTCAAAGTCCTATTTCATGCAAAGTTGTTGGTTTTACATATGTTGGGGATGTGAGGGTGATAGGATAGAAGAGAAAGGAGAAAAAGAAAAAGAAATACTCTTAGAGATCCATTTCTTTCTCTTCTCATCCAGTAGGTGGACTTCTCATCCAGTAGCTGTGTCTGCCCTCAGGATGGTGTAGGTAACCAGGATGTGAAGACTGTACCTGGTGTGGAGCATCTGAATTTGGGGAGTGCTGCTCACCAGTCCCAGCAGGGAAATAGTTCCTCATGGGTGTTTTTTGTGACCACTTGTCTGATTTAAGCCCCCAGTATTGTCTCCCTCTCTTGCCTGGAGACTTCCCAAATCCTAATCTCTCTGCTATGCTCCAGACTTTAGTCCCCTCCTCTCTCTTATTTATCAGATCCCAACTGCTGGATCTCACCTCCAGGCTCACACTAGGTGGGTAGCACCCTGTTTGCACTGCATTCCTGCCCAACTGAGAACTGATCTTGTGTTGGATGGCCACTGTGCTCAGTTAACGCTGTTAGTGAGTGGGGAGGAATTGGAAATCAGGTACCTGCTCAACTGGTGATCTGAACTGATAGCCACACACACCACAAAATGGTGAGAAAGGTTTTCCAAGATGGAGTCTGTCTTCTTCCAGTTCTGGGATGTCTGGTGATGTGAGGGGAGCTGGGTGATGGCCTTGTGCTGTGGATAGGTAGCAGCATGGGAGTGGAGCACAGTCTGGAGTTCTACAGAGGTGCTTATATGTGTTGCTGCTAAGCAACTTGTGAACTGTGTATGAACTAGAACTGTTGGCTTTGGGTATGGAGTCTAGAGGTGATGGCCTTGTGCTGTGGATAGGTAACATGCATGGGAGTGGAGCACAGTCTGGAGTTCTACAGAGGTGCTTATATGTGTTGCTGCTAAGCAACTTGTGAACTGTGTATGAACTAGAACTGTTGGCTTTGGGTATGGAGTCTAGAGACTTACTCAAGCCTGGAGGCTCATTTCTGCATGGGTGGTCACAGCGCTGGTGATTTCTGTGAAAATCCACTGACCCCTGGATATCAGATCTGGGAACTGATCCCACCTAACAGTGATAAAACTGTTGAGCCAAGATGGTGGCGGTCTGCTTTCAGCACTGAGGTGTCTGGTGAGGTGGGAGAGCCAGGCGATGGTATTGTGCTGTGTGTAGGTAGCAGCTGAGTGACCTGCATGGGAGAGGAGCGAAGTCTTGGTGATCTGCAGATGTGTTGATAGGTGATTCTGCTAATGTGCTCACTGAGTCTTGCATGGACTGGAGATTCTAAAGTTAGCTGTTTTTCCTCCAAGGAGGCGAGTCAGGAAGAAGTCCTAGGCCAGTCTGGGTTTACTATGGTCTCTTGGCTGCAGCTATTTGAAGAAAAGTTTCAGCACCTTTAGGAAAGCCAAGCTTTGCAATTGACTTGCGAGCAGAGCACTGGCTCAGGCAGCAAGGCACAGTAAAGGCAGTGGGCAGAGGTCCAGCAGCCCATGGGCTGAAGGGCTGTGGTGCTGGTGGGCTGGGGATGAGCTGGTGGGAAATGGCAGGGAGGGAAGGGGCTCAGGAGGAAGCTCCACCCTGATTCTGGTCTTGCTGCCCCATGGCTGTCTTGCATTTGGTCTTTCCCCTGTCATTCCCCTAGGTCCCTAGCTGGCCAGCAAGCCCCATCACACCCCACGGATAGGAGCAGGGAGTATCTGTTAGACACAAGGCCTGAGCATTGCTCACACTGGTGCTTGGGCTTTAAAGTGTATGTAGAGAAGGCTCTGGCAATTTGTTCTTTCCATTCATCCCTACTAATTTTCTACCCAGTAAGTCTCAGAAGCTCCTTTCTTCCAAGCCTTGCTTCAGTGACCTGGCTTCACAACCACCAGGAAGCCTAAGAACTCCTAGGCCCAAGTGAGACAGGAGCCACTACAATGAAGACTGAGAAAGACGCTTGGCCTGTCTCTACCCCAGGCTCTAGGTGCATACCATGTGTTTCAAGGCACCCTTGGGTCTCCCTTTCTGACTCCCTTGTACTTTACCTGCCACCAAAGGCTTTGAATCCCTTCCAAGCTTTCTGCACTTCAGGTGGAATCCCCTGTTTCATTTGCCAGCAGCTTCATCTGCTAAGAGAACCTACTTTTGGGACTGCCAAGAAGCAGCAGACACAACTTGGCTTTGCCAAAACAGCATGTGGTTTTGTTCTCCCATTCTTCCTCACCTTCCTCATTCTTCCTTGACTTGCCAACTGGAGAAAGCAGGAGGAGGCAGCAGAGAGTGGGCAGAAGTGTGGTTGTGGGAAAGATAGGGTGCAGAGCAAACAAGTTCTCCAGTAAGTTATTTACATTGCATGTGGACCCCAGGACAGTCTGGAGGCTCCACTGCCAATCAGAACAATATTCTGTCCCACATTTTCCCATCCCTTGAAGTTGGGGAACAATGGAAGATAGGTGGAATGGAGAGACAGTCATCTTAACTGGCTACTTCCTAACCAAGTTTAGGATCAAGAACAAGGACTATAGTAACAGCATAAAGTAAGACAAAACAAACAAGTTTTGTCTCCCCTAGCTTCACCCCTTGGAAAGGAGGGGGCACCTGCATGGTGTGTGTGCAGTTTGCATTAACAACAGCATCATCCAAGGTGCCTGCACATGCTCGCTAGTATGTAGGTACACACAAGCTTGCAGATCCCGGTGAGGGGAGTGGTAGCCAGAGACAGCTAGAACTCAGAGCTTCCAAGAAAGCACTAGACATGCTGGTGCCAGAAGCTCTGCAGCTGCTGCTTTGCCCAGACACCAGCATAGAGCCCAGCATAGAGCCCACCTGCAGCCAGCCAGAGCCGGCCAAGGCTATTTATGTGGCACACCAGTGGGCTATGGCTTCCTCCGCCCCCACCCTGTCTCTGCATCCATCTCCCAGGAGTAGCTGTGGGACTCCCGCGTGGGCGTGCTGTGTGGGATCCTCTGCCTGGGAACCCCGGTTGCCACCTTCTGGGTTGCTGCCAACCTTGTCCTTGGTCGGGTAAGTTTTCTTGCCCCCACTCTGGGGCATTGCATTTCCTGCACCCCACTCTGTCCCAGCCACCTTCAGGCTGCAGATGAGTGAGCACCTGGAATGCGACATCTGAAAGCTGAGCACAACCAGGCTCTCTCTCAACCAGCCAGCAAGGCCATTTTACTTGGTTTTATTTTGTGCCTTTGGGTGAGGAGGATTTTCAACTGTATTTACTTAGGGTAGCTCTTTAGGTAGTTTTTTTTTGTTTCTTTGTTTTTTTCCATTTATGAATTCTGGTATTTCTTTATTTGTATTTTTTGAAGAGCAAAACCAACCTCATAGAGTCTCTCTGGGGTAATATTTCTGTTCTTAAGTTTAATGTATATTTTGTAGATTACACAGAGTTAGCGGGGGGAGATTATGAAAAGACTAAGACTGAGAGTCCAGTTATTTTTCATGATGTTCTTTCTTCCTTGCTATGGACAAAGCCACAACCCCCAGCCAGGCAGTCAACTGTGGGACACCCACACACACTTTCTCTCCTTCTGTCCCTTTTTTTTTTCTTCAAAACACATCTCTCTCTCTTTTTTGACAGGAAGTCTAATATAGGAATAATGTGATATATTTTGTTATGAAAGCTGTAAATCAAACATCATCATTTCTTTTTTCCCTTGTATTTTTAATCATTTATGTTGCCATATTAAATATCTTGAATAAGCGATTTGTGATTTTTGATTCTAAACTAATCCATAATATCCAGCCTGTATTTCTCCCCTTTGAATCCATTTTGAATTTTCTTTGACTAAAGAAAATGTCCTTCAAGATGTGAATGTCATTATCATTTTAAGGCTCAGAGGACACACTTCTATTTTATAATTTTGCTCTTACTTGTCAAATAATAATATTTTCTGAAATATATGAATTTTTAACTTCTGAGTCTTTAAAGTTTTGGTTCATTGGCTCAGGTGGTTGCTGCTCTGTTGAATGAAAATTCTTTTATGATGTTATACATGGTACTTTGTTAATATCATAGAAGGCTTTCAGAAGAGAAGGATTTTTTCAATAAAGTATTTATGAAAAATACAGTCTACTCTCTTTTAGAGTTAAGACAATAAGAAATGAAGTATATATGAGTTAGGGCTTGCCTGTCTGAGGAAATACAGACAAGGCTGTGGTTTCATTACATTAATTGCAATATTTGTGTGATCTAAATACCAAAAAGTCCAAGAAGAGCAAATTTCCTCAGGTATGAAGGCTGCTAACCTATGTATGGCTATTGGACTATTATGGTTTTCCTCAGAGTGCAAAAATGTTAATGGAGGATGAGGAAGTACAACTAGAGATGAAAATACTGTTAGAGGAGATTCAAGTTTAAGAAAGATTTAATTGAAAAACTATTAATATGTACATTTCGTAGACTTCTTTTCCATAAAGAACTACATATATTCTTGTTTTAATCACATTTTCCAACAAGAAAACTTAGTCACTTTGATAGTTCTTGAATTTCAATATGCAATAGTCAAAGTGAATTTAGTATTTTTTTTTTCTTTTTTGGTACCAAGGATTGAATCCAGGGGTGCTTAACCACTGAGCAATATTCACAGCCCTTTTTATTTATTTATTTATTTATTTATTTTGTTTCAAGACAGGGTCCTGTTAAGTTGCTTACAGCCTTGGTAATTTGCTGAAGCTGGCTTCAAACTTGAGATCCTCCTGCTTCAGCCTCCCTAGCTGCTGGGAGTACAGGAATGTCCCACCACATCCAGAAATTTAGTGTGCACTTTGATGCAGCAGTTCCACTCTCCCATGAATAATATCTAAGTAAATTATGAGAAACCAAGGTAAACATAGTATTGGTTGAAGGAATTATGTGTTATTTCTAGAAAATAAAAGCATTTATTCAAATAAAGAGAACTAATATGTTTTAACTTGGTAATTTTATAAAATGTTACAGATGATGCTATTGAGAAAATATCTTGAATAAAATTTAAATATGTGAACAATTCAATCTGTTAATTTCACTATTTGTAAGACTAATTTGGGAAAACACAAAATGCTGATTCTCATGTCTTCCCCTGTGTTTCTACAGGTAATAGAAATCTTTGATTTCATGCACAGGAACCAAATTATGTAAAGTAGAGATTACAATTAGATTTTTTAGAATAAAACAAATAAAGAGAGATTGAAAATAATAAAATTATTATTTATGATTAATAAATAGCAAAACCCAGAGTTAAGTGAATTATTATTCTCTGTAGCCAGTGTTCTTCTGATATACCACACTGCCCCGGGGAACTGGGCATCTGACTCTTCTGAATGCCTCTTAGATATTAACTACCTGGAGTGTAAAGACAATATCTTCCTTTTCTTTTGCAGTTCTTTGCAGTATTGGTCCACAGGTAGAAGCCAAGCAGGGGTATTAGTTAATGGAGATGTGGAGTTGATAGTCTGGAAAGAGGCTTGGCATCAGATCAATGGAGAGTGAATCCTGAGTAAGTCACATCTTGGCTGCATGACCTAATGTGCCTTATTTAATTTCTTAACCTACTTTTCTCATCAGTAAAATATAGATGAAAATATCTGTATCATAGTAGTTTTTGATTTAAAAAAATATGGGCTGGGTTTGTAACTCATTGGTAGAGTACTTGCCTAGCTTGTGTGAGGCACTGGTTTGGTCCTCAGTACTACATATAAGTAAATGAATAAAATAAAGGTTCATCAAAAACAATAACAACAAAAAAGAATATTTGTAATCGTTCCACATAGTACCTGCTAGCAAGTAGATGCTCACAATTCAGTTTAACTATGGATCTTATGGCTTTCTTTTTTCCAGGTTAACCCCCTTTTTTTCCTGTGGAAATATTTTTATTTGTGTGATGGCTTAGTCTTATATATGTTTTTCATCTTAAAAATTAGACTTCCTTGGTTGGTACTCTAGGATGGAGCAACCCATTTTTATAAGTGCATCTTCATATCTGACCTTGTAAATTCCAAGAAGTTATAAGAAAGGGAAATAAGCAATTTACCTGAAGCAGATACATCATAATCCTCATTTCTTGCTCCCTTTGGTCACGTAGGTAAGTTACAAAAAACTGATCCAGGAATATTCTTAGGAGGAAAGTCTGACTTTGTGTATATGCTCAGAAGTCAAATATTGTCTCTGCCTGAACCAGTAGATCCTTGAAAACTTGAAACATAAAACTTAATTTTTAATTCTGTTTGTGGTATTTATAAGTGAAGGTACAAGTGTTTTTTTCATGAAGTTGTGAAGCTGTTAGATGTGGCAAAACTAGATATTGCCCCATTTCATTTTAAGATTTTGTCCTAGCTTTGCAGCATTTTCTTTTATTTTTATCAAAAGTTGTAAACCTCAATTTGCTTTTCAATATGATATTTTTAGATTAATAACCCAGTCATTATAATAAAATCATATTTCATGGAGCAATATGTTTTATTAACAGTTTCATATAATAAATGTAAGATTCCTCTTTCCAGGACATCATTTTGACTCCTGTTAGTACCTTTGCTGCCTTCCACTAAAGACTTTGGATGGAATGATTTCACATCACATCTTTTAAGTACATATCTTTGGTAATTTATATCAAGGTTCTCTTCTGAGGACCTCTACAGAGGCCTGTAAGAAACTAAGGTGGGAATTTTACTCTTAACTTGGCTATGTTTTAAATTTAGGAAGCCAATTTTTCTGGCTCTGAAGTAATTTTCTTCTTTTTTATATAAATAAGACTAATTAATTTGTAGTTTCTACTGAAATTGCATTCTTCTCCCTTCTGTCTAAATGGTCCAGACCATTTTATTCTATGGTGTGAGCTCCTCACAAAGCTCCCCTGTTGTCATTAATACACTATCCTAACTGTACTGACCACCACTTTACACATTCATACTAGGGAAGGTAGGTTGAAAAATTAGAATCTTTATTGCAGCTTTTAGACAGTAAGGAAGCACTAAGGAAGAACATTTAAAGACACTTTTACACTCATGTCTTCCCTCTTTTTTCAGTGCTAGGAAAATATATGGGATAATTTAATCAAAGAAGTCCAATTTCATTTCCCATTTGTCTGGCAATAATTATTTACTGAGGAGATAATGTGCTCTGTGGAAGAAATATATATTCTTTAGCTCATAAAAAGCTTATGCTTAAAAAGTGGTTACTGTGGAGGATAGTAACTATTCTTATATGATATTGTTATATGGTATTGTGTCATGGGGAGGGCTTCATTTAACTGGGAGGAATGAATGAATTTAACCAATACATAAATTCTGTAATGAATTTTTCTTCAATATCTGATCTAGCCCTACAAATATCTGTTCATTAACGGTAGAAGCTTGGGAATCCATCATACTTACTTAAAAGTCATCTTCAGTAAAATTCTTAAGTAGACAGTAAAGATGGGTGTTAAGTAATTTTAATATGAATTTAGAAACTATAGAAAGATGAAAATAAAACCAAACCACTTAGACATAGTCACATCACCTGCCAATAATGTCAGTCTATTTTGCTGCCTTTAGTTTATTTCCATAGACTTGCCATACTTTTTACATGACCAAAAAGGAAAAGTTAGGTATAAACCTGGTTGAATGTTTAATAAAAACTTAGCACTCTCATGCTGATTTTGATGACAAAGCCTCTTTTTTGTTGTTGTTGTTTCCTTCAGACATGGTCCCATTCAAATAAGTTGACTTGAAAAGTGTTAATTACCATTTAGACATGAACTTCTGTTCAAAAGCAAGCCACATGTCTAGCACAAAGTGTGTTGAATTTCTGAATGTGTAAAAATGTTTATTCCTTTTTTTCCAGTTCAAGAACATTTTCCCCTAAGAGCAGCCAGTGTTTTAGCATTTTCCTTTTCTTAATGCCTTTTTTTTTTCCTTGCAAGATACTGTGATTTCTTTAAAGTTCAAGAAACTATTTTTGTATCTAGATTAATATTCAACCTAAATTATTGTTCTTACCCACTGTTAAACCAAATTAGTTTGTAAAGGATGGATTTTAAATAAGTATGTTTAGGACTCTATAAAAATGAAGAATATTGAAGTGCATTTTCAAATGTTAGAACATAAAATTAATTTAACCTTTTGCACAGAATTTCTTTAGAAGTTGAGGTTTTATGTTAAAGTTTTCTTTTCTTGGGAAATTAGAGTTTCTTAGTAGACCAATGTTATTTGAAAATTAATTTTTGTTCATAAATATGTAGGTTAGTTAAAAATGCTTTATGTATTGCTTCTTTTCATCTGTTAAATCTAGGTTACATAGAATGATGAACTGTAGCTAACAATATTGGTCTACCTTGTCCTCAGAGGAAAAATAGGCCTGTAAATGTAACATGTGATACTCACAATTTAGAATTTAATAAACTGTAAGAGAATAACACAAGTTTTGATATTTTACTTGTTTGTGTTTTTTGTTTGTTTTTATTTTTTAATTTGAGGAAATAAGCACTCTGTATTCCTCACCCTAATTGCCAACTGTGCACTAGTGGGTTGGACACCAAGTATATGTCACATTTTTTTTTTTGTTTGTTTCCTTCAGGAAAAGCAGGACATCACAAAAAACAATGAATGTTTTGTGTATAATGGCATTTTAAAATATTAATTTATTTAAGCACATTTATTGTTTTTATAAATTGATATTTTTTTATTCCAAGATCATGTGTTGTGTGCATATACACATTCTTAATGTCATGCATTCTGTCTCATCTTTATAATTTTTCCAATGGTATAAATAATAAGATTACTTTAGTTTTCTGAAATATAATTAGTCATTAAATTAGAATGTAACATGTTGAAATAAAAAAGGAAGTTGTTTTTAAAATTTGTTTCTTGTTCTAATTTGTTACATATGACAACAGAATGCATTACAATTCATATTAAACATATAGACCACAATTTTTCATATCTCTGGTTGTATACAAAGTATATTCACACCATTCATGTCTTTACATGTACTTAGGGTAATGATTTCCATCTCATTCCACCATCTTTTCTATCCCCATGCCGCTTCCCCTTCCCTCCCACCCAAAAAGGAAGTTTTGAAAGTTTATCTCATTATAGTATTGAGACCGTTTGGGAGAGTTTATATTGATTTTATTATAAAGCAAGTAGATGAGTCATCTAAAACTTGTAACTTTATGAAATTCAGAACTATTCATCACTGTGGAATTAGAAATGCTGCTTTCTTTATATATTGACTTTTAATTGCAAGTGTTAGCCAATGCCTTCATTCTCATTTTAGCTCTTTGTTACCCCTCCTTCTTTTAGCAAAAGTGATAAAATGTTGTGTTTCAACAATAATATGTAGGTATTTTTATTTTCTGTTAACTGATAAATATGTCAGAATATTTTTGTGTTTAGTTTCATTTGAATGGAAAACTTGTATTTTAAGATAAAGATCTTTTATTTTCATGAGCGCTGTAAGGATTTGAGCATTTGCTGTAGCATATGGTACATTTTATATTCTATTTTGTATACCAGCCCATTAAGATGAAAAACTGAAGTAAGTAACCTAAAAATAACTCTGCTGTTGGCCTATTTTTGTTTGTTTATTTGTTTTATGGTCAATTGATTTTATTATCCTAATTTAACAACAACAAAAATCATCTTCTGTGCATGAGTGATGTTCCACATTTGACTACCCTGATGGAAAAGCTCTGAAGCATTTTGCCATGTACTCTCAGAGCAGCATCTTGTTTGGCATCAGTATAATTGGTCAGAGGGCTACTCTGACTTTTTTATAGTAAAGGGTGCTAGCCCTGGTCATAGCTCTAACATCCTTAGTCCAAAGTGACCCACCTTATGAAGACAGTTTGACCACACCTCTAGTTGCATAGGCACACACATTTTTCCAAATCACATTCATTTTCACAACAACTTACAAACTTGAACTTGAACTGATGTTTTTAAAAAATGATGGAAGAAAAGATATATTCTAAAACTAATCACAAGAGGTATAGCCAATGCCTTTAAGAGTTCAATTATTACTATTTTACATTTTCAACTGCTCCATAAATTATCAGAGTATTTTATAAATAGTAGCAACTTATAAAGTGGAATAAAGTTAGGTATTTCTTTCCTTCTTACCTTTTCTTTGGTGATGTTCGCTGTTTTGTTCATATTGTTGACTGATGTCCAGATTGTTAATGTATGTATATTTTGGGGCATCTTCTTGTCTTGCTGTTGGAAATAGTATAGAAAGTAGAAGATGGTCTAGAAATTGTGTGGAAACCAGAAAATAGCGGTTCTTTTACTAACTCTTAAGACATTTTGTTTGATAACACATTCAGAGTTAATTAGAAGTGCAAAGTGCCTCAGAAGCATGACTGTGTGACATCAATGGCAGAATAATCCATTTTTTTCTGGTGGGGGAACTACTTTCCCTGATGTATTTAAAGGCTTTTGCACTTACATTCAAATGAATTTTTATTCCTTCCAGAAGAGCTTTAAGAATTTAGTAGTGAGCATTTGTTCTGGCATATGGTGCATTTTAAATTACAAAATATTTTTGAGTCCACTGATATGTTGGACTAGTATGAGCTTAGAACACCCCTAAAAATACTTTAGCTCTTTTTAAAATTTTATTTATTCTAATGTTTTATACATGATGGCAGAATGAAATTCATTTCATATTACACATATAAGTACAATTTTTCAAGTTACTGATTGTACACTACTTTAGCTCTTAAAAAGATAAGTTATGGAGTAAGTTGGAAAGAAACTTTTTTAAAAGAATACCGGGACTCAAGTATTAGAATGATTTTAAGAGGATTTTCAGTAACAGCCCTAGGAGGGAGCTGACATGGTAGATTGCTACATTAATGGCCTGCAAGGAATCACACCTTCCCAGATACACTTTTTTGTAGACCCCATTCCATGTGGCTGGTTTTGACCAGTGGGACATAAAGAATTGTGAAGCTGGGCTTCTTAGACTGCTTCTGTCACTAAATGAAGAAGCCAGGTCTAGCAGTCTGGACGATAAAAGCCCACATGGAGTTATTTAACCCTGCAGGCATATAGTGTATTTTAAATTCCAAAATACATCGCCCCCAGCTGACCTACCAGGTAAATGCAGCTACATGAGTGAGCTCATGCCAGATCAGCAGAAGCATCATACAGTTGACTCAGTGGATAGTGAAAATAATCAATTGGTTTAAAGTCACTAGATTTTGTTTTAAGCAATGAGGCAATGACTACAGAAAGTTATTTTTCTGTCTTTTCTCTATGTCTCTTTTATAGCAGTCACTTTGGTAATGTTCCTACAATACCTACTCTCTTACAAAACACTATCTGCAGAAGATTAAGCAATAATTGTTCATAATTTTCATTGTATAAAATGGGATTTCTGTCTTTTGATTTCTTAGTAGAAGGGAGGAGTCTCACAATGAATGAAGCTTTTGTAATGTTCCATGTTCATATCTAAACAGTGTGATTTGGTTAGATGCTTACGAGGACTCTCCACATATCTATGAGGATGAGGAGTATATGTTCATGGGAGCAGCTCACCTTTAGATAGAAGAGATTTGATATTTTCAGACTGTTCTTAGGGTCATACAGTGTTGTGAAAAGAAAAGATGTTTATTCTAGAAGAAGACATTGTGAAGTTCTCCAGTAGACTAGTGTTAACTTCTCCAAAGCAGAATTTATTACAGAGTCCTCAAAAGAAGGACAGGGACCATAAGGACCAATGATAGATATATTGATCTCTGTAAGACTTTTATGGACTTATGTCCAGTCATACTTTGTGACTTATGTTCAAGAGTATGACACTGATGGGAGTGGATATTTTTGCCCATTCTAACAAAGGTACCTTTTGTATTAAGTTGGAACACAAAGCTGAAGAACACAGATTGGAATTATCAGATGCTGTTGCACTAATTGATGTAGGAAGTCAGGCTACTTGGTACCTAGAAACACTGGATCAGAAATGTGCTCCCTAAACTTCTAGTAGCTGATACCTATTGTACCTAGGATGTCTTCCTCATGGCCTGAGGGCATAAGTGGTCACTGTCAGGAGAAGCAAAACAAGGAAGCTCCAGAACTCATGTCCCACTGATCAAAACAAGAAGAAATACCTCAGCTCCCATGGGCCATCTCTGGAAATTTTTTAATTTAGTCAAGAGGCATTCATTTGGTAGATGTTGGAATGCTTTGGGGTTCATCTGGATTTAGCCACTCTCATTTTTACTAGTTGACTCCTTTGCTTTACCAGCCTAATGTGGACTTGGAGAACATGAGTTGGATATGTACGTTCTGGGTTAGTTCCACTTTTGTTGCCTTCAGAAAGAACTAGGAGAACAAAAATAGACAGTAAAAAATATTCTGATAGAACTTGAGAGTCCTAAGTTTATTGTGTTACTTGGGGTTATCAATTGATCCTTCATCAGACATTGAATTGTGAATGGAGTAAGAATTATGCAGCAATGGAAAATGACTCCTGTAAGACCCAGAACTATCATATTAGGAGATAAAATAATTTTTAGTCTTCTTTGTAGGTAATTATTAAAAAGCCAGATGTGAATTACAGTGGTATGTCTTTTAGGTGAAGCATGGAAACAACACTATTAAGTTCCAAAAAAGAAACAATTTCTAAAATCCTAAATAGAGTCTCTGTATTTTCTTAGAAGTTAGTGACATTTGATAAAGATTTTTTATATATTTTTAAATATGTGACAATTAAAATTCCAACAAGATTGGCTTTTGTTTTTTTTTAAATCATTTTACCAAACAGAAAAGAATTGGAAAATTTCAAGTCTATTCTAGAGAATCATAAATGAGAGAAGAATGAAGCCATGATACATCAAGGTCAATTTAATTCACATTGTTTTATTCCACAAAGGATTTAGGAAAAGTACAAAAAGAAATCACCCCAGTGAAATAATGATGATGTAGAAAAGAAAAATCAAATAGATGGAAAAACTGATTCACTGTGGAAAGTCAAATTGAAGGAAAAATATGTATCAAAATGAATGATGCAGAGATCTACATAGTTAAACTCCTAATTTGTCTTAGAGATTCTTAGCAGATAAAATAGATTGTAATTTGTTTTAGAATGTTCATTTTGAGTAAAAGTGAGAATGGCTTTCTTCAGGAAAGGGACTGTCATTTTTGGACTAAGTTCTAAAGGAAGTATCTCATATTGGCAGATATCCCATACCTGGAAATAATGAGCGATTTCGCCTGCAGTATCATTGACCATGTTCCAACAACAGATTTTCTGAAGGATTTCTTTCTGTAAAGCCCAAAAATATACCCTCAAACACATGTCTGTGAGCTCAATTTTGAGAGGCACTAAGACATTTAGTACTCTAATTACTGAATATTGCAAGGCAAAAAAACAAAACAAAACAAAAAAAAACTCAAAACACCTTTGCCACTGATTAAGCCATATTCAGGACCTAAGCTGTACCTAATAGATACTGCTTAACAGCTCCAAACTGCAGACTGAAGTCCTTAATTGAAAAGGGGCCTAACCATGGAAGGCTAGTTACATGGTTAAGTGTTGGTACTGTTAATACCAGACATACCACTACTCCTACTATAGATGAGAAAACAGAGGTACAAAAGAATTTGCCCAAGGATACCCAGCTTATAGGTGATGAAGCCTGGATTCAATCTGAAGCAGCAGCACCATAAACAGTGTCTGTCCCAAGTAAAGTTGCAACTCTAGTGTTAGCGACAAGCCAAAGATTTACAGTGCAGATTCCACCTTCTCATTCCACTACTGCCAAACCAGTTCCTTCAACAACTGTAGTTCAAAATATTCTGATTAATTCTTCAATGACTGAGCCCAAAAATATTCTTGTTACCACCGATATGCTTTCATCACAGAACACAGGCAATGAATCAAACCCACTAAAGAGAAAACATGCAAATAATGATGACAATGATACTATGTAAGGGGGATACTCTCATCTACATTCATTTAAAAAGTGTGTAGTTGGTTTTGAGCTGATATACTGTGTTAGAACATTCTAGATCTTAACATAATAGAAAAATGTAGCTGCAGTATTTTTTACATTAGTTCCAACTGTTAGATTTTTTTTTTAAATAAGAGAACAAATGTTTTTCAATTAGGCTTCAAGTACAAAAGTTAAGTATTTGTTTCTTAATAGTTTCATTAACATTTAGTTCTACCACAGCAATTCTATTTCTGAAACAGTTTTCTTCCATCTATTACTGACAGTACAACTTACATTCAATTTCTATAGCCCAGTTTGTGGACTATATCTTTAATTTCTAACCTACATTTAAAGTTCTACTTTGTTTGGAAAGATAAAATAGTCACATTTATTGTCACTAATTATTTTTAAAGTTGTATGTATTTAAATTGTTTCTTGGTTTTTCCTAACTTCATACCCCAACTCCCTCTCTAAATCCCATTCATTCTGTACTCACCCTCACAGGCTTAAATTCATCCCTATTGCTCTTTTTAAAAAAGTAATTAATTTATTTATTCTAATTTGTTATACTTGACACTGCTATCAAGTATAACAAATTAGAATAAATAAATTAATTAATTTCAGCTAATAGTACACAAATTGAGCACATTTTTTTATTTTTTTGTACACAAAGTAGAGTCACACCATTTGTGTCTTTATGCATGTACCTAGGATAATAATGTCCATTTCATTCCACCATCATTCCTATTCCCATTCCTCCTCCCATTGTCTCCCTCCCATTTTTCCTATCCAAAGTTCCTCCTTTACTTCCATGATCCCTGCAACCCACACCTCATTATGATCAGCATCCACTATCAGAATATATTTGGCCTTTGGTTTTTTGGGATTGGCTTACTTCACTTAGTATGATATTCTCCAACTTCATCCATTTACCTGCATGTCATGATTTTATTCTCTTTTGTTGCTGAGTAATATTCCATTTTGAATATATATACCACAGTTTCTTTATCCATTGATCTATTGAAGGGCATCTAGGTTGGTTCCATAATTTAGCTATTGTGAATTGTACTGCTATAAACATTGAAGTGGCTGCATCACTGTAGTATGCTGTTTTTAAGTCTTTGGGGTATAACCAAGGAGTGGGATAGCTGGGTCAAATGATGGTTCCATTCTAAGTTTTCTAGGGAGTCTCCATACTGCTTTTCAGATTAGTTACACCAATTTGCAGTCCCACCAGCATGTATTAATGTGTCTTTTTACCCACATCCTTACCGACTCTTATTGTAGCGTGTATTCTTAATAACTGCCATTATGACTGGAGTGAGATGAAATCTTAGAGTACTTTTGATGTGCATTTCTCTAATTGTTAGAGTTGTTGAACAATTTTTTATATTTGTTGATTGAGTGTATATTTTCTTCTGAGAAGTGTCTGTTCAGTTTCTTGGCCCATTTGTTGATTGGGTCATTTTTTTTGTTGTTAATTTCTTTTTAATATTTTTTTATTTGTAATTGGACACAATGTCTTTATTTATTTTTATGCAGTGCTGAGCATTGAACCTAGTGCCTCACACATGTGAGGCGGAAGCTGTACCACTGAGCTGAGCTCCACTCCTGGTGCCTGATAATACAGGTGTCATTTTCATGTTTTTAAAATACACTCTTCATGCTTGATGTTCTCTAGTTTACTTGAACCTGCTGTTTTGCATTTTTTTCTTTTTCACTTCATGTTAGGTCAGCTGGGTTTTATCCCTTGCCTTTCATACCTTTTGAGCTTTAGCTTGCTTGACAGGTAATTTGAGGGTCAGTTACATTCAGTCATATTTAAAGTTGATAACTCCACCATATTTTACATTTTAAAATTTAACAGAGATGGTATAGATTAAAATCTGCCTTGATAAGTAATTTACACTGGGACAATCTGCTAAAGAGCAAGTGTTTTCTTCATACCACATACCACATACATATATGGTTTGTTCACTACTGCTTGAGTCCTTCTATTGGTATAATTCAGATCATTTTTTCTAGCTTGTTGCTAAGGATTTCACACATGAGATGGCATCAAACTTGGAAGTAGAATATAATGATTCTCTTCCTCTTTTAAGGTCAAGGAACACAAATAAGTGTCATGTGACTTTCATTTAGGTATGCATGGTCTCCCTCTCTTCCAGCGAGGATGTCCACAGAAGAGAGTAGAGGAGAGTGTGACTTCGCAGTAGCTATCCAAGACCTCTGGAGACCAAGCAGGTAGCAGGTCTGATTTTATTGTACAGTTACCATGTATATACTCAGGCAGTAGCTAAGCAGATTACAAGCAGCCACCAATGCAATTTCTGCTAACTGTCCTTGCAGCAACCAATTGAGGAGTGAGCTGTGGAGCAAGCACAGGGACTTCAACATGTGGTCTCACAACCAGGACTATGCCTATGGGGTAAGCAGTTTGCCACTCAGACACCCTTAACCTATGACATGTATGCAGTACTCCATGCGCTTGTCCCCAAAGGTATACTCTGGATAGGTTTCCTTTCCATATTTTGCATTTATATACATAAATGTCTATAGGGAAAGATTTCAAATCTCTTGAGAATAAAAGCAAACCTGTTTGGTTTTAGTTTGATATAAACAGCATGGGAATATGTAGGAAGAAATTTTTGAAGTAAATCTTCATATCATAGTCTAAGCATGTGTAGCCAAGGATCCTTAAAACTTACTCATAAATTTCATGTTAGGATGGTGCTAGATACATCTAAAAAATAGCCCAGAAGCAGGGAAGAAATGTCTTATCAATATGAATGTTCAGGGATATTAGAGAAAGGTGATAGGAAAACTTATAAAAATGGATCTGATCAACATTATAGGAGAAAAATTTTCATTATATAGAGTGGACATCATTACTCGAATGTACTTAGGGAAGCAGCATGTCAGAAGGCTTACGTTCTAGTCCTGGCTCCATTACTTACCAAGTATCACCCTGCTTCACCTCTGAGCCTTGTTCTCATTAGTCAAAGAAAAATAACACCTACCCTGCCTATCTCACAGGGATTTTGTGATGGTTTAATTGTGTATGTAAAAGTTCTTTCAAAATTGTAAAATACTATATACCCATAAGGAATTATTGTTAATGTATTTGTTCTAAGGCTATTAATAAAATTTACAATTATCAGTGATCTTTCAAAAAATCCCACTTCCAAATTATATGGAAAAGTATGTCTTTCATATTTCAGACATGATGGAGACTCTTTCTGTCATTTTAAAATAGACTTTTAGTACTACTTTATTTAAAAGGCATAATTTATCAGAGTGATATTTTAAAGCACTATGATTAGATTCTTTGGAGATTTCATGTTTGCTTTCTTAGTTTGCCTCCAAAAACTCCTAAAAAAATGAACCTGTATAATTAGTATATTGGTTAGGATACCTTGTCTTGGTATGAAAACAGTTTGTCTATCAGGTTCCAATCCCAGTGTAAATTGTTAGGTTTTTCTGATGAGAAAACTAAGTTGTTAGAAGCTTTGTTTGAGCATATGCTTTTGTGCTCCTTTACCAGAGGAAAGGGAATATACTTATGTACTAGCTACTTTGAACTTCTTCTCACATTCCCTGAAAAAAACAATTCACATGACCTCACATTATTTCATATAAGCAAAGACCTACAGTCCTGCCATGTATCCAAAAGCATAGGGCCAGAATACTTGGTGAACAACAGTAAACTTTTATAAGTGTTAGACAGTTCAAGCAAACAATTAGATAAAACTTTGACTCACCACTAGTATGACTATAGTTTTTACACCTGTTTAAAAAAAAAACCAGTGGTCTAGTAGTGAGTTAGATGACTTTTCTTTTACTAAAGTGAATATAAGGGGCTGCTGTTGTGGCTCAGAGGAAAAGTGCTCACCTAGCATGTGTGAGGCACTCAGTTAAATTTCCAGCACTACATAAAAATTAAATAAAGCTATTGTATCCACTTACAACTAAAAAATACACATTAAAAAAACTAATATCAACTTGTTTCTATTTCCTAAGTATTTGACCTCAAGAACTATATCAAAAATCATATATTAGTAAATTGTCTAACCATGACAGATATGATTTTAAAAGAAGTAGTACCAAAGTATTTCTTAGCATGTTAAAAAAACAATGTAAATAACCCTTGATAAGAGTTCAATGACTTAGATGCAGGCTAAATTTTCATCTAGTGTGCATGAGAATGCCTCACATTATTACACTGCTTTATTTAAAGTTATTTTTCTTCTTTTTCCCTGAGGGAGACTTGCTGGTTTGGAGGTATTTCTGAGTTCTTAATGTGTTTATACTTACTTTTAGCCAAGTATTTTAATGTAAAATGCACTATAATAAGTTTTTTTAAAATTTATTCTAAGTATAAGTAACATTATATAACTGGGTTCTTTAAATGAAGTGTGATGAAAAGGTTGTTTCACTGAGGAAAGAACATTTTTTTTTATCTACTAAACATTATTAATGTTCAAAATGGCTCTCACACTGATGGGTGCCTTGTTTGAGTGATAACTGCTCACAGGACTCCCAAATATGAGGTGGTCTAGTTAAAATTCTATAAACTAGTGCAAGGGGGTGACTTCACGTTAAATCAGAGAATTAAACCCAAGACACAGCTTTTTAATATGAGTACCAGTTTAGTCACATATGATCCATAATCTTAAGTTCTTCATTTTAAAAATTATTTGTTCTAATTAGTTGTACATGACAGTGGAATGCATTTTGATTCATTATACAGAAATGAAGCACAACTTTTTTTCTCTGTTTGTGAGCGATGTAGAGTCACAACACATGTGCAGTCTTACATGTACCTAGTGTAATGATGTTTGTCTCATTCCACCATCTTTCCTACCCCCATTCCCCCTCCCCTTTCCTCCCTCCCCTTGGTCCAATCAAAGGTCCTCCATTTTCCACCCACCCCTCATTATGGATCAGCATCCACTTATCAGAGAGAACATTCAGCCTTTGGTTTTTGGGGATTGGCTTACTTTACTTAGCATGATATTCTCTAATTCCATCCATTTGCCTGCAAACACCATGATTTTATTCACTTTTAGTGCTGAGTAATACTCCATTGTGTGTATATATACCAAAGTTTCTTCATCCTATCATCCGTTGAAGGGTATCTTAGTTGGTTCCATAATTTAGCAATTGTGAATTGTGCTGCTATAAACTTTGAAGGGACTGTATCACTTAAGTGTACTGTTTTTAAGTCCTTTGAGTATAAACTGAAAAGTGAGATAGCTGCATCAAATGTTGGTTCCATTCCAAGTTTTCTAAGGAATTTCATACTGCTTTTCAGATTGGTTGCACCAGTTTCTAGTCCCACTCTCGATGTATGATTCCGCATATGCTCACCAACACTTATTGTCGTTTATATTCTTGATTTCTGCCATTCTGACTGGTGTGAGATAAAATCTTAGAGTAATTTGGATTTGCACTTCCCTAATTGCTAGAGATGTTCAACATTTTTTTCATATATTTGTTGATCAATTGTATATCTTCTTCTGAGAAGCAACTGTTCATCTCCTTAGCCCACTTATTGATTGGGTTGTTTGTTTCTTGGTGTTAAGTTTTTTGAGTTCTTTATGTTTCCCAGAGATTAGTGCTCTATCTGATCTGTGTGTGGAAAAAAAATTGCTCCCCAAATGTATGTGTTCTCTTTACCACATTGATTGTTTCTTTTGCTGAAAAGAAGCTTTTTAGTTTGAATACATCCCATTTATTGATTCTTGATTTTATTTCTTGCACTTGAGTAGTCTTCTTAAGGAAGTTGGGGCCTAATCTGATGGGATGAAATTTGAAGCCCTTCATTTTTAATTTTTCTTAGGTAAAGTAGGAGCAGTAACAGTGTATTCCTGGTCTTATCATCATAGATCTCAAGTAAAATTCTCTTTGTCAAAGAGTTTTGTGAACTGTGATGTTTAAAGTTATTATTGTAGCTAATAAAAATAGTATAAGAATGTGTTAGTCATTAATATTCTACTGCTTTTAACTTTTTATGTAAATGATCAAAAAACTTTTAATGATAGACCTTAAATCATATTGTAACAAACATAGTAAATATCTTAAATACTTAATTTAAAATAATTATATAGTGAGTAATTAATTTAAAATAGTACTTGGTCATTTCTACAATTTTACTGCAGAAAGCTAAAACATTTTTAAAAATTACAGAATGGGGAATAACTTTAGAAAACATATACAGTTGGACAGAGACATCAAAACAGTTGTTCAAGTGGTCAGGTTTTAGCAAATTTTACTCTCTTGAAAACTACTATTTTTAATGACTCTTACATAGGAAGATGGAATTACTGAAATTATATACAAATGTTATTTATAGTATTTTTATCCAGGACATTTTTCCATGGTCTTGACTTTTCCTAAATACAAAGTGGTCATAGTGGTAAACACACACACACACACACATACACACTCACACACACATATGTATTTACTTATTTCTGCTTGTGTTTTATATGTATTACATTTGACTCTGTGTACCCTCTTTACAGTGATGGATTTCATTTGCCTTATAGCCAAAATATAAAACAAAGTCCATCTTGTAACTTCCAGACTTAGTTTACCTGGTTTGAAGAATCAACTCAGCCATCTTTGGTGGTAGCTCTGAACTAGATTACTAGTGCTTAATAAATACATATTAAATTCATGTGAACTGATTCTTGAGCTTCACCCACCTGATATCTAGTAACATTCTAAATCTAACTTTGCATTCTCTTAGCTTGAAAGTATGCTTTGCATAGATTCAATGAATAAATATTCATAGAATGAGCAAATGAAAAAAATGAGTCACTCTATTAATCAGTGCAGACAAAGCTGGAAGGGAAAAGAAAGGGGAAGGAATTAGGGACATTGCTTGAGGGTGTGTCATTCATCAGAGGAATTTTCTTTTCACACCTTTAAAATGAGATTTGGGCTGCATCTTTTTAGAATGACCTGTAATCCCAGCATCTTGGGAGGCTGAGACAGGAGGATTGTGAGTTCAAAGTCAGCCTCAGCAACAGTGAGGTAATAAGCAACACAGTGTGACCCTGTCTCTAAATGAAATACAAAATAGGGCTGTGGATGTGGCTGAGTGGTAGAGTGCTCCTGAGTTCTGAATATTACAAAAGTAAGAAACTTCAGGAATGCTCATTTGACACTGATATAAATTTGTCATGGCCTAAAGTTGTTGCCATTGCTGTATGTAACAGACAGGAAAAACAATAGACAGGTTTCTTGGCAGCAGGCTGAAATAGCATAATTGTTACCATAGAGTCATGGAGTCCCTGAGTTGGAAAGGATTTTAAAGGTTATCCACTTCAGTAGATATATAGCCATATACCCTCAGCCTGACCATTTTACTCATCTTTACTTGTGGTAGCCAGTTGGATAGTTGAATAATCTTAGCAGTATCTTAACATCTTCTTAAGCTCAGCACAAATCAGGCTCTTTACAAAATTTTAGTGTCCCTGATTCAATACTCAGACATTATATAAAATACTACTTAGGCGGTGTAGCCTAAAGAAAACAACACTGGACAGGATTGAGATTTGTTTCACAATTTAATTCTGGACTTTCCTGAGTCTGATGAGAAAATACACCAATTAGAGTTAACTTTCACTTGAGTATCTGGGCACAGTGGAGACCCCTATGGGGCAGAGGAAGAGAAATGGAAGCAATATAAAATTTTCAGAGATGTTTATAATTTGTGAGCCTTGTCAACCACAGTAGGTTTTCTGACAGCACTCTCACACATCTCTGAGGATATAAATAATGGGTTCAAATGGCCTCACCATTTTTCTCCCAAGAGCCATCTGAACTTCATGGAGAGGTGAAGACTTTTAGATTCCAAGTCACTTTTTTGGAGGGTACTGGGGATTGAACTCAGGGGCATTCAATTACTGAGCCACATACCCAGCCCTACTTTTTTATCTAGCCCCTATTTTTATCTAGAGACAAGGTCTCACTGAGTTGCTTAGTGTCTCATTTTTGCTGAGGCTAGCTTTGAACTTGTGATCCTTCTGTCTCAGCCACCCGACTCACTGGGATTACAGTTGTGCACCACTATGTCCGATTCCAAGTCACTTTTTGAAATATAGATAAAATGAGAAAAGTACATGTCTCTAATCAAAAGAGAATTGTGTTACATAAATGAAAGAAAACTTGTCAGGAATTGTCAACTTTACTCATGCATAAATAAATTTGAAATAAATTGAGTCAATTTTCTCAGTGTATTTGAACACTCCAATCTGATTTATTCTTCTTAGCCTAATATTTCTCAACTTTCCCAGTCACCCTATTACTGTCTTCCTAGATTCCTCTTTTCTGGGCCTTTCCTCCTGACTTAGAGAACACATGTATAACTAGTCATTTTCTTTAGAGATTCTTATCCACAAAAGTAACAAAAGTAAATTTTCATCAATCTCACCATACCCAGGTTTTGAAGAATACCAATATCCTAGCAATAGGAAAGATGAACTTTTAAAAATTCTGTAAATCATAAAAGAAAACTTTAGATTTAAATCCACTTAAGATGTTTCCAGGATTGCCCTCACTCCAACTACCATACCTTCTAAAAATGCATGGACTGTTTGTACCCACCAACTGATACTAGCTCACACAGTGTCACAGTATCAAAGGCCTTGGGATTGTTCAACCCCGGGCCAAGCAATCTCAGCCTGCAGATTTGGGTACTCTCATTAACCTCAAGGCAAATGATCAAATCTTCTGGCCACTATTCTGCATCTTGCCATTTCAAAGAGACCATTAGGACAAAATGCATTAGATTTCTCATCCTCTTCCATGAATTAATTCCATAATTTCTGCCTTATAACCTAGAGTCTTCAGTCCTCACTCACTTCTCCAGAACTTCTAATGCAATTTTGAGAACTGCTTTTCAAGAGCAAATTATATGCCAGCTATATGTACCCTCTTAGAGCTTTTTTTAATCTAGTCTTAACTGAAGTCAGCCGCTCTCTGAAGAAACCATTTTTTTTAATTTCTTTCTATCATATCAGTTTATTTTCTCACACCCTAGTATTCTAAGAAAAGAAGGTCAGGAGCATGTTCTTTATTTTCCACTGATCTTTCCAATTGTTTTCCCTTGTATCACCCTCTTTGAGGATTTGTATCACTTCCCTCTTCCTTCATCATAAACCCCATCTACCAAATTCTGAGACTTTGCATTCCTTCATCAGAGATTTTGCAAAACAGATCATACTCTATGCCCTACATCAGAATATTGTCTTATATTGGGTAATGCCAGTACTCTAAATTCATTTTCTACTTTAATATTGTACTGACTATACTATTTTGCATCCACGTATAAATTTTACAATCAGTTTGTCAAAATCCACAAAATAACTTACCAAGATTTTGATTGGGACTACATTGAATTTCTAGATCAGGTTGGAAAGAAATGACATCTTGACAATTGGAGTCTTTCTATCCATGATCATGAAATATTTCTCAATATATTAGGTTTTTTGAATTATTTCATCAGAGTTTTGTAGGTATTCTAATGTAAATCTTGTTTTTTGTGTTTAATGAATGATATTTGGTTGGCAATGGACTTTTGTATATTAACTTTGAATCCTTCAACCTTGTACTAATTGCTTATAAGTTCCATAAACCAGCTGTTTTGAGAATTGTTTCAGATCACCATTTTACTTTTGTCTTCCCAATCTGTATATCTTTTTTGAAGGAATACACATTTTATTAAGAAAGTATGGGTAAATTAAAATTTTCATATTTTTAGTGGAAAATATTTGCTGAAAATAAAAGTGAGGGCATTTGAGCCAATGTAATTTCACAATTGCTAAATAGCACCATCCTGCTAAGATAAAATGATGGAGGTCTAGTGAACCATTGATTGGGAAAATGACTTTAATTTCCTATTGTTGAGTTAGTTAGGATTTATAGTATCATGTTAAAAAGGGCAATGACAGGGAATATCCTGGCTTTTTCCATGATCTTAGTAGCAATGCTAACCCTAACTCTTTTACCCTAATCCATTATTAAATTATCTGTAGGTTTGTTTTAGATTTGCTTTAATCTGGGATATTTCCACTGTAGTCTTAGTATGCAGAGATTTTTTTAAAAGTCATAAATGGGTATTAACATCTTGTGAAGTGCATTTTTTCATGTGAGTCTTCTTTTTTAAATCTTTTTGTATGATAGATTATATTAAAATTGACTTTTTTAATGTTGAACTAGTTTCACATAACTGGCAATAATCCTACTTGGTCATGATGAGTAATTTCTTTTATGCAATGTTAGATTTTATTTTTGAGGATATTTGTATCTATGTTCATGAGAAGTGTTGGCCTATAGTTTTGTCTTCTCATTATGTCTTTGTCCAGCTTTGGGATTAGATTAATGCCGGTCTCATAGAATGAATTAGAAGGTATTACACCTGATTCTGTGTCTGTAAGAGATTGTAGAATCTTTAACTGTTTTGTAGAAATCATGCATGTACCCATTTGACTTGGTGCTTTCTGTTTTGCAATGCTACTATTTTTAGTCATTGAATCAATTTCTTTAACGTATATAAACTTACTCAGTTTGCCTATTTCTTTTTGTGTGATGTTTGGTGGATTGTGTCTTCAGGGAAGTGTTCCATTTTATTTATGTTGTCTAAAATGTGTTCATAGAGCTATTCATGATGCCCCTATTTATCCTTTTAATGTCCAGTGGATCAATAGTGATGTTCCTTCAATACTTGCTGAGATTAATAATTTGTATTCTTTCTTTTTTTCCTTATTTAGCTTTGCTAACAGTTATTGATTTTATTGAACTTTTCAAAAGACCAGCCAACAGTTTCTTATTTATTTCTTCTATTCATTACTTCCTTTGTTATTTTATTTTCTTGTATTTGAAGATTATTTCTTCTACTTACTTGAATTATATTTCTAGTTTTCTAAGCTCGAAACTCAGATTATTGACTTTAGGTATTTTTACTTGTCTAATATTTGCATCCAATGCTATATATACATTCAGCACTATAAGCACTGCTTTTGCTGCATCTTTCTTATTTTGATAATTCTATTTTAATTCTCATTTAGTTCCATACACTTTCAAATTTATTTTGAGATTTCTTCTTTGAATCATTTGTTATTTGAAAGGCAGGAGGATTGAAAGCCAGCCTCAGCAAAAGTGTGGCATTAAGCAACTCAGTGAGATAGTAGGGGTTAGTAGGGGTTAGGAAAGGTGGCAGAATACAACAGTCATTAATATGGTATTATGTAAAAATGTGGATGTGTAACCAATGTGATTCTGTAACTTGTATTTGGGGTAAAAATGGGAGTTCATAACCCACTTGAATCAAATGTATGAAGGATGATGTGTCATGAACTTTGTAATGTTGTGAACAACCAATGGAAAAAAATAAAAATAAAAATAAAATTCAGATGTAAAAATAAAAAATATATATATATATGAAATAGGGCTGGGGATGTGGCTTGGTGGTTGAGTGCCCCTGAGTTCAATTCCTGGTACCAAAACAAAAAAAAATTTCCAAATATTTTGAGATTTTCCAGCTATCCTTCTGTTATTGATTTCTAGATAAATCCATTGTGGTTCAACAGTAGAAATGTATGATTTCTATTCTTTTTAAATTTTTTTAAAAATATTTTTTAGTTATACATTGACACAATATCTTTATTTTGTTTATTTATTTTTATGTGGTGCTGAGGATCAAACCCAGTGCCTCACACATGTGAGGCAATCACTCTGCCACTGAGCCACAACCCCAGCCCTCTTTCTTAAGTTTTTAAAGTATGTTTTATATCCAAGAATGTGGTATAGTTTGGTAAATTTTACATGTTAGCTTGAGAAGAATTCTGCTGTTGTCAGAAATGGTATATAGATGTCAATCCTATCCATTTGATTAATGGTATTGATGAGATCAATTGTGTCTTACTGATTATCTTCCTGTTAGGTCTACCTATTTCTGACATAGAGATGCTGCAAACTCCAAATACAGTAGTGAAGTTTATCTATTTCTCCTTGTATCTGTATCAGTTTTTATGTCACCCTGACACTATGATATTAGGCATATATACAGTTAGAATTAATATGGCTCTTGAGTATAGACTACCTTATCATTATGTAATACCAATATTTACCCTTGATAGCTCTCTGTGTTCTGAAGTCTGGTCTATCATAAAAATGTGGCCATTCCTGCTTTCTTAGGTTAGTGTTATCATAGTATAATTTTTTCACTCATTGACTTTTTTATTTATATATGACAGCAGAATGCATTACAATTCTTATTACACATACCGAGCACAATTTTTCGTATCTCTGGTTGTATACAAAGTATATTTATACCAATTTTTGTCTTCATACATGTATTTGGATAACAATGATCATCACATTCCACCATCATTTATAATCCCATGCCCCCTCCCTTCCCCTCCAACTCCTCTGACCTATGTGAATGTGTTTATATTTCAGGTGGTTTCTGGTAGGCGGCATATAGTTTATCCTATTTTTTTGACACACTTAGATAATTTATATTTAATTCATGCATTTAGACCATTGACATTGAATTGTTTATTGATATAGTTGGATTAATATATAGCTTATTTATTATTATTTTCTATTTGGTGCCCTTGTTCTTCTTTCCTATATTTGTCTTCCACTCTTTTTCTGCCTTTTGGGTTTAGTTGAGCATTTGATATGTCTCCATTTTCTTGTTTTATTTTTTATTATCATATCAGTTATACTTCCTTTTATACTTTTTAAAGTAGTTGTCCTAGAGTTTTCAATATACATTTACAACTAATCTACATCTACTTTCAAATAACACTATACCACTTTATGGATAGGGTGGATCCCTTATAATGAAAAAATAATCCTAATTTTTCCCTTTTGCCTCTTGATTTATTGCTGTCATTCATGTTATTAATATATCAGCATAATATGATATATATGGCTATGTATATATATGTACATATATATACCTATTTGAGGACTTCACAACTATTATTGTTTTGAAAAGCTATTATCAGATCAATTAAAAATTTAAAAAATGTTTATCTTCACTTATTCCTTATTCAATACTTTTTAATGTGAATCAAAATTTCTAACCTATATAATTTTGCTTCTCTCTGAAGAACTCTTTTAACGTTTTTTGTAAGATAACCTTACTGGAAATAAATTCTCTCAATTTTGGTTTAATTGAGAAAATATTTCCTCTTCACTTTTAAAGGATAATTTTATAGCAGGGCCAAGATGGCAAAGTAAGTCTGTATTTCACAGTTTCTCCGTGGTTCAATACTAAATCAGCTAAAATACCACTACTCAGCAAGGTGGGAGACTGAGGGAACTCACTGTTCATTAATTCAATATTGCTCAGTCTAAGTCAGAAAGCCCCAGAAATTTTGTTTCTTCAAACAGAGGAAAAGAAATAGTAGATTGGCACCAAACTATGACAGTACCAGGAACTAAAGAGGGGCGGGATAATTTTTTTAAAAAATAATAAATAAATAAGACAGAGAAACACAGCAGAAAAAATAGGCACAGAAACAGCCATAGAAGAGAAAGGCAGTTTGAACCTGGCTGGTTTAACTGATTCAGAGTGAGCTGGTGTTCCAATTGTGAATGGAGGTTTAAGGCAGGGAATTATCTTATGGATGTCACATCTGAGCTTCCTGCTGCATGAAACCTGGAAATCAGAGCAAATGTAGCCTTACTGTTCTAGTTGGCATTCACAGTGTGGTACAGGGTGGCCCTGGAAAAACATCATTGAAACAAGTTCAGAGAAATTGTATTTGGGAGGATTTGGATCGAAGATATGGAGGGAAGTACAATGGACTTTCTCATTGAGTTTGGTGTTGTGCATGACCAGCTGAAGAGAGTTGAAACCAAAGAGGCTAACATGATTAAGATGCAGGCATTGGGCCATAGAAGGTCACAACTTGAAGAACAGAACCTGCCATGCTCTCTCTCTCCTAGGGGATAGTGGTTAATTATATGAGTAGAATTCTTGAAAGGTGCCTCAGATCCAATGGTGTGCTAGTGTTTAACATGGACTAGGTCCTGGGGGTATGTTGATATAGTCTCTCTGAAACTCCACCTAAGTTCCAATCAGAGCTAGATGCTTAGCTGCCAAATCTTCCCATATAGAACTCTGCATCAGCCCCACCCTGGGAGTGCATCCATCTAAACTATCCAGAGTAAATTCCAATATTTCCCATTCCATGCTACCTTGTACTGGTGAGCAGGGACATTGAGGGTCACTTCAACCCGCTTTGATCTCAGGACACTCCAGAGGGCAACTTTGGAAACAATGAAAAAAACAAAGAAAAGGTTAAAAACACCCAGACCTTGTACTCTCTAATGACTGCATCAGCCCAAGAAGAAATGAAAAGAAGTATAGACTAGCATAAGTAGCAAATATCTATTCTTGTCCATAGATTCAACCACCCAGATAGAAACAACTCTCATTTTTCATTAAGAATTTGTTGTTGTTGCTGTATTTGCTGATGGGTTTAACGCGTGCGTGCGTGCGTGCGTGCGTGCGTGCGTGTGTGTGTGTGTGTTTAGCACAATGAGATACTCAAAGTACTGAGATAAAAAAATTGTCAACTAAGAATTCTGAAACTAGCAAAATATTCTTCAAAGGTGAAAAAAATTAAGACACTCCCAGATATATCAAAACTCAGTTTTTTGCTCTACAGACCTAGAAGAAATGCTCAGAGAGTCTTTCTGACAGAAGTGAAAGGACACTAGAATCTAAAATAAGAAATTAACAACCCCCAGTAAATGTAACTGTATAGGTATACATCAAAATGATTATGAATAAACTTTAGGTTTGTCATTTCCTTTTTTCCTATATGATTTAAAAAAACAGTTGCATTAAACAATAAGATAACTGTGTTGTTGGGCACACAATGAATAACAACATAATTTGTGACAATAGCAGCAAAAGGACTACATATGATCAAAGTTCCAATATATTATTGAAGTTATGCTATCTTAATTTGAACTAGATTCGTGTAAATTATGATAGTATTATTAAGAAAATGACTAGAAACATATAGTAAAAGAAGAAGGAAATCAAAATGACACACCAGAAATTTCCTACTTTATACAAAAGAAGCCAATAATAAAGGAACTGAGGAGCACAAAAAAGACAAGACATACAGAAACAAAAAGTAGCAAACTGATGGAAGTCAATCACTCTTTATCAGCAATTATATTAAATATAGATAGATTAAATTCTCCTAGAAAAAAAATTAGTAATTGGAGGAATGAATCTTTTATGATTCTGCAATCTTTGTAATGTTTTGAATAACCAATAAAAAAATAAATAAAAAAATAAAATGACCAAAAAAAAAATAAAATAAAATGATCCCTTTATATGTGATCTATAAATGTCCTATTTTAGAACCAAAGACACAGATAGGTTGATGTGAAAGGATGGAAAGAGACGTTTTATATAAATAGTAACAAAAAGAGAGCTGGAGTGGACATATTGATATCAAACCAAATAAAACTTAAGACAAAAACAGATGAAAGAGGTAGTAGAGGATATTATAAAATAATAAAAGGATGACACTATCAATAAGAAGACACAAATATAAATGATGTGTACCTTACAACTGAATCCTAATAACTCTTTTTATTATTGGTCTATTTATTTTTGACAAGTGTTCCAGGGGAAATTTTTTGGAAAAAAATAAATGTCTTTGCAGAAAATGGCACTGGAAAATTAAATGCAAAAGAACAAAACTAAACTTTTGCCTCATGTCACCTACAAAAGTTCACTACAATTTGCTCAAACGCATGAATGTTTTAGAGCTGAAACTGAAAATCTTAGAAGAAGCCACAGTAAATCATTTGATTTTGAATTGGACAATATTCTTGACTATGACTCTAAAAGCTCAAAGAACAGAAGAAAAATTGGGTTTCAACAAAAATTAAACTGTATGTTGTTAAAAATAACAAAGTGAAAAGACAGTTACAGTGTCAAGAATGGGAAATATTTGCAAATCATATATATATATATATATATATATATATATATATATATATATATAATTAGACTTATATTTAGAATATAAAAGTAATCTTACAAATCAATAGTAAATAAAAGGTAACCACAGTTTTTTTAAATGGGCAAAGTCTCTTGGAATAGATATTTTTCCAAGAAACATGCAACTCAGTGGCCAATAAATAGATAAAAAGTTGTTCAACATTGTAATTGCCAGGAAAATTCCATTCAAAACCACAGTAAAATTTTCTTTCATATGTGGTTGATAGGCTATAATTTTAAAACATCAGATAATAACAAGTGTCGATAAAGATATGAGAGATTAAAGCACTCATATGCTGCTGATGAAATTGCAAAAATGGAGCAGCCAGTTTGGAAAACATTTTGGCAATTTCTCAAATGTTAAATATAGAGTTAACATATGAACCAATAGTTTTTCTATTAGCTATATACCCAAAAGAAATGTAAAGAAAATGTAAATGAATATTTACTATGATAACTTTATTCATAGTAGCAAAAAAGCAGAAGTAATCAAAATGTCCATCACTGATAAATGGATAAACAAATAAGAAATGGAACACAATTACCTATAAAAAGAAATGAAGTAATGATATATGGTGTTATACAGATTGACCTCCAAAACATACTAAGTGTAATAAAGCAGTTCTCAAAAACCACATATTGTATTATTCCATTTAATAGAAAATATGATTTGTATAATGTCTTAGCCTATTTTATGTTCTATAACAAAATGCCTGAGGATGGGTAATTCATAAAAAAAGAGAAGTTCATTTAGCTTACATTTTAGAGACTGGAAGTCCAAGATCAAGCATCCACATTTGGCAAGGACCTGGTGCTGTGTTAATACATGATGAATAGCATTGCATGAGTACAACATGTATAAAAGAGAAATAAAGACAGTACTCTGAGAGAGCAAAACATATTTCATAATGACTAGTTCTCACAGTAACCAATTCAGTTCTGCCAAAGCAGAAAAGCATTAATCCATTCTTGACCCATTTACCTTCTAATTGCCCATACATTCTAAAGGTCCAACCTCCCAACACTGACACATTCAAGACCATTTCTCCCAAGACTTTTTTTTTTTGGAAAACAATCATATTTAAATTATACAATATAATTTATTGAAATTACATGAATTATATAATTTATATTAAATGGTAGTCAAATCTACAGAGATGAAAAGTAGATTAGCCAATCCTAAAAAACAAATGCCAAATGTTTTCTCTGATATAAAGGTGCTGATTCATACTGGGGTTTGGAGGGGGATCGTGGAAGGATTAGATGAACTCTAGATAAAGCAAAGAGGTGGGAGGGGAAGAGAAGAGGCATGGGGTAAAAAAATGGTGGCGATAGATATCATTACCCTAAGTACAGGTATGAAGATACAAATGGTGTGAATATACTCCGTGTACAACCAAAGCTATGAAAAATTGTGCTCTATATGTGTAATATGAATTGTAATGCATTCTGATGTCATATGTAACAAATTAGAATAATAAAAAAAAGATTTTAAAAGTAGATTAGATTAGTGATTGCCTGGAAATGGGAATTTAGAGGAAAATGAAAACTGAATGATAAGGGATGTAAATTTTCTTGTGGCAATGAAAATGCTTTCAATTTGATTTTTTTTCATGGTTGCGTGACTGTGAATATACTAAAAAACACTGAAATATATAACTTTAAAAATAGGTGAATTGTATAGTATGTGAATTACATATAAATAAAGTAGTTATTTTTTTAAAAAGCATATTGTGCGCATGGTGCTGTCTTTCTATGGAGAACCATGGAATAGCATTAAGTTCAAAGATGGGGCTAACCTTGTTTTTCTTTGATATATTTAGTTTAAGATGCTTTTGAGATACCCAGGAAGAAACCTCAAGTAGACAGTTGGAAACAATGATTTGTAATTCATGACTGGATATTAAAATTTGGAAATCAAAATTGTATATGGTTAGGTCAAACAAAATGTTCATATAAAAAAGTAAAAAATCACTAGGACTGAATCAGGAAAAAAAAATCCAACATTTAGTGAACTGAAGTGCATGAGGGTGAGAGATAAATGAGAAGAAATAATTAGATAGATCAACAGATGATAGTGTCTTAGGAGATGAGAGACAAACATTGCTGAATATTTGAGAGATGATGAACAATGCTGCATTGCAAAGAAGTCAACTAAGAAGTTTGACAAGTGTCCCATTAGGTTTAGTGGCATGGGGGCCATTAACGTTTGTAGAATTGTATGCATATAAGGATAAGGAAAGCAGTTCACCCACAAATAGGCTGTATACTGAGTAATGGAAAAACTCTCAATGGGAGGCTTTCTAAAGAAGATTGGTTGTAATACAGACAAAGCTTAGTGCATAATACATGCTCCAGATTAAAAGGCATCTGAAATAAATCAGTGAACTATCCATTTTCTTTCTTGTTGTACTGGTGAATGAACTCAGGGGTGCTTTACCACTAGGCCACATTCTAGGCCTTTTTATTTATTTATTTATTGAGACAGGGTTTCACTAAGTTATTTAGGGCCTCATTAAGTTGCTGAGGCTGGCCAAGAACTTGCAATCCTCCTGCCTCAGCTTCCTGAGTAGTTGGAACAACAGGTGTGCACCACCATACCTGGCCTTCTATTCATTTTCTAATTACAAAACCCAATGATCCATCTTTTGCAAAAACACCACAAACTCTAGAAATTATAGTAAAGAAGAAATAAACTTTCCCAAAAGGCACAAATACATTTCCTCAGCCCAAAGTGGTAGATTCTGGTGGATCAGACAATTTGGCCTTCCCTGGATTTTCTCTTCCCTCCAAAGCAGTAAAACAGGCAAAATGTCAGGCTTCCCTTATTTAAGCCTTAGACAGATGGCCTATGATGATTCCAAACCATGATTTATTACATACACATATTAATTTACCTCTTCATCTGTCATTCATCTATTGAAAATAAAGAAGCATACACTATACTCTGAAGCATCAAAGTTACCTGGTTTGAATATGAGATATCTCCTGAAAGCTCATAGGTGAGAATTCGGGAATGGTCAGAGATGAAATGATTAGATTATGCTGCTGTGACCAAATCAGTGGATTAAGACATTTGATGGATTAAGGATTTGAAAGAACTACTTACTGGGTGGTAACTATAGTAGATATGGTGTGGTTGGAGGAAATAGGTCATTGGAGGGGTATGCCTTTAGGATTTGTATTTTGTCCCTGACAGCTCCCCCTGCATCCTTCTCTCTCCTCTCTCTCTCTCTCTGATTCCTGGCTGCCATGATTAAACAGCAAAATTCTCCACCACACACTTCCACCATGATGTTCTACCTCAACTTAGGCCCACAGCCATGGAGTCGGCTGACCATGGACTGAACCTCTCATACTGTGAGCTCAAAATAAATTTTTGCTCCTCTAATCAGTTCTTTTCAGGTATTTTGGTCATAGAAATGAAAAGCTAACTAACACTAATCCTTAAATAAAAAATTTTATTCTCCTGTCTTCTCTTCTCACCCCCAGAAATCGTTCTTTCACGTTTTGTGATGGAATGGCTAATACTTTTTAAACTTTTCCTCACTTCCAAGAAGTTCTATAAAAAAAATAAGATCTCAACTTTAATAATATTCCAGCTCCAAGAGGAACTTTTCATCTTAAAAATAAATCAGTGATATAAATTTTAAAAGATGAGACATTAAAAGTGAAATTTTAGTCATTATTTCAATGGTCTATATTCACTTATTCATCCAACAAATATAAATTACCTATTGTACTTTAAAACTAGTTGATACTGATTTTAAAAAATGAATTAGCTATACAAACCCTGACCTCGCACTACTTATATATGTCAATGTGGGTGTGCCTGAGTGCCTAAAGGTACAATCTTGAATTGCATAAGAATGAATATTTCCACTTGCCAAGTAATTTTGGAACCCATTAAAATTTAGGAAATAAAAAAAAATTATTTGAAATTTTGCTAATGTTTTTACCATTTTAAAACACACATTTAGATCATAGTAAGTATTTGTGATAAGGAAGTCACTGAGAGAAAAATCTGATTTGTGGAAGGTGGAAAATCAATCAGAAGGACATTGCTGAGAACGGCAAAGAGAACAGAAGAAATGTGGCTTGAAAGTGGGAGACCAGTGGTCAAGGAGCCATAATTTTGGAAATGAACACAACCAGGTGCTAGTTAATACTCTTCATTTACTTGCAGAATATCAGAATGAATCCTTGGATATCATTATACCTTTTGTAATATTTGTTTTAATTTGCAAACATTTTCTTGGGGAATCAGCATACTGTATGAAATTCTAACACCACTTTTGTATCACTTTGAAGATCAAGAGTGGTAGATTTGAGCTCCTAAACTTAAAAACCTTCAAGGAATTGGTATTAGACTACAAAAACTCTAAGGTTTCTGGTTCTGGAGAGAATGCATTCCACCTAAACCATTCAGTCATAAAACATCACTACAGGATATCCATGACTAATCGAGAGCCTCCTGTCTTCTGAGGAACTGTGATCAGGACTAATATACTGGTCTTCTCTTAGTCCTCTTTCAGAGCCTGCATACTATTCCTGGCTCATCCTACAAGTACCCAAAAGTTTGCTCCTCATTGGTAATGTGCTCCTAAGCGGCAATGCCTTTGCTCTCTTCTCTAGTAAACCCTCAGACCTTTAATACAATGATGTAATCCAGCTATTAATGCTAAAACCCATGAAATTAGGAATTACCTAAGACTCATGATTTTTCCAGAAGCTTTTACATTAAAATGTAACATCTCTGACTCTCGGAGGAATTTCCTTAAGAAAACAGTTCTACTGAAGGCCCATAAGTATCTGCTACCCTGCCTTTGGTAAGTTTGGCCAGGCTAATTATTACAAAACTGAATGTCTTTACAGTACACATTTTATGAACAGAATTATGCATAAAACTCCATAGAACCAGAGAATTTATTATAATAATTTGAACTTAAGCAAAAATGCCTGAGGACAAACTTATGAATGCTGGTCTGCTGGATATTTCATCACTGAACTAAAGTGCTTTGGCCGTCACATATAGGAAGAGCTAAATCAAGAACTGCAACAGTGTTAATTGTCCTAGAGACACAACAATTTTCTCTAGCCTTCCAAGACATCCTTCACTACATGGGGTTACACAAGGAGTTCAAATAAGTCCAAACATGTCATCTTTACCTGGTAAGTTATTCATGGAAAAGTGAGCAAGTACAGAATGACAGGAGATATTTGGATCACTGGGTGCCATTGAAATAAATATCTGTCAGTCATTGGCAATGGCTTTTAAAAACAAGCTGCATTTTACATCATTCAGTATAATAAAGATCACATCACAGCCAACATATTATCAAAGCTCAAAAACAAATAAATGTACAGCACACTTGCCAAAGGCCTTTTCTCAGGTTTTATTATTGCTGACAATAGAGCCAGTGTTGTGAGAAGCATGTTAGTTGGCCAATTCACACATGGCACGCTTTGTTCTCTGCCTGAACCTGCTCCTGCGTGAATTCAGAACTAATGCTGTTTATTTTTGTTGTTATTATTAAACACAATTTGGCACAAATGAACAAATTCTGAACTCACTTACTTTCTGAAATGCTTATGAAATTACTCCAAGATAGTAAGAAAAAAAATTTCAAAATTTCTGTGCAAAGATTAAAACACCTAAGTGACGTGCCACTGACCTTGACAGTTTTTATTGTGGAGAAAGATGCTGGATTCTCAAGAGACACAGGTCTTGCCTAGACACAGGTACACAAGGAGTATGAGACACTGAAGGTCAAGAAGTGCTTGTGATAGATCCAAATCCTCAGCAAATATTGTTCAAGCAACCATTGTGGCCAGTACTCTGTGCTCAGCTCTCTGAGTACATACACATATATACAAGTGGGCTACATCAAAGATAGATGAGACAAATTTAAACATTGTGGAAATGGAGGACAAATGGAGTTGGATCCGTTTTTCTTAGGGGCTTATTCAACCTGTGACACCAGTTTGTCATTTTGGATATGTCTCTTTGCTTTGTGCCTCTATTCCTCATGTTTAGTATACTTTTAACCAAGTTTGGCAGTATCCTCTAAATTAAATTGAACAACATGTTGAGTATCCCCTGTGAAAGAGGATTCACTCAGCCATGTACAGAGATCCATTACTAGTTTTCCAACCAATCCAGTTTTCTTTTCTTCTTCTACTAATGTTCAATATTTATAAGGAGCATCCAAGTGTTTAATGGTGATTCAGGTTATGGTGATTTTACCCAAGCACATGCCATATAGTGGATAGCTTTATGAATATATCAAAAATTTAAATCCTCTTTTTTAATATATCCATATTTTAAAACCTCTCCAAGTTAATGAGATAAATGATCTATCTCTCTGTTGCTACATATCTCATAGCTTCATGCCTCATAGCTAATTCTTCACTGGAAAAGTACTATGATTATTCCATTTAAAGTTGAGGAACTACTGCTATCAAGTGACAATCAAGGTTTGGCTAAAACACACAGTAAACTGCACAAGAAATGGCAAGAGGGTCTGAATTTGTAAAGGCACATTTCCAACCCTTCTGCTGCACTCCAGGCTTGGTCCATGTAGTACAGGGAGCCACAACATGATCAAGATATATGATCCAGTTTTATATTTTAGCTGCTCCCAACTTCTTAGGAAGGTAGCTTGAAAGACTCATTGTAAATATGCATTTCTAATACTTCTGACTGAAACTGAGGGCCAGTAATGCACGATATGCCAGAATCTAGAAGAAATTTCCAATAAGGAAAAGATAGATGGTGCAAAAGGGTCTCTCTGTGATAAACCAGGAGAATCTGGCTGACAGAAAGCAGGCTGTCAGCTCTTTGGCTCAGAAAATGTAAGAGAGGCACTGAGATCATCACTATGCTGTGGGTTGGAAATCTGGGGTTGAGAGAAGGAGTGAAGCCTCTAAAGTACTGAAATTCCTTCACTTCCACCCGTATTTCTGCTTCTCAATGTAGTCAAGACTACAACTTAAAACAAGCAACTGAGGGCAGAGGAAGCGGGTTTGTGGTGGTGACACATTGCATTTGGGGAGGGATAGTCTCTAATAGTAAAATACTGCAAAGATAAAGACAGAAAGAGCCCTAAAAACAGTGTGTTCTACTTTGGACTTTACTGAAAAAGTTTTCCTGCCTCTTGTCCACATTTCAGTTGGCTTAGATTTGAAAGGGAATTCCTATGGCAAGGGATTACAGGATGGGGTTAGTAATACAAAAAGCAAGGCAGGAGCGAGGATGGTAGAACAAAAGCGATTGGCTTTGTTATTTTGCCACGAACCCACCAACCTCATTTGCCATTATAGATCACTTAATCTTCTATTTATCTGCCCTTGTTTGTCTCTGTCTCATTCCCCTTCATTCAAACATACACAGTAAATACAATATGGTTTTGTTCTCTAAATTCTGAAATCAATTTTTTTTTTTAAGTTGGTGGCCTAAGCAAGAATCTTCATGCAAATGTCATATGGAACATGCATACCTCTAAAGGTCCTTTTCAGATTCAGGTAAGGTTTCACTCAAAAAGTAGGTATGATGAACCAGCCCTGTTCACACATTTGTATATTTGTTTTCCTCCTCAGTTGAAAGAAATGTCACTAAAATTTTATTTTTTTTTTCAACGTGAGTGAGATGAGATTGTTTCAAATCATCAGGCCATGTTTAAAATATGATTTTAAGACAAATAAAATATTTAAACCATAAGGCTGGAATGTAAAACAATACCACCAAGATAAAAGAAAATGCTTGTTTATACAGAAAACAGACTTGATATTTTCAATGAGAAAAAGACAACAGCTTTCAAAAGGATTTTAATATCCTTCCAAAGGCCATGTTACAAAAAAAAAAAAAAAGTGTGTGTTTTACCCTTTCTTGTACTCCATATCCAAGCACTAGACTCCTGGAGGTCATATGCAATCTGATTGAGTGGAATCAAAGAAACGGAAAGGGTCACCTACAGAGTCAACAGAAAGTTTCTGTGCTAAGTGGGCCACTGACCAGAGAAGTTTTAGAAGTGCTGCCCAGTTTTTGATCTTTTCTAGGCGGTTAATTTGAAATTTAAAGTCTATGAGCCTCATTAAAATCCACATGTTTCAAGGGTCTCTGTAGCAGGATTCACTGACACAAAATCTGCCCAAGATCAAGGACTCATCCCCTTTAATTGAGTAGTAATGAGGCTGCTTTGGGCATGGGTATTCCATGTTCAGAAAACACAATGGTGAGTTAGTTGAGCTCACAGCAAGTTTAAGTATTTTGGTAATCATGTAAAGGTGTACCAGAGGTAAGAGATGGAAAAGATGACAGGAATTCTCAAATTTTAATTTTTCAAGTATTATAGAGAATGGCATGCATGCATTTATTCACTACAATAAATAATTTACTGAGCATCAACTCTGCTAAGACTAAGTTGGCATATGAGTAGAATTCCTGTCCTTTGCACATTTATGTACTTATATACAAACAGTAACAAGTAAGTTACTATGAAACAAAGAGAAATAGCAGGTCTCCCTGCTTGCTCTGATGCCAAAACAGAACTTGAAGTATGTTTTGCAATACTCGATACTAAACTAAAGCATGAATGTCAGATCACAATTTTGCAGGAGGAAAAACACTCAAAAGTCATTCCTAACGGTGAAGGAGTGGTGTCATGAGCATAGAGAGTGGGGAATGTGTTCTTAATACTTACTCTAACTATTTACGTGTATTTCTCCTAAATATATAGACTTTACAGCAGACCCAGCAACAATAATGAGCTTCAGGAAGCAAGTGAGTTTGCAAATGGTGCAGGACCTTTTGCATGTCTCACCACATGGAGGGCATTTTCTTTACAATTCACACTGGCTTAAGCTTAAAAGTCTACTGTGTTTTAAAAATGTTCAAGACAGTCAGTGAAGGTGTTGGACTGAATTCCAAGTCTAATATTCCCCTGCTTTGTGAGCTTCTAACGTTCCACGACTTTTGTGATCTTTATTCCTGGTTTCCATTCTCCAAGTAGGCAAGACGGGTTTTTATTTGCATTCATCTGGACAATGTGTGTGCTTTAAAATTTCCATACCTCTACGACTGCTTGTGAACTGTGAAGCGAAGCGTCTGGAAGCTCTAGCAGTACCTGAACTTAACAGAAGAGTCGTGCTTCTCGTTGGAAATGAAGAAAAGCTTCCAATAAAGATCAGAGGGTAAATGGGGTGATTTTGAAACTTAACAGGTCTTCTTATTACAAATTCCTTGGGAAAGAGAAGGGCCTGGGGAAGTGGAGAAATGGGGGGAAGGGCAGAAATATGCCAAGGAGGAGGAGGGAAAAAAATCGAACCTATTCAAATTCTACAAAATCAGAATATAAAGAGCAAAACTAGCCATCACTGGCCTTGCTCAAATTCCATTCTGAGACTTACTCATCAATATTCAGCATTTTTTTGCGATTATTTTACAGACATGATGTCATTGTTTCAGTGTTTTACTAATCACCAATGACACAATTGCCAGAGAGTAAAGTTATAATGTCGTGATGTCATGAGAGGAAAATGTTGACTGTCAAATTGTGGTGTTGGCGGGAAGGGATGAGGTTCAGATTAAGGTCAAGGCATTTGGCTTGAATTGTTTTGGTGAAACAAATCTAGACTTTTTTTGGGGGGGAGTTCTATACCCTAGAACCATATTTAAGAGGTCGTCATTTTATTATTTTAAAAACACATAAAGTTTAAGCTTCTGACATGGGAATCTTAGGGAAAGTGAATAAAACCCCAGACATTCCAACAAAAACAACCTTCTTCTTTTTGACCACTCCAGGCTCAGACATTCCTTGAGTTTCTTACCACAAAGCAGACCAGGCTGGCAAATGAGCCAGCGGGCTCTCCATCCTCCTGTGCAGTGTCCTACAACAGCTGCTCCCACAGGCACACTTCCCCAGGGGTGATGGATGTGCCCTCTGCCCAGGGAAGACCCAGGCAGATGCAGATGTTTCTCCATGAAGAGGTGATATGCATTTGTGATCTGAGGCTCAAAGTGCAGCTGCCAGTGGCAGTGTGATAAATGGAGGCCAAGCCTGTGAACATTCTTGGCCTTGCCATAGGGGACCTGGGGTGTGTAAGCCCCAAGCTCTTGATATGGACCCTTGCTTAATTGTTCTTCTCTTCTCTTCCTTCATCCAAAACCCCAGTTCTCCTTTCAATTTATCATCTACTCACCTTATTTCATCTTCTGCCATAGCTGATCTAATTATGAGCCTGATCAAGGACAGATGTTTACTCCCCCCATAGGGAGGCAATTCAGACTCTACTCTTCTGTAGCTTTCCAAATGGGACTTCTTTAAATTAATTTATATTTGGAAAGGTAGGGGAACTAACACAAAATCATAGACCCAGAAGAAAAATAGATACCCTGAACTCTTGCATGAAAAGAAATGACACGGACTCATTGAGAAGTCTTTCTTCCAGTGTTTCTTAATCCCAGCACTGCAGACCATAAGCGGATTTCATTAAATTGTACATTCTGTGAATTCATCAGCAGAAAAGGTCAGAATAATTAAGAATATTACAGATTGAAGGAGGTAAGTGACTGGGAACTCGGTTGTTCTGAATGCTGAATATCTCCTTTACTCAAAGAAATTCTCTGAAATCAGGCAAACTCCAAATCTAAAGAGACTTATGCCTCAGGAAATCCCTCCCCTGAGATGTGTGTAATTTTAACAGCAGGTACATGGTGCTATGTCTGGTGGGACGTGTACCTGAAAACAGAATTGTTTAAAACTCCCTCATACCACCAACTAGATCCACTGTGAAGAGTTATAAAAGTACACAGTGAAAAGTCTCTGATAATTAACTAAAAAGAATAGATTGGAACAATACTATACATTCCTCAAACTTCACACAGCTAACAGGAACATGCTTTAGATAATCATGGCATTTTTAAGCAAATTAGATTAAAAGAGGTCAAGATATGACTTTATTTGTTTAAAAATATAATTTAATTTGCTTAAAAATTAAAAATAGGATTCTGAATATAATGAGGCAAAAAGAAAATTTTAATTAAAGGAACAATCTAGATATAATAAAGTCATTTTTACAAAAACATAAATTTCACATTCCAAAAGAATGGGAAAATAATTTGAATTATTAGTGTTAGTTTAGGGCAAAACTTATTTTATTATTTAGAAGCACTGAAGTAGAATGCTTATAGAATTTGTAAAAAAAAAAAAAAGAAAGAAAAGAAAAAAGAAAGAAAGAAAGAAAAAGAAAAAAATAGGATATATGAGTACAAAGTTAACCATTTGACTGAAGTGGGGGCTGTGGGCTTCATTTTGCCACCCTTTTTTCTATGACCCAAGGTGGTTCTTATAGAATTGAGATTTTTGTGTCTCTAGTACTTTCTTACAGATGACTTCTAAATTTACTTTCTGTGTAGAGATTTTCTTAGTTGTTTTAGTCTATAATATGCATGTTTCTACAGAGATGTGTCATAATCTTTAACAGGAATGTCCTATTGTAAGGCAAGGGGGACATAATTGCTAATACAAAATATAAATGGTATCAATAGTCTCATTAATCAGAATAAATAATATGGGATATTTAAAAAGTCAAACTTAATGTAAAAATGTATGATTTTTAAAAATGTCCCAAATTTAAAGAAAAGCAGGATCCTCTGGGCCTGTCCTGAGAAATGAACATTATTGTATCAGGCACCTGGATGGTGCTATTGCACAAGATGGTGAATATAAATAATGATAATATAATTTATATTTCAAAAAGTTGCAGGAAAGGAAAGTGCAGGTTTTCATCATAAGAAATAGTAAACATTTGAGGAGGTAGGTATGCTTACCCTGATTTGAACATTGCACAATCTGTACATGTATCAAAACATCACTTGGAATCCCACAAATAGGTATGATCTTTATGCTTTTATGCTCAAAGATAAAACTTTGAGAAGGACTCATCTAATGCAGAATAACTTGCTTAATTTATCTGTGTTTGTGCTTGTGCTTGTGTGTGTCCTAGCACTCTCCACTTCTAGATTAGGTACTCTAATGATATCATATGTTTTAGAAAGGGATGGCTGGAGAAAGTTATCGTAATATTGACAGATGCCTTTGTATTTACGATCATATGCTGTCACTTTTATAATAGTATCTCAGGAGACATTTTTGCTCATTAGATATTCAAAGTTTACATGTAGATAGTGACATGACTTGTTTCCTTGAAATGAAATAATTGTTCTTATGAGAGAAAGAGGGAGACAGAGAGAACCCACCCCTCAGCCTCCTGCATTCATTGACCACTTGTTAATTCAGAATATTATTGCTTAATTGTCAGTAGGCTAGGACATTATCAAACTATTATCATGAAGCATAATGCAATGCTTTTGCATTCTACACAAATGATTATGATCTAAGAAATTAGAAGGAGTGAAGAAGGGAAGGAAGGAAGAATTTTTTAAAAAGCATTAAAATACATTTTAAAAGAAGAAAAAATTCGCAAACTTCTCTTTATTTATTAGGTAGTCCTGGGGATTGAATCCAGGGGATGCTATACCAGTAAGATACACTCCTAGTCTTTTTTATTTTTTATTTTGAGATAGGATCTTGAACTTGGTATCTTCCTGCCTCAGCCTCCCAAGTTGCTCTTTCAGGTATCTTGGATTATAGGTATGTGCCAGCATGCTGGGCTATAAATGTTATTGACATTATTTCCTAATGTCCTTTTAATACCCAATAAGAAAGGTTTACATATAAAACAACCCAATAAAAATAACTTATCCAAGACATGTGAGTTTCCAATCAATCTATATCCTGAGATAATATAGGGCTTGTACCAAATAAGAATTGCAGTTAAGGAAAATTTGGCTCTGTTTTTACTGCTTCATTAATAACTCTAGTTATTAAATAGTCTTGACCTTCATGGAACCCGAGTGTCATTCATATTGCTCTAAGAGAAATGAACTTGGAAATAAATTTCTTTCATCAAAATTTCCATTTCAAGTTCAGGTCATCTAGAAAATGTTAATGCAAAGAGCTCACAAGCTCAGCAATGGTTTTGAAAATTCTCACTTGATGATAATGTTACAAAAACCAAAGGCTTTGACTAACCAATAGCTAACTTTCAAATATTTTAATTTCACAAATGTTTAAAGCTCAGAAACACAAAGTTATAAGCAAGGCAGATTGTTCCAGTAACTGAAGGATACAAAGAAATGGCCCAAGTGGGGTAAATCAAAAGCAAAGTCATTCGAAAACACACATTAGTTGGTTTGCTTATATCAGACACCCAAGATCCTCTGCTCTTTCCTTCTGCCTCCCAGGCCTATGTTATATCCCTAGCTTTGTGAGCAGCCTGTGGAATGAGCTCTGAAAACTTTGTTCAGACAAAGGATCATTTTTCAAATACCATGTACATTTGAAACACGTGCAGCAAATGCCAGCTTGTTAAGCAGAGATGGGGAGGAGAGGGCATGGCTGCACTTAGAGACCCGGGGAAGGGATTGAAGAAGAACGGAATCTCATACATGGGCTTCTTGTCCAAGAATCACATTAGGTTGAGATGGTAGATGGAAAATGTCTTTGCTGGTAAGTCCAACATGCCTCTTAACAGGTGAAAGTTAATGCCACCTGTGGCTATATGTTTTTCTCTGATGCATAACTCTGGGTGATTTTATGAAGACACAGACATTGAAATGGGTGTGCGTACAAATTCCAGTGATTGTTATGAAAGGTCACCATCCAAACCAGAGTCTCTTTCATCAGCAGTTCTGTATGATGATGGAGACAACCTAAGATGGAGTGGGGAATTTTGAAATTATAGTCATAGAATTCTAATTATACTATTTATTAAATGTCTATTTTTGGACACTTTTTTTTTTCAGCTCCATGAATATTTTCTCCCTCATTAAAAGAAAATAATTCTTGTAAGATTTTGCCTAAGCCTAAAACTGGGTTGATAATGTAAAATTACATAGCTCATGTCTTTCTTCGCTCTGAGGTGCCCTCACTGGTTTGAATGATTTAAAGTTCCTTAGAAAAGACTGGGTCTTCAATTTGTTTCATCTGCAGAGTAAAAATAGAATCATTACTAGAGGAATGGGAGCACTGGGATGACGTCTTTAAGAAAACAAGAGACAGCTAACAAGTAAGGACAGGGTTTCTGCTGCTACTCAACATGTTTTACTTTAGGATATGCAAAGATACTAAATTCAAAAGAAACCTGGTTTTTTCACTTGTAGTATTAGGGATTTTATTTTAAACATGTTATCATTGCTGACAGGTCTGTGATGAAATAAGAATATTACTTATGTACCACATTTATTGATACATGTCACAGATTTCTGAAAATAGATACCCAGAAACTTAAAATTTCTTTCCTATTTTTCACTGTATGTAAGACTATAATCTGCAACCAAGAATATGAATTTATAACATATAATATTCACATGAAAACATTCTATCAAAGAACTTTATGTAAAAAGAGGAAACTGGAAATCTATTCTGTCTTTAGTGTTGACAAAATAAATTTATCTTGTATGAAATAATATTGTGCATGAATTACAAACTATAAAATTTTCTGTGCCAATAATATCTGATCTTTGTACAAAAAAGTTCAATAGGCAATATAAGCACAGTAATTTTAAATATGTAAAACAAGCCTGTGAAGAAATGCACCAAATTATTCAAATTATTCTCCTTGAGTGGTTAAACTATGCAGAACATTTATGTTTCTCATGATTATAAAAATTATAAGTGGAGAAACTTAAATTTTAGAAGAAAAATAAGAAACACAGTGATTGTTTTGGGTGTAGCTCAGTGGTAGAGCACTTAACGGGCATGTTCAAGGTCCTAGGTTCCATTATTCTCAGCACTCCCCACTACCAAAATAAAACAGTCTGTAGAAATTTCAAGTTTCAAAAACTATATCCAATTATAACAAAAATAAAATCATTTCATATAAGACTAGTGAAAGCCAGAAAAATTAAAATATTGTCCTTATTTTATATTTCTTATTAACAAACAGGTTATCAAGGCATGTGGTGTTATCTGAGCACCAATTTCATCTGAGTTTTGATTCATGTTAAATTATGAAAATATGACAGTAGTACTATCAAGGAACACAATTTGACAAAAAAAAAACATTGCTTTTAAAAATCTGTCTTTTACTACAGATCCATGAATCAAGAAACATCACAGTTGTGAAACAGACAGGAGATTTGAGGAGCTGAACAGAGTGGGTGTTTTGTAGGCAAAAAAATTCTGAGAAAAGTAGACATGTGGAACAAAGAGTACACTGGTTGTTTCAAAGTTGCTTTCCTAATAGGGAAAAAACAGCAGGCTTCTTTATGCGGGCTTCGTCAGATTGCACGCCTTCTGATTGATTGATGTGAATCTCCTGGGTTTTTGTTTGTTTGTTTTTTATTTACTCTTCATTGTCCCATTTTACAGTTCCATTTGATTATGTGGCATCTTCCACTAGTGACTCCATTCTCTGTTAGTCTAGTCCATTGGGCCTAGTGTAGGAGCTGTCTAAAACTATGGCCTCCCATAAAATTCGTATAACCACAGTACCTAAGTCACTCTAATGAAAGCAAACTCCTAATGGAGCATTAGCAGCTATTCAGACTTATCCCCATAATAAGTTCCAGCTGAGTCTGGAGAGTCCCAGTCCTCTATATATCCATTATAAACTTTGTTTGGAATTGATGCTATCTGTATCATTTAGACCAAAAAAAAAAAAAAAAAAAAAACTGACTTTGGAAAAAGAATCATGTCATCTCCTCTGGATTTGAATCCCAGAGAGGATAAGATGGGTACCAGGAGTACAGCCATCAGGAACTAAGAGGATCAGGAACTAAGAGGATACTCGTAACTGCCTATGGAATCCGTACCTCAAGGAGAAAGAAGTCTAGCTACCTGAAATCTCCAACCTTAGTTGTCTTATATTCTCTCTCAGTCTATCTCTCTTCCTTATAGACTCCTTTAATCCTCCTCTTAGGGATCTCACTACATCATATTTTATAGATCAAGAATGGCTTTAAAGTATGCACACAGCATTCTTCCAACTTACTTTGCATTAAGTCCCTGACATTTGGCATTTTTTACGACAGATATCCTAAGTTTATGTTACACATATAGAGTTAGTTTAAAGATCTGGAATGGATTTGCTAACATCCAAATTTATGTGTTGATACTTATTTTTAGTAGCTGTTAAATCTACCCTATAGTTTCAATTTAATTTACCTCTGTATGCCTTTTTCTTCATAAAGATACATCAGGTTCTGGGAGACAAGGTCCTAAGGGCAGGAGCTAGGTTTTACACTTTTCTTGTTCCCCTATGTTTAACTTGATCTCAGAAAGTTAGAAGCAGTCATCCAGTCTTACATCAAACCCCTATTCACACCTCCTAGGTGATGTTCCAAGTGCTCTGGACCATGAGGAACAAGACAGAATTTGAGATTTTCCAGAACTTGAATTTTTATGAGAGGAGATTGATTTTAAGACAAAGAGGCAGGGAATATAGTCAATATTTCTTGGCGCTATACTGAGATGTGAGTAGGGTGATGTAAGAGTGAGTATGACTGTGTGGCTGGCCACCCAAGATTAGAAAGAACTCTTGGAAGAGTTTAGGTAAATATGACGAAATAGCGATGGATAGCAGGGTCCTCCCACATATGGATCATTGTGAAGCCCATGTCAGGCAGATGGGAGAGTTAGTGCAAAGTCCCAAAGATGAGAAAGGGCTCAGAGTAGTTGAAAAGCAGAAGTAAAAAACCATTGTGCCTAGAGCTTATTGGGGGAAAAGTAAACTGCTATGAGATGAGACCAGAGATATAGGTACAATAGAGCCCAAGCAGTGTTTTGTAAAGATGTATTTTGAGTCTCTTAAAATTCCTTTTTCTAATATTAACTAACTTTTGAACTTTGGAAAATAGAGATACTATCCACAAGATTTGATTTCCCCATCTTGAAATTAGTAATATCTATCTCACAAAATCTGCAGGTTCAATAACACAAAATATATGCATATATGTGAATGTCACAAAGTTCCTTACACTTGCTAGAAGTTCACTTGTTCAATTGGAATTTTGTACGATAGTGAGGTATTTCTCAACACCTGTAAAGTAAGTAGAATAGCATGACCTTAATATAAAAAAAGAAAAAAATTGCATTCAAAGATGAACTACATAGCTTTGAAAGATGGAGCGTAATGATAAAAATAGAGTAAGAGGTAGACCTATTGGACTTGGGAACGTTAGGAAATGGGTGAGCAAATTGCTTTCCTCTGTTTAAGAGCTACAAACAATAAAAAATAAAATAAACCAAAAGAATATTTGTATACAGAAGGTAGAAAAGAAAAGGTATTAATTTCTTTTTAATTGTCCCCTCAACAGAATGGCCCAGAAAGTACAAGTCTTTGTAATCATGAAATATTTGTTAATATAGTCATCTGTGAAAACTCTGATTTGGAGGAACAAAGGAGTTCTCACACAAATTATGAACACAAGTATAAATTAGTAACTTTCAAATTTTAGTTCTTCTCTTTTATACTAGAGAGGAAATATTCTTAAGGCAAGCATCAGTGACCGGTTGGATTTCCACCAACATTTTTCTGGCTTACCAGGATTGCCTTTGTTAGTAAAGAAAATTCCCCAGCAAGACAGAGATCAATGAACATCCAGGACCAGCCCATCCTAGTAAACCCCACAAAGCTATGGATCCCAGGCTGCTGCAAACCTCAGATTCTTAACATCACGTTAAGATGTTGCATCATCTTACTGTGAATCTTTTGACTTGAACATAAAAGGTTTTTATGGTACTGCATTGGTAGAGACAGGTGTGTAGTAACCCCCAAAGCCCCAGCAACTTGAGTATTAGAAGACACAGAAGGGCAGTCTCTTTAGCCTCCTATAGAGTTAGTAAAGAACCTCACTATGTGAAATAATGTCCAGGAAAATTCCAGCAAAGAAGATGAGAAAACTATCCCAATCAAATATTATATTTATTATATTATATTATATTATATTATATAGAAATCAGAGCATCCTCAGCCTTAGTGATTATTTCTTGTCTGTAGACCTCATCTTCTCATTTGGAAAATGAAGAGAGAGGCTGTATCTTCACTGAGATTTCTTCCACCCTGTACCCTCTGTTTTTACAAAATGAGGCAGACACACATAAAGAGGTTCTTTTGATATTTGTGACCTATAATGCTTTTTGTTTTCGCTTGTTTCAAACTTCAGAGAAACAAAAGGACATCCACAATATGTTTTAAGGCTTCTGAATAAGGTTATGCTACAAACACTATCATTGTTATGGTCAAAAGGAAGATTTTACTGAGAAAATTTGATTTGATTCTACTGATCCCAAAACTTTGTCTTTAAACTTTTTTTTTTTTTTTTTAGTACTAGGAATTGAACCCAGAGCTATTCAACCACTGAGCTACATCCCAAGTCCATTTTATTTATTTATTTATTTATTTTTAAGATGATCTCACTAAGTTGCTTAGGGCCTCACTAAGTTGCAGAGGCTGACTTTGAATTTGTGATCTCCTCCTATGCCTCAGCCTCCTGAGTCACTGGGATTACAGGTGTGCCTCACTGCACCTGGTACCTTAGCTAACTAATGTCTGAAATTGTGGCAGGATAAAATTTTTGTTTATTTTGGTAGCTGTTGACTTAATGTTTAATGCATTTACAATGCATTCGATTTTTCAAGTTGCTCTTCTATTACAAATATTAAGATTCTTTTGTAATTCTAATTATAAAAAGCTATGTTATAAAATTCATAATTTAATATCATATAAGTACTTTATTTTACACATTTGAAGTGAACTTATTGGATATATGAGAAACATAAGAAATATTTCAAGACACCACATATTTTACATATATTTAGACAGTAAGAGAAAATGAAGCATATTTCATTCAACTCATCCAGTGGAGGTTATCAGAATGAGAAGCCTGGTGGATATTAATTTACACTTCTTCTGTTTTTATGCATACAAAAATGCATAAAAATGTAGAACATATTCTACAAATATGTTCATGTTGTCATATAACTTTTTTTGTACTTAAACATTTGTCATGAAAAGATTGCCTTTATCCATGGCCCTTTTAAATAGCCACAGAGTAATACATCATATGGATATACAACAATGATTGAATTTATTCAATGGATTAGTTAAATTTTTCCATTTGTTCTGATGAACAAGATTGACTGGACACCCGTGGATATACCATTGCATACATGAGTTAGTACTTCTGTATGATTATCGTCAAGAACTGAAATTTCTGAATAAGAAGATTGGTCAATTTTTATTTTATTTAACTTATTTAAATAACCCTTCAAAGGAGTCACACTAATTACAGTGCTACCCACACAGTGTTTTTCCCTGTTTCTCCATACACTTAACAAGCTGGAGCATTACAATCATTCTATTGACTTGTTTGTTTTGAAAATGTGATTAAAAACTAAAATTCCATTGTTTTAATTGACTATTGTCTAATTAAAATGGATACCTTTATATACCTTATTCATTTTGTATTTTTCTTTTATAAATTTCTATTAGTTGCTTCTACATATTGTACCTCCCTTTTTCTATTGAGTTGTCTTTCTCATTGGTAGTTGCTATTTTGTATTAGGAATATGAATCATGTCTATTTCTGTGTTGTCAATATTGTTTCCAGAGTGTCCTTATGTTTTCACATTATTTGGGGTATTTTATCCTAACCATATGTTCTTATATTTGATGTAGATAAATCTGTCTTCTCCTTGAAATCTCTCCTTCTGAAGACTATCCATAGGCCAGGCTCATAAACATATTTTCCTGTGTTTTCTTCTGTCATATTCCCAATTCCATCTGCAGAACATTTAAATCCAAGATGCAGAAAACTTAGCAGTTTAACTTCTGGATTCTATTTTAACAACAATGCCTCTGTATACACCTTCAGTATCCTCAAACTGACACCCGCAAAGTCCTGGAAGCTTGAAGTGTTTCCCAGCCACCTGGTTCCCTTTTTGGAGCCCAAGCATATCTTTCAGGATCTGCTCAGAGCATTCAGGCCTCCTTTCCCAGGGTGCTATTGACCCATCTCCATGTTGTCTGAGGACAGACCAAGGGAATTGGCTGGAGAACCTGGCAGTAAGGATTGATAAATGCTGGCATACAATTCTCAAACCAATATAATGTAATGTGGATCTCTTTCCACCTCCCAATGTGGAATCTCTTTCCACATCCAAAGATTGTTACCACTCTGTCATTAATAACAGTCTCCCTCTCTCTGCTTAACAATACATAAAAGAGGAGAGGTGATGTCAGAGACAAATTATACAGTAAAGATGGAATAAGTGACCTCATGTAGATGGGGCAGGAGTATCATTATTCAGAAGTGTTTACAAAGAGAAAGCGTAGTTCCATTCTTAATGTATCTATAGTTGCATCTACCTTCAGAAGTAATAGAACCACAATTGTGATTTTTAACTGGATAGGAGTTGACTTGTTCAACAGCATGTGTTTTCTGGTGAATTTTCTCTCTAATGAGTCGTAGATGCCACAAAATGATATGAATAACATGCTGTATTATTTTTCTCTCATTTATATATTTCTTGTCCCCTTGGTAATTTTTCAGCACCATACACTATTGTTAGCAAGCTCTTCGAGTTTGAGTGTCTCAATTCAGGTTTTAGATCATTTAAAGTTCCACTAGATCTGCTGCAGCTGTCAAAGGAAATGCCCTAGTTGCTATTCTGGGGCAATCTTTGGTGTTTCTCTTCAATCCTTATTATCTGTAAAATCTCTAAATAAGTTCTATAAATGTAACTTTCAGCTGCTTTTACCAAGAATGACTTGGATTAGAAGGTTTTAAGGTCATCAATTTTTATTTAAAACTAACTCATACTACAACTCATGGGATGCAACCATAATTTCATCTGTTTTTAAAAAGGAAGCTCAACGTTTTGCTAAATGTTATAATATATCATAAAGTTCAGCAGGTAGAATGCTTAGGTTTCTTCTTTCATATATGCATTGCATACATATGCACTTGTACACACATATATAGGTAAAAGATATATTATATACCTTTTTGCATTTATACTCCCAAATCTGATAGACTCACATATATTTCTATTAAATAGATTCTAACTTAGAGTAGTCAAAAAGACTATTACATTCCTTGCACCTCTCACTTCTCTAGTTCCTATTAGAACATTATGTTTTCAACCTTTTAACTTGGAAGAAATGCAGGGGTTGTCAAAAAAAGACATTTTATTTTAGTTGATTATAATAAATAATGTTTTGAAAGAGTAATAATAATTTTAATAATGTTTAATATGTGTCAGGCATTGAACTAATCATTAGTCCATTCATTTTTATTTCATAATAACTCTGTGTTCTAGACACTATTTACCCTATGCTGCAATGAGGAAACAAGCAGGATTCTAAGACTTCAAGGAAGAGCAAGACAGGGAAGAGTTCTATGATATGTACAGAGACCCTAATCACAGCTACCTACACAAAGGAGGCATAAGATTCTCAGTAACCGAAAATAGTTATATGTTTAGGGAAATATAGAAAGTAGATGGCTAGAGAAATATGACAATGAGCTAGAAACAGAAATCTAGGCAGGCTAATAACAGCACATCTCTATGTGGAACCCAGCAGGCACTCCGAGGACAGCAACAGATAACACGTGATATATGAAATCTAGGGCTAGCATCAGCTTGTAGTGTTGAAGTTCATGGCCATGGGCCCAATTCTTGTTTGGAGACATGGAAAACACTGTGGTGTGCTAGGTAAATAATAAGAAAAGGGACTCAGCTGGTGGGAGCAGGTGGGTGCGGAAGAGGTTGGTATAAGGAAGATAAGCTAGGGACCCAGTTCCCACAGTAATAATAACAACACAAGGGTTTACTTGCGCAAGCATTCATAAAACATTTTTGGCATGAATGTTGTACTTGATCTTTGTATCATCCATATGAAGTGAGGTTTATGACTTTCTTTCTACAAACGGAAAAACTGAATCTCAAAAAGTTTAACACATAGCTAGTAAATGGTGAAATTTTCTGTGAAAAACCAAGGTTTCAAAATCATCTGTCTTAAATTAACTTTGTGTTAGTTCTTTCATCTCACCTATTAGAAACTATTTTAAGGTCAAATCTTGTCATATTCATCTAGAATAATATCTAACTCAGGATGAGTGGTACTTAATAAAATATACCCTTTCCTTCTATCTATGTTGGGGGAACTGAGTGAACCAGATAAATGCAGATTAAAAATATCACCTTCCCTGCTGCCACAGTATGGATTAAGGAACATATTGTTCCTCTAGTTGAATTTTCCCACCTATTCAGGCCCAAATAATCACAGACTTTCCCCAAAAGATAAATAGAATATTTAAAAGAGGAGGAAAAATTGGAGTTAGGCCATTTGCTAAGTCATTTCAAGTAAATAGGAGAACAAGAAAGGTCACAAATTACCAAGATGGAAGTTTCTCCTGTGGGAACCAAGAAAATGGAAAGCAGATCATCTCTCCCCCAAAATTCCTGGCTTTCAATTAGCACTTGCTGTTTGTTGTCCACATAATGAATAGATGGCTGCTGATGCCCACCTACTTTTTAGGATCATTTTGCAATTCACTATATCAATCTCAAATTTCTTGATTTTTATCATATTTTTGATGCTTTCCCTCAAAACCCTACCTCTTTACTGCCTGTTCTTGAGGATACATTAAAATTTTATTATTTTGTAGTCCTGTTCAGATGATCAGGAATAAAAAGAATGTACATTGGTGGGCCATTGATAATAGATCTCACTGGGTATTATATGGGATAAATGAAATTATCAACGATTTAAGGCTAGGTAATTATGAAAGAATAACTACTTTTTGTTTTACTGCTTACCAAGGAAGTTTTATTTTCAATATCTAATTTAACTTCCGCAGTAATTTTGAATATTTGATATTGTAACATCATCTTTATATAAAGAGAGTATCTGGAGAAGATTATGCTAAGTGAAGTTAGCCAATCCCCCCAAAAAACAAATGCTGAATGTTTTCTTTGATATAAGGAGGCTGATTCATAATGGGGTATGGAGGGGGAGCATGGGAGGAATAGACAAAGTCTAGATAGGGCAGGGGATTAGCAAGGATGGTGGAATGTGATGATCATTATTATCTAAAGTAGATGTATATAGACATGAATTGGTGTGAATATATTTTGGATACAACCATAGATATGAAAAATTGTGCTCTATATGTTTAATAAGAATTGTAATTCATTCTGCTGTCATATGTAAATAAAAAATAAATTTTAAAAAAAGAATTTTATTTTTCTATTTAGTTTTTTGTTTGTTTATTTGTTTGTTTTCTTTCTTCCTTTCCTGCCACAGGAGAATTAATTTGGGTGCTAAAGTATAAGCAAATTTTAAAAAAAAAGCTAATAATGTGATTCAAGCTTTAAAAAGACTGTTTGCTTTCATCCCACAGAGTATTTGAAGATAACATGAGTAAAGACTTGGAATTACAGTTGGTCTGAGTTTCTTTAGTGTTCCAACACTGTTCCAGGTCTGGGTGTCCTGGGGCACTGCTCTAGAAGAACTCCCCTACTTCTTGCCCCACTCTCCTGCATTACATTCATTACATTGAATTCCTAGGTCAAAAGTCGTACTGGCCAATAAATCTTATTTTGTACTGTCATTCTCACATACACCATTATCTATTTTCTTCAATTATCAGCTCATGTTATGTGTTCCTTTATTTTTTTTTCCGCATGCTCAGCTGAATATATACAGGAATAGCCTTTAGTTCTGTTCTTCTGGCAAAAGCTAACTCTTCCTGTGATATCAGGAACATTTTTTCCTCTAATAGCTCCACAGAGATGTCTCCAACTCTGATTAGTGCTCAGACAAGGTGGGTTGGACAGAAACCACATGATGCCCACCTCACTGCCATTTTTTATATATATATAATTCATATAAAAGACTTTGATTTTTCAAATTCATTGCCTTTTCTCTATTTTTTCTAGAACATTTCTTCAAGTATTCAATTGTATAGCAAAAAGTAGAAATAATTCCATTTGCAATTTCCTTGACTCCGATTCATGTGTGCTAATAAAGTTGTGGTGACAGCTTTCATAAACTCACGGATAAACATTTTATACTTTTTAAATACTTCAAAGAAATGTCAACATGTTTATTCAGCATGTGTAGTTTAATAAAATATTGCCTCACACAGTTTATTTTGTTAAGTTTCTAGCAAGTTATATTAAAAATACTGGGAAATTTAAACAAAGGATTCTACTTCTATCCAAACACACATGGAAATTTATTATAATTAACCAAGCTGATTTGAACTTATGTGATGAAGAAGAGAGTATGTTTAATGTGTAACCATAGCCATTATCTCCAAGCAAATTTACTACAAAATTTACTTTTTATCCTCATAAGCAGAGGCTTGGAGAAAAAAGAAATTTCTGAAGTTCCAACCTCCTACCTGGAAAGAAATGCTTTCTACATGCTTTAGAGAAGTAGATTACATTCTTTTGAGAACCATTTGAAATTGGAAATGTGCATCTCACATTAAGTCAGTTTAATTTTTTGTAACTTCTGACAAGTGTTCACAGTTTGCCTTCCAAGACAAACCAAGTCCATCATGTCTTCAATATAATGGAACTTTAGATACTTAAAGGGCAGTGATAATGTCTACTGTGAGACTTCTTTTGTCTTAGCCCAACAGCCCTGCTATATTTAGTGTTCCCCACGTGTTGACTGTGATTTCTACATCCTGCATAGTCACTATAAATAGTTCTTTGAGAGAGTGCTGCCCAAAATTGAACACTGTACCCTAGATCTGGCCAGGGCTGAAAACAGTGCTTTGAGATTTTCTTGTTCTAGAACTCACAGTGGATTAGCATAGTCATAGATTTTTATTTGAAATTGGAAGTAAAATCTCTGGTTTAAAGAGATGGCATCACAGGGATTGTTTTAAAGTCTATGAGTAACTGAAAACCCTAGGGATGCTTTGCCATCCTCCTTCCCCAACACATACACACACACACACACACACACACACACACACACACGAACTGCTGGACAACATTTTTTCCCATTTTATACATAAATAACAAATTTTGAAGCTAAATTCAAGACTTAAATTCTGCTTACTAATTCTGTCCAGTGCTCTGCTCCTTCGTATACATTCAGTATTCTATGTCTGCTAGTTCCACATCCTTGTATCAATCAACCTTGGATCAAAAATATTGTTAAAATTTTTTTATCAAAAATTTTGTTAAAAAATTGCAATATCTGCTCTGAGCATGCACAGACTTTTTTCTTGCCATTATCACCTAAACAATACAGTATAAGAACCATTTATATGGCTTTTAATTTTGTATTGTATACTATGAGTAATATAGAAATGATTGGAAGTATATGTGAGAATGTGCATAGGGCCTACACAAATATTACACCATTTTACCTAAGTCTCTTGTGCAATCTCAGGTTTTAGTATCTAACAGAGTCCTGGGACCAATTCCCTCCGCATACTGGACAGCTATACTCAATTCTAGTCCCTCTGGTACTAGTTATTATCCAACTTGCATAAAGTAAAGTAACAAATATTTTATAGCCTAAACAAACAGTTCACCAAGCACTCTCCATTCACTGAGATCATAGATTAATATGGATCTCACTAAAATTTAAGATACTATAAAGAATCCCATCTGACAAAGGTATTCTATGGGTGTGGTTTAAATAGTTTCAGTTTGCTGTGGTTTGGATCTTGAGTGTCTTCCAAAGATGCTGAAGTTAAAGTCTTTTCCCCATAGGGTATGCTATTGGAAGGTGATGAAACCTTTTTAAGATTTGAGAGGTTCCTTTTTAAGGGAGAGCTCTTTAGGTCATTGGGACATGCCCTTGATGGCTACTGGGGAACTCCGGTCTCTGCTTCTTTCTCTTTTGATCCATGATATAACTGAGGACTTTTGCTCTGCCACATGTTTGCATTCTGATATGCTGCCTCTCTACAGGCTCAAAGGAATGGCACCAACCAATTATGGACTGGAACCTCCAAAACTGTGAGTCAAAATAAATCTTTTGTTATAGTGACAGAGAGATGACTAACATGTACCTCTGTATGGAGACCATGTCGATGTTTTTCCTCATATTTGAAAAATATATATCAACATATGTAGAACTTCAGGTCAATTAGACAAGTAAATTTTTAGCTTAGATTCAGAATTCCATTAAGTTACTTTCTATTTCAATATTGCTACAGATGACACACATATATCTCCATATGTGTTGGGGTATGATCCTTTGTTTTAAGTTTCCCTATGTTTTGATATGATAATCTAAAAACAGGTGACAGTAATTCCCATTTTTCCATATTTCCTTTTTGGATGTATATTGTTCCCTTTTCTTTGAAGCCTATACAAAAGTTCACCAAGCACTCTCCATCTTCCACCTGACCTCAAAACCAATACCACCCATTTTATTTTTTTATTTGTTCTTAGTAGTTATGCATGACAGTAGAATGCATTTTGACATATTATATAGAGAGTATAATTTCCCATTCTTCTTGGTTGTACATGATGTGAAATTAATTCCATTGGTTGTGTATTCATATATACACGTAGGCAAGTAATGTCCGATTCATTCTACTATCTTTAATACCATCCATTTTGGATTTCATTATGAAAAACAACAGCTTTAGAGTACTAGTTTCTATTTCTATTTTTCTTATTTAATGTAATATATCATACTACCCCAAACTTAATAGTTTAAAACTACCACCATTTCACTATGTCTCACAACTATATGGTTTGGCTGGGGCTAAAATAATGGGCCTTTCCACTGGTCTTTCTTCAGGCCTCTTGCATGATTACATTTAATAAATGGAAGTTGGACTATCAAAGATGGGTATCTCACTGCCTCAGAGTGCCTCGATATGCCTTCTCTCCACATAGCTTCTTTCTCAAGCAGAACAGTGTCATCTGAATTTCTTATATGGTAGTCCAGAACTCTGAGATGGTATTGGAGGATATTGCCAGGTCTGTTCAGGAATCAGGCCTGAAAATGACACAGCTCAGCATCCCTTCGACCACACTCTGCAGGTGACAGCAAATCACAGAGCTGGTCCAGATTTATGGGAGGTAATTATACAAAAGGTATGGGAACCTGTAAGCATAAAATTTTGGCAACAAAGGTGGAGGGCAGAGAGAGAACAAATGCCTACTAATTATTTTTAAAGTGCTAGGTTTTGATGTCTCAGAAAGATTATGATGGAATGATGATGGACACGTAGTTTTCATTAGCACTTAGAGGGTTTAACCTGGAAGCAGCAACATTATCAATGACAACACCACAAGTAGAAGATAAAACCCACTGACAAAGACTCCCCTTGGCTTCAGAATTCATATTTATTTTTATTACAACTATACTCAAAAATTACAATTTATCATATGCAGCTGCATTTATATATTTTATAAAACAAGACTTGTCATTTACACCAAAGAGTTAGCAAACTGGCTAATGTAAATTTTTGTGAATATGCAAAAAGTGAACTGATAGCTCTTCATGTATTGACTCCATTAACAGAAGAATCTTACAGCTTCATGGTGTAAGTGTCATCTAGTGATTCAAATACAGTCACTAGGATATATTTCAACAATAATTTCAACTCTTCCTCCAATTCATGGAATTTAAGTAGTTTTGAATAGTTCTGTCAAATATGAAAACTGATGGGTTTTTTTAAGCATTATTGTAAATTCAATTTAAAAATTCAATATTAGCCAGGTGCAGTGGGGCACATCTTATAATCCCAGCAGATCAGGAGGCTGAGGCAGGAGGATTTCGAGTTCAGAGCCACCCTCAGTAATTTAGAGAGGCTGTAAGCAACTCAGTGAGACCTTGTCTCTAAATAAATTTTTTAAAAGGGCTAGGATGTGACTCAGTGGTGAAGTATCCCTGGGTTCAATCCCAAGTGCCAAAAAAAAAATCAACATTAAGAATAAATTGTATAATTGACAGGGAGTGTTAAAAAGCTGAGAACTCTGGGAAAGTGAGACAGTGTGAAGACCTCACTTTAAACCCCAATCCTTGCTATCAAGTCAGACTTCAGACATGTCACACAGAGTTACAGGAATGAGTTTTTTCAAGAGATAGGAACAGGGAAATGGGAAACTCTCAAGTGAGAGAGTGGTTCTCTCAGAGAGTAAGACAGTGTACCTCTCTTGCACTCCAGTTTTATTAGGAATCCCAGAGAATTTTCCAGAGAGTCCCACCTATGTGGGACTTGCTGATTGACAGCAAGATTTCATCAGGCTTTTAAATCCCTATTGCCATGACACCTTTGCCCATGCTGACCAGCTCTAAATTCTTGTCAATTTTATGGTTAGGAGGAATAATCCTTATCTCCCTGAGTTTCAGAATCTGTCTATGAAAGAAGTCACAAAAGTGTTCCCCTTCCCCTTTTTAAACTGAATTTACAGGGTAACTTGGGTTCCTTTTATCAACATTATTTTGGGCCTGCATTTCTCCTGCACATAACAGGTAGCTTGCTGAGGAATGTGACATAACCTGTCCACTTAAGTCAGGAAGAGCCACGGGTAAATTGCTTTTGGAAGAGAAAGGATGTGGGGGTCAGCACAGTGGGCCCGTTTTATAGAATTATTCCCTTAACCTCATGTTTATCCACTCTTCCCTTAATCCTGTGTTCTCACCACTCTCCTCCTGTTGGAAGATATACAAATGTTGGTGGTACATTTTAGTTACACCAATGTTCTTACTAAAATAAGAAAACTATAATTCATAAATACTCTTGGAATTGGTTGTTGCAACATAGATTATAGGAACTATCTGAAAATGTAATACAGAAAACTAAAAATAAATCACCTATAGATCAGTTTTCTAATATCATAATGAGTCTAAAATTCTAAAAATGTCTGTGATAAAACATGTTTCCCTGAAAAATATTTTTTAAGTTTTAAATAACTTCTTTGATTACTGTTGAACTTTAATAAGGTATAGTCATGCTTCATGTAATGACATGGATATGTTCTGAGAAAGGCAATTTTGTCACAGTGTGGATATCGCAGAGCACACTTACACAAACCTATGTGTTTCAGTCTACCACACACGTAGGCTATGTGGTATACATATGTACACAGAGCATTGCCTATTTCTCCTAGTTCCATGATAAACAAAACAACATGAGCTTCAGTCACAAAGGAAATGATGCAATCTACAGGTGTAATAATCATGAGATGTATGAGGCTACTACAATGGGCACAGAGCAGACTTTTTTGTTTGTTTGTTTGTTTTGTGTATAGCAGAGAGAGAGCGAGAGTAAGAGTAAGAGAGATAGATTCTGGGTATTGAACCCTGGGTTTGTGCATATGAAGCATGTGTTGTACCATTGGGTCACACCCCTAACTCCAGTACACTGTTTATAGTGAACTTTTATAAAAAGTAGAAGAAATACACTCAAAATTAATATTAAACAGTATAGTAAATACACAAAACTATAACATAGTTATTTATAATTATTATCAAGTATTATATACTGTACATAATTCTATATGGTATACTTTTATACAACTGGAAGTGCAAAAATAATTTTTACACCAGCATCACCATACACACTGTGTTACAACATCACCAGGCAAAAGGAAATTTCCAGTTCTGTTTAAATTTTATGGGATCACTGTCATAAATGTGGTCCCTCATTGATTTAAATGTTTTATGACTATGTATGCTTCAAATTAGCATGTTCTAGTGCGTTATATTGCAAGACATTCTCTATGGAAGTCAAAGTAGAGAATTCCTAGTAATACAGTCCAGTGCACATAGACTCAGCTACCTAATGAAAAATATATCATCACACTGTTATTTTTTTGCCTCTCTTCATTAACTGGATTTAAGAAATAGTTAAACATTAATATGTTTATTATTTTATTTACCAAAACGTTCTAGGATATTATTTTTTTAAATATTATTTAAATTCTAATTACACTTTTATCAAAATTATTTGAAATGGATTATCTAAAATTTCAATATGCAAAGCTTTTACATGTATTAATTATAGAGAAGAAAATTAGTAAATAAGAGAAATCAAAATGTATTTCACAAAAACAGGAAAAGAAACAGGTGAACTAAGTGATTAGAAGTCAAAGAGTGTAAACTTTCTAAATTTGAAGGTGTGAAATTTTGCTTGGGAATTTTTTGACTTGTGGAAAGAATTTTTAAATAGAGGCTGTATTTTTGATGAGATAAATTTTGAGTTCCATATTTGAAAAATAATAATATTTGAGGTCAATAATATTGAACATCTAGATTTGCCACAGAACAAAGACATGAAGAAAGCAATTTATTTAATACTTTTTTTCATAAAAATATTTGTTGAGCAGAGGTGTTTTGAATTGAAACAAACTACAGGACCTACAAAAAAAGTGGACAAAATATTAAAATGGCAAATTAAAAAAAATAAAATTTGTTTCAAAGTGTTTACACTGATGTTTACCAAATATTTCTGTATCTGCATGGGAGATGATTCTCTCAATTAAGAACATGCTTTACAGAGAAATATCAGTTGAATGTTTCAACAATTTGAAAGTTTGTATCCATAAAATGCGTCGTATAAAGAGAGATTTATTTTATCATAAAAATGAATGCATTCATCAGAAATGCACCAATGATAAGGTGTGGCAGTCTTCACTGCAAAGATAATAGCTATGTGAAGCAACACACAGGTTAATTGGGTAGATTTAGCTATTCCACATGTACATAAACTTCAAAGCATCATATTGTACACAATAAATGTATACGGTTATATGTCAATTAAAAAATAAATAGGTATGTTTGAAAAGTAAAAAAAAATTAAAAGGACAGTTTTAAACCATAAAAAGTATGAATATGTATGAAGAAAATTATTTCTCTTGCATTGTCCTCCATGTTTTAGAGCATTAAAATTAGTATTTAAGTTGATATTTAGTCAATATTTGATCTTGTATTAAAAAGAAATGTGTGTATGGTTGTGTTTTGTTTTACTTTTTTTTAGGAAGGGCATTTAATTTTAAACATAATTTTAATGGAAATATTTCAAATCCAATGTAATCTATCCATTTTATTAGAAAATCAGTATATATTTAAATTATATATACATTATATAGGCATATTATATGTTTCTATTATACATATTTTATATTTATGTGTATATACATATTTTATATGTGTGTGACCTCTTCCATTGCAAAAACTATATCAGTTTGAATGATAAAATTCTATTAGTCTCATAATAGAAAATACACCAGTCTAGGAATAAATAATCCAATAGAAGTAGATTTCTTATTTTGTTGTCTTATTTCTTTGCATTTTCAAACTACCTTTGCAAAGTGTCTCACTAGTAGGTTTAGGTAAGTTCAGAGTCATGTCCTATATTTCTCAGAGACCCTTCAGCTTTGTATTTGCATTCTAATTCTGTGTGGTAGTACCTCTTTGGCCCTGCTTCCAACCCTTCATTCTTGCCATTCCCTTTGCACAGTGCACCTGGCCAATGCCATGGCTGGCTCCTTCTTGATATCCAGATTACAGTTCTCCTAAGAGTGGCCCTTCTTGAGCATTCATTCTAAATTAGCTTCACCATACAAAATATGTGTGAGACCATATCATGTTTTATTTCCTCATGACACATACTACCCTTTAATATTTTTCCATATTTCTAATTTATTGCCTGCCTCTCCAATATGATACCAAAACACAAGTGGAGGAAACTCATTTGTCAGACTATTGCTATCTCCAGGGCATAAAAATGTGACTGAAATGAAATAAGCAGTCAAAAAATCTATTTGCTTAAAAATAAACTTTATACTATCATGCATAATTTTCAGCCATTAATACATTTATCAAAATTAGAGAAAAAACTACTACAGTAATAACAATAAAAAATGGCAAATGTAACAACTATAAACAATAGCAGGTGTTTTGTGGCATTCAGATACAGTAACCTCATCCACCCATCACATTCTATTATAAACATTCTATTATAATGACCCAAGGCATTCTGTACTTTTATACAAATAACATCAACAACAATACCAGTGCTTATGGTTTACACTTCTCATTTTCTAGGTCATAAAAACACATTCTTACTATAACTTCACCCGCCCTCCTTATTGAATGAATATATTGATTACTTTGATTGCCCTTTCCCAGTGCAATTCTAATGCATACACTTAATGTTTGTGACTGAACTTTATAATAAGCCCACTTTGCATCTATTCAAGACTTAGTATTTCTGAAAGTGTCCATGGTGACTGGAAGCTGCAATTTAACTGAAACCATTCAGAATGGTCAGAGATTGTTTGTCCTGCAAACATTCAGATGGTCCTTACAAAGAGTGCTTTGATGACATTTCTCTTGCTTTCTTTTTCTATCAGCAGAGCATGATGCCAGTCACAAAATGAAAAAAAAAATAGTCTTCTAGAGAAAGCTTCTTTGCTTTGCTTAGATGTTGGGTTTCAGAAGAAGCTTGAAGAAATTCTATTCCACGTGGTGCTTGAAACTTTCATTCTTTTGTCAAATAGCCTGAAAGAAGAACTTCCCACCCTCCTCATCAGCATTTCATGCCCAGGCTCTTTTGTTGAGAGAGCAAAATAGGTAGATACAGAAATTCTAACACATAATTTTTTGCTAAAATAATTGAACTGGACATGTAGCCACATAATAACTGCATGTTTCAGCAGATTACTTAGTAATTTTTTTAAAATTATCAAGTTACTTTAAACATAATTACCACATTACCTGACATTCTTCCATCTCCTTATAGCTCCCCAGGGGAAAAAAATTGTAATCTTTCTGTCATTACAATTCATTTGTTATTGTGTAGATATCTGGCAAAGGGTGAGAGTGTACTGGGTTGCCAACTGTGTTATCTACAGCACTATCAGGAAATAGTATGCATTTACACTATAATTAATGATTACATTCCTGTGTAGTAACTAAGTTTTGAGAATGCAAAACATGCTCATCACTAGAAAATCTCATGAAACCTTCACAGTCTTTACCCCTGCTGAGTAGAATTTCACTGAAAAATACCACTTTCCCATACATTCTGTTGTGCTTGGTACCTGTCTGTCAAAACTCTCCTGCATTCAAAAGATCCTGACAAGAATATTATATGATGAGGAAGATTTCCAAGTTGAAAACTGGTTTGTAAAAATCACCTTGTTTTTCTACATGTAATTATAAAGCAGAATTTAACATAAAAGACTTAAATGTGTGTGTTCTACTCAAATTACTAGTGTCAGCAAAAACAGCTCTAATCCAATTTCACCTATATTGTAGTCCCATAACAAGTCTCCTACAATAGCATTATTTTAAGACTCAAAGTGCTTTTTTCTTCTATAGAAGTCTATATGAAATTTGACAGCTCAAATTGTTTTATTTCAATTTGTATTAAAGAATATCCATTGTTCCTTCTTCAGAAAATGTATTCTCACAATGGAGAGTTTCTAGATGTTTGGCTCAGACAGGTTATTTTCCTGTTTCCTGACTCAGTCAGTGGGAGGCTGGGATTAATGAGACCAGTCCCTTGTATACAGTCATATCTGATATGTCAGATCCTTGTTGCTTCATGGTTACAAAGGACTCTGGCTGTAGTTTATGCTCATGGCCATTAGGAAAGGGGAAAGTGAAACAAATCAATACATACTTATCACTTGCACTTGAGAAAAAAATCCACCCTGATTATTTATATCAGGACATGGATATTACCTATCCATACAAACAGCATTATAAACACTGACTAATGTGAAGATGATGTACACTTTCAGGGAGAAGTCAATATTTCACCATTCTGCTTCTCATCATCAGTGACTCTTCCAGACTTTATACAGTTGTTGCATCTATAGAAAAACAATAGAATTGCAATAAATAATGATTGCGGTGATGTACATATAAATTAAAAATTTCTCTCAGGAAATCACTGTCAGAATTATTATTATATCAGTGATTTTTGCACCAAAGGCTAGACAAAGACTTCTCCTGAGATAAAAGTGACCCCAGTAGTAACAGAGGTATTTGTAGAAACTCCTAAAAGCAGGAAGGTGAGTGGACCTCATTGCCTTCTGTATGATCATTTTTTGTGAAAATTTTCCATGAATAAGGTGCCATTTTCAGCTGGGTGCGGTGGCACATCCCTGTAACCCTGTAACCATAGCAGCTCAGGAGGCTGAAGCAGGAGGATCGAAAGTTCAAAGCCAGCCTCAGCAACAGTGAGGCACTAAGCAACTCAGTGAGACTCTGTCTCTAAATCAAATCCAAAATATGGCTGGAGATGTGGCTCAGTGGTCAAGTGCCCCTGAGTTCAATCCCCAGTATCCCCAAAATAAATAAATAAAAAATAAAAGAAGGTGCCATTTTCTAGGGCCAGCAAAACTGTGAAGTAGACGGGTTTGAATATTATGTTCTTTAAGGTCATAATCTTCATTTTATCTTATAAAAATCTCTGTAAAGCTCAGAATCTCAGGCTACTTCTTCATGTACTACTTACTGTATTAGATTGGAGGAATATTTTACTATTTAGATAGTGCTAGAATAAACACTCTTCTCAAATTTTTCTTTCTGAATATTGTGTGTGTGTGTGTGTGTGTGTGTGTGTGTGTGTGTGTTATGTGTGTGTGTGTTTGGGCTTATAAATAATAGAAATTCATTTTTAACAGTAGGAAGTCCAAGATCCCCAACAGATTTACCTCCTCTTAAAAGATGGCACTTTGCTTAGCTCTGTTCTAGCATGGGTGAAGGGGAGAATTATCCCTTGCTAATATTATTTTGATGAGCTAAAGAGTTTGTTTACATTATATTTTAATAAGCAGTGCCAAGTTGTCTTATTAAGAAGGTTATGTCATATTGTCATCAAAAGTGCATGAAATTCCATTTGGTCTTGCAATGCTAAATATATGAACTGATTTTTAAAAATTTGTGGATTAAAAAACACATCTTATAAGATGTACCTTTCCTTTAATAGTGATTTAAGCATATCTAGTCTATTATTTGCATTTTCTTTATACTGATTCTTGTATCTTTTATTTTTAGATTTAATTTTCTAAGTGGTTTTTCTTTCCCTTTCCAGGTAACATTATAATGTAGTCTATAATGTCTTAACTCAGTATAGATTCTGCAATCAGAATTATTTGGAGCTGGAACTGGGATTATAGCTCAATGGTAGAGTATGTGCTTAGCAGACTTGAAGCCCTGGATTCATAGTTCAGTGGTAGAGTATGTGCTTAGCAGACCTGAGGCCCTGGGTTCAGTACCCGGGAGGTGGGGGGAGGGAAGAAAATAAAGTAAAAGAAAGAAGAATTCCCCATCTGAATCTTAACTCTTTCTCTTGCTTAATCTAAGCTTCCAATTGCTTTTCTGAAAGTTGGGGATAAAAGTAATACACAATTCATAGGCTTATAAGTAAGAATTAAATAAAATTAACTACAAAAAACAAAGGTATAAAATAAGCATTGAAGAAATGTTAGCTAGAATTTCATTAACAATTTAATATTATTTTATCGAACTTTGTTTTTAATGAATAAGCAACCAAGCCAGGTATGATGGTGTATACCTGTAATCCCAGCAGCTCAGGAGGCTGAGGCAGGAGGATCACAGGTTCAAAGTTAGCCTCTACAACTAAATGAGACTATAAACAACCTAATTGTATCAAAATAAAAAATAAAAAGAGTTGGTGATGTTGCTCAGTGGTTAAGTTTCCTTGGGTTCAATCCCTGGTACAAAAAAAGAGAAAGAAAGTAACTATATCTCTTATATATTTTTTCAAATATCTCTCCCCATTTCTTAATTGCATTCATGATGTCTCTTATATAAGGGATATTTGAATGTAGCTATTAATAATAATTAGTAATAATATTATTCTATCAAGATCCTTTTAAAATTTTTGTTTTGTTTATTTATTTATTTTTATTTTTTAATTAATTTTAAAAAAAATAAATGACAGCAGAATACATTACAATTCTTATTACACATATACAGCACAATTTTTCATATCTCTGGTTGTATATAAAATATGTTCACACCAATTCGTGTCTTCATAAATGTACTTTGGATAATGATCATCACATTCCACCATCCTTCTTAACTCCCTGCCCTCTCCCTTCCCCTCCAACCCCTCTGGCCTATCTAGAGTTTATCTATTTCTCCCATGTTCCCCTTCCATACCCCACTATGAATCAGCCTCCTATATAAGAGAAAACATTTGGCATTTGTTTTTTTTTTTTGGTATTGGCTAACTTCACTTAGCACTATTTTCTCTAACTCCATCCATTTACCTGCAAAACCCATGATTTTATTGTCTTGTCTTGCTGAGTAATATCCCATTGTGTATAAATGCCACATTTCTATTTTATCCATTTACCTACTGAAGGGCATCTAGTTGGTTCCACAGTTTAGCTATTGTGAATTGTGCTGCTATAAATGTTGATGTGGCTGTGTCCCTGTAGTAAGTTGTTTTTAAGTACTTTGAGTATAGATCAATGAGAGGGATAGCTGGTCAAATGGTGGTTCCATTCCCAGTTTTCCAACTAATCTCCATACTGCTTTCCATATTGGCTACACCAATTTGCAGCCCCACAATTATAGATTCTTAATAATAGTTGATGATTTCAGGGATACAGGGTTTTATTGCAAACTATAGAAATTCATTCTTTTAAATATTTTTAGAAGTTTTCAATGTTTAATTTTATTATAAAATACCTTGAATTATAAAATATCTGAAATAAATATTAAATGCCTATATTATTAAATACATTATTGAATATATGTATTAAATAATAGACTGTGTATAACTGTATAATATGTACATAATATTATGTATTTAATACACCTATTAGATACTTCATATTACATTATATTATGTACTTAATATATTTATTAATTAATTAACATATTTTGTATTATATATGTATATATATATATATATATATATATATATATATATATATACACACACACACACACACACACACACACACACACACACACATACATATGGAGAAAGAGAGGGAAGGGGGAGGGACAAAGAGAGAGGAGAGAGAGCTTAATCTAATCAATCTGTGCACCAAACAGGAAAAATAAAACCTTTTTATGAGAGTCCATCATGTCTTCTCAAAATTAACCATGAACCTGGATTTTTCCAATTGTTGCACAGTATTTTAATATACTTTTATTGACTCAAACTTGTTAATTAAATAACACAAATATTCTTTTTGTTCTATAACCTTCATAATTTTTGTTTGTTATAGTAATTTATCAATTACTTTGCCAGACCAATGATGCACTCTACATACAAAAAATAGTTCTATTAATTTTGCTTTATTTGCTTTCAGTGATATAATGAGATGCATACTAATTTAGAAAATTAAAATTTCCTAATTATTGAAAACTTTTATAATATACAATGATTCTCCTTATCTTTCATCATATGTTTTTGCATTGAGATACATTTATCTGATGGTTATTAATATGGCTATATAAAAGTTTCATATTTTCTGGTACGTAGTTTTTATCCTTTTGGTTTTTATTTTATTTTTTAAATTGCCATACAGTAAAATTTCCAAAATTTTCTTTTGGCATGTTTTCCTATCAATATTGCCAACACAACATATTTTTAATTCCTGCTTTTGAAATGGGACTCTTGAGGACAGTGTATAGGTGCATTTTCATAAATCTGACTATGCTTGGTTATCTTGTTTGGGAGTTGGGTTTCCAATCATTTATTGAGATTTCTCTTTCAGAAGTGATCATTTCTTCATTTTTATGCTCTTTAGCTTGCCTGGGATTTCTAGCTTCATTTTCCTCCTTTTCTGCCTTCTCTCAGATTAATTGCACATGTACATTAGTATGATTATTACTTAGAGGACAGTTTTACATTTTAATTCTTGCAATTTTATTTAGGCCTTACTTTTCTAAAGTGCATTCTGAATTTCCTCAGTCTAAAGACAACATTTCAATTATTCTTTCAAACAAAATAAATTTTTGAAAATATTTTGCCTCTCCTCAACACTATCCCATCTGCATATTTTAAATCTATTATTCTATTTTCATCATTTTTATTACTTCTATCCATCAGCTAACACTATTATTAATTTATTGTTTTATTGATTTTTATTTGTTTGAATATTTATGTTTATTTAAATTTGCTTGCTTAAATTGACATACTCCTGGTTAGTTTCAAATTTACGTACATATTGTATTCTTTCTGTATCTCAAGTCAGCCACATGAGTTCAGTTTTCTTTTGCCTATCCAGCCTCTGATTGCTTCTAAAATAAGTAAAGAGAATAAAGAGAAAAATCTGTAATTTACTTTTTTTTATAGTCACAGTCACTCTGCTCTTTATTTTGTTTTCTCATATGGAATTGAATTAATGTCTGTGATCACTTGCTTTCATCCTTAAGAATCTTCTTAAGCATTCTACACTTTAAAAAAAGAATCTACTTAAGCATTGATAAGATGGATGTGCTTTGTTACAGGTAAAAAAAAATCTGAAAAAATTAGAGAAGTAAATTTTTATTTTCGGCTCATCATTTCAGATGTTCTGTCCATGACCAGTCAATGCCATACCTCTGGGCCTGAGGTAAAGCAGAACATCATGGCAGGTGGGTGTAGCAAAGAATAGCTCAGGACAGCCAAGAATCAGCAAGAGAGGATTCAAATGTAATTTGAATGTAATTCTCAAAGGCACACCCCCCCTTGACCTATTTCCTCTAGCCATGCCCCCCCCCGACTACAGTTACCTCCCAGTTACCCATTCAAATTATTAATCCACCAAATGGATTAATCCAGTGATTATGTTATAGCTCTCATAATCCAATAATTTCACCTCTGAACATTGCTGCATTGTATAACACTTGAGCTTTTCAGGGGACAACTCTTATCCAAAGCATAACATTATTCTCCTGTCTACTTCATAAGGCAAAATTCATTTGGTCAATCTCCAAGAGACCCCATAGTCAGCAATGCCCCAAATCCCATGTCCAAAGTATCATCTTTGCTGTGAACTCCTGTAAAGATCAAAAGCAAGTTACATATATATAGTGTAAAATGGCTGGAGTAAACATTTCCAATACAAAAGGGAGAAATGGGGACACGGGACCAAGGAATGGGATCAAAATAACTTTGATTAAAACCTGACTGGGCAAATAAGTCCAGTAAATCCACATCCCACAGAGAGGGCACATGAAAGTAAAATGAGAGCCCCACCCCTCTGGCCTTGCCTGTTGCAGCCCACAGGGCTCAAATTGCTCAGTTTGATTCTGAATTTCTAAATGGTCAGTATGTTAAATATTTTTAAAATGTTCAGACATCTGCATTCTATCATTTTAGTTTTGCACTGATAATTTAATTGTTTTACCCATTTGCTCTTGTCTTTTAATGAGTGTGTTAGGTACGATAGTTATCGGTGTACCAATGTTAAATGTTAAAAATTACTTGTGTTATCTATAATAGTTCTTGATTTACCAAAAGTAAATGTTAACAATTACTTTTACTATCTTTCCAAATAATGCAAGAACATTATACTATCTTTAAATATCTTTTTTTCAAGTCAAATTAAATTCTGTTTTCATGGTACAATTTATTTAAATGGTTAATGTTCCTTTGAACTTAAACAAAGATTTTATTATTGTCATTGGCCATCCCTCTTTTTTGTATCTGACATTTATTTAATAAGGAATTACATTTTTTTTCTGCCTAAAGAATATTCCTTAACCTTTTCTGCAGTATGAATATGCTGGTAGCAAACTCTCTTAGTTTTCACTTATTAAAGATACCTTTACAGTCACATACTACATAATGAGATTTTTGCTCAACAATGGTTTACACATATGATGAGAGTCCCACCAGATTATATTGCTGAATGACTTCATAGACAGTTTAGATTGTGTTACTATATTCTATGATGTTCCCACAATGAATGGGATTGCTCAATAATACACATCTCAAAACACACCCTGCATTAAGAAACACATGACTACATTTTCTTTTTATTGTTGAAGATAGTTTTGTTTGTTATGCAATTCTAAGTTGACATATATTCTTTAAGTATATCGAAAAATACAGTTATATGTATAAACACTTTTGACTAGCCAATTGTCAAGACAAATTTTCTTCAAGTGTCATATACCTTTTTTTTTTTCACCTGGCTGCTTATATAACATTCATTTTGACTTTGGCACTGTGCAGGTTCACACTTATATCTATATAAGTCTGGATTTCCTTAGATGTGCTCCTTTGAGCTTTCCAAATTTGTAGGTTAGCACATTTAAACATTTCTTTCTTACTTTCTTTCTTTCTTTTTTAAGCCATTATTGCTTCAAACATTTTCTAGAATTTTTTTCTTGTTTTCTTTTTTTTACTTTGATTAATTATGCTAAATCTGCTAAAAATGACCTTTATATTTCTAACACTGTCCTCTGTATTTTTTATCCTCTTCTTTCTCCATGTTTCATTCTGAATAATTTCTCTTCAACTCCAGTTTAACGATAATATTCAACAATTGACTTTTCTTTGTTTCTTTTTCTTTTTTTTTCTTTTTTTTTGTACTGGAGATTGAATCTAGAGGTACTTTACCACTGAATTATACCCTCAGAAAATTTTGTTTTTATTTTGAGACAGGGTTTCACTAGATTGCCAAGGTTGGTCTTTAATCTGTGATCCTCCTGCCTCAGTCTTTCAAGTTGATCTATAGGCTTACACCATTGTGCACAGTTAACTGACTTTTTTATTTTATATGTTGTATGTTAAATTCTAGAATGTGAATTTGATTTCTATATAATTTCAATTCTAAATTGAAATACTCATATATCTGACATTTTGTTCAATTTTTCTTCTATGCTATTTAATACATTTATAAAGTGCTTTTATGCTGAATAATATTTGCATCATTTGCCTCTATATGTTATTTTTATCCTTGATTATCAATCATTGTGCCTGCCTCAGTGCATGTCTGCTTCTAATGTCTATGTGTTCTCTTGGTCTTTAGGCACATGTTTTTGGCCCTTTGCATGTGTCAATTTGCCTTATATCTTGGCTGCTGTATACAAAATAACTATAGAGAACTAAAAATTATGTTCTTTTTCACTAGAGAGGGTTCATTCTTTCTTCTGTTTACTAGCTAGAGTGAAGTTGGATCTAGGTTGAGTTTCAGCTTTAGTTAGAGTCTTTCCATTATTTTTTCCAAAGCTGTAAGACTATCTCAAGTTCAGCACTGTGTTAGCATTCTGTTGCTGAGATAAACACCTGAAAAAATCAACTTAAAAGGATAAAAGCTTCATTTTGACTCACAATTTTAGAGGTTTCAGTCCATAATCAGTTGGTGCTTTTGCCTTGGGCCTATAGCAACACAGTACATCATGTCAGGAGTATAAAGTAGAGGAGGCATGTTTATCTCATGGCAGCAGGCAAGCAAAGAAAGAGGTCAGTGTCCCAACATCCTGACATCAAGGATATGCTGCCAGTGATCCTACCTCCTCCCATTACTCCCTATTTCCAAAATGTTCCACTACCTCCCAATAGTGCTATTGCCTTTAAACACATGGCCTTTGGGGAACACTCCAGATGGAAACTATTTGGATCCATTTGTAACTGGTTCTCCTGAACTCTGTTTTTTTTTTCTTTTTTTGAGTTTATTAGTTATAACTTCTTTTGGGGACATCAGAATTTAATTGTTGAGCATATCATCCCACTAATTTTCAATATGACAACTATCTTAATAGTGAAACTTACCCTTGCTTATTTACAGATTCCTTACTATAGTGTAACTTTGTCTCCAAAGCACTGGATGTCTTCAGTCCTGAAGGTTTTCTTCCTCAGGCTCTATCATCCTACTCTATCTGCAAACCTAACAAATGTCCCTAAATGTCACATGTTTGGAGCTTGGCAACATTTAATCTGTCAATGACAGAATATGTATCTCCATTACTTTCCTTTTGCCCTAATAGAGTCCCTCCTCCTTTCTATGGCAAGCCTAATAATCGTCAGTTCATGCACAGAATCAACAAATATCCCTAGAAGAAAAAGGGGCAGCCATCTCAGCTCTTAGCCACAGAACTCTGTCTTCTCTGAAATTTTGTCTAGATTGTCTTCTTTGTTTACACATCTTTCCAATGTGCCTATAATTATGAGTTTAATGATATTATTTTCCTATATGTTTTGGTGGGAATGAAAGTTTACAAGTATACACTGTGTCCTCCTTGAAACAGAACTTACAAAAGTTGTATATTGATGAGTCAGCACCTCACCTCAAGGAATTACTTGGGCAGGGAATCATTTAGAAATAGGGGGAGACTACCATGTTGCTTTTAAAATCATCCTATATCCTACTTTGGAGGAATTGCTTGTCATAACAGTATCTCGAGATATGCTTTCACACTTTGTCTTAATCTGTTTTCTGCTGTTATATTAGAATACCACAGTCTTGATAATTTATTTAAAAAATGTGTGTTTAATTCACAGTTCTGGAGCCTGAGACATCCAAGAGCATGATGCTAGCATCTGGTCAGGGCCTTCTTGTTGCATTATAGCATAGAGGAAGAAATTAAATGGCAAGAGGACAATGCTGGACATACAAAGAAGCTCACCCTTATAACAAATAGACTCCTGCAAGAATAACACAATCATAATCTATGCATGGGTTAGAGCTCTTATGACCTGAATACCTCCTGTTTAGGCCCCTATTGCTGTACTGGGAATCAACACATAACCTTTTGGGGGCATATTCAAGTGATAGTGTGCATGAGCGTGCACATACATTCCGCCCCTCTTCCCTCCCATCCACCCTCTTTTTTTCTTTCTTCCTCTCTATAGAAATTATGGTAAAGTTCATGTGGAAGCCCATATTAGGGCCCATTACAATTGGAATAAAATTATTTCCTCCATTCAGTTAAGGTTTTAAGGGTCCACTTTTGCTCAGAACCTGAACTCATGTTTGTTCTCTAAAAATCAATGGATCATTCGTTGTGGTACTCTATAGGCAAAGAATTTGCCAGATCTGGGAATTGTCATCCTGCAAACAGGAATGGCAAAGACATATGGTATTCAGCTAATATTCACTCAGTGAAGAGCCTGTTTTAAATGGTTTTCAAGTAGGGGTCCTTGAGCTACTTGAAGTTTCAAGTGGACCTCAAGCATTGTTCTTTTTGGTAGAGCAAACACTCTTCCTGTTTTCTCATTAATAATTTGTTGAAACACTATGGCCACTAACACTCTATTCATTTAGCAGATGATTTTCAATAGTATATGATTGCAAAGGAATGTGTAACCATGGGAAAACAGTGGAGTATAGGACATTTTATAGAGGAGTATGAAATAGAAGTTTAGAGAATTTTTACTCTTATTTCATTTACCAAAGGAAACTACTATAAAAAATAATAATAGTTTGGGCTGGGGATGTGGCTCAAGCAGTAATGCGCTCGCCTGGCATGCGCGGGGCTCGAGGTTCAATCCTCAGCACCACATAAAAATAAAATAAAGATGTTGTGTCCACCGAAAACTGAAAAACAAATATTAAAAAATTCTCTCTCTCTTCTCTTTCTCTTTTTTTTAAAAAAGAAAAGAAATAAGGTAAATCTCACTTAAACTGATCATTTTTATTAAACATTGGCATTCATATTTCTTAGTACTCCTCTTAAAAATAGAGTACTTAACCTAAAAAAAGAAATGTTATAGGATAGTTTCTTAAACTACATTAAAACTACATTGCCAAACGTACAAATCCTGTTCAAGTCTATTCTCCCATTCTTAGTAGGATCCTTAAATTTGGATATGATCTTTAGATTCTACTGACTCTACCAGTGGACTGAAAGCAAGCAAACATTTTTCTGACATGCACAGACACTTCTACCAAGCAAAAGATAAGAAATGAAAGACAAATGAAACAGAAAATCCTTAATTTGTTCAAGCTATCAAAGATTTAACCTTATTCTCTTTAAGTCTGACCAAACACTCTCCTTTTAAAACTGCTCATTAAATTTACATTTGCTGGCTCACATTTCAAAAGTCTATGTCATGATACTATTTCCCATTATTTTAAATTTTCCTTCCAGTTATTTCTTCCAAACTTCAGCCTTCTTAATTAATTCTGCTATCTTGACTCCAGTATCAGAATTTATATTAACCACCAAGTTTTCACAATTTAAACACAATGTACCATAGTTCCTATTATAAAGGAATTGTAATCTCACCAACAAAACAAAGATACAATAAAATAGCAATGTAGAGTAATGTAAAATCTTTATAAAATGGGAGGAATTGTATATATACATAAATATCTTTAAACATTTAGAAGTGTAAATAAGAGTCAGAAGGAAGACACTAGTTTTAACTTCCAGTTGGACCATAGCATCTTTTGCTCCAAGACCTCTGTGGAAGCTGCCAATTAAGCAGTAACATGATATACCTTCACCGAAGGCAAGCAGAGGTCCCACTGGTGGGTCTTAGGCTCCTAGTCATCCAATGAGAAGGCCCAGCCATCAAAACTAAAAGACCACAGCAGCTGCATTCATTATCCACTGAGGAGCTATTAATTTCATACCAGTCTCCTCCTTAACCCAGTCTGCCTGATGGCTTCAGGGAGTACATGTCACAAAAACACCTTTCCTAAGGAGTCCTGGTTTTGTTATTAAGAAATTCAGGAAAAAAAAAAGAAATTCAGACTTGCATTTAACCTTTTCTAAATGTTTTGAAATGAACTATGCTTCCCACATAGATATAGCTCCAGTCTAGGGAGCCAAACATTGGCATCCAATACAAGATTTCCAAAGATATACTCGTCACCACAAAATAGCTCAGAAATTAAGTAGTTAAAAATAAAAATGCAGCAATTCTCATATGATGCAATTTGGACAACTTATTACCTTCTGGATTTTGCAACTTTTGTTAAAAGTATGAATGGAATGTTGGAGAACCTTATTAGAACATTTTCTTTAACTAAATGAAGTAGCCACTTCCTGGATAATCTAAGAGAGTGTCCATAGAATTCAAAGGAGAAGGGAAGAAATTCCATTGTTTAAAAAAATCTGGCAATTGAGTATTGCCCTGTGCCAATGCACAGGCTGCTTCTTTGAAGTTAATTTATTAGTAATCCAACTGGGCTTTTATTTATGCACCTTATGCCATTCTCAATTTAGGAATGCATAGACATAGCTGCAATGTAACTTATGGGTCAAGCAAAATTCTGTGTCTCATTTTGTAAGATAACCTTTTATGAGTTCATGAGCAATCTTAGAAGAGAAGAGATATAAGACTAGGGGTCTTGTATTAAATAGAACCATACACACTCGTTCATGTGTCCCAATTTTTTCATTCCTTTTGAGATACAAATCTACAGTTTCTTCCCAGAGTTGACCAATTCTTCTAAATATTTCAAAGCATTATAAAAAATGACTATTTTTTGTAACTCTATAACAACATACCAAATATCACAATGTTTTCCCATGGTAATAGTTTATGTTTTTATTCACACAACATCCAGTGCAGGTGTTTCCATTTGAGTCTTGTTTTTGGAGAGCTGTCACCATGAAATGGCTCAGGCTTTCAAGCTACTTCCATCTGTGGTTCTGCTATCCTTAGAACCTAGAAGTCCTGTAGGGATCTGGCATCCCCCACTAGAACATTAGTATATGATTATCCAATGGACAAAGATAAAGAATATGGAAGATTCTAGAAAACACAAGTTCTGCAAATGGATCCATTGTGATAATTCAGACACATGGCCTCACTTAATTATAAGGAGACTGGAAATTTAGTTTATTTATGTTTCCCAGAAAGAAAAGGAAACAATTTGGTGAGCTCACAGCATAGATTTTAGCATTGACTTATTATTATTCAATTATCAAAATACAGTTTATAATTTTTATCAATGCTACTTTTCTAAATAGGTGGTCTTTTCATCAATTTTCTTTATATAATTTAATTAAGTAAAAAGCAAATTAGAAAGCTCTTTAAGGTTATGCCTATAAGCTTGAAAAGAAAGGGAAACTACCTTGGCATGGAAAGATGAGTTATAAAATATTATCTATTAGCCAAAAATATGTGTGTGTGAATATATGTACACACACACACACACACACACACACACACACACACACATATATATATGCTTATTTATATGTAAATATACTTGTTTATATAGACTTACATATATACAAGCATATATATATGATTTCTCTATATATACATAAGTGTGTATGTATATGTATATTCGTATATTACATATATAAATACATATACATATATTTATATATGTTATATATATATATATATTTATATATGTATATATATATATATATATATATATATATATATATATGTAGAGAGAGAGAGAGAGAGAGAGAGAGAGAGAGTTTTATTTGAAAAATCCTTTGTGGGAAGACGAGCTCCATGATCAGATATTAGTATGTTCCTAATTTTAACTACTTTCTGTTCACTTTGGTTTGATTACATTTCTTCTATTTTAAATATGTTTGTTGATTAATAAAGATAATAAAATATAAAATAAATATAATTTGATTATTTTAAAGTCTTTAGAGTAAATATTTCTATAATAAACTGGTGACTCTGATTAAATGTAATTTTAGCTGCTTGCTGTCTCTGTGTAGATCTAGATTTAAGAAAGATACCCTTTTCCTGATGACTGTCATGGAGACAAAAATGTCTCTTTGCATTTGAATTACACTTTCGTTTTACATTGTTTCTCCCTCTTTTATTATTTTTTCTCTAGAATGCCTAAATGGTGTAACTTATAGAAGAATAATTAAAAATGTAACTGTTATTTTTAAAATAATTCATATCTGAGAACTGTGGAATTCATGGAAATAAACCAGCAACTATAGCAAAGCATTATTTCCTTTATCATCTTATAAAAATCCTTATTGCATCAGAAGTAGATCAAATTTTTCAAATATTTTATTAAGAGAAGTACAACATCATAGATAAAATCAAACATACCAGGCTGGGGTTGTGGCTCAGAGGTATAGCACTCGACTAGCATGCATGAGGCACTGGGTTCCATCCTCACCACCACATAAAATAAAGATATTGTGTCCACCTAAAACTAAAAAATAAATATTTTTTAAAAAAACAAACATACCTCTATGTAGTTGGGATCTGTGTCCAGAATAAATGACCATAGACTCATGAGATAGTAAAACAATTGTATTTAATCTCAGAATATATTTGATAACTTTCTTTTTGTGAATGAAAAGAGACTATTAGGAAACTCAATAAATCACCATTGCCTGGAAGTAAAATTAATGACACCTGGAAAATACTAGATTTATCTATACTTTACTGAGTTAGCAATATGAAATTAATGAGGTAAAAATTAAGCTGACTTTGATCAAAATGTATAATGCAATGTTAAATTTGTATGATTCATTATTAAAATTGAAAAAATACTTCTGCAGAAGTCTAAAGTTATCTTCAGAGTTTATTAATAAAATTAACAATAGGGCAGTTAGGAAAAAAATTCAAGACCAACTCTCATAGATACGTGATATGCCTTTAATGGGTTTCTGGTATAGACAATACAATAAAAATAATGGTAACTTTGGTTCCTTCATGGGATTATATGGAAGTTATATTTGCTGACTTTTTTTTCAAATGACCATCCCTATGTTAGGGAACTTCACAAAGTTTCATGTGATTTCAGGTTCCACATAAAAACTTTACACATTCTGAAAAAACTATCATGTCCTCAAATCAAAGTGATTCATATAAGACGTGTCTACAAGAAGCTGACGTCAGGTCATTAATTTCATGGGAAACAATGACTTTCTTAATTGCTTAATAAAATCCTTCCCTGTGTAAAATAGTGCTGCCAGCACAGCCTTTCCCCTTAAGGAGGAATTCATATCTGATTCCAATGAAAAGGTCTAAATATATGTTATGTAATATATAACACTTTACTCACCATACCAGATATAAAATAGAAAAAACAAATTCACAGAAGAAAAATAAGGCAAAGCACTAAGTGATCGCTCTATGCAGTGGTAAATGTGGCTTCGGAGTTAGAACAGTGAGCTGCATGGAGCCTTTAAAAATGGGCAAACCTGGAGTCATGTGAAGGACTGCAGACAATGCAAACTTCTGCTCTTTTGTTACTGTCATGAAATAGGCTTGCCAATGTGTGGTATTCATAATTATTATTTCTTAAATGTGAATATCAAAAAGTTGCTTTTTCAATATTCAACTGTCCCTCCTAACATTACCAAGAGATATTAGAAACTTTTCTTTACAAAATGCTTCATGCAGTATCTATTTTGGTAGTTGCCTTACGTAATTACAACCACTTATGGTCACACACAAAATACTTGCTTCCAAAGAAAAATACAAAAACATTGCTTCCTGGTATTTGAAATTCTCTGATGTCCAGTAAATCTTGGTCAAAAAAGCAAAGATCATAAAAGGAACAATCATATTTAAAAAAAGACTGGAAGAGGTTTTAGACTATATAGTTTATGTGTTGTCAGCCACTGACTATTAAATAATTATGGGGGAAATACTCTTATTTACAGCATAGGCGATCTTGGAAAAGTACACAGACTAACACTCAGAGGAAAGAAAATAAAATGAAGAGTAAATTTCACTTAATGCTTCTGTTTTCTTGTTTTTGTGGTACTAGTGATTGAACCCTGGGCTCTATGAATGTTAAGCACTCACTCTACCAGTAAGCCACTTTCCCAGCTCCTAAACACTCCTATTTTATTTTATTTGGCACCTATAGGATGATTTACATAGGGAAAATACTGTTTTTATAATATCAGAATGATTTCCACCCAGGGAAAATCACTCCTACCTGCCTGACATGCTATCTTCACCACCTCAAAATAAATAAAACAAAAGAAACAAAATGTGTTAGGAATAAAACAAAGAGTCTGTTTTTCCTCTGCTCTCACACCACATCAACAGAAAACAACTTGTGTGACCTCCAAAGGTGTGGGGGTTTCTCCCCACCAAGAGCAAGCAAGCAAACAATCTGCAGCAGACACTGACAGGCTGTCCTCTAATTCAATTCAATTTGAGACTATCTACCTGAGATAGCAAAGGAACCCATGAATTGAGGGCTCAATCCTCAAGAACCCTCCCATACTTTAGATAACAACCCCAAGTTGTTTTGCATGAGATTCTTATTGACTGGATGGAAATCAGGATTCCCACAACCTTCTCCTTGGGTTCAGTTAAGTCACTAACATTGTTCACTCAGAGAATTCAAAGAAACACTTATGTTTCCAGGTTTATTACCAAGGATATTACAAAGGATGAGGCATGTAGAAAATGTGTGGAGAGTCCATGTCTTCTCCAGGCACACCACTGTCCAGGAACTGCCACATGTGCAAATGGCCAAAGCTTTCCGAGTCCTATCTTTTTGGGTTTTTATGGAGACTTCATTGCGTATCCATGATTAAAGGAGGAACCACCATGTCAAATATGATTGGACAGTAAGGAATGCTTAGTTGGTGGAATGCTAACAGATTGGGTTAGAGAAAAACAGTAAGGCCTGACTGTTCAGATTCTCCTTGGCTTCTCTGTGTAGCACTCCTCCTCCAGGGAATGGTGCAGGACCCTCTGAAATTAGAAGTATCTTAAGAACAATCATAAACAAGGGTCGCTAGAGAATTTTCTGTATGGCCAGCTCAAAGCAGGGGGAAATCAGAGTTTCTATGATCTGCCTTGAAAAAGAGAAAGTCTAGTTTCAGTCGTTTGTCTCAGGGAGGGAGTTAGGAGCCAGGAACCACATAGATGAAAGATAAAATAGAGATAGAGATACAGCTAGAGATAGAGATATAGCTAGAGATAGATTATATCTCATATCATGGAACAAACAAAAAAGCAGAGTAAAAACACCATACCCCACACTCTGCACTCCAACTTCCTTAAAGACACTAACAGGTTTATGCATGTAGCAATACAACTTTGAGAATCAGTTCATGGAAGAACTCAAGTTAGTATGAGAATTAAAAACTTCTTTTTCTCTCTAATTTAATGTCCCCTGCACTATTAAAACCTACATTATCAGCCAAATTACATATTTTTTAGTCAGATCTTCTACCTCCCATCAGTATGTTTCTGCTTGGTATATTGATTCTACTTTTTTCCCTCTTGTTCTTTGGTATTGATTTAATGTTTTTCTCATTATTTCATATAAAGATATGCAGATTTCATCTGAATAACTAGGTGAATGCTCTCTGCTATTCAAAACTTTCCACTAACCTAATGCTGACATGAAAAGTTATATTTAGAATACAGCAGTATTTGTGAAAAAACCTGATTCCAGTGAAAAGGCCTAAGCGTATTTGAAGAAAAAAAAGTTAATTCAAAACATCAGGTGTCAAATTAAAAAATAAATTAATACAGAAAATAAGACTAATTGCTAAGTGATTCAAAGAAATCTCTGTGTGGAGCATAAGCATCCTATTTTCATTTGATATGATAGACATGAGTCATGTAAGGCACATTTCTACTTTATAGAAGCTTCCTTGACATTATTGTGAGGGAACATGAGAATTAACATGGAATATAATACTTTGGGAAAAAATTGAACTGAAATTATTAAGAGCTTATTCTTTTGGCTTTAGATGAATTTGAGATAAACTTGGATTTTAGCATCACCTTGTTTTGTACTGTTTTTATTGCAAGACCTCAACAGTGATTTTCCTATGTACTAAATACAAGAAGGGATATTGCCCTTTATGTGTAATCAGATCATATATAGATAATAAATTTCTATTCTTTTATCAATAAGGTTTATTCTACATTGGGGATTTTCTTCTTTAACCAGTAATCACTTGACAAGATAATTTGTTTCATCTAGACACTTGCAATTTTAATCACACACACATACTGATAAAAGAAAAACTTATCACATTTAAAATTTAAAGAGTATCTGATCATTCAGCAATTCATGAATCAGGGTACCATCAGACTTTAAGGAGCTAGCACTCTTTAAGGAGGGGAAATTTTTTTTTTATAATAAAGTATTTGCAGAAGCTAGACAAAGAAAGAAATATTGATTGGTTAACGGTTGGTGGTTTCTAATTGGTACAATTTCTAGTTTCAATTTACAGTTTATATTGGATTTGTTTTTGTTCTCCCAGGAATTTAAAGTACCAGAGCCAACCCGTCTAATGGCCTCCCAATCAGTATTTGTTTGTAATGACACATATATGCACATCACATATAATAAGGTTATAAATAAGGTTAAAGTTGTTGAGAAGCCAAGCTGCAAAGACATGAAATTCTAGACCAGTTTTCAAACTTTCTAAGCAAATATGAGTGAACAAGTCTTATTAATCCACAAGGAAGATTTTTGAAAGAATTTCTTTGGGAAGAGATGTCTTCCCCTGCAATTCTGGCAGAAAGATTTCATCTGAATGCAATCCCCACCCCTCCACGTCTAAGAGACAGGATTAACTCATTCCTGCCTCTGCTTTGGAGCTCTAGAGACAAGAAATGGGCCAGACTAGGAGGCAGGGCAGTGGCTGCAATAGGTCTGGTCAGAGTGAGGAATGTGTTCCCTGGGCACAGTCTCAGGTGCTCTCAGAAAGAACTGGTGGAGGAAAGATGCTATCTCCACAGAAGGTGGATATGGATATCAGGACACCCAGGATCTGCATATGAACAAGTCCAATCATATGAGGAAGCAATCTATGGGATCAGATCTCAAACCAGAAATCAGATGTACTCAGGGAACACACAAGGGAGACCAGAAAGACTCCCATCAAATTCTTCCAGCCTTAAAACACACCCTGTTAAGTGCCTTCACGGCCCACTAAGAAAAGAATTACCAAAATCTTATATCAACTTTTTAATCATTTCCACTTTCCAAATAAATGGTTCAATATTTTTATTAAGAGTTTATTAAAAATATTTAAAGTAGTGATTTTCCATATTAGCTGCAATGGTTCTATCCCTAAGATTCTGATTATCAAGATGAGGTAAGGGCCAGGCAGTGAAATTGCTTATATTATGCAGTCAGAGTTGAGCATCATTTATAAGAAAAAGAATTTTAAGTATAATTTCACCTCTGCATCAGGCAAATTGAATGTATTGGGTACTAAAACCAAATTCTGTCTTCTCTAGAATTTTTTAAGTTCTCTACTCCATTTTTACCTGAGTTACATGGAGTGCATTTTATTTTATTTTTTTCCAAAACTAATCATTCAATCGTGCTTAATAAGATTTTAAATATCTGAATATTTAAAATTATAAAACCATATCTACTTTTACTTCATTCACTTTAGGTTTTTGATACTTAGGATTCCTGGAATCAGATCGCAAGACCTGATACTTTAGTAAACCTTGTTTTCCTATGTCCTACTCTAGAAATAAACATATTCTTAATTGAATTGTTCTTTAAACTTGTTCTAGCCGGGTGTGGTGGCACACACCTATAACCCCAGTAACTGGGGAGAATGAGGCAGGAGAATCACAAATTTAAGGCCTGTCTCACCAACTTAGTGAGGCCCTAAGCAACTTAGTGAGACTCTGTCTTAATGTCTTCAAATAAAAATGGCCAGGAATGTGGCTCAGTGGTGAAGGATCCCTGGGTTCAATCCCTGGTACAGAAACAAAACAAAACAAAACAAAAAACAACTTGTTTTTTTTCTATTTACATACAAATTATCACTTTCATTTTTTCAACAGCTTCTATCTTTGGGTTGAGCTCTTGCTGCATAGATTTTTCCAGAGACAGGGGAGACCTAAGTTGCATCGCCAGCATTATCAGCAGATTAAAGAATAAACTATATTCAGGTAATTTTAAAGTATTAGTTTCCAGAAAGAAATACTTACAAGATTTGTTATTTTCCAAGAGCTTTAAAAAATCGTAATGAAGATCAACTCTCCCTACTCATATCCTGTAGCTTAGAGATCTTTCTAGTCATTTCTGCACTGGTGCTATGTTGCAGAGTTTCTAAGACATTCTCAAATCAGAGGTCCAATAGATACATGCTACATCAGTGGCTAACATTTTCATGTGCTTTATTGCCTACCCAATGGCTTCCCAAATCACCTCTTTAAACAGGAAGAAGAAAAAGAGTTGAATGATATCCCTGAATGCTCTCTTCTCCTGCAGGCTCTTGACTATTGAGGACATCTGTTGATCCAGCTTCAACTGATGCTCTCCCTTACCTTCCTGACTATACTTGTAGGCCAGATACTTTAGAAGAAAATAATAATTATGAAGTTTAATTCCTAGGTACAGAGGATGCAAAAAAAAAATCAATAGCTATCAATTCCATAGAATGAAATCTATATAGGTGGAGAAATGGAAAGATGGTCGAAGGGAACAAATTTCAGGTAGAGGATGAATAGGTTCTGTGTATCTAATACATAGTATTTTGACTATAGTTAAAGATTCCATGTTGTAAACTTGAAATTTGCTAAGAGAGTAGATCTTACGTTAACCACCCCCACTCTGTCTCTCTCAAACACACAGTGATGGATGTGTTAACACACTTAATTGTGGCAATTATCCCAAAACACATTCATATATTAAATCATCATGTGGTATATACAATTTTATTTGGTGATTATAACTCAAAAAAACTGTGCTATAGTTTGGATCTTGAGTGTCTCCAAAGGCCTATGTGTTAATGTTAAAGGCTTGGTTCAAGGTGGCACCATTGAGAAGTAATGGGATCTTTAGGAGGTGGGGCCTAGTGGGAGGTCTTCAGGTCATTTGGGGCATTTCCTCAAAGGGAATTGTGGGACCCTGCCTATTCCTCTTCTGTTTTCTTTTTTTCTTGGCTTCCTGGCCATGAGTTGAGCAATTGTGCTCTGCCACATGATCTCAGTGCAGCTTCATAACAAGACTCAAAACATTAGAGCCAACCCCTCAAGGACTGAAACCTCCAAAACTGTGAGCCAAAATAAACTTTTTTTTTATAAGATGGTTGTGTCTAGTATTTTTTTTATGATGATGGAAAACTAACAAAGCTAGAAACCACAGCAAAGTTGCTTTATTTAAAAAAAAATGAAAAAGAAAGAAATCTGTATCTTCCTTTCCCTAAAAGGAAATTTACTTTCAGTAGACTGAGAAAACAGTTTTCAAACTTTTAATAAAATTTTTATATTTTTATTTTGTATTATAACCCTAGGAATGACCTCCTGAAACATCACATATGTAAGTAGAAAAGCATTTTACAATACAATTTTAATCTTTGCATTTTAGTTTGGCTGTAACAACACTGCATAACAAAAAATCCTTAATCTTAATAGCTTACAATAAGAATAATTTCTTCATCCAACATGGTTTTGTGTGTCAGTGTGACTACTGGGATTGAACAGGATCTGCTAGGTTGAGCTAAGACTGAAAGTTGGAATCAGGTTTGCTTCACAAGCCTCTGATGAGAACTGGGTACTACCTAACTTCTGCCCACAGGCTATTTGTTACAGAAAATGGTATGGCCATGCTCAAAGTCAAAGACCAAGTTATTGCAAGAGTAGAAATGAAGTAGTGTTTCCAGAAGAATAGTGTTCTCCAACACAACTTCCTACTTGTGATACATATTGTTCTCTATTCTGACATTCTTTCATTAAAAATAATTGATATTTGCAATTCTCTCAAACTGATTTACAGCTTCTATTTGGGTCATGGTCCATTCTTTATAATACCCTGGAGTAGAGCATTTCAAAACCTGGCACGAACTCAAAGGCAAATAATGAACATGCATGATTAGTAAAATTTCTGTCTAGAAAGTTCCAGGTCTGGACATGCCACTAATAGTGAAGCTATAAATAAATTATTTTATATTTAAAAATCTTCAGATTTATTCAAGATAAAGTATATCTATATTGCTCAAATTATGTATTTTAATTATTATGTATTTAAATAAATGTTTATAATTCATATCATTCATACAGACTAAATGCACAGAAACTTGTATCAAGGTAAATATGGCCATATTTATTGCAAAAATCAAGTCTCCTCTAAAGTCGGAATAAATTGGAACTCACAAGTTAATTGTGTTGTAAATGACTTTACCAATTTTTCATAAGATGAGAAGAGTGGGAGACCCAACAGAATGAGACTCAATAAAGAGAAACTAATGTTACTTCAAATAGTTACATCACCTAAAGCTCATGGTGAATGCACAGCCTTTTGACAATCCATCTCTTTGTTAAATACTTTCAAAAGTACAAAGTTCCTTCCAATTTTCTAAATTTAGTATGAAACTACTATTGTGCCAGGAATATTAATACATTTATTTCAATTTTGCTAAATGTTTAAAAAGATAGGAACAAAAATTAGAAACTGTAATAGCCAAAAGTTGTCCCGTGGTAGGTGTACAAATTAATTATTCTTATTAATTCTATACCACTTTACCATCACAACAATCCAATTTTTAAACTCTAACATCATCACAAAAAAATGACCTCCTCCCTCTTTGCAGTCAATTCCAATTTCTACCCACCCCCCCAGTCTCAGGCAACGTTAGATATGCTCTCCATCTATGTAGATTTGTTTTCATAAAATTCCCTTTGAATTTAATCATACATTAGGTTGTTTTTGTCTCTGGCTCCTTTTACTTAGCATAATAGTTTTGAGAATTGTCTGTATTGTTGTACATATCAATAGTTCGTTTCTCTTTATTTTTGAGCATTATTCCATTACATAGCAACATCCCAGTTTGTTTCCATGTATAAATTGATGGACATTTGGCTCATTGTAGGTCTTTGGTTCTCATGAAAAATGCTGTTGTAAACTTATGCATGCAAGTCATTGTGTAGACATATGTTTTCATTTCTCTTGAATATACCCTTCAAATGAAATTTCTGGATCATATGATAAATAACACATAACTGTTTTAAAGACTGTCAAACTGCTTTCCAAAGTAACTATATCATTTTACTTTCCCAGCAGCCATGTAGGAAGATGCCATTCTCTTCACATCATTGCCATCTCCTGTTATTGTCAGTTTTTTGGATTGCAGATATGCTAGCACATAAGTGATGGTATAGAATTTTGGTTTTAATTTGCATTTTGCTAATGATTAACATCTTCTCAAATTTTGATTAGATATTCATATGGAATTCTTATAAGTTTTCATATATCTCCTTTGTGATATGCTGTTCTTTTAATTGATCTGCTTGTTTTTTCTTTTTAGTGGGTTGCAGGGTTTTTTTTATATATATATATATGACTGTACAAAGGCACCCTAAACACACATTGGAGAAAACATAGCCTCTTCAACAAATGGTACTGGGAAAACTGGAAATCTGTATGTAGTAGAATGAAATTGAACCCCTATCTCTCACCATGCACAAAAATAAACTCAAAGTGAGTCAAGGACCTAGGCATTAGACCAGAGATACTCTACCTCCTAGAAGAAAATGTAGGCCCAACCCTCCATCATGTCGACTTAGGAACCAACTTCCTCAACAAGGCTACAAAAGCTCAAGAGGTAAAATCAAAAATCAATAAATGAGATGGTATCAAGCTAAAAACTTCTTTGGAGCAAAGGAAACAATGATGATTTTGAAGAGAGAGTCAATAAATAGAATGGCAGAACATCTTTGCCACCTGAAACTCAGAGCATTAATCTCCAGGATATATATAAAACTCAAAAAACTTAACACCAGAAAACTCAAATAAATGGGCAAAGGAACAGAACAGACACTTCACAGAAGACAAAATACAAATGGCCAACAAAATATGAAAAAATTTCTCAACATCTCTAGCAATTAGAGAAATGTAAGTTAAAACTACACTGAGATTCTATCTTACTCCAGTCAGAATGGCAATTATCAAGAATACAAACAATGACATATTTCGGCAAGGAGGTGGGAAAAATGGTATGCTCATACTGACAAACCCAGCCTAATTCCCTCTTAAGATCAGGAGCCATCTTGTCACAAGTTATAAAGGATTAATTTCTTTTTTCTGTAAAATATTAGGATTTTGGTACAGCCTAGCTGTAATTTGATGTTGTAAGCCTGCTTGGAATGCCTGCCCATGCCTTGAACTCACCCATACCCAGCTTTCCCTGACCAGATAACAACCCTCTCCGAAATTTTAGTGGCACCTCAAAAAGGGGGGCTGTCTTCTGTCCCCAGGGTTTTTAGGAGAGAAAACCCGGCCGGTCAAAATTATAAGCTTGCTTTAATTTGATTTCAAGTGGAGTTGGTGGTCTTTTCTTTGCGTCATGATCCAACAATACACTGCTGCTGGAATTGCAAATTGGTGCCACCACTATGGAAAGAAGTATGGAAATTCCTCAGAAAACTTGGAATGGAACCACCATTTGACCCAGTTATCTCACTCCTCAGTTTATAAACAAAGAACTTAAAATCTGCATACTACAGTGATGCAGCCACATCAAAGTTTATAGCAACTTGATTCACAATAGCTAATCCATGGAACCAACCTAGTTGCCCTCCAACAGACAAATGTTTAAATAAAATGTAGCATATATGGCTGAGTATTACTCAGCCATAAAAAGGATGAATTTTGTTGGTAAATAGATAGATGTGAATATTATCATGCAAAGTAAAATAAGCCAACCCCAAAAAAACCAAGGCCCAAATATTGTCTCTGATATGCATATGCTAAAACACAATAAGGAGAGAAGGAAAGAAAAGAAGTTCAGTGGATTAGAAAAAGTGAAATGAAGGGAAGGGATAGGGGAAGACAGTAGAATGAATTGGACATAACTTTCCTATGTTCATATGTGAATACATCACCAGTGAAACTCCACATCAGGAACAATCACAAGAAAGGGATCCTCCTCGTTAGAATAATTATACTCCATGATCAATGAATAATATGTCAAAATACATTCTATTGTCATGTATATCTAAAAGGAATAAAAAAATTAGTTTTTGGTCTGATAAATCTAATTTCATAATTATACATAAGAAAATCATTTTTTCAGAAGAATTAATTAAAAATGATATATTTTCTCTATTAAATTTGTCTTATCAACTTTGAAGACCATATTTGTCATAAATTAAGAATTTTTTCTATACATTGCATAAATACATGTCATATGTGTATATATTTACAATCAATGATCTACAGTCTTCATTATTTTATTATAGCAATATATTATGTTCAGAAATAGTATAAGTTACTCAACTTTGTTCATTTCCAACATCGTTGTGACTCTTCTATGACCTTAACATTTCCATATAGATTTTAGAATCAGCTTTCAAATTTCTACAAAAGTCCTCATGAGATTTTGCGTAGAAACTACAGTTCACTTTGGGGAGAAATGTCACTGAAAGAACATTGACTCTTCCAATATGTGAACTTGTTCTGTCTCCTCTTATATACATCTTCTATAATTACTCTCAGTAATGTTTTGCAATTTTTAGTACTCAGTGCTATGTTGTCATTTGTTTAAAAGTATTCCTAAATAAAGCTACCATGAATTTCATCCTTACTTTTATTTCCTTTTTGTTACTAACATATGGAGATAACATAGACTTTTCCATGCTACTGTTATTGTGCTAAAGATTGTCCTCAGCTATTGGGAAGTGCTGGCCACACTAGGATACGGGACCTAGTTGGAGGAAATAGGTCACTTACAGCCTGCCCTTGAAGGTTATATCTTGTCCATGGCCCCTATCTCTCTTCCCCCACCTTCTGTTTCTTGGCTTACATTGAAGTGAGCAGGTTTCCTCCAACTTGTGCTTCTGCCATAATGTTCTACCTCACCTCATGCCCAACACAATGGAGCCAGTCAACCATGGAGTGAAACCATGAGCCAAAATAAAACTTTTCTCCTATAAGTTGTTTTCTCAAGTATTTTGTCAGCAATGAAAAGCCAACTAACACACCTGTAAAATTTCTGTACTTATTGATTAGTTCTAAGGGTTTTTCTATAAAATCCTTGGGATTTTCTCCACAAAAAAATCATCTAATCTACAAATTAAAATAATTATATAATATATAATCAATGTCTTCATTACACAAATTTATGTTTTTTGCCTGGTTGCATGAATAGACCCACTATTACAATGTTATACAAAATGATGAGCACAAATATACTCAATATTCTCTTAATCTTAGGCATTTAGTCTTTAAATTTTAAATACGATGTTAGCTAGCAATGTTTTGTAGATGCACTTATTGGGTTAATAACATACCTTCCATTCCAGAATTATTGAGAATTGTTATCATTAATGAATGTCTAATATTATCAATTTTTAATATGTCAATTGAGTTCATCATGTTCTTCCTTTGACCTTTATTCCATCATCATGGTGCATTATGTTAAATGAGTTACACATGTTAAACCAACCTTGCATTCTAGTGATTAATATAACTGGGTTATGATATGTAAAATTTTTAAAATTGTATTTACAGACACTATTTACTAAAAATAGGGGTAAAGATGAATTTTGCTTAATTCATAAATGATTTATATCTGGGATATTTTTTCTGTGTAACTTTGATGGTTTTTGGTATTGGTGTTATTATTGCTATATGAGGACATAGATTAAAGACTATAGATTAAATTTCTCCTCCTCAATTACCTGAAAATATATGTAGTACTTCATTGTTGTTTCTTAAAAATTTGATATTTTTCCTCACTGAAGCCTCTGGGGCCAGACTTTTATATGTGGAACATTCTTAATTAATTTAATTCTTTATTGGGTAGAAGTCTATTGACTTTTACCATTTTCTTTTGCATCAGTTTGGATAACTTAGGATGTTCTATGATTTTTTTCCCATTTCCACTATGTTGTCCAATTTATTGATAGGAGTCACTCATAGTGTTTGCTTGTAAAGTTTTTAATTCATTTATTATTAGTCACATATCCTAACTCATTCCTAACTTTAGTAATAGACGATTTCTCAAATTTTTCTTAGTCATTCTATATGAGGTATCCTTTTTTCAAAGAATTATTTTTTGTCATTTTGCTTCATTTCATATTTAACATTATGTGTAACATAAATTCAATCTTCCCTGGTTAATGAACCCTCAAGAGAGGGGGATTAAAAGCAACTGTGTTCCTTCTAGAGAAGCTCTTGAGAATGAAACTTCACAGAGTTCCTACCCTGTACTTGGACTAAGAAACACAAGATCTTGTTTCTTTATACACCAGATATTTTGTTATAACAATGGAAAAGACCTTTGTTTTTAGGTGTTGAGTTGGTTGTGCTTTATCTCTGAAGGTCTCAGGTGTTGAAGATCTGGTCCTTAGTAAGGTAATGTTCAGGTGGTAAAAACTTTGAGGTGCGGCCTAATGGAAGGTGGTCAGATCACTGGGGACAAAGCTCTCAGAAGATTTTAACAAGAGTCTTGTAGGACCATGGTTAATTCCCAAGAAAATTGTTTACAAAGAGCAAGACTGATACCTAAATATTTATTTGGCTCCCTGTGTATTCATATACTCTCTCCATTTCACATACTTTTTCAATGGTGCCACCTGCCATGATGTGTTTGTTGCGATGAAAGCGGCCCCCTCTAGAGCCAGCGCCATCCTGTTTGTTATTTTAAAACAGTGAGAGAAATTAAATTATTTTGTTTATATATCATCCATCTATTTTGGCATAGTAACGGGAGATGAACTGATGCAAGAGTTTGCTCCTAAGGCCTTTCAAATTCTTTATTTCATGGTGTTTAGCATACCGAAGTGATAAAATTTGAAATGTCATTTTCTGAGCCTAAATGGGTTTATGGTCCACTTTTTGATAATTTTTGCATATTGTGTAAAGTATTAATTTTGTTTTGTTTTGTTTTGTTTTCATATAGCTATCATTTTTTTCTAGCCCAACTGAATGGATACACTAGGTTTTTTCACTGCAGTGTGTGTTCCATTTGTCGGCATCAGTTGCACATACACCTGTGAGCCTACTTCCGGTCCCACAATCTTGCCCAACCAATTTACTGATGCAAATACTGTCATGGTTACTGTAGTATTATAATAAATGTGAAATCAGGCATTGTTAACCTTCAGCTTCATTATTTTCATAGTTTCATATTTCCACATAATTTTTAGAAATGCTTTGTAAATTTCTAAAAATGAAGTTCTTTTGATATTTCAATTGACACTCTATTGAATCATTGTATCCATACGGGATGACTAACAACTCGATGATGGTTCCATGTTTTTGTTTTGTTTTGTTTTGTTTTTTTGTTTTTTATACCAGGGATTGAATCAGGAACACTTGACCACAGAGCCACATCCCAGCCCTATTTTGTATTTTATTTAGAGACAGCATCTCACTGAGTTGCTTAGTGTTTTGCTTTTGCTGAGGCTGGGTTTGAACTTGCAATCCTCCTGCCTCAGCCTCCAAAGCCACTGGAATTACAGGCATGGACCACCACACAGATATACTTCCATGTTTTGATGCTATTGAAATTGTATTGCTGTTTTACTTTTGATTTTGATTGATTCATTGCTAGTATAAAGAAATGTAATTGTTTTGTATATTGATCTTATAGACTCATACTAAACTCATTTATTTAGATGCTTTTTTCATAAATTCCATAGGGATTTCATAAATTCCATCCATAATTATGAATAAAGACATTGTCACCATTCCTTACCAGTCTGGATACTTTTTGTTTCTTGCCTGATTCCACTGGATAAAACTCAATTCTGAGTAAGTAGCAGAACAGGCATTCTTGTCTTTTTCCTGACTGTAAGAGAAAATATTCAGCCTTTTGCTAAAACATATAATGTGAGTGTTACAGGCTTTTCATTGACCCTCTTTATCTAGTTGAGGAAGTCCCCTTCTATCTTAGTCCTTTTTATTCTACTATAACAGAATACTTGAGACTGGGTAATTTATTAAGAAAAAAAAAAGATTTATTTAACTCCTGATTCTGGAAGCAGCAAATTCAAGATTGAGCTACTACATCTGGAAAGGGCCTCATACTACAACAGAACACAGCAGAAAAAAAAATGAAATTACAAACAGGCACATGCAGAAGAGAAGTGTATGAGTGTTTCTGTGTGTGTTTGTGTGTGCATGAGAAAGAGAGAGAAACAGAGGAAGTGGGAGGCTTGCTTTTTAACAATTCATTATCACAGTAACCATCCAGTCTCACAAGAGCAAGAACTCACTCCTGAGACAGGCAAAGGCATTAATCTTTCTTAGTGGCCTAACCGTTCTTAAAGACCCCAGCACCTCTCAACATCATTACACTGGAACTGAATTTTAACATGGGTTTTGATGGGGACCACCCATGTTCAAACCACAGCACCTTCTATTCCTAGTTTACTGAAAGTATCAGATATAGACCTTTAATTTCTTAAATTATTTTCCTGAATTAATTGATAGTCCCATGTTCCTTTTTTGTTAATACATGAATCGTATTATTCATTTTTCAAATATTAAATTATCCATGCAATCCTGAAAACTTATATATGTCATAATGTACTATCCTTTATATGTTTTGGACTTAAGATTAATTTTCAAAAATTTTCTGCATTTATGTTCATGAGCAGTTTGGTTTACAATTTTTCTCTTATGATATTTTCATGTATCAGTCTAATATTTGGCCTAATAGAATATATTGGGAAGCATTCTCAAAATTTTCAGACAAGTTTATGAAGAAATCATTTAATACACACACAAAAAAATTATATATGCATATTACATATACATAAAATGGGCTTTGTGGGAAAGATCTAACCAGAGTTCAATTCTTTCACACCCACAAAGCCTCACAGTTAGCTGAAGTTGAAATACTGGATGCTTTCCACTTAAGATCAAGAATAAAACAAGCATTCTGCTCTCACCATTTGTATTCATAATTGAACAGAAATTTCTGGCAGGGTGATTGGGCAAGAAAAACAAAGAGCTTTCAAGTTGGAAAGAAAGAAATAAGCTATTTCTATTTGCCTATAAAATTATATATATATAGATAGATAGATAGATAGATATAGATATATATAGATATATATAGATATATCACATGTATGAATTACATATTACATAAATGTATATACAGAGAGAGAGAAAATGAAAATCAAAAGGAAGCCACTAATTTTTTCAAACTAATAAACAAGTTCAGTAAGTTATACAATACAAGATCAATTAGATATATTTAATTAGATTTATACACATTGATAATGAGCTATTCAAAAATGAAATTAAAAACATAATTCTATTTAGAATGAAGTGATACCTGGGAATAAATTTAACAGAAGAATGCAAACATTTATTCTCTGAAATCTGCAAGAAAAAATATCTCTTGAAAGAAATTAAAGAAGACCTTAATGAAAATAAACCTCACATTCATTATCAAAGACAATATTGTTTAGGTAATAATACTTCTCAACCCGAACTACAGATTCAGTAACAATCCCTACTAAAATCCCAGCTGGAATTTTTTTTTTCCAGATCTGACAAGATGAACCTAGTCTTCGTGTGGAAAAACAAGTATCACATTTTTTCTTTTAAAGTTATTCCTGAGGTGTTTCTCAGAAGCATGACTATAAACTGTAGCTTTGCCCTGAAAAGGCTCCAAGGGATTTGGGTGTGGATGTTTACAGTGTGCCTTTCAAAGCTATGTCTTTATCTTGGAAGACAGCCTAGTAACTAAGTGTCTGACCCATGACCAGGGGTCCCTCTCACAGGAAACTTGTTTATGTTGGCTGACAAGATTTGTGGCTTTTGTCTGACCTGTGTCCGCTCAGTTCCTAGCAAGATAGACACTCTCTAGGAGAACCCTGACCAGGAAAATAGTTAGATTGGGTGTGTCTGTCAAGTAACATACAGAGGGAGGCAACTCAACAGAACACATGGAATAATAGAAGCAGCTTATTACTTTTGTACTTTTATACTTAGAAGACAGCAGCATGCTTCTTAGGGCCAGGGGAAAAAGGGGAAGCTATTGGTGACATAAAAATTCAACCAGTGGGTAGAGAGCAAGAGAAAGAAAGCGAGGGAGCTCTGGGTTAAAACTTTGAGTCCAAGGTACTACCCAACCAGGTTTCCGAGCAGAGTTCTAATTAGTGGTTTTAGAACCATCAGTGGTAAATTATACTGGGTCACGTTGTGACTGAAGGGTTGTCACGGTAGCATATCTGTAAAGTTCTGACCAAGTGTGGCTGTCAGTGGGGTGAATTAATAGCTAGTATTCAGATGTTCCCTCCTTATACAATCAGGAGGCAGTTGTACAAGGCAGACATCTGGATTGCCCACATCACTGGTTAGAGATAGAGAACTGGAAACTGCGTCAAGGGTGACTAAACCCTGCTTCTGGTATGAGAATGTGTAACTGACGTTGAAAATGGATGCTGAGGCAACATAAAATTACAGGAAATTATTACAGTGAAGGATCCAGAATAGTCAAAATAAGCTTGAAAAAGAAGAGCAAATTTGGATGACTCACACTTCTGAATTTCATTTCTTATAAGTCTATAACAACCATTCCTGTATAGTATTGGCATAAAGGTAGACACAAAGATGAATAAATATGACTAAGAATTCAGAGCTAAGCACATAGATTTCATGTCAATTAGCTTTTGCCAAGGTGCTAAAAATAATTCCATGACTAAAAATGGCATTTCATCAAATGACCCTAGAGTAATTATTTGCGTACAAAATAAATGAAGTTGGATCCCTACCTTACACCACATGTAAAAATTAACTCAAAATTCATAATAGGCCCAAGTTTGAGAACTAAGACAATGAAATTATTTTAAAATGTGATCTTGGATTCAGTAATGTGTTCTTAGGAATCCAAGAAACAAAATTTTCAAAAGGAAAAAATATAGAAAAAAATGGACCCATTAAAATTAAAATCTGTGGATTCAAAGGATATCATCAAGAAAGTGAAAAGGCAATCACAGAATGGTAGAAAATATTTACAAATCATGTATCCAATAAAAGATTTGAATCCAGAATTTGTAAAGAGCTTTCACAACTTCATAATAAAGACAGTCTTTGAAAGTTAGAAAATGATATGAATAAGCATTTCTCTAAATAAAATATACAAATATTCAATAAACACAAAATACTCAACATCATAAGCAACTAAAGAAATATTAATCAAAACCATAATGATACCACTTCATACACAGTTGAATAAATAACAATAGACAAAAAAACAAAGTCAACAAGTATGTAAAGAAACTAGAAACTTTGTAAAGTATTACTTGGATTTAAAATGGCAGCCACTTTGGAGAACAGTGTGAGATGTCCTCAGAACATTAAATATAGAGTAATCAATATAACCTAGCAATTATTTCTGGGTATATAACTAATAAAAAATGAAGATGCTTGAAAATATATCTTCACATCAAAACCACTACATGAATATTCACAGATGCATTATTCACAATAGCCCCCAAATGAAAATAACTCATTTTCCCACCAACAAATATGCATTGAAGACCATCATTTCATTGTATGAAATGTTTTCAGTTAAAAAAAATGATAGGAAATTAGTGTCTGCTACTAGCTGGGGGTTTTATGAGGGAATTAGAAATGACTGTTAATAAGGATGGGGATCATTTCTAATATGACAAGAAATATTTTCAAATTGATCATGATTATGATTATACAACTCTATAAATATACTAAAATATTTGATTTTCAAAAGAAATGAATAAGTGGATTTTCTGGTTAAAAGTCATTGAATATGAATTATATTTCAATAAAGATGTTAAAATCACTTTATTTTATAAATATAGAACAATTTGATTTATTTATACTTTAGTGAGTTTTGGTAATTTGCCTCTTGCAAAAAAATTGTCCATTTAACTTTATCAAGTTGTCAGAAGGTTATTCCTCATATTTTTTTATTGCCGGTAAACATTTGTGGAATCTGCAGTGACATAAGCACTCTTTGTCCTGATATTTATTGATAATTTGTATATCATTTCTCCTTTTATCTTGATAAACTTATTGATCAGTTTATTTATTTATCTTCACAAAGAATGAGTTTTTAATTTTATTGATTTGTTTTAGTGTTGCTTTGTTTTCTATTAATTTCACTTTGATTTTTTAAAATTTATTACACATTTTATTTTTGGGATTAATATATTTTTCCAGTCTCTCACTGTAGAAACTTAGATCATTTAGAAAATATTTTTTTTTCTAACATAAGTTTTCAGTACTATAAAATTTCCCTAAGTCTTTCTTTTAATACCATTCCACAAAATTTTGTGCTGTTTTCATTTTTATTCAATTCAAAACACTTCTCTCTAGTTTCTGTATTTATTTCTTCTTTAACTTAATGATTATTTATAAGTTAATGATTTTGTTTCAAAATATTTATAGAATTTTTAGATATTCCTCATATGATTTCTAACTAAATTCTATCATTGCCAAAGATGATAGTTTGTATGGATTGAATTCTTTAAAACTTACACTTATTTTGTGAATCAAAATATAGTTCACCTGGTAAGTATTTCATGTTCACTTGAAAGTTATGTACATTTTGCTGCTGCTATGTGATATGTTTTATAAATGTTACTTAAGTCAAATTTGACTCGAATTTGATTGTAGTGTATTTGTGTGTTAATTTCTAATTTTCATATTCATCTCAAGAGGGTATCATTAATACATAAAATATTTGTGATTTTTTCCTCTTTTGCTTTTTCAATTCTATCGATTTTTGCTTTGTATATTTGAGTATCTGCCTGTTTAAAGGTAAATAAATGTTCATTATTGTTATATCTCCTTGATAAATTGATCTCTTTCCCAGTATGAAATAGCACTCTTATCCAAGGTGATACTTGTCATACAAAAAACAAAACAACAATAACAAAAAAAAGGAAAGAAAGAACAAACAAACAAACAAAAACCCTACCATGAAAAAATGGAACAAGTCAAAGCAAATGAAATTAAAATAAAGGAAATTAAAGAGCATTGAAAAAGAACAGAAAATAGGCATCTTGCAGAAAATGAAACAAAGTTAAAAGTGTGATGAAAGAAAAATTAAATCAATAGATCATATTAGTCTGTCCAAATGACAAGGAGAAAACAATTACTTCCAAGATCAGGAATGAAATGTAAGGGGTATCCCTATCAATCTTCAAGCTATTAGTAGAGTAATGCAACTTCATGACAAAATCATGTGAAAATTTGAATGAAATTGAAATATTCCTTGAAAAAAATCCCAATTTACTAAAATCAATGCAAAAGACTATAACATCTTAATAAATCTCTACTTAAGAAATAAATGTAATTGATAATTTGACATCTTTCCCACAAGTAAAACAGTGAGCCCTGCTAGCATCAATGCTAAATTCTTTAAAATAGTTAAGAGAAAAATAATTAAGCTCTCCACAAAACATTTCACAAAATAGGAGGAGTAACACTTTGCAACTCGTTTTTTTGTCAGCATAGCCTTTTCCCCAAAATCTCCCAAGGGCCTTATAGGAAAGGAAGTTTTCAGAGCAATTTCTCTAACAAATATGTACATTAAAAATACTAAAAATGATTAGCAAACATTATCCAATATTATATAAAAAGGTTAATACATCATGGAAAACGGGACATATTTGAAGAATATGTGATTACTTTAATATTAAAAAGTATTGGTGCTTTGGTTTCTGTGCCTCTTCCAAGCAACCTGGCACTTGTATCTTTGTTGTAGACTATTATTTCCAAGAATTTTTATTAAATTTTTGATATGAGGTCTCACTATGTTGCCCAGGCTGGTCTTGAACTTGTGGACTCAATTGATCATCTCACCTTAGTGTTCTGAATAGCTGAGAGTATAGGTATATACCACCAGACCCTGTTAAAGGAGTTTTTACATATCAGATTGAGATGGCACCTTTTAGCAGGGCAAGAAGATTTGTCCCCGTAGGGCAAAAAGTAGGCATCCTATAGTTATCAAAAATATTTCCTGAAACTTAAGATTTCTCTCCTGTAACAATGCACAGCTTGAGTAGACATCATTTGGCTCTCTTTACATTGTCTTATGGAAATTGGGTCTGAAGGACTTGGTGCAAATATTGGTATTCTGGCTGATACTGGTGAAAATAGCAATAGAAATTACTGGGGGTAATAAAATTCTTTTTCTCTGATACAGCTATTTCATATCTTTTTTCCCCCTGCTACCACTTTTTTTTATCTTCTATTGATTTTATTTTTTATAAATACACAATAGCAGTGGAATGCATTACAATTATTATTACATATATAGAGCACAATTTTTCATATCTCTGTATATAAAATATGTTCATGTCAATTTATGCCTTTATACATGTACTTTGTTTTTTTGCATTACAATTCTTAAAATATGATATATATTATATATATATATCACATTTTTCATATCTCTGTTTGTATATAAAGTATGTTGATACCCAATTCAAATCTTCATACATGTACTTTGTATAATGATGTCCATCACATTCCACAATCCTTGTTATCCCCTGCCCTCTCTCTTCCCCTCCTACCTCTCTTTCCTATCTAGAATTAATCTAATCATCCCATGCTCCCCCTCCCTACCTCACTATGAGTCAACCTCCTTATATCAGAGAAAACATTCGGCATTTGTTTTTTTGGAATTGACTAAGTTCATTTAGCATTATTTACTCCAACACCATCCATTTACCTGCAAATGGCATGATTTTGTTCTTTTTTAATGCTGAGTAAAATTTCATTGTGTATATATGCCACATTTTTTTTATCCACTCATCCACTGAAGGACATCTAGGTTGGCTCCAAGTTTAGCTATTGTGAATTGTGCTGCTATAAACATTTATGTGGCTGCATCCCTGTAGTATGCTGTTTTTAAGTCCTTTGGGTATAGTCCAAGGAGAGGAATAGCTGGGTCAAATGGTGGTTCCATTCCCAGGTTTCCAAGGAATCTCTGTACTGCTTTCCAAATTGGCTGCACCAATTTGCAGTCCCACCAGCAGTGTATAGTGTACCTTTTTCCCCCACATCCTCACCAACACTTGTTGTTATTTGTCTTCATAATAGCTGCCATTCTGACTGAAGTGAGATGATATCTTAGAGTAATTTTGATTTGCATTTCTCTGATTGCTAGAGATGATGAGCATTTTTTTATATATTTGTTGATTGATTGTATATCCTCTTCTGAGTAGTGTCTGTTCAGGTACTTGGCCCATTTGTTGATTGGGTTATTCGTTTTCTTGGTGTTTAGTTTTTTGAGTTCTTTATATACCCTAGAGATTAGTGCTCTATCTGATGTGTGAGGGGTAAAAATTTGCTCCCAGGATGTAGGCTCTCTGTTCACCTCACAGATTGTTTCTTTTGCTAAGAGAAAACTTTCTAGTTTGATTCCATCCCATTTATTGATTCTTGGTTTTAATTCTTGCACTACAGGAGTCTTATTAAGGAAGTTGGGGCCTAATCCCACATGATGAAGATTAGGGCCTACTTTTTCTTGTTTTAGACACAGAGTCTCTGGTTTTATTCCTAGGTCCTTGATACATTTAGAGTTGAGTTTTGTGCATGGTGAGAGATAGAAGTTTAATTTAATTTTGTTGCATATGGATTTCCAGTTTTCCTAGCACCATTTGTTGAAGATGCTAGCATCAGGAACCTGTGGGATATTAACTTCTTATTTAAAAGGAAAAATATAAGACTTTTCACCTAATTTGACAGTCTATAGTTATACAATGAAATACTGAAAGAAATAGAAGAAATATTAGGGCTATGAGGATATATTAACAAGATTTAAGGGAAGTTATTGGAATTAATAGTAAACATGTTGATCAAAATGCATGATGGCTGCTTTATGAATTAACTGCATTCTTTGTTATATTGTTGTACTCAGTCATTTGATCCGATATCAATGTAGATAATGCTATGAAGATATGTTTTAGAAATGACGACTCAAAGGATTTAAAATTAGAATACTACAGCGATGTAGCCACATCAATATTTATAGAAGCACAATTCACAATAGCTAAGCTAAGAAACCAACCTAGATGTCCATCAACAGATGAATGAAAAGAGAAATTTTGGCATATATACACAACTGAATATTACTCAGCCATAAATAAAAATGACTTTATGATATTTCCTAGTAAATGGATGGATCTGGAGAATACCATGCTAGGTGAAATAAGCCAATTCCCCAAAACCAAAGTTTCAATGTTTTCACTGATATGTTAAAGCTAAACCACAATGAAGGCGGGGGGAGGAGGTTTCAGTACATTAGACAGAGGAGAATGAAAGAAAGGGAGAGAAATAGGAATAGGAAAGACAGAGGATAAATCTAACATAATTATCCTACATATACATATGAAAATACCTAGATAAATACCACTATTGTGCCCACCCACAAGAATGGGGTCCTAATCAGAAGAAGATATATTTTATGTTCATATAATCTTATCAAAATGAACTCTACTGTCATGTATAACTAAGAAGAACCAATAAAAAGATGAATAAATAAATAAACATTTAAAGCCTTATTTCCAAAGCCTTCCAAGGACTTACAGGAAAGGAAATTTATAGAGTAATATGTTCAACAAACATTGTTTTTGTTAGCTTTTTCCATTGCTGTGACCAAAACACGTGACAAGAAAAATGTGGAAGATGAAAAGTTTATTTTGACTCAAATTTCAGAAGTTCAGTCCATGGTGGGATGACCCCATGGCTCTGGGTCCAAGGAGTCAGAACATCATGGCAGAAGGTTGTGTTAGAGGAAAGAAGCTCAGGACATGATGCCAGAAAGCAGCAAGCAAATGCTAATCACCAAGGAAAAAAAGATAAATCTCAAAATGATGTGCCCTGAGTGACCTACTTCCTCCAATCACATCCTTCCTGTCTACAGTTATCACCCAGTTACCATATCTGTGGATCAATCCACTGATTAACTTAAACACGCTCTAATCCAATCATTTACCTCTGGAATCTCTTGAATTATCTCATACAAGACTTTTTGGGGAGACCTCAAAATTATTATCCAACATTAGCATATAAAAAGATTAATAGATCATGAAAAATGGGATATAGTTGAAGAATATGAGATTATTTCAAAATAAAGAAAAATAGTTGGGTGTGCCTCATTCCATTATTTGAAGGCCTTAAGAGAAAAGACTGAGTTTCCTTGATGGAAAAGAATCTGCTTCAAGAATATAACATGAAAATATAGCCTGACTTTACAGCCTGTCTGCCCTGCCAATTTCAGACCTCCCATCTTCAACAAACAGATCAATCAAATCTCTTCTCTCTCTCTCTGAAAGAGAACCAGAAAGTTAATATGGTATGACATATAGAGGATATATATATATATATATATATATATATATATATATATATATATATATGTCAAACAAATAGCTTAGATCTCAGCCTACCTGTCACATGGTGTCATTGAGTGGCTGGGGTGGTGGTGAAGTTTTTGCCTCACTTCAGATAACAGTTGCAGAGATCTATACTTATATTGGTGTGAAAGAGGAAAATCCCCCCAAACATCTAGGCCATCTTACAGCCCAACCCAACCTGCAGTCTATTGTGGCAATCATCCCAATCTCATCTATGACAGGACAAAGTTCTCAGAGCCTTGGCTGCCATAAGAAAGCTTTAATATTAAAGTAGATCCACTCCCATGAGTATCCCTAAATAAGGCATGAACTGATACTCAGCCTGTTACTATGCTAGGTTAGATTTCATCACTAAAGAAGGTGACATGACCCACTGGAGAATTACAGACTACCAAAATTCTATATAAAATAGGGTAATCAGCTCTACCATTTTGGAAAACTCCCCTAGCCTCACATTGAAAGTGAGAATCTAAGAGGTGTTATCTTCCTAATCTCAAATTAGGTCTGACTCCTTGTGTTAGTCAGCTTTTCATCACTATGATCAAAATACTTGACAAAAGCAAAAAGCAGAAAAATTTATTTTGGCTAATGATTTCAGAGGATTAGTCAGTCCATGGTTGGCTGATTCCATTGCTCTGGGCTTGAGATGGGATGGAACATCATGGCAGAAGGGTGTTTCAGAAGGAAGATGCTAAGTGTAGGGAATTTGAGAGGCAGAGAGAGGGAAGTAGAGAGAAAAAAAAGTGTTGGGGACAAAATAGAATCCCCAAGGTAATGCCCCCACCCCGTAGTGCTACTTCCTTCAGCCACTCCCCATCTGCTTATAGTTACCACCAAGTAATCCATCCAAATCAATAATCCATCAAGTGAATATATCCACTGCTTAGAATCCAGTACTCAAAATCTAATTATATCACCTCTGAACATTCCTGAATTGCCACATGAGCTTTTGGGGGGTACATCTCGTATCCAAACCATACTCCTCAGATGATAGGGTAGCTCCACAAGTCCAGCCTGTATCAAGAAAAGGACATAAATTTCATTGAACTGGAAGCTATATTGGCTGTGGCTGTGTTAATAATGATAATCTAGAGAGCAATAAAGAGTTTTCAGCAGAATAAAAACATGGTGCTTCGTTTGGATAAGATGGGTGCAGTTCTATGTCGACTGAAACTGAAAGTGAATGCCAGTCCTTGCTCATTGGTGTGCTATCTCTTCCATACTCCTGAACCCATCCACTCTCTGTACATAGCTCAACTTGTTTAAGAATAAAGATGAATAGGTGTGGGACTGGGGTCTTCATGTCCTAAAGGGGAATCAAAGTCCCCATGCAGCTGGAGAAACATGGGGAGGAAAGGAACTTAAACGTTTATGATTCCACTAGGTGCTGGTGGCCAAGTTACTGTCCTACCTCAACCCATGGGGAGGGGGTTGCCCGATTTCAACTGTTAGTATTTAGGTAGGATTCATATTGGGTAAGGGAAAGTAAAAAAAAAAACCTTTTGATAATTTCCATGTTTATGCCATAAGTGCTCACAAGTACCAGAGATGCTTCTGAATGGAGGAAGCCTTCCCTTACAGAAGTACTAGTATCTTTGGGACCCAACAACTGTAATGAGTCCTTTTAGATATGGGTCTGTGAGACACGTGATGTTATAAATTGGCACTTCTGGCAAATGAAGCTACCTCTTTGGGTTGAGAACTCATCTCTGTCCTGATATGACTGTCAGGCACTCACTACTGATGTCTTGTTGAAACTCAATACCTGACCATAAAGGCCTTGTGACTCGCCAGCCTGAGAATTCCACTTGAGTTTGGACCAACTTAGACTCAATAACTCAAAGGAGAAAAGATCCAACAATTCTTGCTTGAGAAGTGCAAATCAGATAGTCACAAACCCTGTTGGCCTGAATCCAGCAGGATTCTGGTTAAACATGAAAACAATGGTAGTTATCCCCTTGGGTAAAAATGCCCTTCCCCTAAATGCCTGGGATTACTGAGAGGTCATTTTTTTATATATATATTAAAGCTTAATGAGACCCATAGAGTTACCTCAACTATTCTACCTCAGCACAGGTATATGCAAGCAAAAATCATTTTTAAGTGCTTTCCGGGTGGGTCTAGAGCAGCCTATATTTTAGATGTCTTTTAGTCTATGTCTAAGGTGTTCACTTTTTGTATTCTCTAATACTTAAGAGTATCCAGTGCAGCCTCTTCTCTCTGACTGATAGGAATGTAAATGCTTTTCCACTTTAAGTGAGGCTTGGGAGTTGTTGCTTCCTGGTAGTTGTTCTTTTTCTGAAAGTGATTTTTTGACTGGCCTTATGGATTTTCACCTTAGGCATGGCAAAGATTGATGTTCAGCCAAAGAATAATGGAGCCCCCTGTGCAGATTTCTCAAAAAGAAAAAAAAAATTGGGGTGGGTGGCTTTGTTGTTTGTTGCAGAGATAGGGATTGAAGAATCTTTGGCACATGGGAATCAAGTGCTCTACCACTGAGTTCCTGCACCCAGACCATGTTTTTTTTTTTTTTGTTGTTGTTGTTGTTCTTCACAACCCTCTTTTTTTTAATTTTTAATACTTTTATTCTATTTATTCATTTGTATGTGGTGCTGAGAATCGAACCCAGGGCCTCACACATGCTAGGCAAGCACTGTACCGCTGAGCTATAGCCCTAGCCCCAACAACCCTCTTCTTACAGTGTTCTCCCTACATATTCTACATGCCTTGGCTCCTGCTTGCACCTGGGTCTCTTCTATGTGCCCCTCCACAAGGCACTGTTTCTTCACTAGGCACTTCCAGGTTGCACTCTAAAGATTGCCTCCAGGCAAAAAGCCTGAACTTTTATAAATCTCGACTTATTTGTACCCTCTTCAAGGGTCACAATCCAACAATGCCCATATTCTGATGCTTTAAAATAGGGGTTTTGTTTTCCTCCTATATTTTGTGTAGTTTTCTAGGGTTTTGTTTTGTTTTGTTGTTTGTTTGTACTAGCAGTTGGTTAATTACAACTGGTTTTTACTCCCAAGTGAAGCTGAAAAGTAGGTCCTTATTGCTTCTCTTTAAATTTAATGGTGGCTACCTTGAGGTCACGTTGAGGTTGAAGGCAACCTCCTTGAGCTTATCCCTTCTTCTGGGTAGCACCTGTTCTTTGGCTGAGAAATCTGAACATGATGCCCTTGAGGAGAGGTTGTGCTAAAATCTTGTCCTCTGTAAGGAGATCTCTTTGGTGAAAGACTTCTTTTAACATGCTGAACTTATTTCCCTAACAGAACTTTGTCAAAAATTGTAAGTAACAACTAATACCTACCAATGTGCCAATTTTCATTTTTCAATCTGTTTTTTCAAGTTTTCTGTGTAGCTTTATTTTATTTTTCTCTTTCTTGTAAGAATGTCTCTCCTAAACAGCATCTACCTAGATTTTATTTTAACCCATCTCATTATCTAAACTATTTTATTCATTGTCATGAACAAGCAACCACATTAACCAGGACTATGCATGTTTGTGTCTTTCCATAAAGTCAGAAGTTTCCACTTTCATCACCAGCAGTTCACTAGACACTTGTGAGTCACCTGGTAGTCATAAGTTGGGCAAAGTCAAGTTCTTTCACTTCAGTCTTAATTTCTAATATCCATAACACTCAAATGTGTGTGTATCATTATTTTCCTAATTACTGTTGAGATAGGAGTTTAGGGACATCAAGATGAAAGAGACAGGATACAAGAACAATGCCTCCTAGAGTACAAGAAGGAGAAATGAGTCATCTTGTCTCTGTTTAAGGTAAGTCCCATCACCATGACAACTCCTACCACTGAGAGCTTGCCACCATGGCAACCCCTGCCATAGGTTCTGTATTCTAATTGGGTGAAAATAAAGGAACCAATGGAAATGGTATTCTCATTAAGCAAAAATATGGTGACCAGTTGGAATGAATGGGACAAAGTCTTCAATCAGGTCTGTGGGGAGAGGGATTGAAGAACAACTCAGCCCATAAGACAAGATTCAAAGGCATGTTTAGCTGTCCGGCCTTGTGCCACTCCTGGTTGGCACACTCTGCTGCTTTACTTTATTGAGTGCCACTTTCACTTTTACTTTTAATAAATCTAACCTTCCCCTACTACTTCTTTCTGCCTTGGCCAATTCTTTGTCCCTGACACCAAGCTCCTATACCCCAAATGGACACCCGTTAATATCATTTGGATGTTCCTGGAATGGGTGTATTATTTTTATGGTAATCAAAGGTTCTACTGCTAACTGCTGAACCCAAAACCTGGGAGACAGAAGTTGGTGGAAGAAAACAGGTTTGTTCACAGTAGGCCTAAAGGAAGATGGAAGAGATTTTTCTCTTTCAAATCTCCATCTTTCTGGGGACTCAGGACCACAAATGGCTTTTGTAAGAGAAAAGGAGGGGGGCTACAGGCAGGAAATACACTGGCTGGGCTTGGCCTCCCTCTTCAAATTGAACCTCCATACAAATTTCTGAGTCTGGTCCCTCTTCAGAACATCAAAGGGAACTGCTGGAAACCTGTGGAGGGTAGAATCTGCATTTTCTTTTCAGATAGACACACTACTTTTTTGCAAGTAAATTCATACAAGCTGAGGAGAGAGAGGACACTCTGGAGGGTTTGTGGTGTTGCCCTGAGGTTTGGATATGAGTACTCTTTCTTTCTTCAGTTCTTTAAAAACAAAATTATTATCCCTTTGAATATTGATTCTTTATTGATCTTTCCATTCTGTATCTCGTAATTTCCCCTGAATTATTAATGAATGTTTCAATCCATTGTTTTTGTCTCCTATTATTTTTTTTCATTTTTTTTGTCTTTGTTATTCTGTAATGCATTTGAGTGAAATATTTCACAATTTCTTCCAGTACATTAATTGCTTTCCTAAAGATACATAAAAATCATTTCATTAAGCATTGTTCATTTCTAAGATTTTTATAACAGCTGTTTCTATCTTATAGTTTTTTGTGTCTGACATTTTTGTTTGTAATCTACTTTTACTTATTATGGCAGTTATTTATGTCTTCATTTTAAAAATTCCTAAAGTCTTGGTCAGACTCCTATACAGTAAATTTTATCTGACATTGTTGTAAGCAGGACTTACTCACCTACTTCAAAGTACCTGCAGCCCAAAGAGGCTGGGGATAAAGCTGAGGTGGGGCTGAGGGGTAGGAGTGGGGCAAGGCAAGCATTGGATCCTAAAATTCTTTTCAAACTCACATGAAAGATTTCAAGTGGGTCGCACAGAATAACAAACATGAGTTTATTTGGAAAAATGAAATATGACAGGTTAACTGTGCAGTACAAGCTACAGAGTGGCCGAGACCATCTCCAGAAAGACAGCATAGTTTCCACAGAGCTGGGGGTTTTTAAGGGCATTGAAACTATCAGAATTTGGAAAAACCTGCCACCCCAGAAATTGGGAAGATGCAAATATCATCCCAGGAAGTCTTGCTCCTTGTTGACCTAAGGATAAGGAAGGCTCCAGGGACTAGGAAGGATGCTTGAACTGTGAAATCCCATCTTTTCAAGCCTTGGAATCTTTGGTTGGCACAGAGGTCATAAAATTCCTCCCCTCTGAAGAATGGACAGGAAGAATTATCATTACTTATATCCATTTTTAGCTAATCATGCTTCTTCTCTAATGCTATTGCAGGTGGAGAAGCAAAGACTCAGAAAGATCAACCAATGCATCTAAAGAGTGGCAACCAGTAAATATTAATCCAAAATTCCATGGAATTTTGAATGAGCCCAAGACATTTCATTACCAAAATCATAGTGGAGGTATTTCCAGTGGAAAAAAGTAGGGCTAAGGTTTTCTAGTGTTAACTAGACAATAGCTAAGTAATTAAGAGCCATGTACACAATGTAAAGTGAACAGATGAGAATTGAGAAAGTTTTCACCTAATTACCTCTCTTTTCTTGCTGAAGTTCCAAGGCAAAATAATCTTTGGAGAGCATGTCAGGGAAAATGAGGGCATAATGAGATTAGGAACTTTAGGAGAGTAACATGAGCTTCGAATAACCTTGGGAACCATTCAATTTTATCAGAAGTTCTGAGGGGAAAACTTGTGACAACATGGTTTACAGTTTCATTGCTTTTAATTGTACCACAGGAGAAATAATGTCCCCCAAATATGGACAGCTTCTAGGACTTAGCTTTAACCATGATTTTTAAAAGGCTTTCACACTCCTTAATTAAAAAAAAAATAAGAAATATATATGGCAGATTTCTCTCTCACAGCTTCTACTGAGAGATCATAACCTGAACTACACAATTTTTAGGTACAGGAATAAAGAACTTACTTCTGAAAGTTTTAATTACATTAAGAGGCACATAGTTTAATTCATGATAGATCACATTTTAATATAACACCTTTTAAGAAACAGAAGAGTCTTAGAAGGATACTCCAAGTGTTATTCGTTCAGCTTTAAAACAGTTGAAGGTAGAAAATGTGTCAACAACTGACTTCCAATCTTGGGTACATGAAGCCTGAGTGAATTGTGTGAATCTCAGAGACTGAATAAAACAGAAGCAAAGTAAAGCTGGGTTGATCTTTAATGACAGTATCAAAAGAAAAGCCATTTTTGCTCTGCAGCAAGGACTTTGAGTGAACAGATGTGCAGATGTTACTGATTTGGCATCTGTGGTCTAGAGTTCCATTCCAGGACCTCATGTGCTGGCAGAGATCTGCCTAAAGCAGAGGCAGGGCTAGCCTTGGGTTTCTGGGAAGGGACACTCACTCATGTATGAGACCAAGTACACACTGAGTCTTACACACACCCTGTGCAAAGGCATCAGGAATACTTTTGGAAGTTCTAATTTCTACCGAGTAAGAAGGATATGGGAAAAACTAAAATATATTCAAGTTGAAATTTTTAAAATGACATAGAGCTTAGAATAGTGATCAATAGTGATGAATAGTATACTAGTAGGGAAACAAATTCTAAAAATTTTCTCAGTCCTCTGTGTCCTCAAATCAAATGGAAAGCAAATGATGAAAAAAAAAAATGTAAAGTACCTCCAAAACAGACATCTTTGAAAATGAACCCCTTTTAGCCCTGAAGCAGTAGCAGATGGTGGTATCTGCCTGTTGTTGCTGGTACTGTTTTTATTGTTATCATGCTGTTAATAATTAAATATTGACAGCAATACTTGAAGTTGCTCTGAACTTATAAAACAAAGCTGACTCTATCCCTTGGGCTTATCACCTAAATGAGACAAAGGCTTTTAAAAACATCAGAGAAGGGCGGGGGGATAATGTAAATCTAAGATCATTGCTTGTTTTGATTGCATTTGTCCTTTCTATTCTCTTTTATTCCTCCTGACCAATTGCTTGCAGTTTGGGAGATAAGCCATCATAGCTCGAATACTTGCTGAAGAAAGTGTCTATCAGGAAACAATTGAGAAATACTGTGAGAAGTAAAAGAACTTCAGGGAAAATGGAAGTATAATCATAAAGAAAGAGAAAAGGCTTTAGGCAGCAAAAAATAGGAGGAGACTACACCAGTCACAAAGGAGTGCAGATATAGCTGCCTCATGAAAGGAAGTAGAGGAAGAGCCATGCAGGTGAGGAGTCCTCTCTGTGGGTATGTTGCATGCAGTCATGGCTGCTTAAGAATTTTCAGGTCAGGGCTGGGGATATGGCTCAAGCGGTAACGCGCTCGCCTGGCATGCTCGGGGCGCGGGGTTCAATCCTTAGGACCACATAAAAATAAAATAAAGATGTTGTATCCACCGGAAAAAAAAACTGAAAAATAAATATTAAAAAAATTCTCTCTCTCTCCTCTCTCAAAAGAATGTTCAGGTCAACAGACAACTGTATAGACAATGGGAGTCCCATAGGTTACAGTGGAACTGAAACATTTCTTTCTCTATCTCTTTATTTATTTATTTTTGGTACCAGGGAATGAAACCAGGGGAACTTTACCGCTGAGTCACATCCTCAATCCTTTTCATTATTTATCTTGAGACAGAGCCTGGCTAATTGCTTAGAGTGTTGTTAAACTGATGAGGCTGGCCTCAAACTTTCTATTCTCCTGCCTCAGCTTCTAGAGGCGTGCACCACCATACCCGGAGGAGCTGAAACATTTCTACCATCCGGTGACATAACAGTCATCCTTATATCTCCATAGCTCGACATGTTCCTCATGTGTTTGGGGTTGTGCTGGTGTAAACAAACCCATTGCACAGCCACTAATACAAAAGTATAATAAACACAATCATGTATAGTGCATGATACTTGATAATGGCAGTAAATCAATGTTAATATTTTATGTGTACTTTCTATCATTGTTGTAGAATGTATTTCTTCTACTTATAAAGAAAGCTAGCTTTAAAGCAGTCTCAGATCTGTCCTTCAGGAGAATTCCAAAAGAAGGCATTGTTCCCATAGGGATGACAGCTCCATGTGTGTTATTGTATTGTGGACCCACCAGTGGAAGATGTGGCAGCAGAAGACAGTGATGGTAATGACCCTGACCTTGAGTAGCCCTAGAGTGTGTTTGTATCTAAATTTTGTTTGTGTGTGTTTATTTATTTATTTATCTTTTTTGAACCCAGGGGAATTGAACCAAGGGACAGTTAACCAATGAACCACATCCCCAACCCTTTTTTTACTTTGTATTTTGTAATTTGATAAGTTACCTAGGGCCTCACTAAGTTGCTGAGGATAGCTTTGAACTTGTGATCCTCCTGCTTCAACCTCCTGAGCTGCTGGGAATACCAGCATGCTCCTCTGTGTGCCCAGGTGTTTTCATCTAAATTTGAACAAATTATTATAAAAAGTAAAACTAAAAAAAATAAAATTAATGTTTAAAGAAAAATTTTATAGGATAAGAATAAGAAGAAAGTGGACCTAACAGAGAGAGAGAGAGAGAGAGAGAGAGAGAGAGAGAGAGAGAGAGAACGAACTTAATATGGCCAGGAAACTCATCCCCTCCCTCTGGCCATTTTTTACCAAAGGACAAGAGCATTAGCACACCCAGGATAAAACCCACCCTGCCCCCCCCAAAAAAAGAAGAAGTGAAAAATCTTCAGCATCTTCCTAAAATCTGCTTGTACAAGTTCATTTCCTACCATCGCCCAATGAGAGAGCTGTGCCTTGACCCAGTCTAAGTCTTCATTTTCCTCTTCATATCATTTTCTTTGCTTATGTTCTTCCATGGGGCTGAAATGCCCTTCATTTCCCTCTGGAACTAACCATACTGTACTCATATGCAAATTTGGCTTTAGGAAATGTTTCTGACATAAACAAACCTTTACTCAAGAAATTCCTTTCTATACCCTAAATTCTTCACACACACACACACACACACACACACACACACACGTTATAATTTTCCATCTGATGAATCCTCTTGTTTTCCCGATAGTACTGAAGGTATTTTGAATGGAAGAACTCTATATTCTCCTTACTACAGACTAAGAATCTGGAGAAAGTACACTCAAAGAATGACATGGATGTTGCTCCCCCTGAGTAGCTATTAGGGTGCTGCTGTTCATGCTACGAGCATCCTCATGGCTGAATTTCTTATTCCACAATTCCTAGTTTCCATTGCTTTCAGGAGACTTACAATGTCTTCAAAGATTTTTTTTTAAACTTCATGCTTTGAGAATGGCTCAGCTTCATGTACTCCTAACTTTCCTCCCTCATTCCACTAAAGACCCATCATATGGCATGCAAAAAAAAAAAAAGGAGAAGCAGAACACGGAGGAAAAAATAAGAGTATGAATGGGGGAAGGCAAGGGCAGAGGGAGAGAAAGAGAAAATGAGAAGAAAGAAAGAAAGAGAGAGAGAAAGAAAGGAAGGGAGGGAGGAAGGGAGGGAGGGAGGGAGGAAGGAAGGAAGGAAGGAAGGAAGGAAGGAAGGAAGGAAGGAAGGAAGGAAGGAAAGAAGGAAGGAAGGAAGGAAAGAAGGAAGAAAGGAAGGAAGGTAGGCTGGTCGACTCTCTCAGATAAAATAGCACTGGTTTGATGAACAACCTAAGGCATCCCCAGCAACATCAATTACTTGTGGGTCCAACACCAAAGAGCAGGGTGGATTGGTTACACCCATCAACCTGTAGCACACACACAAACCTCACAAACAAATGGAAAAATCATTTGCTGTTCACATAACAGTGAGCTGTACTACACCAGTGCACAACTTGTTCCAAAGCTGATGTTTTCCTTTGGTCTTCCTGCCAACAAAGTAGGGAAGCACAAGACAAGCCTCTTTTGCGGTGCCAGCTGAAGTTTAGCCCTGACCGACACCAGCCAAGGACACACATGGCTCCTGTCCTGGAGTGCTCAGCTGCAAGGTGTGGCGAGCTTGGTGTGCTGAGCCTAGGCTTCCAACTCCAGCAGGGTCTCTGCCAGGTGAGGGAGTCAACAGTGTCAATCAACCTACAGATTTTCTTGCTTTATCTCCAGTTACTTTCCATGTCATCAACATCAGGATTTTGATTGCTTCTGCTCTGGCCACATGCTGAATTTGAGTGTCAATATGGCAATGAGGTCCATAAAAAGAACCTCCTGAGTCCCATATTTCATCTCCCTCACCTCATGACAGAATTTGAGTGTAGAATTCCCCTGGCAACCTGAGTTCAATATCTGTGCCTCTCCCACAAATTGAAAAGGAAAGTAGCTGGGAAGTCTGGAATTGTTAAGAAAAATCTCTAAGGAAAAGGAAAATTCTTTTCTTCTTCATCTTTCAGGAGACACTCTACCTGTATTGCCATTGGGAAAGGCATTGTTTCTTGTGTATTTTGAAATGTTTCCAAGTGACATTGGACATTGTTGACTGGTTGGAAGGTATACATCTTAGTTCCTTTGATTTCCTAGGATCTCTATAGAATTTAATTCAAGATGGATTAAAATTTCTAAATAAAGCTAGTGTCTTAGATATCTATGCGCTCATGCACCCTCCTATACCCCCACCAGGGCTACTGTAAAAATCACTACAAACTAGGTAGCTTAAAACAACAGAAATTTATTCTCTCACCAGTCTAAGGTCAAATCTTAAATCAAGATATCAGGATGGCCATAGGCCATCCAATCTCTGCCTCCATCTTCAAATGGACTTCTCTCCTGTGCCCTCAAGTTGTCTCCTTTTCTATCTCTTATGAGGACACTCATCATTGGTTTCAGGTCCCACCCAAATTTGGAACGATTTCATTTTAGAATCTTTACTTTAGTTACATCGTAGATCTTTGTTATGGCTTGGATCTTTAATCTTCCCCAAAGGCTCATGTTTTGATGGCTTGATTCCCAGAGCAGCAATGTTCAGAGGAGAGGTTTTTGAAAAGGTGATGGGACCATAGACTTTGTGATGTCATCAGTGGATTAATCCATTGATGGATTGATGATTTGATGGCATTATTGGGAGGTGGTGGAAATTGCAGGAGGTGGGGCCTAGTTGGAAGAAGTAGTTCCCTGGGCATAAGCCCTGGGAGGGTATTTCTTGTCCCTGGACCCTTTTTACCTCGCTGCTTTCAGGGGCCACTAGGTCAGCAACCTTGTCCCACCATGCCTTTCTACCATGATGCAAGGCCCAGAAACAATGGAATAGCCAACCATGGACAGAAACCTCCAACACTGTGAGCCAAATAAATTGCTCCTCCTCTTACTCATTTTTCCAAGGTATTTTGTCACAGAGGTAGAAAGCTGACTAACACAATGGTTTTCTAAATACAGTCATTTCAGAGGTGCCAGAAGGACATATTTTTGAGGACACCAGCCAAACTGCTACAAGTTCTTACTGCCTTTTAACCATGGGTACATCAAAAAATTACAAAGACAAAAAAAAATTATTTTAAAATATCATTATTTAAAATTTTAAGCATCAAGAAAATATTGTAACAGGTGCTGTGTAAGTATAACTATGTAACTACAGTACAAAATAAAGAAATGTCAGCATTTCTTTATTTCACCTTATAAATTGCATTTTGTTTACTTTTGTAAAAATTAAGACCATTGAGACATAACAACTACATCTATTCTTCCCAAATATAGTTGGTCTTCTCATGTATGTTTTTATTCCTTGCAATTTGCCTTTATTAATCATTAGTTATTATTTTGGTAATCTACACGTGGTGGTGATACAAGTAAATCTAGTTTACTTATATTGGTTGTAGAGCTAGAAACTTGAGAATCAGAACTGAGTTCTGTGAGCCATAGAATTTTGGTTAATATGCCTTTCCTAACCACCTTGCAACATTGTGATAACTGAAAGAGATAAATTTGTGAATGATACATATATGAAATACATGATTATAAGGTAGGAGATTTATTTTCTTTCTTCTAAAATATGCTACTCCTTTAGGACTATGCAGTTATTTAATATGCTCCTTACTATTGTTCATAAATCATCAAGATTTTGTTTCAATAAATTAGTATCAGTATTTATTAGAAGCTTATAATTAATGATCTTTATTTAGAGCTCTAACAATAATTTTGTTAAGACCTTATTTCAGCTTAACATGCCACAGAAAAGTAATTAATTACACCAAGATGTCAACTGGTTAAAAAAATAGTTTCTGAGTTGTTTTTACTGGACCAGCAATGGTATACAGGAAAATAATCTTTGAAATGCTATAGCAAATCATAGTGGGCATTTCAGCAAGGCCCTTCATTTGATCCCATGACAAAACACAACAAACATTTTAATTATTTTTTAACTGCTTCATTGTTCAAGAGTTCAAGTTTTCATAGCCATGTATTCTAGTTTCTGCACAAAATTAAGTTCATTTAAACTGGAGATACTGGTATACCTTAATATTATCTTCAAGATTTCTAACACTTCCCTGGACTTCTGTCGATAAAGAATAAATGTGCCAGACCATTGTACCTCTATCTGTTAGATATAATTGTGCAAAACGAAATAAAATTCTACAAATAAGTGTAAAATAATAAGAGCCAAAAAAGAGTGGAGATTGGGAAGATATGGAAAGAGTAGAGAGAATTTCACCAGAAATGCTAGCTTAAAGAAAATCACTGTGATTAAGCCGCAAAATTGATTTTAAGCTTTCTGGCAGGAAAAGAAAAAAAAGGACTACATAATTTGAGTTATCTTATAAATGATAGCCTATTAGTTTCTCTTGGGATACGAAGTCTCAAGAAATATGTCTTCATTAAATAAGAAACAAGTCTTGTTTGACTTTAAAATCAGCTATTCCTTAAAGCAACCACAAAAAATTTCTTTTTTGAACATTGACTGCCATAGTTGGGTTTTTAGCAAAAAGACAAAAAGCTGAGAAGTGACAGAAGTGTTAAGCATTTTGTGTTATTCTTCAAAAAGTTCTGAAGCTTGAGACTCCAGAGGTAGAGATGACAAACTGATGGTAATCAAAAAGACTGGGTTATATTTCAACCAAATTTCACAGATTGTGCAGAAAAAGCTCCAAAAGGCAGACTCCATAGTTTCCCCAAGAGCCACATTAGATCTACTTAGTTGTACCAATAGGCCATTTCTTTGGAACCTCAAGACTGTGCACTACAGATGTCAAATGAGTGTCAATTGACAGAGGCTTGGAGATGAAAGTTACTAATATTTTTTTCTACTTAAATTTATTCTGGCTTTTTGAAAATAACTGCTTGTAGACAGATCCCCTGGGCTAATAGAGCTGCACATTCCACATCCCCACATGAGTGGATATTGGTTGAATATGTTATTTAGTGTTACACATTTAGAAAATGATAAAAAGTTTCTGCCAATACCAACTATTTTGGTTTGGTCAGTGATTTATTTTTCATGTTTCTGTTGACAAGTACTGGTTAATATAGTCAACCATTCTTGTAATTAGTCATGAAATGTAATGCTATAATCAAGCCATTGGTGAGGAGTAGAGTGTTATTTTTTTAAATTAATTTTGAGGTTTACTTATTCATTTTTTCAACAAAGGTTGTTTTCATGTTTAATATGAGTCAGAACCATGCTTATCTGTAAGTAGACAAAGATGAAAAAGATACAGTGTCTATCCTCAGGAAGTTTTCAGATGACAAAAATACGATATCAAAACTACCTGGAGGGCTGGGGATGTGGCTCAAGCGGTAGTGCGCTCGCCTGGCATGCGTGCGACCCGGGTTCGATCCTTAGCACCACATACAAACAAAGATGTTGTGTCCGCCAAAAACTGAAAAATAAATATTGAAATTCTCTCTCTCTGTCTGTCTCTCTCTCTAAAAAAAAAAGAAAAGAAAGAAAGAAAAAAAAGAAAAAACAACTACCTGGAGAGCAGGGATATAGCACTTGTTTACTATGAAGTCCAAGAGTTGAAACCCCAGTACCACAACAAAATACAAAACAAAAAAATTTTAGAAACATAATGTAGCAATCTAAGAGCACCTAATCTAATTTGAGACCCGGGATAATAGTTCAGGAAAAAGTATCCTTGTGGAGATGATTCCCTAGACTGGAAAAAGAGAGCAGAATGAAAGCAAAACTGAGGCTATAAAATAAAAACATGATTTATTAGGAGAATTATAAGTGGTCTTCACAAGAATTCACAATCAAGAGACAGCTACTCCTGTTTTGGAGTAGAATACGCACCATTTCTGTGACCTCCAAAACCCAAACACACTATTAACTTTAAGATTGTTCTACATAGTGATAGTTTATGGTAAATGACGAGAAAAAAAGGCAAAACAAAAACAAAAATCTCTCTGATATATGGTCCAAAAATATTTTTTACAAGTCTTAAAAATCACATATTGACAATTAAAAAGTCACACTGCAATGGCACATACCTGTAATCTCATGACTTTGAAGGCTGAGGCAGGAGGACCACAAGTTGAAGGCCAGCCTCAGAAACTTAGTGAGACCCCAATCTCAAAATAAAATAATATATAAGAGGTTGAGGATGTAGCTCAGTGGTAAACCACCCCCGAGTTTGATCCCCAATACCAAAATAAATGAATACATACATAAATAGATAAGTAATTTCATACAGATTAAAAAGTTACTAAATGAATTAGGAAAAAATCCAAAATGAGTGAAAGCTTGTAGATACAATATAAAGTTGAATCAGCTTAACATAGACATCCTGTATCAGATTTCTAAGCTAAAAATAACAAAGTAAATTTAAGAATATAAAAGTATAACAAGATGGTGCTCGAAGATGGGGAATTAGTGTGAGGCAGCATTTCTTTTAGCTCAACTACCCAGAACGCAAATAGTAGAAATAACATGTCTCTCTGAGACTTAGAGTAAACCCTGACTCTGTCCCCTATCTGGTACCCACTGGTCCCTGGGTCCTCCCAGGCCTGGCACCAGTCTCCCATTCACCAGGGCACTCTGGCGCCCCAAGCCCCAGTCTCCCAATCCCTCATAGGCCCCCAACCTGGCCCATCAGTCACAGCAGACCACAGATCCTGGTGTCAGGCCTGAATCTACCTGGCACAGATGAGCAGGGCCCCTATTGTGGCTGGGCTTCAACTCAGCCCACACAATGTGTAGCCACCAGACACACCCAGTCCAGCACCCAGCTTTGCAACTCACATGCAGATCTCAGCACCCAGCCCTCAGACCAGATGGGAGAGAAGTGCTTGACTAGGAATTCAAAAGGGTGAAGGTGGAAGAGATGAGTTTGGAGACTGAATCAGAGACCAGGAATCATGAGGTCTGAAGGCAACATAGTAGGCTAAGAACAGGCTCCTGCACCACACAAGTGGAACTAAGAGGATATTCCTGGGGTGCAGCCTTACAGCATGGGCCCTGGAGGTGACTGAAAATCTCCAGACCAATTGTCATTCAGTGAAGAGCCTGGAGTATATCTAAGCCTACAACCCACCTCTAGGAGTTTAACCTCCAGGAGTAACCCTCTCACCCTAGCAAACCACCAATCCTGAGAGTGGAGGGAGAATAAATATAGACAACCCCAACTAACTGCTGAGAAGGAAAGCTGAGAAACTTTTGAACATCAACAGAAATAATTGTTCAATTTTTGTCAAGAATTTTTCTTTTTTTCTTTTTTTCTCCCACAAGTCTACCATATTTGAAACCAAGTATTTTTCATGCATCAATTTATTGAGGATTGGGATGTCTAAATAGTATACTTCAGTTTGTTTTGTATTCTTTTACTTATATATTTTCTATTTTTAATTTTTTTAAAAAGTTATTTTCTATCTATTTTTAGCTCATTTATCTGTTTTCCTTGATTCTTTCTCTCATTTCTCCTAACAGCCAACTTCTATTATTTTCTCTTTTACTCTTCCTATAAATGTTTATTTCTATCTCCTCTCATCCTTCCTCATAAATATCACATCCTACACCATTTCTGTTCTTCCTTTGTTCATATTTGAAATTATAAACCCTTTTGCAAACTTACTCATTTTATTGTAGGCAATAACTAAGCACATCATTTCTGTTTATTGTGACAAAACTGTAGATGTCATAGTAGGAAATATTTGGTTTAAGCCTGTATATTGTTTGCATTGGTGGCTGTTATTATTTATCTCCCCCTTAAAGGAGAGGTATTGGGAAATCTATAGAGTAGAAATTGTACTATCTCAGATGCACAATGCTAGACAGGGAGACACACAAATAATAGGATCCATTAACACCAGAGTGGAAGAAATTTTAGAGAAGGATTATAGAATGTACATAGTTAAACTGAACAGACAGGTAAAGAACAACGTAAGGAGTAAAATCAGAGATAAAATTCAGGAGTTGACAGATCACTTCAACAACACATTGACAAATTTGAGTAGAGACATTACTTGAGATATACGTTAAAGTCTTATATTAAGAAATAGAAGAATAAATTTTTAAACTAATTAATTAAGAACAGTATTGTCCTGATACCCAAATCAGACAACAACACACACTCACACAAACACACACACATTCATATCCACACACAGTAGACAATGTTTCTTAAGAACTTAGACACACACACATACACAAAAAGAAAAAAATCCTCCAGAAAATTCTAGTAAGGTGAGCCCAGAAACATACAAAATGTATTATATACACATAAGTAGGTGAGTTTTTTAGTTTTTTTCCCATATATGCAGAGATGATTCAACATAAGAAATTCCATAAATAAAATACACTAAATAAAAAAACGAGAAAACATTATCATTTCAATAGCTGTAGAAAAAAATTGGTGAATTCAATCCCTTTTCATAATGAAAATATTAATTTCAGACTAGAAAGGAAGAAGTAAAGCTATAGAGAGATACTATATTCATATATATTTATATATAATCATAGAAATACACATACCTATACAACCATTAAAAATTAATGAGTACAGAAAGTTTATAGGATACAATATATAAAAGTAAGTTATATATTTCTATAAAAAAATTTGTTTCTCACAAGGTAAGATTATAAAAAGTGACAAATTTTCTACTCCAGCCCTATTTTGCTGTTTTGAGAATTTGATTAATAAAACTAAATTCTTAAAAATATAAGACTAAAACAAAGTTTCTTCTAAATATATAAAACATACAGTGGTTTTTATATCATCCCTAAATGGAGTGTCCCAGATTTCTATCTTGGATTCTTTTTGCTACCTCTATTCCAAGCCACAGTGATGTCATTAGCATAACTTTTTACATGTCTCCATATTAGTAACTTCCAAAATTGTATTATCAACTCCGACTTCTCCTCTAAAAATCACATTTTCATGCACAGTGACATATTGTTATCTCCAGTTGTATTTCAAATAGGCATATCAAGGCTATGGAAAGAAGGGGTCAGATTATCCTGGGATATTTTGTTAAGCCAGAAAGTAAAGAAATATTAAAATAATGATAGCACATCACAATGACACAAGAGCTGGTCTCCTTGCCCCACCAAGGACCTATCTTAGATAATCTGACATCTATGCACTTTCAGTTCCAGGAGGAGAAAACAGAGATATTGGAGATATTGGGTTGTAGGAGGGGCAATTTGTAAGAATTGCCAAAGCCCTTTGAAGTATGACTAAAAAAACACAAATCAACAAATTCAAAAATAAGATATTAACAAATCTCCAAAGTGATTTTATAAAAGATGAATATAATAAGGAACATCATAATGAAACTGCTTTAAAAAATTAAAATATTTTGTTAATATACACAGACATACTCCATATAAAATAAAAAGAATAACTATTGACTTCTCATCAGAAACACTGAAACCCAAAAGACAATTGAATATCTTCAAGTTATTAAAGAAAATAACTTGTCATTATAAACCTATATCCAGTGAATATATCTTCAAAACAGTAAGTGACAGAAAACTATGAGATAATTTAGGTCCAGAGAACTAGTATTAAATGAAATGTTAAAGGAATACCAGCACCGGTAAATATGTATAATAACAACATTTTCCTCCCTTCAAAACCTTATAAAATATAATTAACTGTTTGAAGAAAATACAGTAATTTCACCAGATGAAACTTATGTCATGTGTAGAAAAAAAATGTATGATAATTATAGCAACACAAGGGATAAAAAGAGTATTAAAAGGTTCATGTACTACATATGATGGTTAATATTATTTGAAAGTAAACAATGATCATTTAAAAATATTCTAAATCCTAGAGCAATCACCAAAAAATTAAACTGGCATGAATAATAAAGCAGTAAGCATGATAAAAATAGAATAATAAAAATATTTAATCCAAAATAGGGGAAAATGAGAGGTTAATGGACAAAACACACATAGGACAAACAGAAAACAAATAGCAAATGGTAATCTTAAACTACCTAAATAACTATATTAATATAAATAGAGCAAATGATTAAAGACTAACTAAGACCTCACTGTGTGCTATCTACAAGAAATACATTATAAATATGAATATAAATGCTGAAAATTTAGGAATAAATATTGAATAAAAACTTAAGTGCTTTTTTGTTGAATAATTGAATAAATATCTTATTTAACTTGAAATAATATTAAGATCATTAAATTCATAGAATCAAACCATAATTTTTTAATATTTTATTTTAGTTGTAGTTGGACACAATACCTTTATTTTATTTTTTTGTGATGCTGAGGATCAAACCCAGCACCTGCATGTGCTAGGTAAGCACTCTACCACTAAGCCACAACCTCAGCCCCTAAAAACCATGATTTTATGATATATTTTTCAAACACTAAAATGATGAACTTCAATATTTAGAAAGTCTTTAGATATAGATTATTATATGTGAGGTGGTAAATATAATTTGTCATTTTCAAATAGTGTGACTATTCACTAGCAATATATAAGAATAAACCAAAAAACAAACAAACAAACCAGAACTTCGAATGGAGTAGTAAAGATGATGTATGTGTTAGAACTCAGCTCTTGGACTTTGTATCGAGGGACACTATTAATAATTACTGGGAGGCAGATTGTCTAAATGCAAGAGTATATTAGATCACAGCAATCTTCAAATATAAACAGTTAATGCAAAAATGTTGGGTGTGCAGGAGCACCCCAACAAGCATTCAATACACACAAATTAAACACTATATAAGCAAATCACACAATCCTAGGGCAACCACAAGTTATGCCACATCCTTTCTCTTAGCCAAAGAGCAGAAGTTGCCCTTGTTTGGTGGTTCTCTCTAACGGCTGAACATCAAGGAATGGTAGAGTCGGTTCAGGGTCAGACAGCAAAGAGGCCAGTCTCACCAATGTCCTAGGAGCAAAACTCTTAAATGTGGCAGGACAAGCAATTTAAATACAGTTCCAAGTTGGTGGTGTATGTTGGTGATTGGTTAGACCCAGTGAAAGTCAATATCCATTGGTTATGTACAATGAGGTAATATAATTGCACCTGAGCATGTTCTTTGCACATGTCCATGGAGCTGTGCTCCTTATCAATTATAACCAGCCATTTCTAAGCATTCTTATGGCTAGTGCTTCTTACAGCTCTTTATCAATTGCAAGCAGACATGACTAAGCAGTTCAATGGCTGCTGTTCCTTATGGCCACCAACTTAGTCCCAGCATTTCAAAGCATGTCTATGGCAGATGCTCTTTTTAGACCTGATTTCTATAAGACCTAGAGCTGTCTAACTGAACTGTCTATGATTATGGGGATATTATATATCTGTGTTATCTAATATGATAAACATCATTCATATGTGGCTATTAAGCACATGAAAGGTGAAACTTAAAAAGTGAATTTTATTCAATTTTAGTGAATTTAAATAGTCAAATATGGCTAGCTATTAACTTAAGTGTTTATCCTAGTTATTGGTATATGCTACATTTTTCTTACTGCCTAATTTTTCTTATACTATTCTACATAGGTAAAGATATTTTTTTGTTCTGGACAGATACTTTTTATGTAGAATTTATTTGTCTTGATAAAAATGATTTACTTAATATCTATATTTCCCATTATAAACCAGCTTGAATCTTTCTCATTTATAACTTTTCCGCAAAGCCTGATTCTTTGAACTGTGTCTGGGTTACAGAAGTTGCCCTAAGAATATTTATTGGATTGGTGAATCCACTAACGACTACTTCACTGCCACTACTATTGAGGGAAAGACACTCCATTAGTCATGTATGTTTATCTCAGTGCCACAGGTGGGTGAGTAAAAACTAAAAAGCCTTAATTTTCCCCACCTGGGCAAAACATAATGGGTTCAGATAAAAGTTTCCAAGTATTAGTGAACACACATTTGTTGCTTGCCACTCAAAAAGACCATCACAACCACAAGATCAATTCATTCAGATAAACAGAAAGATTTATTTGGAAAATTAGCAACAAAAAGAGATGGAGGCTATCACCAATAAATATGATCTTGTTTAGGGGTTGCAGATAAAAGCAAGACTTTTATAGGAATTTTGGAGGAGACATATCAGATAGGAGGTGCCATGGTAGTTACAAATTTTAGGAGGCCTGCTTTTCTGATACACAGTTACCTGTTATCTGTAGTCACGGGAAGTTCTGGGTTCTTTAAACCTAAAGGAAAGTTACCGAGTATAAAGTCTTATGATTCATGTAATTCGAGTTTTTTTTCCCAAGAATGTCTAACTCTGCATTTGATCATTATGGTACAAAAAATATTCTAAGAGACTGAAAGATAAACATCCCCTGGAGAACAGGAGAAGGTAACGGAAAAGCGACTCTGGGCAGACAAGATAGTGAAATGCAACTTTTCACAGAGCGGTTTAGTCCTTCAATCAGAGTGGTCATTCACAATGCTAGTGGGAGACTAATAACACATTGTTCAGCTGCATGACCTCCAAAATCAGTGAATGTTTGAAATCAACTGAAAGTATGTACAGCTAGAGGTTTTATTTAAGTTTTTCCTTGGTGAAAATAAGGGTCTTTGGGAGATAGCCCTAATCTAACAAATCCCTAATATAACAAGAGGCCCTCTGAAAGAAATCCTTTTCCTAAGTTTATAAAAGTATTTAAAAATAAGATGAAGGAGAATCATATGGCAGTTAAGTCATAACATATACCTCAGTGTGAAAGCCAAACAAGCATGCTAACTAAACTCCAGAATTGGATAGCATTGCCCATCCACCTTTGCTAGTTCTTATATGTGGGTAGACAGCACCTAAGTAAGATTTAGAAGATAGATAGTGGATTGTATTCTCAAGATAAGTTTCCTTCAAAGTAGAACATGAAAGAAGCTGAGCAATCAATGTCCAATTTCTGCATCTCAATTAAAGGAACCAAGATTATTATAATAATTGTGCTATTTAAGTGTTTTCTTAATTGTGTACTACATCCTCAGCACAACATAATTATTAAAATGAACTACAAGTGAGATTCCCAAATAACTACATCTATGTCAATAAGTGAATCATCTTCACAAGAGGTTTAATTTCTTCTAATAGTATCCCCTAAAACCTTATATAAAATATTTTAGTAATATTCTGAATGTGATATTTCAAATTTAAGGTGCTTTGGAAAATAGGAAAGTATTAGAACCAATTAAAAGTGATAGCCAATGGGAGAAGCAGTGTTACTAACTGCCTTGAAGTGAGAGTTGAATGAGATGAGTGAAATAAAGTTGTTAAATGATAATAGGGACATTAGAGGTTTAATCTGGCAGGGGAAAATGAAAGAAAATTTAAAGAGGTATTGCCACAGAACTCAGCAGTTCTCAGATAAAGAAAATGGTGTCTAAATTTCCTTTCACCCTCCAATGCCTGTGAGAAAACTCTTTTCCTCAGTAAATTCTGATAATGAAAATAGGGAGATCTAGAAGGTTCTGTTTCAGGGCTTCAATATTGGGGCACATCTTTCCAGAGAAGTTCGTATAACAAGTGGGAGAGACAAAGGAGGAAACTGAAGGCACCAATCACTCAAAAGACATACATGAATCATTTACTAGCCTAGTGAAGAGTTTAAGTGCTTCCTCTAGGGAAGCAACAACTCTGAAATGGAAATGGGATGCTGGCCTAGAGACAGGGGAAGAGGAGAAAGAATGGAGTCAACATGCAGATACTCCCCAGGTATAGAAGCAGCAAGCCTGTTAGCATGCGGCCCATCTCATAGAAAGGATGATGTATATGTCAAGAGCTTTGTAATGTTTTGAACAACCAATAAAAAAAATAAAATAAAAATAAAAACCTACATAACTCTCAAAAAAAAAAAAAAAGAAAAGAAAGGATGATGTCTCCAACTTGTGGAAAAAAGCTATTTGTGCTATTTTTTAACAATTTCTAAAAAATCAAATTAGAATGTTTGCCTTGATAAAATATGTTTACCAGTAAAAAATAATTATGCATTTCAAAATGTATCTAATTATATAATTTTGGTTCCTAAATTTATGTACTTCAAATTTAAAAAGTCTAGTATACAGCAGCAGAAAACACTTTAGTTGGATTTAGAAAAATAAATTAAGTCTTCTGGTCCATTTCTCTCTTATTCTTTCCAATCTTATTTATCCATTTTTCAGAATACCCTGAATGAAATCTCTTCTAAAAGATGTATGCTATTCAATAAACTTAAATAACCAAGATACTTACACAATCAAATTAAAAGCAATTATACAATTAAATTTAAAGGGGAGGTACTGGGGAATGAAATTAATCAAATTGGGCTAAGTGCATACAAAATACATAACAACAAATCCCACAATGTTGCATAATTTTAATGCACCAAAGAAAATTATGTGTGATTTTATCTACTGTGGTGGTAAATGTAATAGAAAATTTGGGTTAAAGAGAATATGTTCAAAGAGGATTTTTACTTAATTTAGTAAATTTTGTGACTGATGGGAATTTATCATTGACTAACTGACCCAAAGACAGACAAAAATAATGAAATTAAGCATAAATATGAGAATCGGAGACTTCAAGGTCCAAAAGAAGTGTTAAGATTTCTATTTCTTTTCCTTTAGTTAGTACTGTACTTGAATAAGCTCAGGTGCAAAGATATGCATCTTCTATTCTAGTATGGTCCAGGGAGGGAGAATTCGTTCAGCTTTCCCCAAGCTATCATGCTCTGTCAAACTCTCTCAGGATGTAGTAGGTTTCTCTTCCTCAGAGGAACTCAAGTACATGCTGGCTGAGCCACTTCCACAGATGAGAAAGAAAGAAGAAAAATACTGAATTTTCAGGATCTAGTTATCAAATCACTATTACTATATAATGTGCTATAATTTTGAAAACATTCAGATAATTTGAAACTTTGTCTTTAAATTCCTCAAGGGCAGAGGAGGTTTCTTTTTCATTTCTGTGTCATTTGTCATTCCTGTCATCCTGGCAGGAACAATAGTTTTTCAAGAAACATTTGTTGTCCTAAACAACTGCATCACCCTACTTTGTGGGAGCCCTAATCTTCTCAACATTCATGAAGAGATTCCTCAAATCTGAATCTATGATATCAATGAATAGACAAAATAATGAACATGTAATGAGAAAAAGTTACACAAAATTCCAAACATTGAGATTGTTGTAAAACTGAAAATGATATGGGAATATGATGTATAATGTTTCTATTGCCACAAATGAGGAGAATTTCTGTGCTAGAACTCTCCTTCACTCATCTGCTTCAGTGTCTCCTGTCTGAAGGTGTGTGCTATGTTGTCATCAGGCTGACTTAGCATAATCTTTATTTCTTGGATTCATATTGCCATTGGGCATCTGAAAAGACAGATTTCCATCAGGTAATGTATACCCTATGCCTGTCTTACCATTGTACCTTGGACGTAGATAGCTTGTTTTGATTTTACTGACTCACCACTGAGTGTTTTCTTTTGAGTCTCAGATGAAACTCTGAATATCTGGCTTGATGATGGAATTAGGCTATTGGAATAGAATTTATGTATTTTGTACATGAGAATTACATAAGTTTGGGAGATCTGGAAATGCTTTAGTTTGAATATCTCCATCAAAACACATGTTAAAATTTAATTCTTACTGTGAGAGATTAAGAGAGGAGAAATTAAAACTTAATCCAAATATGGTGTTTGAAGGTGGGACCTTTGGGAAGAAATTAAAGTTACATGAGGTCATGAAGGTAGGACCCTAATCCAATTGGACTGTGGCTTTATAAGAAGATAGAGTGGCATGTGACACCCTGAACCATCTTGGTTTTCTACATAATCTCTGCCAATGAACAGAAACTCAACATATGTAGCTGCCCATTCTTGAACTCTCCAGCCTTTGGAACTGTGAACTGAATAAACCTCTATCCATCATAAATTATCTTTGGCATTTGGTTATTGTAATAGAAAAGACATGCAGTGACTACTAGGAGTTTGCAGTGTTTTCAGGCATTGCTTCAAGTCCTTAATTAATCTAGGTCATACTGAGGTTCATTGTATTTATTTTCTCTTTGCTATAATCTATTCTTCTGAGTCATCATCTCTTCATTTAACCTAGATGCAATGTGCAACTTATTCTACCCCTCTTATCTCTCTATATATAACAATTTTATAGCTCTCACTTCTTTTGGAATTAGAAGTCTCCTTTGCATGCTATAACACTTAGGACTGGGAGAGAGACCAGTGTAATGTCATAGAAATCAAGATATTCTGGATTGTGGAAGTATTTAATTATAATTGTCATAAGGCTAATATAGGAAAAGTAAAAGGAAATTAAAATGTGAATAACAGGAGACAAAATCAAGACAAGAACTTGAGGATGTGGTCCCTGAGTCTTTAGCACCAAGCATGGAGATATCCAGGCAAACTCTCTAAACTTAACCTATAAAGTGGGGATAATACTAATTATTTCCTGGTAAGTTTCTTCTGAGAATTAAATGAGAAATGGTATAATGTAAAATACTTGTAGGATAATAAGTAATAGGCATTGCTCTCAAAACTTCATGTGTAATGAGTTCCTTACACAATAGTCCCAGATGAGGAAGGTAGCTGGAAAGTGGTGGACTTGGGATTCAAACCCAGGAAGTCTGGATCCACTGATCTATGCTCTCAACCATTACACTGTCTTGCCTTCTGCTTGGCACAGTGACTAGGACACATTAAAAATTTCATAGACATTAGCTATGGCACTTAGTGGACTGTCGTCCTTGAAAATATAACATATTCAAGACTATACATTCTTGTCAAAACAATCCTTTCTTGAGCTGATATGCCCTCTTTAAATATGATTTGCCTTTCTGCTTCCATTCACAGCAAATCTACTAAAAGAATAATGTACACTCATACTCTTTACTCTTACAGAGCATACATTTTTAAGTTAATTGTATTGAGGTAAAATTAATGTACAAAACAATCATTTTAAACTAAAAATTTCAGTTGCATGTAGCACATTTACAATGCTATGCAAATACCATCTCTATTTAGTTCCAAAATATATTCGTCACCCCCAACATAAAATTTCCTGCCCATTGATAAGCTAGTCCCTATTCCTCCTTCTCCCTGGGAACCACCAATCTACTTTCAACTGTATGGATTTACCTATTCTGAATATTTCATATAAATAGAATCATATAATAGGTTACAGTCTGTGTTTGCCTTTTTAGACAGTATATTTTCTAGTTTCATCCATGTAGTATCATGTATAAGTTCTTCATTCTTTCTTATGGCTAAATAATATTCCATTGCATGAATATTCCATAATTCATTTAACCATTCATTCACTGGTGGACATTTGTGTAGTTTTCTCATTTCAGCTATTATGGCTAGTGAAGTTGTGAACATTAATGTACAAATAATTGTTTATATGTATACGATTATTTGAGTATACACTTAGTTATGGAATTGGTGAGTCTTAAGGTAGTTCTACGTTTAACTTTTAGTGAAACAACTTAACTTTTTTTTAGATTGAGTCATGTTTGTTCCTTTTCTGTTTGGATTTTCTATGTGCAGAATTATCTGTGAATACATTCAGTTTCTGTCTTCCTTTCCAATTTGGAAAGCCTTTTCCTTTTTTTTCCCCCTGCCTAATTACTATGAGTAACACTTTCAGTAATAGCAGATGCAAAAGTGACATTATTATCTTCTTTTTCCTTTCTGATCTTGGAATATTTTCAGTCTTTAATTAGAGTATATTTGCTGTAGGTTTTCTATAAATGCACTCCATCAGGTTGAGTATAGTCCATTGTTTTCCTAGTTTTCTGAGAGTTATTTTTACATCATAAAAGATTATTAGGTTTTATCCAATTCTGTCTATGCATTAACCTAGATGATCATGTGAATTGTTTTCAATATTTTTCTAATAAATTTTTATTTTCTTTAGATAAATCCTGAATTCTTCAGATAAATCCCACTTGATCCTACTGTATAATATTTTAATAGTTTGATAGATTCAGTTTGTTAGTACTGTGTTGTGAAATTCTGTATCTATATTTATAAGGGATATAGACTTGTAGGGATTTTTCTTCTTGTGATAATTTTTTTCTGTCTTTGATATTAAAGTAATTCTGGTCTTATAAAATAAGTTACAAAAATTTTATTTCTCCTTTCCTATATTTTGGAGACTTTTAGAAAAACCTATGTTGATTAGTCTTTTAATGTGATCCTGGAACTTTTTTTTGGGGGGGGGGTAGGTCTTATATTACTGAAAACACAGAAAAATTAACATTTGTTCTTCAATCCACCAGAAAAGTAAGGTCACAGGGCACACTTCTACTTTACAATTGGCAGCAGGGAGGCAGATACAAGGATTCATAATTTAACTGGCACATAAACCCACAATCAGATATCTCTGTGGGATCCAGTACTGGGGTAGGAAAATCTGAACTGAAATTGAAGTATGAAATATAAGAACTCCAGGTAAAAAACACATAGAAAGTCCTTCACAGTTTTGTGAGTTTTACCTCTAAGCACCTTAACCCATTCTCATTGTAAATATCACAGAAAAAATCCCTTATGTTTTCAGCAATGGGGAGGTCAGTGGAAGGAAGGAAGCATTTGGAAATGTTCCACAGCATTCTGTTCTTCTTAATAACACCCACCTTCAGGACTAATTATTTAATTATTTTGTCAGAGCCTAATGATTTTATCAGGGTCTAATGAAGGGAAATACTAGCCCACACTGGCCATCCTGAACCTCAGGTGGGTGGGGAGAAACCCTGGTAGGTTCACAGACCAAGAGCACAGGCTCACCCAAAGTCATATCATAGGACGGCAAAATGATTCCAGGCTCCCTACATATTACCCCCACATCATTAAAGGCCCTTTACACTTGTTCAATTTACCCACTACATTATGCCATCTTTCTACAAAAAAAAAATTTTTATAAGGCATACTAAGAGGCTAAAATCAGTTTGAAGAGACTGAACAAGCAACAGAACCAGAGTCAGATGTGGCATGAATGTTGGAATTATCAGCCCATGATTAAAAAAAACAATGATTAATAAGCTACTCTAATGGATAAAGTACACAGAATATAAGAACAGATGGACAATGTAAGAAAAGAAAAAGAAATTCTAAGAATAAAAGAAATTGAATGCTAGAGATAAAAAGTGCTGTAACAGAAATGAAGATTGCCTTTGATGGGATTATTAGTGACTAGAACATGTCTGAGGAAAGAATCTCTGCCCTGAGTATATATTAACAGAAATGTCCAAAACTGAAAAGAGAAATGAGAAAGAGAGAGGGAGAGAGGGAGAGATAAGTTGGGGACAACTACAAAAATATACAGGTAATGGAAATACAAAAAGTAAAAGATATAAGAACTGAGCAACAATTACAGCAATAATGACTAATAATATCCCTAAAATTAATTCATACATAATACAGGGTTTATTTGAAGAGAAATTACATCTATGTGTAGCATAGTCCAACTTCAGTAAATCAAAGATAAAGGGGAAAATCATTGGAAAAAAATTTAGAGGAAAAACAACTTACCTATATAAAAGGTAAGAATTACATTAATATCCTTCTGAGAAAACATGAAACTAAGAAGAAAGTGGTATATTTAAAGTTTTAATAGAAAAAAATCACATCTTTAATTCTGTATCTTTTGATATTATCCTTTAAAGATAAAGGAAAACTAAAGACATTTCCAGACAAACAAAAATCATAGCGATTTGTTCCCAGTAAACCTGCCTCCTGAAACTTATTAGAAGTTCTGCAGAGAGGAGGAAGATTACATAGGTCAAAAATTTGGATCTCCATGAAGAAAGGAAGGCCCTGGAGGGTTAATAAGTGTAGGTAAAGAAAAATTGGGGTTTTATTCTTAATTTATTAAACAGATAGCAGTTTATACAAAATGAAAACAATGTATTTGAATACAAATTCTAATATATTTGAATATTCAGAATGATAACAGTGATACAAGGGATAAAAGGATAGAAATTAAAATATTTTGTTAATATGAGGTAGAAAATGGGAATATAAAAAATGTTCAAATAAAGCCCCAAAAGGTAGAAAAATATGTAGAAGACAAAAGTAGGTACAAAGAACAAGGGCAACAAATAGGAAACAGTAACAGGGTAATTTTGATCTAACTATATGATTACTTAAAGTCAATGATTGAAATACAATAGGTATTTTTCAAAAGATTGTCATGGTGCATCAAAAAACAAAAATCAATCCTATGTTATCTAAAAGAAACTCAATTCAAATATAAAGAGACATATGGATCAAAATAAAGCATCAGGGAAAGATATAGAAATAATAAAAAATGTCCTATTTTATTAACTTTGACAATACAAAATGTATCAGTTAAGAATGCTTTTGAGCTGAGTGTGGTGGCACACACCTGTAATCCCATTGACTAGGGAGTCTAAATCAGGAGGATCACAAGTTCAAAGCCAGCCTCAGGAACAGTGAGGCGCTAAGCAGGACAGTGACACCCTGTCTCTAAATAAAATACAAGATAGGGTTGAGGATGTGGCTCAGTGGTCAAGTGCCCCTGAGTTCAATCCCCAGTATCAAAAAAAAAAATTCTTTTTAAATGCTTCAATATAACTATTAATACATTTAAAACACAAGGTGGAACTGGGCATGGTGCATGCACCCATAATCCCAGCAACTTGGGAAGCTGAGGCAGGAAAATCACAAGTTGAAGTCTAGCCTCCATAATTCAGAAAGGCCCTAGACAATTTAGTAAGACTGTCTCAAAATAAAAAATAAAAAGGTCTGGAGATGTGGCTCAGAGGTTGAGCACCCCTGAGTTCAATCCCCAGTACCAAAAAAAATAAATAAAATAAAATAAAACAACAAGATGGGTTTAGCAGATGTTTACAGAAAATGTAAACAAATGAAACATACATCCAAAAAAAATTAAAGGTAATAACAAGGAAGATAATAACCAGAAACTACTACATTATGGCACGCAAAAAATATTCACAATATCTTTTTTTAAAAAAAATGAGACATAGACCATACATACTTCATGAATACAGTTTTACAGTGTATGAAATTTTTCATGCATGAAATTCTATAGCATGAAATATACAATTATGAGTATATAAAAAGTCTGGGATGAAAAAATGTAAGTTAATAACAATTATTTCTATGGATGTTTGATTCAGATTTTCTCACATAATTTATTTCATTTTCTAAATTTTCCTTAGTGTTTATGTGTAATATGCATAAACACAAAAATATATAAATAAAAGCCCTAATTTAGAAATAAAATTCTATGCAGACTATTACTACATGTAATGATTTTTCAATACTATTTGGCCATCACTCTTTAAGCTGTAAGAGCAAATAAGGAAATGAATAAAACCTGAAACCACTGCATCGACCAAACCTGTACAGAGTAGGAATCACTAAACTAATGCAAGCCACAAAATTTAATGCCAAAATAAAATATTAAAAAGTTGTTAAAAGCTTTTCTGCCAAATTGAAAGCCATAAACACAATTCCAATAAATGGAACAGGGTTCACAGAAAGCATCATCCTTCCTTCCATACAATGAACATAGGGATTGACTTTCAAATCATCCTAGATTCGGGAACTGCAGTCTCTCATGTGTGCATATCCAGGAATTTGGCACTGCACATATCACAGTTGGATATCACAACTTGTTTGGTGATTAATCCTTGCCTTTCTTGATTCTTTCTGTAGGCTCCTTTAGTGAATTTCAACAAAAAAGATCAAATTCCCATACTTTCACAGCAGTCATACATTGGACAGCAGGCTTTTGATTAATACACAGTGTTGGCAGCTTTTTCATAGTCCGGAGTGACTTTGTTAAGTATCTTTTTTTTCCAGGTGGGCTTAAAGAAAATCTATGGTGAATCCCAAGCCTCTTATCTTCTGCTTCAGCTTGACAAAGACCAAGCTGGATGGTTAAACCAAGTCATTAATTGACTTCACTTAAACACCCTACTCCTAACCAAACCTTTTAGAGTTAAAACCAGGCAAAAATGAAAGTAAATGTGTTTGAATGGAAAGTTAGCATTGGTTAATAAAACCTAATGATTACAAATGACATTTAAATTATATACTCAGAAAAATCATCCAGTTTCACTTCCTTTCTTTTCATCTTTCCTAGTTTCAGAAAACATCATGTGCACAAAATAGGATAAAAAGCCCATGACAGCTCAGTGCTCTAATTTCCTACAGCCAAAAATGGACTGAAAAGTTCCTTTCTAAGACCACACTTTGCTTTGCAAAAAAACTCAGCATCAACCACTAATTAGAGAAAAAGATTGGCAGAACACATTTCAAAATGGTTATACAGTGGGGAAAACTGTTCTAAAAAATTGACTAACTACTTTGTCATAAGAACTAATCTAGAATATATTCTTTCGTTTTATTTTCTTTTTTAGTCCAGACTCCATTTGGCATTCCTGGTTAGTAAAAACCTTGCAGTACACACACTTATTTTGTCCTAAAATAATAGTATCCAAAATAGATACAAAAATAATGTGTAAAAATAATGGCTAACACAAATTCAAAAGAATTTCAGCTATATTCAGAATGATTTTTAAAGGCAACAAGCAATATAAAAATTCATAGCACATGAGACACCAGTGAATATTCAGTGGCACTGAGTACATTAATAATGTTGCTATTGCTCCAAAATAAAACCCTATACCAATTAAGTAATTACACCCTATTCTTCTAATCCCTGACTCCAATCTATTTTCTGTTTATATGATTTACCTGTTTTGAATAATTCATATACATGAAATTATGCAGTACATGAACTTTTATCGGGCTTCTTTAATTTAGCATAATGTCTTTGAGTTTCATCTGCATGTCATGCATCTTGCTGATAGTATTGCATATTATGCATATTTCACAATTTGTTTCTAGATTCATTGTCAATGGATGTTTGAGATCATTCTACCTTTTGGCCTTTTGTCAATAGTGCTTCAATGAACATAAATTTACAAGTATTTGCTTAAATATCTGTTTTCAGGGGTATATATTAGGGGTATATATTGTGAAGTGGAATTGCTGGGTCATATAGTAACTCTATGTTTGACTCTTTAAGGATTCATAAAGATCCCAATTACTCCACATTCTCCACATCTTAAGCAATATTTGCTACTTTTTTTTTTTTATCCTAGCCCTCCTCCTGGGTGCAAAGTGGGAATCTCATTGATGTTTGATTTGCATTTGCACAATGACAAAAAATGTTGAACATCTTTTTAGGAGCTTCCTTTTTGGACACTTGTATACCTTCTGTAGAGAAATATCTATAATAATCCTTTGTCTATTTCTTAAGTATGTTTTTGTCATTGTTGAAGAAGAAAATCACACAACCATCTCTTTTGACAGAAAGTCAGAAAAAGCATTTCATAAAATTAAAAATGCCGTCGTGATAAAGGCACTAAGAAACCAAGAGAGGGGCACTTTTTCAACGTGATAAAAAGCATTTCTGAAAAGTTCATAGTTAAAATTCTATGCAATAGTGAAAGTCTGAGAGCTTTCCACTTAGGTCAGGAATACTATAAGGATGACTACTTTTATCATTGCTATTCAACATTATACTGAATGCAAACAAAAGCAATTAGACAAGAAAAACAAAATGTCTCCAAATTGTAAAGGAAGAAGTAGATTTACTTTTATTTATGAATGAAATTATGGTATACCAAATACTAAAGATTTAATATAAAACCTAGAGCTAATAACTGATTCAGCAATTAGTAGTATAGGAGCTATAAAACATCAATTTTCCATATACTACCAGGTATCAGTATAGAAAGAAAATTAAGGAAGGAATTTCATTTATAATATCACATAAAGAATAAAATGTCTAGAAATAAATTAAATCAAGTAGGTGAAAATTTTCTGTACTAAAAACTGCAAAACATTGCTGAGAGAAATTAAAGAAGAATTAAATAAACAAAAAAGTGTCATGTTCAAGGATTAAGAGACTTAATCTTGTTAGGACAGCAATATTGCTCAAAGTAATCTACAGATTCAAAATAATCACTATCAAAATTTTATTAGAAATGGTAAATAGTTTTTTTTTTTAATTTACATAGAACTGCAAGGGATCCTGAACAGTCAAACTAATCCTTAAAGGAAGAAAAAAAATTGAAGGACTCACACTTTCCAATTTAAAAACTTGTAACAAACTACAGTAATCAAAAGTATGGAATACTGGCATAAGGATCAACATGTAGATCAATGGAAATGAATTGAGAGTCTAGAAATCAACCACACATTTATGGCCAATTGATCACTGACAAGGATGTCGAGAACACTCAGCAGAAAAAGGATGGTTTCTTTAATTAGTGGTGCTGGGAAAACTGAATATAAAACCTAGAGCTAATAACGGATGCAGCAGTGTGCAAAAGAATGAACTTGGTCCCCTATCACACACCTTATGCCAAATTTAACTCAAAAAATTCATCAACAGGGCTGGGGATGTGACATGCTCGCCTGGCACGCGTGCGGCCCAGGTTCGATCCTCAGCACCACATACAAACAAAGATGTTGTGTCCGCCGATAACTAAAAAATAAAATACTAAAAATTCTCTCTCTCTCTCTCTCTCTCTCTCTCTCTCTCTCTCTCTCTCTCTCTCTCCTCTCTCACTCTCTCTTTAAAAAAAATTCATCAACAGAAATACAATAAATACAAAAATTACATGGAGAAATATTCATGACCTGGATTTGATGATGGATTTTGAAATTATGACACCAAAAGCATGAGCAAAAAATATAAATTGGACTTCATAAAAATATCATTTACTTTTATATTACCAAAATGACTAATAAATATATCAGTAGTACCCTTAAAACTATATCAGGGAAACTAAAAGAATTAACAACTACTTTCACTTAAAACAGAAATTAACTTAGGCACTGTCAGTGCTATTTCCCTATCACTTGTACTGCACTGAACTATCAAATGCCTATATCTGTTTCTCTATCTCTGAAGGTATTTCATTCTAAACTGTAGGAAGCCACTTTGGTCACAGCAAGACAGACTGGAAGTAACAAGGAATGAACATTCCTGGGAGTAGCCTTTAATCCACTTTCAGAAGTTGGTGTTTAAATATACTGGCTCCATTACCTCTTGGTAAAATTCTGACTCATGTGTTTTGCAGTATGCCCAGAATCTCTGTGGGGTTAATCTTTAGTTGCCTGTGATAGTAGAAGACAGCATAATGCACATTTTATTGCATTTTATTGACTGCCTTCTCTTATCTATATTACTTTCTTATTCCTCTTATCATGACCTGGACTTCCCTAAAAATCTCCATGCATTGAAATATAAATCCAAGCATCAAAATTTACAGACGTTAGAAAACCAACAGGAGAATAAGACCTAGATTTCAGAGGATGATGTAAGACTGAGTAGCAACTGCTTTCTTGTTCTAGACTCATTGGAGAAAATAACAACCTAAAAACCCGGGAAACATATGATTTAGAAACAAAGCCTTTGGGATTGAAGAGTGAATGTCAGTGTTGTGCTGTGTGACTGGGACAAAAGGGAACATGAACTTTTTGCTTGTATGTTGTACTCTAACAAATTATATCACATGCCCCCAAACAAAACAGTCATATAGCTATACCTAAAATCAGAGTTCAAGATGTGTAAGGAGAGGTAGTCAATTGACAGAATAAAGTCCTCAGCATAACACATGACCTTGTAGATACAGCACTCCAAGCATTTACTCTCACAGTGCCCTTTCTGCTATGAAGAATTCAGGAAGCAAAGAGACTTACTCTTATTATGGGCAAGAATTGAGCAATAACAGAAACTGAATTGAACTGTTGAGGGCTGTGGAGGAAATCCGGTATTCCCTTCAAAACCAACCTTAATTTTCATTTTTTTTAATAGGAAGAGTTTCCCAAGAATCAAGATTTGTCTATACCATCTCCCTTGACCAAAGAAAACCTGCATTTTCTTCACCTTATAAAAGTCCAGTTACACACATGCAAACACCATCAAGAGATAATACAATGTTTAAATGTCTTTGGTTTCAAGTTCTGAAGAAAAAAATAAGTAGTCACAGAGAGTTTATATAATCTTCATGTGAATTCTCAGGGTAGAAGAGAGCCCTGGGTCTGGGCCAAGCTAAGAAGTGTTGAGTTCTCAAGAATGACTTGGTTGGTCAGGAGGGTATGATAGTCTGCGACTAAAGCGGTTTCCATAAAGTGTTCATTGGCTCAGCTAGAACAGTTGCCTTCCTGTTGGCAAAGAAGTCGTAAGGGAAGCAAAATGTGAAGACCCTGCTGTTTCTCCCATCCATGATTGTTTTTCTTTGATTTGTTTATTATGTCAGAAGGAGAACTCTCCAGATGGGAGCAAGGGACAGAGTCTAGACATCAGTTATTGGCCTCTGACTGGTGGAAACAAGTCTGCAGCGTCTAGTATTTTTCTCCTTTTGGACTTTCCCTCTCAATTTACTACTTGTTTTACATTGCAGGCTCTGAAATATTAAATGATTTTGACACTTAGAATTACTTAAAAGCTAAAAAGATATTCCTAACTGTATTGGGAATGGCTGCTCCCTTTTCCCAAGACAGTTACTCTGGCTAGTTGCTGCATCAGGAAGGACTGTGGGTGCCATCACTTCTGTGCTCTGTTTTCCTGGTACCCCTAGAATTTGGGTAGCTAGAAAGCAGTAAATAAGCCAGCACTTTATCACAACATACCAAAAAGCAGCTATTTCTCCCACCGACAATCTTCCCCAAAGATTCTTCTGGACTTTAAGTTGTTTTTCTTCAGTCATTTCATAAAATTTTATGTTTACTTTGCACACATAAGATAGTAATACTAAAAGTACAAATTCAGCAAATCAAAGCAACCTCAGTGGATTGACAATCAGTTTGTAGGACAATACCTAAGTCAATAATTTCAGGTCCTTTCAGTGTGGCCTGGTTGTTGTCACCACCCTGTGTTCACCTCTTACCACTTGTTGCTTACACACTGGACTCAAACACACAGTGATCTTCCAATCTCTCCAGCACACCAGCTGCTTCTTGATCCCAGCTATAGACACAGGGTACTTTTGATGCCTGTGGTACTCTTCCAAATTCTTCATCCACCAAAGGTCTATTTAGTCTCCAGGTTTTGACTTAGATAACACTTCATCAGGAAGTGTTCCTAGACCTCTGGGACTGCGTTGAGTGCTCCCCCAACCTATTCCCATGGAGCAAGGTACATGTCACCCCATATCATATGTGCTTCAGCTCTACAAGAGCAGGGATTGAGCCAAAGGATGTATCTCTAGAGCATGACAACATGTCAGGTACATAGTATGTAACCTCATAGGAGGTTGGGGAGTTTCTTTATTAAAAACGTTCTCATTGAAGTATAAAATAGAATCTCAATGTTTATGTCACTATTATATAACATTATTATGTAACATATTTCCACATTTTAATAAATTTAACACTTTTTTTGGTTTGTTTGTTAACAGGGAATGAACTCAAGGGCACTTGACCCCTTAGCCATATCCACAACCCTATTTTGTATTTTATGTAGAGACAGAATCTCACCAAGTTGCTTAATGCCACACTTTTGCTGGGGCTGGCTTTGAACTCTCAGTCTTCCTGTGCCACTGAGATTACAGGTGCGCACAACCATGCCTGGCAAATTTAACACATTTTTAAGCCACTGCAATCTGACAAGAGAATAAAAATTAAATAAGTTAAACTGGAAAGAGGGAAGGCACAACAAGAAATGCTTGTTGAATGGGTGAATGAATAAACCAGAGCTATGAAGGAGTCATTTTCCAATGTCTGTTTGCTCTGGGTGGTTTTTACCTAGTTTCATGAGTTCCTTCAGTGTTAGAAATCCTCTCATTATAGTGAAGTATGTTATTATTTCCAAAATGTTAGTTGGAGATATTTTTACAAAGCAAAGCAAAAAAAAATATGGTTAAATAAATTGGGCAAATTCTGAGTTAAACAAAATAAAACACGTTTCTTTATTGTAAAAATCTCCAAACCTTCAAAATACTAAAGGTTGCTATAAAGTATGATCTGAGCTTGCTTGGGCTAAAGAATCCTTTTATAATCTACACATTTACACTATAAATAGTTCTTGGCTTCCTACCCTATTCTAGGCACTGCTTATGGCCCTGAAGAGAAACAGTGACCCAAGGCGTGTCTGTTCTCAAAAAATCTATCTGACCAGTGGGTGGATAAACAATAAAAATCCAAATAAATCCATGATCAAATGAGCAAATAAATAATGAGAAATCATTCCATTGGTGCTACTAAGAAAATCAAGTGTTCAATGCAGTAATGATTGGAAAGAGTTGTTTCTTTAGGAAGAGGGATCAGGGAAGTTTTATTCAACAGGCAAATAAGATGAGAAACAGTCTTTAATGAAAAGATCTGAGGAAAGAGTGCCACAAATAGGGACGAGCAAATGTGAGGATCCTGATGTAGAAGGAATTCATTATATTCAAGAGCAGTAAGGAAGTCCAGTGGGGTGGACCCTGAGGAGCAGGAAGTGACTAGAGGTGAAGTTGGAGAGGCAAAGTCAACCAGGTAGTACAGGGACATATGGCTCCAATTAAATATTTATTAAAACAGGAAGTAATTAAAGGATCTTAAACAGGGGATGTATGACCAGAAGAGTGTTGGGTTTCTTTTTAAGATCATTCTATGACCTTTCTGTCATGTTAAAATTTATTATTATAGAATTGAAAGAAGTGTCAATTAGTGAAATGCAAACATGAGTAGCAAAGAGTAGCCATGAAATCATCAGAAATTATGCTGACATTAAGAAGCAAGTTGTAACAACAAAACAATACTGATCACACCAAAAGCTGTAACTCATTTAGAGGAAGAGACAAGCTTCAAAAAGAAATGATAAATAGCCTTTTGGACTGTGCCCTTAATAAAGAGAGTAGATTATATGAACACTCTGGGAAAAGATTTAAATCTCTTGCTGACACTGACAAATATGGTGAGAACTCATAACACACCACTTCCATGAGGGAATGTGTGTTGTCAGTTCAAAGAGTGTGTAAGATCAGTCATGGCCGAGGCACACTCAATATGACTTGAACTCTTGTGGCTCATATTATATGAAAGAAACTTGATAGAGGATTACCCTAATTTAACAACAATCCTAAAAATCTAATGTTACCAGTGATGCGCTGGAAACTAAAGGTAATTTTTCCAAATTATCTTAATAATGTTGGGGAGAGGGAAATGCTGAAAGATTCCTTTTCATCTATTTTCTCATAGAAACCGGTTTCACAAAAAAATATTATATATGACAAGGCAAAGAACAAACAGTCCAAAAAATTAGGAGGAAAAAAAAAATGTCATGAAGGTGGGTTACACAACTAATGAATCTTATTTGCCTGGATTTTATGATCTTTATAGCCTTTATCAACTTTTAAAATTTATAATTTGTTGTGTTGTTTCTTTCTCTCCCTCTCCCTCCAGAGTAAATTTCACTTTTGTACTAATTATATATTTGTAATTTTATATTATTTTTCTTAAAGAGGGCACTGCAAACCTGTGTCTGCCCTTCATTGGGCATAGGAGGCAACCTGAAATAGATGGCGGTGAGGGGGTAAAGAGGAATAATAGACACAAAATAAATAAAAGGGATGAAATAAATCCCCATTTTTAAAACTTAAAAATTTTTTCAAATATTTAAAAATTACTTCTAAATTAAGGAATAGGTCAAAGAAGACAACATAACATTGGAAAGTTTAACATGCATTTTGAAACTGTTCTGGAACAAAGACCACTCTGTTTTATTCATCGTGATGTTAACTTCACATGATGCATTATGAAGATAGTTCTAATCTTATTATTTAAAAGAATATGTTACACTACAATAATGTTAGTAAAATTTAATTAATAACATTTAGTAAGCTTAATTTATTAAAATATATTTTAATAGAGCACTAGAGAAAGTATTGTCTGAATGCTTAGAAATTTTATTAACATTTTCTCTGAAAAAATATACATATGTACAAGTTTTTAACACAAGAAAATTAAATGACATCTCTATGTATTGATTATAATGTTGAGATTATAATCATATTTCAAAATTTACATTTACTTTTTTTTGAGATAATCATTGCTTCAAAAACCAATAGGTACATAACATTTTAAAACAAATTTATCCCTCTGTAGCTGTTTCTCAGTTACTAGTTTCCCCTTTTTAGTGGAAACCAGTGTTGTTTGCGTATTGTTTTTATTTTTGTTGTTGTTGCTATTGTTGTTTATTTTGTGGGGCTGGGAATGGAACACAGGGCTTGGCTAATGCTAGGCAAGTGCTATCCCACTGACATACATTTCTAGCCCAGGACTTTATAAAAGCATGTCAGAAATGTTCTATTAATTCTAAAAATGTGTACATAAATATATATACATATATATACATAAATATACTTATAAATGATACAAATATTACATATATATATATAATGTATATGTACATTTTATCTGTTATGCTTACTTTTCCACAACAGCTCAAAACATTTTCTACCCTCTTTATGTCACCGAACAATATGCAACAAATAATTTTACATCAGTGTTTTAAAGTTCAAATTGATTTTTATGGATGTGTTGTTGTACATAAGATAGATAAAACAAGCTTCTTATTAATGGATATTTAGGCAAGACTATGTTTACTTACTATTAAAATATATAAAACTGTAATAATTGAAAGGGTCACAAGAATTCCTAAGAGATCAATAAAACACAATATGAAGTTGGAAAATAAAATTTTATATTTTTGGCAAATTTCTTATTAAATTTACTCTAAAGTGTTTTACGTTAGTCTGATATGGCAAATCAGGTTCTTTTTTTTTTGGCTGTATATATTATGTATATAATCTGTACCCACATCCATTTCAAATGCCCTTACTTATGCAAGTTTTTTAGTTAGTTCTCTAGAATATTTCTAAATATTATATTATACAATATGCCAATAAATAAAATTGTACCTTCACTTTTTCCAGTTTACCTTATTTAATTTTATTCTCTTATCAAATTGAAGTGGCTTAAAATTGTGTTAAATTTGCTGGGCATGGTAGCACACACCTGTAATCCCAGTGGTGCAGGAGGTAGAGGCAGGAAGATTGAGAGTTCAAAGTCAGCCTCAGCAAAAGAGAGGTGCTAAGCAACTCAGTGAGAACCTGTCTCTAAATAAAATACAAAATAGGGTTGAGGATGTGGCTCAGTGGCCAAATGTCCCTGAGTTCAATTGCTGGTTCAAAAAAAAAAAAAAAAAGTCTTAAATTTGTTAAAATGTTGAATAACAGTGAAATATATTACATAATAGTGCATAAACATGGTGATTCTATTTTATACTTCAATGACAACATTTTTAATACAGAAACTCCCCATCCTCTGATGAGGTAATATACCAATAAACCTATTGCAGGTTTAAGATATCGTAAAACTAAAACGCATTTTAGAGTCAGACACAGTGGCACACACCTCCTAAAGGATTCCATTGACTTGGGAGGTTGAGTTCATCCTAATTATCTTAGAGAGATGCTGCCTCAAAACAAAAATTTTAAAAAGCTGGGGATATAGCTCAGTAGTAAAACATTCCTGTGTTAAATCCCCAATACTGCAAATAAAACTAAAAACTTACTGAACATCATAATTTAGCACCACCACTGTAGTGGTGTAGAATATCAGTTGGTTCTCAATGTGATCCTAGAGCTTACTGGGAGCTGTGACTTGGTACCACTGTCCAGCATGAAGAAATACATGTTGTTAGTTCAAATTTCAAAATTTGAAGTACAGTTTCTATTGAATGCATAGGGCTTATGCACACACCATCATTGTCAAAAAATCTTTTGTTGAATCACTGAAGTTGGGAGCAATCTGTTTTTCCTTGTTAATCATGAGGCTAATTCTAGAGTTATTGTAAATACATTTTATCATATTGATGGAGAATTTATATACAGTAGTTCCTCATTATCTGTGGAGAGAGATTGTCTCAGGAATTAGCAAGACCACACTCACTGCAAAATCATGGTGTAAAATTGGAAAATTACTTGGGAGATTGCATAGGATTGACTAAAGAGATGCTTCTCGGGGTTTATTTCACCATGATGAGCCTCCTAGGTACTCAGAGGCCACTGCAGCCATGGTCCAAGGGGGCCCAGTTACTGCTCGAGCAGGCAGCAGACCTTGATATCATCCACATGATGCTGGTTCTACAGAAATGCAGGATGCTGGAGTTAAGTGGTTATAGAGGCTTCCACCAAGATTCCAAAGGAAGGTATGGGACACTAGGCAAAGTGTGGTAGGTTAGGAATCCTGTGGGCAGCCCCTGAGAGGAAGGAAACCAAAGCTGCAGTGGTGACCCATAAGACTAAGAGATGCCAATAATGTGGACTGCCTGCCAAGGAAAGTTGCTGGCTGTAGATATAACCAGGCTAAAAGAGAGGCCATACTGACTGCAACCATCATGGCCAAAGGGAAGGAGCTGCCTAAGCCCTTAAGATATGCTATCTCACCACCATGTGCTAGAGGTGAAGCACAGGATACGTCTGGCTGTTAAGGTCTTGATATCTTTCTATGTCCCTATTCCTCTCCTTTGGAATGGGAATGTTTACTTTGTGCCATTATAAATTGTAGGTATGCAACTTGCGTTGGGTTTTTATAGGGGCTCACAACCAAGAGTTTGCCTTGAGTCTCGGATAATACTTTGGACTTGGACTTTTGGGAAATGCTAAAACTGTAAAGACTGTGAGGACCCTTGGAGATGGACTAGATGCATTGTGCATTGTGAGATGGACATGAGTTTTGGTGGGCAGAGGCAGAATGTTATGGTTTGGTTGAGGAGTTGTCTCCAAAACTTCTGTGTTGATGCAAGAGGTAAAATGTGGAGATTATGAGAGCAGTAAGCTCATTTGCTGAATTAGTAATTTGAAGGACTAACTGTGGTAACTGTAGGCATGGGGGGTATGACTACCAAAGGTGGGTAATTGGGGGTGTGCACTTGGGGATTATATCTTGCCCCATGGCTCCTCCTTTTCTTTCTCTGCTTTCCAGCTACCATGAGCTGAGGAGTTTCTCTTTTCCAGCCTTTTCAGGAGGATGCTCTGCCTTGCCTCAGGCCTAGAGCAATGAAGTTGGCCAACCCTGGGCTGAACTTCTAAATCTGTGAGCTCAAAATAAGCTTTTCTTCCTCTGTTTTTGACAGGTATTTGGGTCAGTGTGACAAAAAGTTGACTAACACACCAGACCACCTAGTGTTTTTAGTAGAATTCTCCAATCATCAAGAGAATCATACCTGAGCTATCTTCTCAGGATGGATGTCAGGAAATACTAGGCCTGGGTTGCCTTCCCTTGCTGTATTTAACAGCCCTCACAATTAAGGACACCCAGTCCTATGTTGTCTTTCACCATGAGGATCCATAGTCTCTTTCTTCCTTTCAGTATTCTGCCTTGGTTGTTTCTAGAGTTTAAAGCTATATTTAGCAGGAAGCTCTAGGAAGAGAGAAGTCAACATCAACTTGTTCAGTCAGAATTCCTTGAGGAAACTATTGTCCAACACCAGTCTTTTTATACTATTATTTGGTTAACTCAATAAATATTACATGAAATTGCAGCACACAAAAGTGATGTCATTACCATCCATTTCAGTGACAATAGATTTAACTAGGAAGACATTTTCATTCCTCCTTTAAAATACATTTAATTTTTTAATGTCATCTTCCGCTCTGTAAATCTGGAATAAACGAAATGATCAGAGAAATGAATAGGTTCCATTTGTTTCTAAATGTTAGTGACTTTGGCTTTTTTTTTTCCTAAAACTTATGTATCATTACAGGGGGCAAAACTGGCTTTTGAATTCTTGCTTTGCTAGTAAAGAGCTAAAAATTTTCCACCCTCCATTTTTTTTTTTCCTGTGTGAGTAGTCCCTTTCTGTTCATATGATATCCCATAATAATTTTGTTAACATGGTGTCAACAATGACCTTTTTTGCCTCTTAAAGAACTCTGTGAAGCTTTATGCCTCAGCAGACCAGATCCTCATAGTGAGTACTCATATTGAGGCTTCAGTAGCATTAGAATATTTTCATACTTGATGGTGCCTCAAATTATTGGGCCATGAGTAGAAATCTCAGTATCCTAGGGGATGGTTTCTGAGTTATGTAGAAGGGTCACAAATGTGTGTAATAGGGTGGAATATATGAAGAGAAATGAAGCTTTCTTATTTCTGGGGAGTGATATAATTTCTCAATCTGATAAACTTAGTCTGATCCCATTGTTTAAATAATTGTTGAGGTAAATCCTCAATGTTCCATAGCTCCAACTCCTCTCCAAGACAACACATGGAATGTTGTAGCCTTGCAGTAACACACATGGCCAGGGAGTGGGTCCTACAACTAACTGCATAATATTTTCCAGTCTCCACAGTATGGTGGGTGATCTGCTCGACCTGGGCCTACTACCACTGTGGTCTGCCTAATTCCATGGCCATCCAGGTATTTTGATGACTCTCTTTACAAAAATCTGTGGTGTCCCTGCCACCTGTCACATACTCAAACATTTAGCAACCTGCACCCTTGGTCTCAAGACCAGATTACTCACTCCTTCACCATTTTTTTGCACAGATTTTTAAAATATCCTGTACACCATATGTAGGCAGTACAGGAGTCCAGTCATATCCCTGTCTTTTTTGCCTCAATACTTCTGCAGATAATGCACCATGGTGGATGCCACCACGAGCACAACTTTTACTGGAACAAGCAGCTGCCCCACTATTGTACCCAATTTTGAGATGTCCTTAGGTTTCTGTCCCACTGTTATCTGCAAATGTCATTCATCCCGATGAGGAAAAGAGATGAAAGGTGAAGACTTTCTATCTTAACTTTCTTTTCTCCTTTCTATCAGTTTCCTGAACGTAAAGAGATGAAATATTAGGGCAACTCTTTATTCTGTTTATTATGGTTTGAATTTGAAGTGTTCTCCAAATTCTCCTGTGTTGAGGCTGGTCCACAATACAGCAAGGTACAGAGGTGAGGCTTTGGGGAAGTGACTGGATCATGAGAGCACTAACTTCATCAATAGATTAATCCACTGGCAGAATCATAATTTGATGGACAGTTAGGAGGTGATGGAGACTAAGGAGGTAAGACCTATTTGGAAGAAATGGGTCATTGTGGGCAAGCCCTGAGAACTTGGGGATCTTGTTCCCAGTTCCTTCCTCCCTCTCCTTCTGTCTCTCCCTCTGCTTACTGACGGTCATGGGGTGAGCATCTCTCCTCCAGCATGCCCTCTACACCATGATTCTTTGCCTCACCAAAGGCCCATAGCCATGAGGCCAGCTAACCATAAATTGAAACCTCTAAAATCATAAGCTAGAATAAATATTTCCTCCCTTAAATTGTTTTCCTCAGATATTTTGTAATGCCAATGGAAAGCTACCACACTCCCTGTGTTAGGATATAGCCTCCTCAATTCAATATTTTCTTCCTTCTTCGAATGGATTTCATTCTTTGGGACTCTCATTCTTTAGGACTCATTCTTACAAAGGGAGAAGTTCTCTTACCAAGAAAGACACACATACCAGAGATGTCCACAGCATGGGGCCTGATCCCCATAGATACACTCACTGTGTTAGTTATTTTGTTCTGTCCATTTGAAGCACCCCTTTCCCACATTCTATGAACTAATGAACACTATCAAAATTCTTGCATTCATTTAATGTTGTTTGGGGTGGGTGAAGGTATATGCATGCATTTCAACTTTAAAAGCAGTGAGAATTTATAATGAGATAAAATTAGCAACACCAGATTTAATAATAAGACATACCACATTGTCATTTTCCTGCCATAGGAACACTGGAGACATGTTCAAACATTTATTGCTATTTAGTATCCTGTTTTCATAAAGTATTTTACTGTCATCCCTAATTAATTCTACCTTTCAACAAGAAATTTAGGATTGGCTGCTATTGTTATCCCATTCATACATGTCAGGGAACAGAAGCAGAGAGGTTAATTAAATGACTTACCCTGATACCCGTAGGCTGTGTTGGCAAGCCTGTGTCTTTACGGGGTTGCTGGCACAGATGCCCCGAAAGATCAAAATTTAACCAACCCTATTCCAGCAGGGGGCACCAGCTCCATTATAAATTTGGATATGCCCTAGCTGTCTGCTGGTACAAAATCTTACAAGATGGTATACCCAAGAAGAAAATAGACTTTAAGGGCCATGGATATGGCAGGCTTTCCCTACATCTCTGACACAGAATATAGTTTGAGGGTTTTAAGCAGACTTTGATAAATCAACAATCACCTTCCTAGTATGTTTTTTAAAAGTTCAAAATGGGGGTCCTTATCCCCAAGGTTCAACCCATTATGATGTCTAGATCATAAGTTATACTTTCATTCCTTTGGCTCTTCAGAATTTAAAGTCTCATTTTTAAAAGGCTGTCATAAAAAATCTGTAGGAAAGGCAACTCCATTAGTAAATATGTTGCTTTCAAGGCCTAGGGAATCCTTAGACAAGAAGGAAGCATGAGGAAGAAGTGTGGTTACAGGACCAGCAGGAGGGTCTACAAGAAGTTTGATGCAGGAAAGCCAAAAATCAATTTCCTGCTTCACACTCTTGCTCTGGGTTATGTCTTTTAGGTTTATTAAGTTCTAAACTCTTGCCTCTTTATATCCCTTAGGCAATATGGTTTAAAGTAAAAAAAAAAAAAAATAGAGTTGAATTCAAATTTGGGGTCCATTGTGCCAAATAATATTTTAATAAAAATATATGGGAAGTATTTAATAATACTTTGAATAATAATTTGAATTTTCCCTCCTTCCACTAAAAAAGAAGGCTCATTCAAATAGCCTGGAGAATTCTTTTAAATTTAGCATAAGAAAGCAAATTGATAAAATGAATTCATCCAGTATCATAAACAAACACCAGACCAGTGCTTCTCCATTTTTAATGTGAATATAAAACACTGAAGGATTTGTTAAAGTGGGGATTATAATTTTGCAGGTCTGAAGAAAGGTCTGAAGTTCTGTATTTCTAACAAGTTCTCAAGTGTGGCCAATGTTGTTGACCCCTATCGAATAGGTATTAAGTGGCAGGATGCTAGAAGACAAAAGACAAAACCCTCTCAAAAGAAATCAGAACCCATTATCTTCAGCTTTCAGAGATATGTTGTGTTGAAAGCATTCTAGAAATCAGCAAGGTACCCTGTCTCTTTCTCCCTCAATAGACCATTTTAAAAAGGATTTCATATAAGCAAAGGGCTTGAATGCTTTCAACTCCAATTTAAAGGTGGTGTCCGATGAATGGATTGCTTCTGGTTCTTCTAGAGAATGAAGGAAACATGAAAGTCCCTAGAGACATAAAGACTTTCTTTTAAACCCTTTTATGTCTTTTCCAGTAAGATAAAGATGCAAAAACTTGAGACATCTATTTCTTTGAGGGGATTGTTTCTTATCTAGGAAAGCAACATAGCAGATGCTCAACTTTATTTTGTTTTAAATGTAATGGAAATGTACCCCAAATAGTTCCTTGAACCAAACTAATTTAAACTAACTCCTATAAATAGAATCGATAGATTGGTCTAAGGAAAAGGGTGTGGGGAAGAAGGGAGAAAAATTCTGTGGATGGAAGAGGAAAAAACATTTATCAAACAATGTATAACCCATGTTGTGCCGTGTGTTAAGCTTGGTCTTCCTAATAGTTCAATGAGTGGATAATATTAGCTTTATTTATACAGATAAGAATTAACTGAAGCTTGGGGAACTCAATCTACTAGTTTGAAAATTTCTCCTAAATCATGGCACTGGGTCAACTCAAGCTCTTCAAATTTTGACTCTTTTGCCCTTCTCATTCTTATAAAAGTACTTCTTTGAAAATGAACAGACACAAACTTTCGAGGTGCTTCCATATACCAAAGACTAGGACATCTGTCATTTTTTAGGCTATATTTCAAGAATTAATTTTATGCTGTCTACTTACTTTCACATCTTTCAGATAAAACTTGTCCATTTTTGTATAGTTTGGTATAGTGTTTTTGTATCATTAAATTGTGTTTAAAAACATACATATACACATGCTTACACAATGCAAATATGTGAGGCATTCGTAAATTCTTTTACTGAGCTAAATACTATGCCTGGTGTGCAGAGCTAAAGTGGGTGAGGAATATTCAGACAGATCTCCTTTCTATATGGAGCAGAAGTTGATCCCTAGTAGCTTATAATGGTTCCAAAGGGGAAAAGTAAATTTCTTTCATCCCATTCAAAAACATTTATTCTCTCTTCTCACCCATTCAAGGTCATAGACCAAGGAAAGGCAAGTTTTGTGCTCTAGGAGTTTGGCTCAGTTACAACATGGAAGTTGTTGCATCTAAACATTTCCCTAAGATAATGGTTCTTAAACTTTTGGTTGTATCATCATCACATTTCATATTTTAGTCCATTTTCTGTTTCCATAACATAACACATGAGATTGAGTACCTTATAAAGTAAAGAAGAATTTCTTGGCTTATGATTCTGATGGCTGGCTATAGGGTCCAAGAAGCATGGTACTAGCACTCTGGTGAGGGTTCTCTGGCTGAGTCACAACATAACAGAGAAACAGAAAAGGAACAGGCTGTGTATAGAAGGGGTCAAGCATGCAGGTTACCCTTGCTTTGTAAGAACCTGATCTTAAAAGTACCATCTCTGTGAGGTCAGCATCAATCCCTGCTGAGGGTGCAGCCTTATTGTCTAATCACCTTCCACTATGCACCAATTCAGCACAACCTACTGGGGTCCAAGCTTCCAGTACATTGGTCCTATTTGGAGGACTAACAACATTCAGACCACAGCACCTATTAAAACACAGATGTGCAGACCCAATCCCTAGAGTTTCGGACTGATGAGTTTGGGGTAAGGACTAAGAATCTGCCTTGCAGACAAGTTCCCAGTAAATGCTGATCCTGCTGATCTGGGGACTACGCTGAGAACCAAGATCTGTGTTAATTTGTTCAGTGGATGAGATCCAGCTTTGTAATTATCCTCAACCCCCCAAAAAATCAAGTTCTCAAGTATATACATCTGCTTATATACATTGTTTTCCCAAAAGAGAGTCCATGTCCTTAATTTGATTTTCAAAGAGGTTTTTACTCCCAATGGTGAAAAAACAATGCAGTTAGCAGAATAATTAAAAACCTGAATCATAAAGTAGGTGACCCAGGAAGCACTCATCTTAATGTTATTGTATTTGACATTTTCTGGAAAAAAATTAAAATTCCCTTTGGCTTTATTCTTTATGTTTTTATTATTGGTAGAGGAAAAAGTAAATATATATATATATATATATATATATATATATATATATATATATATATATATATATATATATATATATATGGAACAGGACACAAACACAGACCCATAGTCTTTACACAAGAAACACACATATATTTGGGAGGAGTTAGTAGTTTTAGTCCTTATTGTAGAAAAACAAAAAGGGGGTATATTATTCTTCTCCAGCTCAATCTTTAACCATCAGCCTAATTCTGTCTTTATATAGTACAAAAAATAATCTGAAGAATTTTTTGAGGCATACTTTACCCCAAAAGACTGTCTCCTCCCAGCAGTGATGAAGTCTCCTCTTCTATATTTCTATATTCTTGAGGAATATTTTAGAATTTGGGATCAGTCTACATGACATGTCTGTGGGGATCTCTAAAATAAGGCTACCTCTATGTATGTAAGTGTGCGTGTGCGTGTGCGTGCATGTGTGTGTGTGTGTGTGTGTGTGTGTGTGTTCCAACTGGATTATCAGCAGAAACCAGTGTATGTGGATGGTCTATTGCTGAGTCAATCATATTCCTTTGTTAACAAAGGCTTGGAAGAATAAAACCACAGCACCATCCAGTACTGTGATTTAGACCTTGAAAGTACTCCAAGTGGATCAACCACACTGCAATTCAATACACAATACAGAAGTTGCCTCTGTGAGAAAAATAAGAAGGAAAAAGAACCACACCTAAGTGTGGCGTGTTGGTTATCATGCTCTGTAAAGTAACGGTGTACAATGGTTTAATAATCATTTCTTCCTCTGCTAACTTCAATTTAATCATATCTTTGTAACATAATGAGTTCTCCTGGACAAAAAGCAATATAATTCTAGTTTAGAAGCTCCTTGATGATAGTGCAGCCATTTCTTGTGTACTTTGGTCTCCTCCTACTTTCCATACTGGTTCTTGACAGGTTGCAGATATAATACAGAAGCAAAAACACCCTTGGATGTTTCATCTGCTTCTGTTGTTTTATGCCATCTCCAAGCCAGCATCTTCTACTATCCTTCTGTGCCTACTTACAATTCTTTGGCTGAGAACTGGTTTTAACAATGTGAGAACTGTATTGTTAGGCAGTCGCATCATTGTGAACATCCTGGAGTGCACTCATACTAAACCTGGATATTCTAGGTCAGTCACTCAATGTGGCCTCTTGATGCATCCAAGAGATACCATAAATACAAGATGAATGAGACCACTGCTAAAGGCATACAGCTTATAGTAAACTTGTTATATTTTGTAAGTAGAAGGAGGACCTCTAAAATAATGATAAACATTATAGTAGAGCAAATTGTAAACCAGTAACATAGTTGTTTATCCTTATCAAATTTGTGTACTGTACACAATCACATGTGCTATCCTTTTTTTATCACTGGCAGCACAGTAGGTCTGTTTGTAACAGCATCACCATAAACACATGAGTACTGTGTTGTGCTACAACATCATGATCTCACTAGGGAAGAGGAATTTTTCAGCTCCATTAAAATCTGACGGGAACACCATAGTATATAGAGTTCATTATTGACCCAAACATTGCTATACAGCACATGGCTTTGTATACCCCAAACCTTTGGAGTTGCAATGTAGTTTGGGGTCTAAACTTTGCTTTTGCCCCTAAGCATTGTCTTCAGTATTCTCTTTTCTTCTTGCCTGATGATATGACCGTATCTGTCCCCTGGGAACTCATACAAAGCTCTTGGAACCATGGTACTGGTCTTACCCCTGTCCTCTGCTGGCCCAAATGGAAGAATGTGCAAGAGAGAAACAGAGCCTCAATACCTAATAAGTAAATGCATGTTTTATTCAGCCTTTTCACTGCTGTGACCAAAAGACCTGACAAAAAGAACAATTTTAGAGGGGGAAAAATTTATTTGGCACCCACAGTTCCAGAGATCTCAGTCCATGGCATTCTGGTTCCGTTGCTCTGGGCTGAAAGTATGGAAGAACATCATGGCCAAAGTGTGTGGTAGAGGAGAGCAGTTTAGGGCATGACCACCAGGAAGCAGAGAAAGAGAATCCCCTCATCGCAAGCAAATATAACACCCAAAAGCATGCCCCCAATGACCCACCTTCTCCAACCAAACACTTCTTGTTTACGATTACCACCCAGTTAATCCCTATTCAAAGATTAATACACTGATAACATTAAGGCTCTCAGAACCCAATCCTTTCACTTATGAACTTTCTTACATTGTCTTACACATGAGCTTTTGGGGAACACCTAATATCTAAACCATAACACTGCATGAGAAGAGTTTCATAAGAGATGAAGGAACAAAGAAAGGAAAGGAAGAGGGAGGATGGGAACATGAGATGCTATAAGGAAAGGTACTCCAGCATGCCTGGGCATATCTATCACCAACAAATGGTTATAGTTAAACAAGGGTGGTCACAAGGTCCAGAGCTGATATCCATGTATCTACTTTATCCTGTTTCTGCCTCTGCTATTAGATTACAAATTTTGTGGAGATATTTACTTTGATAAACTTAAAAGGTATTTTTATAAAATCTTTGTACTTTCATATTTCCTAACAAGGCTCTCAATTCTATCCCAAGAAAGTCATTATATTTTGGTCATTTTTTACTTAGACAAGTCTTAGGATAAATACTTTTCTTAATCAAAGACCTTTGTAAGTGTTTGTTTATCTTCTGCTGCCATTCACAATCACTTTGGGACAAAAAAAAAAGAAGAAGGAGAAGAAGGAGAAGAAGAAGAAGAAGAAGAAGAAGAAGAAGAAGAAGAAGAAGAAGAAGAAGAAGAAGAAGAAGATGATGATTCTCTCAATTCTCATACTTGTTCTTGAATAGTAAATGTTTCCCATCTCTTATCAGACTTCATTTTATCAGAGTTTATCTCATTTATTAATCAGAGGAGCATCATTGAAATGCCAGATTGCTGCTAGTGACCCCTTATGACTTAGAAAAGTTCTAGCTATTAAAATAAATAAATAAATAGACAAATTTTATTCATCATCTAATCTGTAAAAATCACAAACAAAATGTGTATGTGTGTGTCCATTAACAATGATATGGAATTCATAACTTCATTCTCAGCAATCCAAATCTGTTGATTCCTGTGGTGTATATGGAAAAAGATAGGATCACTGGAAATGCTACAAAGAATTTTGGAAATAAAATTTTAACTCAGGCTTTGACACTTACCACACATGTACTTTTAAAAAGCTGCATTACATGATGTTACAATTAAAAGGAAAACATCAAAACATGTTGTCACATCCAAATTTAAAACAATAGGCCATGTCTTATAGCATCTGCTTCAAGTTAACTGCAGATGTGAAATGTTGATAGAAATTATTATCAATGGTGGGTGTTTTGTACTTTACATAATATCACAATGTACTTAATTGCTTCAGACATATTTTAATAAATTTGATCTTAATCCAATCAGGCAGAAATGTTCTAAAAAAATTTACGTAATTGTTATAATACCTGAATATTCCCAAGTAAAGTGCTTTCAACAGTGTCTTTTATCTATAAAAATTTGGTGTTTGGTTTTTAGATAATCTATACAAATACCATGGAAATTATAATATAAAATGTTTATTCTATTTGAAGAAATTTCTACTCCATTTAATGCAAAATCCCTAAAAGGATTTTGGGAAAAGACAAGAGAGGAAGACAGAAAGGCCCTTTTGTTAACATATTTGCCATCAAAACCTGTCCATATCTGATGTGACAGAGGTAGATCACAGCAAAACAGTCCAATTACCTAAGGCACATTGTTGAGAGAATCTTGGGGCTCCAGATGGGAGTTCTAAGAAAAAGCATGTTCAGGTCACCAGAGGGTCAGAGATAGTTTCCTATTAGACTGGGTAGCCAATGAGAGCTCAGAAATAAATACAAGTAAAAGAAATAGGTAAGCATCGATATTGATGAAAATTGACTTTGCACATAAAAAAGCACTTCATAAAATGAAACAAAATAAAAGAAATGCCACCAGGTGGGAAGAGACATGCCTCTAATCCTAGCAACTCAGGAGGCTGAGGAAGGAGGATTGCAAGTTCAAACCCAGCCTCAGTAACTTAGCAAGCCTCTGAGTAACTCAGTGAGACCCTGTCTCTAATAAAATATTAAAAAGGGGGGCTGGGGATGTGGGTTGGTGGTTAAGCACCCCTAGGTTCAATCGCTGGTACTAAAAAAATAAAATAATAAAATGCCATTATCAGTTCACATCCTCAATTTCAACTGAAAAGAACAATATATTAAAAATAAAGCATGTATTATCACTTGGTTTCTTAGCCTGCTCTAACCAACATGGTAATCACTTGTGGCAATATACATTTTAAATAATTAAAATTCAGTGACATTAAAAATTAGTTCCCAGTTACACTAGACACATTTCAGTTAACTAGCACTGACATATGTCTCACAGCCCCCATATAGAGAGCACAAATGTAGGATATTTTCAACATCGAAAAAGACCTACTTGATAGCCCTCCTCTAAACATTTGCCTGGAAGATATTCCAGGGCATATAACCTGGGTCTAAAATTTCTGATGGAGGGAATAGATACACAAAGTACAGAGGAAAAAGTGTTATATAGAAAAGTTAATCCATGTTCAGTGCCAAAATGAGCAAAGAAAAAAATACATTTCTATGAAGATGTACAGAACATCTAGAGATTCATCTAGAAGACCAAATTCTCAGGGGAGAAAAAAAACACTAAATCATCTCATTCCACCTGTGTGTGTGTGTGTGTGTGTGTGTGCTGTAAAATACAAAGAGTAAAAATCATCTTTTTAAATCTTATGCTAATAAGAGATTATTTAACTATTGTCATTTTTAGTGTTCAATATAGACTTAAAGTCAACACTTCTCAGAGTGAAATGATCTGTGATACTTGGTGACAGGCAAAAGTATAAGGAAATAAAAATTTATGGTACAAGGCATTAATTCAAATTTAGTTTTTCCTATTTTTCTTTCAGTGAGAAGATAGTGAGTCTCATCACTTACAGGGTTTTTGTGTGACTTACGATGACAACCCACCTTAGTGGTTCAATGCACCATTAAATTTTATCTCCAGTATATTCCCCACATGAAACCTAAATCTCTATTAAGCCCCGGCAATATAATGCAGTAAATTTCTCCGGAGTAGGGATCACTATTACGTCTCTGTAGAAAGCATCATTTTTTCCACATATGAAAATGGTTAAACTAAAAATTTAATGACTGAATCTAGAAAAGCTCCTTTAGGCCATAGAAAATGAGTTTAATCTGTGAATGTGATTTATGGCTGTCAGAGAACCAAACTTCATCATGCAGCCATACCTCACAATAAAATGTGCTGTGGTACTTGCCCTTGTTAATGATGCCTGTCTTTGTCCTATGGGTGGCATTTAGTACCTTGGTGATTCTCTCTGAGCTGCAAGAATGTCTATATCCACCACCTATCAAGATTATTGACCTGTGACTGAAAAATGGCTCAGAAGTAATGTTTTTCTACCCTTAGAATTAAAGCATTTTATCTCACCCTGAAGATAATGTAAAATACAGAGGGCGAGGGTGAAAGGATTAAGACAATGAATTTAACAAGACAGCTACTTAAATTAAGTCACATACACACCCAATTAGCCCATGTGCTGGGAACTACAGCCACTTGCCATATTGTCGGGTATGTAAATTTATAACAAATTTTCATCGAAGAACAAATATTGTGCATGCTTTCAAGGAATTTGGAATATTTTTGTTATGCAGGAAATGCTGATATAAGGGAAGGTCGAGGGACATTGATTTGATTATTTATACTGCCTGCTGAATAAGTGAGATTTAATTTAAACTAGGTATTCCAATGATTAATCAGGATTTATGTAATCTCTTAATCATTTAGATACATATTCATAATTTTCATGAAGTTAAATACACCAGGAATGAATAAAATATGGAGGAAAATATCTTGTTGAAACATCAAAAGCAATATGAGCTAAAACACGCTATTTTAACACATCCATAGTAAGAGGTATTTAGAGATTATCACTAAGAATTTCCCTCATTAATAAGTTCACAAATTTCTAATTTTGATATAATAATATCTGTGTCTGTTTCTTCTTCCTTCTTTTAGCTATCTATCACTAGGAAACACATTAGTGTCCTAAAACTTAACACCCTAAAATACCACTCATTTGTTGACTTCTAATTGTGAGGAAAGAGGGTATAGTTAGCAGAGTTCTCTGCCTCAGAGTTTCTGTGATCATGGGGCCATCTAGAGTCATAGCAATCTTGGGGTTTGACTGGAGTAATATCGGCTTCCTGCCTACCTTTTGTTTTGTTTTGTTTTTGTATTTTACTTGTTAATTTGTATGTAGTGCTGAGGATCCAATGCAGTGCCTCGTGCATGCTAGGCAAGTGCTTTGCCATTCAGCTCCTATCTTGATGATTGTAGGCAGAATTCCTGTCCTCACAGCTGGCTAGGTCACCATTTCCTTCTGGCTTTTGGTCAGAGGCCACCCTTAGTTCCATACCATATGTCCCTCCCCATAACGAAAGCACAGGGAAGAGCAGGGAATATACACCAACAAGATGAGAGCTGAAATCTTTTGTAACCTAATTTCAGAAGCAACATCCCATGTCTACTATATATGTTAGAAGCAAGTCCCTGGATCCAGCCGACACTCAATGGAACTTGACTCTGATAAGGAAACTGAATGATCAAAACAAGGTAGTCAGCATTTGTCTTTTTAAACATTTTTTAAATTTTTTTGACTAATGTAATAATTGCACATTTCTATAGGGTATAGTGCAATGTCTCAATACATGTATGTAATGTGTACTGATCAAATCAGGGTAATTAACATTGCCAACTAAACTCTAGAAATATATACATATACAACTAAAATAATAATTTTAAAAAGAAAATAAGAGGATTGAATTATTCCAGCACACTAAGGGAATAAGTGAAAAGCAGAGATTCTGACTCATATAAAGAATGAATGGCTGTGGGTAGAGGTTAGAATGATTCAGTTCTGTTCAGTTTGAAGTTTTTGTACAATGATAAGGTGAAGAGTATCCTATAACTGCCACATGAAGTGCCCATGAGAGTTCAAGCTAATCACATGACAGGAAAGACATTAGCACACAAAAGGTAGCTTTGGGAACACTGCAGCAGAGTTAGAGCAGATGTGCACAAAGGCTAAAGACAGAACAACAAGGGTCATAAAGGTACAAAAAATATCACAAAGGTGGGATCTCCATCATAATAATGTGGCGGGGGGAGGGGGAACTGCACGGTGGGCACAACACAAAACAGACAAAACCTGAAGCCAAGAATGAGGAGAATAACAAGGAAAAAAAGTCTCTATTACATTTCTGAAAAGCTATAAAGAAGTAAGGCAAGACAAGAAATTAAATGTGTCCATTTGTTTTGATAACTAAGAAGTCATTAGAGACTATTAAGAAGTACATTTTCATTTGCTTAATGGGGTGGAAGATAGATGGTAATAGGTTTAGCAGCAAATGCAAGGTAGCAAAGTGAGACAGCACATACAGGCTGCATTTCAAGCTTAGTCAAGACAGGATATTGGGGGTATTTTTGGTAAATTGTTGTAAAGTGTGCTGGCAGTGGTGTAAAATCATTATATTATTCTTTCTGGAAGACAATAAATATTGACAGCTTCTCATAAGCCCAAAATTTCCTATAGAAATGATTAAGGGTATGTGCAAAACAACATAGATTAATACTATTTTAACAGTGGAAGCCTAAAAACATCTAAAATGCCTAACTGTACACAACATTTCAAACAAATTTTTAAAGTCTTACATGTAAGCAAAAGTAATAATTTCTACCTGTCTTAGTTAGCTTTTTTTTGTCAATGTGACAAAAGACCCATCACTGAGGAGGAAAACTTAATTTGGAACTTACAGTTTCAGAGGTCTCAGTCCATAGGTGGCCAACACCATTACTCTGGGCTTGAGGTAAGGCAAAAACAGTATGGCAGACTGGTGTGGTGGAAGAAAGTCCATATGACTATCAGAAAGCAAAGAGAGCTCTTGTTCACCAGGGCCAAGATATATAACCCAAGGAAATGCCCCAGTGACCCACCTCTTCCATCCATAACCTACCTTCCTAGAGTTGCTACTCAGTTAATCCCTATCATGGGACTAATGCATGGGACTAATACTAATAGGTAAAAACTCTAAAAAACTAATCACTTCACCCATAAACTTTCTTGTATTGTCTCACACACAAGCTTTTGGGGGACCCCTCATATCTAATTCCTAACACTATCATAACAGAAAAACCCTGAATTATCAGTGGCTTAACAAAATACAACTCTATTTCTCCATCCAGTCACTAATGGATAAAGTCTGACAGAGGTTCCACCCTGTTCCATATGCAGAACCCCAGATCATTCTCCTGTCATCATTCAGGCCACTCCTAAAGATAGGTAGATTTCATAATGCTTTGTCATAGTCTCTGATGGAGGAAAAAGACTAGTAGGGTATGGTCAAATAGTGTGAAAGAAAACATTAAGAAATTATTTAGTGGGTATTTTATTAGCTTTTTCACCACTGTGACCAAAAGACCTGACAAGAATAACCTGTAAGAGAAAAGGTTTATTTGGCTCATGTCTTCAGGGATCTCAGTCTATAAATGGCTGACTCCATAGCTCTGGACCCAAGGTGAGGCAAAACATCACAATAGAAGGGTCTAGCAGAGAAAAGCACTCAAGACATGGCAACCAGGAAGCAGAGAGAGCTCTGCTCACCAGGGACAAAATATAAATCCCAATGTCATGCCCCCAGTGATCTATCTCCTATGGCTACATACGCTACCTGGCTGTAGTTACCACCCAGTCTACACAATTTCTTATGTCCATAAATGAGGACTGGTCTTAGGTATGCATGCATGATTTACTTTGTTTCTCACTATTAGCCAGGATCCTTCTGAGTCAGATATACTCAAATTTTCTAGTTTCCACACAAAGAGCTCCGCCTATTCTTTTTCTTTGAGGAAAAAGGATACCTGCTTTTTATACTTTCCACTTTGAATAAAGAGCACCTGCCAATGCTCCCAACATGTAAATCTATTGACAAATAAATCTTAGATACTAATAAAGGGAATACAGTGGGCTTCACACACTGCAAAAAATGCTAGAAGTCCACCTCTCCTTCTCTTTACTCTTTAATGTCTAGGACTTCTTTCATATGCTCCTTGAAGAAAGGTTTTGCATATTCTGGTGATACATACCTACCAATGTTTATAGCAGTGCAATTCACAATAGCTGAATTAGGGAACCAGACTAGGTGTCCCTCAACAGACAAATGGATAAAGAAAATATAGTACATATACATGAAGGAGTTCAAATCAGCCATAAATAAGAATGAAATTATGTTATTTGCTGCTAAATGGATAGAACTGAAGAATATCGTGCTAAGTGAAATAAGCCAGATTCAGAAAGTCAAGGGTCAAATGTCTCCTCTCACATGTGGAAGCTAGGGAGAAATATGAAATATTTTGAAAAGAGGATCTCAACAAAATGGAAGAAAATGGTGAAGTAGAAGGAGGAAATCAAGGGGAGAGAGGAGGAATGGGGAAGAGAAGAAACTGCAGAATAAAAATAATCAATTTAATAGCACAGTAAATTACACTTTACTGCGTAAATATAATGCACCAATATAAATTATATTAATAGGGGCTGGGGATGTGGCTCAAGCGGTAGCGCGCTCGCCTGGCATGCGTGCGGCCCGGGTTCGATCCTCATCACCACATACAAACAAAGCTGTTGTATTTAAAAAATAAATATTAAAAATTAAAAAAAATTATATTAATAGATGGAAGATCAATAGAATAGAGGAAGGTTAGGAAGGATAGGGGTTAGTACTGGGGATTGAAATGGAGCAAATTATGTTATATATGTTTATGAATATACCAAAATGAACCCTACAATCATATAAAACTATCATGCCCTAATAAAAATACAAATTAAGAAAAGAAAGATCTTAAACCAATCAATGGGGAAATTTCTTTTGTTGAACCAATTAATCATGGAGTGAATCCATTATTTGACCATGAATATTCTGCAGGCTATTAATACCGACCCAGGCATGGTGTTCTGTGTTACCAAAGTGACTAGCTGCTCTCAGTAAACTGCTGCTATATCACAGCTTGTGCATGAAGACCACAAGAAGTAAGAAATCCAAGCTGTGCCAAGACTACTTTGAAGAGAATTATGATGGAAGTGTTTATTAAGATTTCTGATAAATAAAATACCATGTATGGTATGGTGTATTTGTGAATTTGAGCTGTTTCAGGCCAATTTTCATTATAATCTCACATGTGCTTAGCAGCTGACCCATATCTCAAAATCATTTGCTGGATACTACTCAGATAGTAAGAACATTCTCCTGGGATAGGAGTGGGGAAACAAATCAGTTTCCTCAAAGTAATGTCAGTATGTGTGAAATTTGCCACAACCAGAGGATTGTCAAATACTTATCATTAGATAACCCTTGGTTAATTGTGTATTTGAAGCAAGCATGGGATGAAAAGTACTAGTGTATTCATAAGTGCCACAAAAACACATTAAAAATTATCTAGAATCACATTGGCAATATGAAATGTGGCCTCTTTAAACTGTGAAATTATTGCCTTGTAGACACCACAGAAATCAATGAGTCCAAATTTTATGGGAAAAGAAACATCAGCTAGATGTCTGATTGGTAACAGTTGAGATTTTGATGGAAGACTATAAATTCCTGTCAGTATCTCTTTCAGACAATTATAATGCAGCTTTTACTGTCAATTTTGTATTATTTGCTAAATAAAGTTTCCTTTTTAATTTACTGTGTAAAATTCATGTCATAAAGGTTATGCCAATTTAGAAGTAAAAGGGGAATTAAATCAGTTCTTCAGTAATTTAGGCTCTAATCCTATCCACCAAGATTTTTCTCTGGTGACCTTCTGATCAAATAAGTTAGGGACTTAACTCACACAGATAAAGCTTCAATGTTTCCTTTCATTTTGTTTGGGTAAACCATAGACATTATATTTAAGAGAAGACAGACATAATTTCCTGCTATTCATCTAAGGACAATTCAGGCTTAATACATGGAAACAACATTTTTTAAACAATCACTTAACAAACTAAGCACTTGCTAAACAAAGATATTGACATCTTGTAATTACCATGGGTTGTAGTCTGTCCCTTGTTGGAGCTGTGCACATCAATCTTAGTACATCTCCATCTTGCTTCCTATATATAAGCAAGGCTAGAGACGCAGAGGTAGGCAATACCTAGTAACTCCTTCATGGGCTGTGCCCCTTAGTGCTCTGTCTATTAAAGGCAGTTGGGTTTGAAACCCCATAGGCCCAACTTGCAAAGACAAGGAAACTAATACAACCTATAGCTATGGGCACCGATTCACTTTTCCAGGTCAGCAGCTGCTCCTCTGTGGTCTCGAAGACCAAAGTATGGGACCATGATGATGGGTCTGTGAGCACAGCATGCTTCACTCTTGCCACCATCACAACTCCAACAACCCAACTTCATTGTTAAAGATATAAATTTCTATCTGATTATTTATGAGAAGATTCAGACAATTGTCTAATTTGGATGAGAAACTCAAACTTAAGATATCAATAAAAGCTAGAGTTCTATGCTCAACAATCCACTTGATTAGTTTGTGAGCTCCCTCAATCTGTAGGAAAACAGGGTAGGGATCCATATATTCTATAATAAGCCAAGAAAGTGCCAGAGTGGGTAGTAAGGAAAGCCTCTGATGGAATCACAATACACCATCATCAATGTAGTAACGTTGCACTGCATTCATTTGACAATATTAACCCAACTCAGTGGGACATTCTTCATTTGGCCAGTTGACAGCGTCTGCTGGCTTCTTAAATTTGAAAGATGTATTAAATTCATACCTATTGAAGACACTGGCAAATTACTCCTGACATTGTGCAATTTTACTCAACGATATTCAGAGAATGTGTCAGCAAGTTGGGTACAGTCACTTGTGAAAAACACTCTACATTCAAATAGAAAACCAAAACATATGTTACACTTCTTTTGCAACTAGACATATTTAAAATTGCATGCTTACACATGAATATATGAATCTGGATTCCCATGTCTCTATAGTGCATATCCTACTAGAAAATGTAATCTTCTTAGATTCTAGAATCACTAGGGGTTTGGGAGAAATTTTTTTAAAAAGCATTTTGGCTCAACTTGGTATTCTCTATAGCTGTCTTTTACTGACAGACAAGGCAGTTTGAGTGATTTTAACATCTTATGTCCTGTAGCCTGTTCATTCTACTAAAAGATCTGCTTTCTTCACAGCCATAGACATAGCTGTAAGCAAGTCTAACCACAGAAGAAATTTTAATTTTTAAGCAGCTGATGAGATGGCGATCTGTCTTGGTTGCTGCCATAATCTTCCATTTACAGCTGACATGTTTATTCTTGGGCATTTAAACTGTGGCCCAGAAAACCATGAAGGGAGCCTGGTTATAAATGTTAGATTTGATTGGAAATGACATTTCAAAATAAACATGCCAAAGTGCAGCCGAGCATTCTAGTGTGCATCTACTCTGCATTATACTCTGCTGTCACACAAACCCACAGACACATAAATGCTCACAGGACATTCTCCTTTGAAATAACACTACACCCATGCATACAAACACCCAGAGAGAGGCACACAATTACCATGTGACTCAGTAAGAAAAAAAGGAGAGTGAAGTGAGCCCTGGTCAAGCAAAGGGTGTAAGGAAGGCAGTCAGCCCCATCTTCCAACATCATGAAAACATTTTGTAAAAACAGAGAGGTAAATATTTTCCCTGAAAGAATGGCTGGGAGGTCCCTTTTATATACCAGTCAATTCTTTGATGAGAAAATAAATGAATGAGAATAATAATCATAAAGGAAGGAATCATTTTGAAAAGAATATAGTAGACACAAAGCAATAGAAACCAGACTGGGCTTACTGCCCAGAAAATCAGGCAAACAAAAACAAAAACTGGAGGAAAACGAAAGAAAATTAAAGAAAAGGGGACATTTAAAAGGCATAGTTAGCAAACTATGGGGAAAAAAGGAAAACAGCATGGGAGAATGTATTTAGAAAGTGGGATGACAGGGGACAGCAAGAACAAAGGGAGCAGCAAGTAGAAAAGTAAGAAAATACATCTCTTTCTCCATAGCATTCTACCTTTAGGAATTAGCCAGCCATTATATCAAATATCACTCAAAGAAGGAAATAACTGAGTTGGAAACACTTAACTAAAACTTTTTACACTCCAGGCCTGTGTTCATCACTACCTTGTCTGGGGTTCTAGAAGGACACATAGCTTGTATTTAAGTTATTTAGAAGATAACATTTCTCCCTTTTAATCTTTTAGCATGTGTGAAAAGTGTGTGTGTGTGTGTGTGTGTGTGTGTGTGTGTGCGCGCGCGTGCATGCTTTTGTATGTGGGGGCAAGGGCTAGAAGACTTAACACTGGGAAAGGAATATTTTTGCTAATTTGTTAATATTTTCCAACCATTTTAAACCTTACTCCAGGGTGTCATTAGCTTCTTTTGCTTTCATATTTCTTCCAGGATCTCCTTTCCAGATAACACACACTCTACCACATTCCCAAAACATTCTTTACAAAACATCAGCTAAGTGTTCCATGCAAACCTTGCACCATGGTTTGGAGAGCTCAGTCCTTATATTTTATTGTGGCCATGTGTCATGCATTTAATTTTAAATGCAATGTTTGGAGACATTAATTTAGATGATCCCAGTTAGGACTGAGTCATATGCAGGTGAACAATCTGTCATCTTAGATAAGCCTATAGAAGGTTCAGCCTTGGGATGCAAAATAGAAATTTAAATCAAATAAAAGCATTGCCTACATTGTGTCTAAAGTAATAACTTTCAAATGAGTATGTTCCACTTTGATTTCACCTCATTTATTTGTTATTTTCTAGAATTCCGTCATCTCTTAAATGCAATTTTTCCTTTTTATCACTTTTCTTTAATTTTCACTTATTTATTGACTTGATCAAACAAAGTGTATACCATTAGACTGTATCTGCAAGAGGTTTCCCTGGGATAGTTAGATGGAGATAATAGTATAACGAAACAAACTACCAAATGACCAATTTAGTCTATGGAGCTGTGGGCATGGATGATGAACTGGTGAAATGCTAAACTGCTATAATTGGGAAGAATTTCTGATAATGTTACATAGGCAGAACCATAAAATTTATGCTTTTGAATGAAGAAGGAATTTTTCTGCTCAGAGTCAAATGCTAATTTAATTCTTCCTGTATTAAAAAAAAAAGCAAAGTATGAATTTTACTCTTCTAAGTGTGGGCTGCATTCCCAGAGAACTCAGATTAGGAATCAAGAGTGGACCTGGGTCACCGTCAAAACTGAGGGATCAGAGATTTACCTATAAGCTAACAAGTTGGTCTGACATGATTTCATGGATACCACAGAAGATATGAGATTCCTGGATCAGAGACAAAGAATGTTATTATTCACAGCAAAAACAGTAGCTGATATGTCAACATAATTGCTTAAATTCCCCAAGTCCCAAGTCCCACTTGAGCATGGAGATACATGACAACTATAGCCACACTGGGTGTTATTGCAGAAAAACTAGTCACAAGAATGAGAGGAGCAGAAGGAAACATCATTAACCTAAAAGACATAAGGACATAACGTTATCCAATATTAATAATAGGAAAAAATGAAAAGAAGGAACAGAGCCTGAGGGACATATGAATCTATAACAAAAGATCTAACATTCTTATTGGAATCTTGAAAAGGTGGAAGAAAGAGAGAGAGAAGATGATAAGTATTCAAAGATAAAATGGTTGAAACTCCCCCAACTTGGCAAAAAACTATAACTTACATTTTAAAGAAACTAAGAGAATTCCCAAAAGGGTAAATCCAAAGAAATCTACCCCAAGACATAGCATAGTCAGTTTTTGACAACTGAAGAAAAGGGGGAAAGTGTTTTAAAAATCAATAAACACCATTTTTTTTTCCCTCAAGGAAAACGTAACTTCAATGATAGCATATTTCTCCTCATTGTAAACTATGGAGGTCAGAAGGCAGAAACCCATCTTTCTAATTGTCCTAAATAATCAATCCAGTGAAAAATATCATCTTCAGGAATGAACGGAAACCAAGGGACTTTTAGGTGAAAAAAAAATTAATAGAATTTGCTACCTGCCAATCGACCTTTAAAACTAAAGACACTTTTACCAATAAGTAAGAAATGATAAAAGAAGGGATTTCAGAACATTGAAAAGGAGGAAAGGGCCTGGGATATAGCTCAGTTGGTATAGTGCTTGCCTAGATGCATAAGGCCCTGGGTTCAATTCTCAGCACCACCAAAAAGAAAAAGGAGGAAAGATGCCACACATGGTGGCACACATCTTTAATCCCGGTGACTCAGGAGGCTGGACAGGAGGATCACAAGTTAAAGGCCAACCTCAGTAACTTAGGGAGGCCCTAAGGTACTTAGTGGAACCCTGTCTCAAACGCTGGGGATATAGCTCAGTGGTAAAGCACCCCTGGGTTTAATTCCCAGTACCAAATAAACAAATAAATAAATAAATAGGAGGAAAGAATAAGAGAGAGTAAAAATATGGGCAAATACATTTCTTTCAACTTCGAAGTTTCTAAATAATGTTGAAAGTTATGATAAACCTTCAGATGTGATTCTGAAATGACATATAGAAAATATTTATGACAAGTGAAAGAAGGCAAAGGAATGTAAAGAGATGTAAGAATTTCTTTTTAATATTTAATTTATTTTATTTTTTAACTACATGAGAGTGGAATGCATTACCATTCTTATTATGCATATAGAGCACATTTTTTTCATCTCTCTCCATGTAAAGTATGTTCACACCAATTCTTGTCTTCATACATGTACTTTGGATAATGATGTCTATCATATTGCACCATCATTGCTAACCCCCTGCCCCTGCCCCCTGCCCCCTGCCCCCTGCCCACTGCAGAAGTAAGAATTTCTATATTTAATTTGAACTATTAAAATGTTAACACCAGTAGTCTGTGAAGCACTATGGAAAAATCATAATAGTATTATAAAAAATGTTCCAGTGACCCACAGGCAGGCAAGAAAAAGAAAAAAGAAAACAAGTTAGAACAGAAGGAACATAGAGGAAAAAATAATAAAATACCAGACTTAAGCCCCAACATATCAATGTCACATTAAATGTACATGGTCCAAATACATCAATTCAATGACAAAGATTAGGAGAACAGACTTGAAAACACAACCAAACTATATTTTTTCTACAATAAATTCTATTCAAATATAATAAGAATTGCCTGAAAGTAAAAGAATGGATAAAAACTCTATTATGCAACTATTAATCAAAAGAAATCAGGAGTGGCTATACTAATATCACATAAAGTAGGCTACATAGAAAAGACAGTTAAGAGAGAAGAAAATTACATAAGTACAAATGTATCAATCCACCAAAACAGAGCTATTCTAAACATGTATAAACCAAAAAAATAAGGCTATGAAATACATGAAGCAAAAACCAATAAAACTGATGAGAGACATTAACAAACTCACATTGAAAATTGGAGACTTCAATATACCTCTCTCAACAGTTGATAAAACAACTTGAGGAAAAAAAAACTACCAAAATCTAAACAAACTCAAGAAAATCATACTAACCAACTGAATATCATTGATGTTTATAGAACACCTCATCCAGACACATTCTTTACCAACACTCACAGACCACCAGAGACCATCAACTCACATACCACAAGAGACCATCAACTAGGCCATTAAATAAACTTCAAAATTTAAAGGAAGTAAAAGCATACAAGGGTGTTTTATGACTATACTGTCATCAAATTGGAAATAATAACAGAAAAAGCCCCAGATATTTGGAAATTAAACAACATACATTTCTAAAAACTCACAGGTCACAGAGGAAGTCTTAAGTGAAACTTTAAAAAATAAATTTACCAAACTGAATGAAAATAAGAATATAGTGCATCAAAATTCATGGGACGTACTTAAAGCAGCACTGAGAAGAAATTTTATGAAATTAAATGCTCATATTAGTAAAGAGAAATATTTCGAACAAATAATTTAAGCTTCTACAGGACCCTAGACAGAGAGGGAAATAAACCCAATGCTATCAAAAGGAAGAAGATAAGAAATCAATTAAATTTAAAACTTAAAATCCAAGATAGAATGTTAACACTTAGAGTTGATTTGGATTCAGAGGCTATAAATAGCAGTGTCCAACCATGATCTTCCTTCTGCCTTACATAAAAGATGAAGGGCAAAAAGGAGGCCATGTTCTGTATTTTTAAATAATGTTTCTATGTGAAGTATCATCTTTTATACTTTATGTAATCAGAAATAAAGTTCTATATTACATTTTTACCATATAAAAACTTATAATATTATATATATAATATATATGTAATATATATAATATATAATACATAAACATATAATATAGAACTTTATTTCTATATTACATTTTTATATGGTAAAAATGTAATATAGAACGTTATTTATCCTATTAGTTGATTGAATTACATGTATCCTCACTTAATATATTCATGAATGAACTATTTTAAAAAGTCCGAAAATTCAGTTTATACTTTCCTAAGTCTGGATCTTGAATGTCCCCCAAAGGGCCATGTGTTAAAGGCTTGGTTATCAGCCTGTGACACGAGTAGGAGACAGTGGAACCTTTAAGAACTAGCACCTAGTGGAGGAAGTTAGATCACTAGGTGATACCCTTGGAGGGTACATTGTGACCCAAGCCCACTCACCTCCATTTCTCTCTCTCTCTCCTCTCTCTGTTCACAGCCACCATAAGGGTGAACAGTCCTCCTCTGCCACACACCCACACCACAATGCTGTCACCACAGGCCCAAAGCAACAGGGCTAACCAATCATAGACTGAAACCTCTGAAACTGTGAGCCAAAATAAACCTTACTTCATTTTTAAGTTGATCATCTCAAATATTTTGTCACAGTAATTACTTGACACACCTTCTATCATGGAGGAATATTGTGATAGGATGTGATGATGTACACATGTGATTCTCTTCTTTAAATCTTTGTTAAGATTTTTTTGATGCCTTGGTTGATGCCATGAGGTTGTACATTCAAATGAAAGAACAAAATTCGAAGAAAAATGAGGCATATTTGGCATGAATGCAATTTTGTGAATTTTTCAGCTTGAGGCATATCCCTCATGGTACAAACCTTGCCATTCTACCTTAGCTTTCAAATTCTCACTTATTAATATGCTCATTTTAATGATGACAGCATCATTAGAGACTTTTGTTTTTTTGAGGCTGTGTCAGCATTATTTAAATATTAGTTTCACTATTAAGGTATTCTATCACATTTTTCAAACAGTTCCAAAATTAATAAAACTAATGACAGCATCACTGACACAGCTGCCAGGAAGGGGACTCTATACGTGTCAGTGCATCAGTTCCTTCACATTGCGGTCATGACACAAAGTTTCCAAAACCCAACCTGATGTCAGTTAATGGGATGATTTACACTTGCAAACTTTTAAACCACATAAAATTATGCAACTGAAGTAAAGATAAAGTATTATTCCTAACCATATTAGAAACTGTATTTATTAACTTTGTAATCTAAAGGTTGAAGTGAAATCTACTTTTATTTCTAATACAACAAAATAAAAAAACAATGCAGGCTTTGGAGAGTACAGATCTGGGTTAAATCTCAGCTTTAGGTACTGTGTCTACTATATTTGAAAAGTTATGTAAACTCTCTAAACTAGGATTTCCCATCTGTTAAAAAAATAATAACATACATTTCTGATGCTAATTTACTGTACTAAGTAAACTAATTTATTTTTCTCATAATTATCCTCTCAGTAAGATCTGTTCTGCCATGGGAGGAAAAAAATACAGGATTTGGAGCAGTGAATTGCATGTGGTCACATGAGTCATTTGGATAAACCCAGGATTTGGATTGAGGATGTCTGATTCCACATCCTTTTCATGAACCACAGTGCTCTGCTGTTTCTCTAACACATGATTTTATTTCTCAGATCAAATGTGGTACTTCTATAAAGTATCCTGCAAGTACCTGGTAGATAAGAGCTATCCATTATTAATAATGTTATCCATATTACTCTTAGTATTGACAATATTTGCATGTACAATATTCCCAATGCCTTCTGAAATGAGCCAGTGCCTATACTTATTAAATGGTATTATGGTTTCGATGTGGTATCCCTCTAAAGCTCATGGGTAAGGCAATGCAAAATTTGGAGGAGAAATGATTGGGTTATAGCCTTAACTTAATCAGTGAATTGATCCCTTCTGGAATTTAACTGGAGGCAGGTGGGGTGTGGATAGAGTAAGTGATTTATTAGGGCCATGGCTTTGGGGTACATATTTTGTATATGGAGTGTGGACTCTCTCTCTCTCTCTCTCTCTCTCTCTCTCTCTCTCTCTCTCTCTGTCTCGCCTTCATGATCATCACGTGAGCTGCTTTTCTCTGATACACCCTTTTTCCATCATGCTCAGCCTCACCTCAAGCCCAAAGGAATAGATCCAGCTGTCTATGGATGGAGACCTCTGAAACCTTGAGTCTCCAAATAAACTTTTCCTCCTCTACAGATGTTCTAGTAAGGGGGTCTAGGTCACAATGGTGAAAAACCTGACCCCTAAAACAAATGGTAATCATTCTGTAGCCCTTCTCAAATATAATTTAAGTAGTCAACCATACATGTAACATAACTTGTCTTGATGCAGCTTGTGCTCTTCATTTTAAAGCTAGTCCTAACCTGGTTCCACTTCTGTTCTTCTACCTCTTTTGTGACACTTTTGACACTCATCACATTCCAGCTCAGTACAGAGATATCTTTATATTGTATTAGACATGAGGATCCTTAAAGGTAAGAGAGCATGATTTTATTAAAACTTCCCAAAACTTCACATAGCACTACCCAGAGTAGTCACACTATGAAGATGTGATGAATGAATGAATGGTGACTCTTTCTAGCAACATCTAATTTTTTATTGTCAGGAAGCAAAATGTCTAATAAAAACATTACTCACTGGGGGAAGCAAAGATTTCCACCACATCTGATTTTTTATAAAGTGAATAAAATAATTTTTTAAGACAAGAAAGCAGTTTCATGTATAGAACTTGATGACTAATTCACAACCTTGGAACAACATATAAAGGTAAACATTTGTTGTAATAAGAAAAGAAACATGGCCTAAAAATGCCTGGGCGCTTCCACAGGCAGAATGATACAGAAACTAGAGGATTTCTCCATGTGTCACATGTTTTGATGAAAGTGAAAAGAAGCAAACATCCATACAATTTTGTGATCAGTCCATGAATCCTTAGCCTCAATGCACAGAGTAAAATGACCAAGGTCAGCAACTTTGATGGAAAATTAAGAGTGGAACAGCCACGAAACCACTTCTCAGCTGCCTATGGCACTAAGTGTTTTCAAGAAATTGAAGTCTATATCAATTATATTATATAGTGATGTATGCATATTATTTAATACACCTGAGGTTACAATTCAAAAGTTAGAAACAAATGTAAGAAATAAAATCCAAGTGCCTTTCACAAGAATGTTTGCTTTATGTGAGTGGAACTTGTATTTCAACATTACAGTGAATTCTTAATTCCAAAGTCAGTAATTTGAAAGATATTTTGTGATTATAGGTTCTAGTATGACATAATACAAGAAATAAAATTCCTAGACCAAAAAGGCCTCTTGTTACATTTCTTGGCATGTACTATAGAGAGCATTATAAAGATCAGGGATAGAGATTAAGAATTTTGCACATAGGACATAAGCAACAAAGATTAAAGTGTGTCCTTTATTTCTCCATCCAAAGGTACAAGAAATCACCCCAACAATATAGGCAGTTATGTAGACAGAAACTGATTTGTTCCAGCCACAAAACCCTAATAGGTTCAGCTCCAACTCAGGATGTCAATGAGTCAAAAACAGTACATGTGGTGTCACAAAATTAGTTGTGCATGAATCATTTCATAATTTTAATTACACTAATGATGCATTTTGCCACATTTGTAATGAAATGATCAAACATCCATGTTCCCCAAACCTTTTGTAAGTTACTTTTATAAATTTATTTTTGACAAATAATATATGTACCTTTAGGGGGGTATAGTATGATATTTTGATACATATATTATTTAATGATCAAATCAGAGCACAATTAACATATCCATCACTTCCAACATTTATCTTTTTTGTGTGTTGAGAACATTCAAAATTTCGAATGTTTAGCTATTTTAGCTATTTTGAATTATAAAGATTTATTATTGAGAACTAGGGTCATCCCACTGTACAATAGAAGATGAGAACTTGTTTCTACAGATTGGAAGAAAATAATTGAACCTGACAAGAATTACAAGATCACTATAGAGAATATAAAGAAATTCAAATAACTCAATAGAAAAAATATAAATAATTGATTTTAAAATAGGCAAAAGACCTGAATAACATTTCTCAAAAGATGTACAAATGGTCAATGAACATGAAAAATGCTTGATTTCCCTGTATTAGTTTACCATTGCTATAATGAAATATCTGAAAAAATTGACTTATAAGTAAAAAAGAGTTATTTTGGCTTTAGTGCTGGATGTTCCAGTCCAAAACTGTGTGATCCCATTACTTTGGTGCTTAGGCGAGGATAGCACCTTATGACTAGAGCATGTGTTGGAGAAAACTATTCACACCTTAACCCAAGGGAAAGGGGAAGAAATGGAGTCCCCTCAATTACTTTCCAGGATATATACCCCATGACCTAGGGCCAATCTGGAAGTCCTTATTCCCTAAAGGTCCACAGCACCTCCCTCCAGTGCTACCCTGGAGACTAGTCCCTTAACCAGTAGGCTTTCCAGGGACACTCAACAACCAAACTACAGCAGTCACTTACAATTAGGGAAATACAGATTTCTCAATCTTTAAAGCACCTCTTCTGTTTTCTTTACTTCCCACAACTTCCATCACAGTCTTGGCCAATTGTGATGGTTCCTAGCTCAGACCCTAGTTCAAGAGTTGTCCCTCTACCTCCAAGATCCTCATGGTCACTTGACTTTCCTAAAACATAACCTCATTATTTTACCTTCAACCTAAAACATTCAAGTGGTTCCTCATCCATTTTAGGACAGACTGCATTCCCTGCATTCCATATCAATTCCTATTCAACTTGGCCTCTGCCTGCTTTGCATGTCTTTCTTACTTCCCTGTACATCCCTAGATGGCCAATATTCCAGCCATACGGAGCAAACTAGTGTTACACTCTTGCATTTTCTCAAGATGTTACTCTGCTTGTAATTCCTCTCCAGCCTGGAAAATGTCTAGTCATATATTAAGGTTCAGTTGGAAGTGTTTGCTCCTCTTTGAGGTGTTCTGGACGCCATCTTCTTCCAGGTGGAACTCAACACTCTCATCTCTGAGTCTACTCTATGTCTTATATTTACTTCCATAGTTTCTGTAAAGTCTTACTTCATTGATGTTGGTATTTATTAGTATATCTACTGAACAGTATGACAGGAATATCATCCTACCCGATGGCAAGAATGATACTGTTCATTTATATTTATCATATTTATAAAAGGCGAATAGGACCTATTTTTCTGAATAAATAGATACTCCAACAATGCACCAAGTCAAACCTCTAAATCTAATTTCATGACACCCTTTTTCAATAGTGCTTGGTGCACTGGTATCTTAATATATTTCAATAGATCTTGCAAAGTCTGATAAAATTCAGAAGTTTATGCTAAACAAGTGTCAAATCCTTACCATTTAAATACATTTGGAGCCTTTATGACCAATTAGACTGTTCCAGAGGTTTGGGTGGAAGGAAAGTCCTTATTTCCTCTTGGAGGGAGTATAACAGTAATCATGTATTCTCTTTTTCCACTGCATCTAGAAAGTCACAAGGACACTAGAGGCCTTCCAATTCAGTAGAAAAACACTCGACCAACTACCTAGAGAACTCTGGAGAACTCCTTGCTGGTATGAGAACTGAAGGGGAAACAAAGTAGTAGACATTGTTATTAGACTTATAGTATTTTAATAGCACTCTATAATGTTCGAGAGCAGCAGTGCTCAAAGTTTGGTCTTATCATGAGATCTGGGAGGTTAAATTATCTTTATACTAATGCCAGGGTACCATATATCATTTTCATTTTACTGACTTTTGCACCAAGGGTACAAAAATAAATGGATAGAATTTTTGGTTCTTGGGGCTGAGGATGTAGAGCACTTGTCTAGCATGTGTGAGGCCCTGTGCTCAATCCTAGCACTGCCAAAAAAAAATGCATTTAAGTAAGCTATATGTTATGGTTTAAATATGAGGTATCCTCAGAAGCTCATGTGAGAGACAATCAAGAAAGTTTCAAAGTAAAATGATTGGGTTATGAGAGCCTTAACCTAATCAATGCATTAATCCCCTGATAGGAATTAACTGGGTGGTAACTGTAGGCAAGTGGGTGTGACTGGAGAAGGTGGGTCAATGGCGACATGCCTTTGGTCTTTATATTTTGTCTCTGATGAGCAGCTTTCTGCCTCTACTTCCTGTTTGCCATCTTCTGAGCTGCCTTCCTCCACTACACAATTTCACCATGGTGTCCTCCCCCACTCAGACACAGAGCATCATAGAGTCAGCCTCTATGAACTGAGCACCAAATAAACTTTTGTCCTCTGCGATTGTTCTTGTCAGGTCTTTAGGTCAAAGCAATGAAAAAGCTAACTAAAACAATAGAATACTGAAGAAAGAATTAAGATTCAAGAAGCAAAAATAAACATATTAATCATAATAAAGCAATGATAATCATATATATATCGAATTAAGTTAAAATAATTAACAATATAATCATAACAATAACAATGGCTTTTTCTTTGGGGTTTTTTTGTTGTTGATGTTATTGTTGTTTGCAATTTAGTGCTGGGGATCAAACCTAAAGTCTCAGTCATGCTAGTTCAGGCAATGGCTACGAAGTGATGTTTAGGAGGGTCAATAAATTACATGCATTTCTTACACTAAGCACTGGACTATTTAACAAATAAGACAAAAGAGTTGGGAATTCACAATCAAATATTATCCTTATTACTAAAAACAATTTTTTAAAAGTTGATAATTAAGAGAGTAAGATAAGTAAGATAGAGTAAGACAGGTTTTTGTATGCTGAACCCCAGAATTGTACCTATCTACTATTGTAATCCCTCTTACCCATGGAAAAGGGAACAAAATAGCCCTAATTTGGGGAAGCTGGATGCCAAGAGGAGGAAAGGAAGAAACAATACCCTGCACCCTGAGCTCTAGCTAACTAGTAGGTAAGTTTGATGAGCTGATTGGTGAACATAGATCAGAGGTGTTACAGATTGAAGTACCTTCCATAGAAGAAAATATTAGAAATGTAAACTATTTTATTTCATTCTGAAAATGACTAAATTGATATGAAAAATCGTGCTCTATACGTGTAATATGAATTGTAATGCATTCTGTTGTCATATATAACAAATTAAAATTTAAAAATAAAACAGAAATGAGAAAGGAAAAAAAAGTCAGTCAAGGGACTGGGGTGGCTCAGCAGTAGTGCCTGCCTTCCACACATGAAGCACTGGGTTCAATCTAGCACCACATAAAAATAAATAAACAAAATTTTTTAAAAAAGTAAAAAGACTACTACACAAAATTGAGATAACAAGAATTTAAGCCACATGCATATTAAGATCCTGAAGGAAAAGACAAAAAAATGGGAGGGAAAATGTTTGGACAAATATAAAGGAAAAGAGTTAAATAATGTAAATTCAGTTAGTCTATAAGAACATTAAGGAATAAAACACAAATTAAAAAAAAGACTCGGTATATAAATATAGGTAGGTAGGCAGACAGATGTATGGATACTAAGTGGATAGATAGTGATAGTGATATATAGACTGATCTTTTGATAATTTTAATACATGGTATAAATATATATATAAAATATTACTATATATCAGAAAAAGAGGCTATTGGGGCTGGGGATATGGCTCAAGCAGTAGCGTGCTCGCCTGGCATGCGTGTGGCCCGGGTTCGAACCTCAGCACCACATACAAACAAAGATGTTGCGTCTGCCAAAAACTAAAAAAAAAAAGATAAATATTAAAAAATTCTCTCTCCTCTCTCTCTCTCTCTCTCTCTCTCTCTCTCTCTCTCTCTCTCTTAAAAAAAAGAAAAAGAGGCTATTAAACTAATAAAGACTAAAAATTCAATATTAAGACAGACATCTCTTAAATACATATTGCTGAATGAAAATTGCAGCCAAAATACTGAATGTTATCAGAGGAAATTAAAATATCTCTAATTTAGAAATATCTGATATCAGAACTGACCCACATGCTTTAAATAATGCCAGAACAATAAATGACCACAAATATTTGAAATAAAGGAGATAAAGAGGTGTGAGAATTAAGTTCATGATCTTGGGATACATTGCATATTAGAAAGTGTTCTTATAAAAGAAATATTTGAGACAAATGGTAAAATTGATATAGACACTGAAGATTATATAACAATATTGAATCAATGTCAATTTTACTAAATTTGATAATATATCTATTCTTGTTTTAAAAAGGAAAAGAAATACTGACATATTAAAGTGTTAAGACACATAATGTATATAACCTACTTTCAAAAAGTTTTGAAAAATAATACATATAATGGGGCAACATATGTGTGTGACTATGTGTGTGTGTGTGTGTGTGTGTGTGTGTATACATATATATGATAAAAAAGTGTGTGTGTGTATAAATATATATACATATATATAAATGTGTGTGTGTGTATATATACATATATATAAATGTGTGTGTGTATATATACATATATATAAATGATAAAAATGTGACAAAAAACAACTCATCTGCTGAATCAACTAGCCCTGAAAATGGATGGTGCTGGAGCGTTGGGCCCATACCTGGCCATCGCTGGCAGTCAGAACACAGTGGACCTGGACAGGGGCCAAAGCAATTTGCACAGGTTATGCCGTTGCTGGTGAGCCCTGAAGCCTAGGGCACCACCCAGATGGAGACGCTGCAGGTACAGATCTTGGTGGTAGTAGCAAATATTCAAATAAGAACTTTGAAGGCTGAAGTGGAGAAGAGTTCTGTGACAAAAATGACTTGTAATATAATTCATGTCTCTTTCAACTTTTTTTGATAAAGTTTTACACATAAAAATTTTAACTACAATATCATCTAATTTTTCAGGTTGTTGTTTATTTCATATTTTTTTGTTTTCCAATTCTCTTCACAAAGTTACATAAATTATGTTCTTTAAAAGTTTTAGCATTTTTTTAAAGAGAGAGGGAGAGAGAGAGAGAATTTTTTTTTAATATTTATTTTTTAGTTTTCGGCGGACACAACATCTTTGTATGTGGTGCTAAGGATCGCATCCAGGCTGCACGCATGTCAGGTGAGTGCGCTACCGCTTGAGCCACATCCCCAGCCCAGTTTTAGCATTTTATACATTACATTTTAATATATAATAAATCTGGTATGTGTATATATACGTTGCCTGTGATATGAGATGAGGTAGGTATATTTTACTCTCTTATAATTTAAAATCCATTATTCAAGATTCAAGGATGGAAAAGATCAACCCGAGTAAAAATTGTTTAATAAGGTATTTATAAAGGTAAGGGCAAGGTTGAGGGTAACTAACAAATTTTGTGAAAAACCTTTCCTTCTGTAAACTTAGAAAGGTAGGAAGTGAAATAAGAGAAAGCCATTATGAAAAACTTGTAGGAAAAAGTGACCTTGAAGTTATTCCCACCAAAGCATGTAGAAAACAACTCACAGTCTAATAGAGTCTTACAGGGAGGAATAAAACACCTCACTCTACTCTTGTGTATTCTAAGTTTATCTCTTTGGTGTCCCTTTCTGATGGAACTCAACAAGAAACCACATAACAAGAGGACTTATGATGCAACCTACAGCGTAGGTCTCACCAAAAGGTGAAAGATGGAGAAAGGAGCCAATATGGCAGCCATTGGTTACATGAGGCCACTGAGTATTTGAAAGGTGTCTAGTCTGAATTGAGGTGTGCTATGTGTTAAATAGATATTAGATTCCAAAGAATTACTAGGACAAAGAAAATAAACATGAAATATTTTACTAACAATTATTTTATTTGTAAACTATGTTGGTAATCCATTGGGTTAAATGAAAATATATTAAAATTAATTTCTCTGTTTATAAAAAGAAGGAGAATGAGGTATTTTGATCACACAAATATAAAAATGACTATATATATATTTATATATAGTCATTATATATATAATGACTATATATATTATATATTATATTATATATATTATATTATTATATATATAGTCATATATATAGTCATTTTTATATTTGTGTGATCAAAATTCATATCATTATAAAACTAAATGGGGTAAATTTTACCATATATAAATTATATCTGAACAAATATGGCTTTAAATAGAAATCTAGTTCATGAGGTGTTTTAACAGTATTGGGCATATACTAACCACCTGATAAATAATGATGATTATTATGATTCATTAAAACAACCAGCATCAAGCTCTTCAATAGTAGGATAGAGAGGAGGGAATAGACAAACTCTAGACAGTGCAAAGGGGAGGGAGGGGGCATGGGGTTAGAAATAATGGTGGAATGTGATGGACATGATTATCCAAAATACATGTATGAAGATAAGAATAGTGTGAATATACTTTGTATACAACCAGAGATGTGAAAAATTGTGCTCCATATATGTAATATGAATTGTAATGCATTCCATTGTCATATATAACAAATCAGAATTAGGTGTAATGGGAATTGATTGTTCATTTTACATAACTTTTCTTTTTCAAATTAATACAAAGCTTTAAAATGTTAAGAGAGTTTACAATAGAGTTAGTGATTGTTTTAAACTTTAAGGCACATGCATATTAGGGTATTAGGAGCTTTCAACTCACGAGTGAGGATATCACTATGTTTGGAATAATGAGAATTTTTGGAGAGGGAGAAAGAAGGAAAGAGTGAGATAAAAGAAAAATACAAAGAAATTTTCAACTATCTTTTCTTTCATTTAAAAAATGATTTGGATAAAAATTGGCAAAATTCTTACATTTAAATCTGGGTGAGATATCCTTATGTTATTTTCAAAGCTTTCTATGTGCTGAAATTCTTATTATTAAAGATACATTTTCAGAAATTTTATACAAACACACACACACACACACACAAACTACAACCATACTTAAGAAAAAAAGTGATTGTAATACTAATAAGGAGACTAAAACTTCCACACTAACACAGTTCTCAAGTACATATTGTTGAATAAAAACAGGTACAGATAACTATACATAGTAAAATCCATTTGAATCAACATTTTTTAAAGGTTCATATGAAAGAAGAGATGTGCCCCATCGTAATGTGTGATATCAGATGCACCACATTTGCTAATGTTATTCCCAAATGTCACTGGATACCAAGAAAATACATTGAGCAACCTTTAAAAAAAGTTCTTCCCAGTGACATTGAGAACACACAGATGGGTATACACAACCTCTTCATTCATGGAGTGTATACACTAATAAAAAGCGATGAGGAGGTTCTTCCAACAATGATTGCTCTAATCTTAGGAGACTTCAGTAATGAGCATGCTAAAATATACCAGTGTAAGTGAGTGTGGAATAAGGAGGTTTAATTTGGCTACAGAACTAGTAATGGACCATAGGATGGCCAAAGGGAAATGATGATATAAGATTTGATTTTGGTGAGATCCACATCAAGGATGTAAGTGGATAAGAGGAAGCAAAATAAAATAGCAGATTCTATCAGTCATGACTCCAAAACAAAATATACAACCATCTCAATGGGGAGACTGAAAAAGAGTTTTAGGAAAGCAGAAAGAGATAGGAGGAACCAGAGAAAATGGCAATGGGAAGCCTCTGCCACCTAGGACAGTAAGGCGGGAGGTGGCTGAAACCTCCAAGAGCAATAGCCCTGGGAAAGGGGCAGTCCTATTGGAGCTTAAAAAATGCACTTACTTTCCAAAATCATAAACTGACAGAAAAAAATCTGTAGAAATGAATGCCTAAAACTCTTGCTGCTCACCAGCCAGTGCTTCTCTTTGACCAAAATCTGACCAGAAATCAGACAACAAAGGATCCTAGACAATGCAGTCTGAGAGCCAGCCACCTGGCCATGAAGGACAAGGGCTAAAAATAGATCTGTAGAAGTGTCTTAGTCCATTATGTTACTATAACAGAATGTGTGAGACTGGGTAATGTATAAAGAAAAGACTTCTTTCCTACCATTCTAGAGATTGGGAAGTCCAAGAGCATGGTTGGAATCTGGTAAGGGCCTACTTGCTGCTTAACAACATGGTGGAGGCCACCACATGATAAGGATATGGGAGTGTGCAAAATCAGGTCTCTTCCTCTTCTTATAAAGCCATTAGTCCCATCACAGGAATCTTCAAGACCTCCTCCTAATCACCTCCCTGAAGCCCCACCTCCACATACCATCAACATATGAATTTGAGGATTAAATTTCTAACATGAACATTAGAAGAACACATTCAAATCATAGTATGGAAAAAGTGGAAAGTGACCAATACACAGGTGACCCTAAACTCAACCTGAAGGTCACAAGTAGTCAGTTGATTGATTATTCCTGGACATTAGCTTGGGGCAAGGAGATAAGAGCCAACTAGAAGTGAGGTCATAGACTAGGCACTTTTTTAAAAGTCCTAGTCCATAGATGGCCTATGGACTGTACTCCACACAAGGGATAGATGCCAAAAAGAAAGTAAAACAAACAACAGTAATGATGGTGCAGATCGTACAATGAACAAGTGCCAGAGGTGCTGTTCTCGTAGATGTCTATATGGTGATGCTCCCTAGTCAGTGCAGTGCACGATCTGCTTGGTGGTACTTGGGAGCCTTGCTAACTCATTACCTAAACTATAAGAGCTTATCAGATATTAAGGAAAGATGAAGGATGTTTTATCTAGAGAAATTTTCTGATTTTTTGTGCTAAAAGTGAATAAAGAAATGAGCAGTCTGTAGTGCTCTTGTTATCATTAATGAGCTCCAAAGGCTACATAATAGAATGTTCTCATAACTTAAATGTTAGGATTTCTAGTTAAACTAAAATCCTTCTGAAACCTATCACACTAGAGATCATTATTTCACAAGAGGAATATTTCAGGAATATATTATTTGCACAGAAATTTTTCTAATTCACTTTTCTTGCCTTAAAAATTAAGGAAAAATTGACTTAGAATCAGATTATCTCCCTAAACCATGACTGCTAGAAAGCAAGAATGATCTTCTTCCTTAAATATCCCCAAAGTACAATATTTGGTTAAAAAATAGGTCATTACTAAAAAAAGATATTTTAAAAATAGAAATTGCTGTTCCCTTAAAATTTGTATATAGAGAAAAATATTATATTTATGTGTGTATGTATAAATATGAATGTACATATGCACTCCCTCTCTTGCGCACACACATACCCTCAGTATTCAACCATACTTCTTTCTTCCATAAATAGTTGAATGGCATTATGAATGCTAGACACTGTGGAACAAACTAAGAAAGGACTCCTGGAAGACTTTGTTCATCTAATTGGACGATAACAGCAAGTCACTTGAACAGCCTGGGTCCCTACAGAACTAGTTATGTGCTGTCCAAAACTGAGACTCCACATCATTTCAACTCAACCATATTGGCTCTCACTAGTGACACCTCCCACTCGTTCTGGCTACAGGGCTAGTTGAGGAATAATAGCGCTGAGTTATTTATGCTTTCTGCTTAATTGACAACTCTGTAAACTTAGATCATCTGTGAGTTCAGTTTTGATTTTGTGGAATTAAAAAAAAAAAAAAAGAATCCCTGGCCTGCTCAAAATTCATATGTTGAAACCCTAATGGCCACTATGGTATGCTGGGAGGCAGGTCCTTAGGGAACATGGAGCATTGTGGATGGCATTAGTGTCCTTATAAAAGTAATCAGAGAGAGCACTAGTTCTCTTTCCACCATGGAAGAATGCAATCAGAGGACAGTAGTCTGCAACCTGGAAGAGAGCCCTCATCAGAACCTGACCATCCTGACACCCTGATCTCAGATTTCCAGCCTTCAGATCCATGAGACTGAAAGCTTGTTTTCTAGGCTATATGGCTATATCCATGGTGCCTTGTTATAGCAGTTCCAACTGACCAAGGACAACTGGGAGTTGAGGTATTTATGCAGAAGAAAGGCTCTGAACCCTGGTGCATTCCAAATGTCTTCAATAAATGATTATTTTAATGAATTGTCATTAAACACATATGAAATGCCCAGGCCCATGGTAGCTGCTGGGGAGAGAAACCCAGCCTCACAGACACTATGTTCCGAGAATTGAGAAGCCAGGATGGCAGAGATATGAGCCCACACCATCTGAGGTCTGTTATGGGGTACAAAGGAAGTAAAGCTGACACCTCTCTGGGGTGGTAGCGGGGAAATGGAGTAAAGAGAAGGAAGGATACTTAGCCTAAACTGCCACTTCCAAGCTGGGTAAGAACTGGCAGATGGACACAGAGATGCACAAGTGTCCAGAAAAAGTTTCCTGTGTGTAAACGCTGCAAAACCTGAGAGCACAGAAGTTTGAGGGGAAAAGAAATGTGAATACAAGGTAGGCAGGGGTCCTGCTTATCCTGGATGAAGGGTACTAATATCTACCAGCAAAGAAATGATAATGTTTCCACTTGAAAATTGTCCCCATGTCAGTTGTTGAGGCCCCTTGCTATCGGGTAGATCTACCACAATTTTAACCATCCAGTCAGCGAAATATGACAAGTTATCAGCAGCACGGCAGCTTACAGAGCTACATTGTACATTCACAGGTCCCGAGATAGGTTATGTTCAGGCTCCAAGGCAGACTAGTAAGTGTTATTATCATGATTTGAATCAACAGTTTCTTGTAAAGATATATATATATATATATGTGTGTGTGTGTGTGTGTGTGTGTGTGTGTGTGTGTGTGTGTCTGTTTTTCAAATGGAACAATTCTGAAAAATGCATAAAGAAAACCCATACATGAAGTCTCACTTTAAATGTGTTCAAATTTTTATAAGGTGAACATAAAGTGACACTTTTTTTCAGTTTCCCAGAGCAATGTGGCTTCAGAATTTAGAGGTGGTTTATAAGATTCTGGGGCCATGCACCACACCTATGGAATTGGTATCAATGGGATTTGATGCCAGATCCATATTTTAATGTAATGATACTAAACTTGGTGAATCTACTTTTAGGCCTCAAAGCCTTTGAGAGACACTGAGCAGGTGAATTCCACTGAAGGTCTTTAGTAGGTAAACTGCTGACCAACCCCTGTACCCTCACTTCTCCCAGGAATTTAAGGATAATTCAAATATGACTGCGAACTGTCCATGAAGGTCTATAGAAAGCTTTTCAGTTCCTCCCAGATCCTAAGGCACTAAAGTTCTTTTGTTCGTTTTAAAGTATTTCAAAACCTTCACCCACAGTTGCAGTGAGTTGAGGGTCAGAGAAGTATAAGGAAATAGGAATTACCAATGTATCAAACCAAAACCAGTATCATGAGTATACACACACACACATTCACAAACACATGCAGGCACATATGCACATGTCTACACACAAATGAACATGTACACACATGAATGCATACATGCACTTTTTTGGAGACCATGCCACAGAAACACAGAAAACTAGCCAAAAATCACCATCCTACTTTCTAAAATGCATCAAATTTCTTGTATAGAAGAGGAAAGCAACTGAGCCTGCCACAGTTATCACAAGTCAAGCTCAGTGTGTATTAAAACCTTAGGAGATTAAGGCTTCACAATTTGCCAACAGAGGTTTAAGGAAAAAAAAAAAAAGAAACTTATTCAAATGCCTGTCTGGGATCTTACAATAAAACTCTCAGTGCAGTCAGAACCTGCTTTGCAGAACAAAGCAATAAAGGGCATCCAGAGATATCCTAAGGACCCTGGTGTGAGGGGAAAAGCCAAGTCAAGCAAAATGAAAAACAGAAGCATCTTCTGCTCAGATCACAATAACCCAAAAAGAGTTGCAATTGCTATGCTTGTGAGAGTGGCAGGTTTGGAAACCGTGTGGAGGGTTAGATGGTGGGAGGGTAGGAGAGTGAGAGGGTGGGCAGGTAGGCAGGTGTTCAGGTAGGCGGTGAGGGTGAGGAGAACAAAACAGAAACAAGGACACTCTTCCTGAATTAATAAAGCCAGAGGGCACTGGGCCACCACTGAGTGGCTTCTCTCAGTTGACCTGACTGAGTCCCATTTTCCGGGTCCCACCCCTCAGCAAGGAGGGCGGACAAGGGAGAGAACATGAAGGAGGAAGAAGGAAGGGCAGCACTGAGTTCAGAGGGTACCCACTACTGGGAGATGTTTGAAAGTTGAAAACCTATCCAGCAACTCTGAAAACCCTCTCTTTAAAACCTTTCACAGCTTCACACAGAAACATACCCTCAGGGGAAAACAATGCTAAAACTGGAGGTGTAAGGATAAGACAGAGGAGCCTAATTAAGCAGATCACAATCTGTTCCTTGCCTGGGGTCACCAGCAGGCCACTTCTAACCTTTCTGTGAAATGATGCTGGGGAGCTGGGGAGGAGGGGAGGGAGGGCAGGAACCAAACACTTCAAATAACCCTCCTCTGCTCTAGTTCTCAATTAACACATTAATTAGGAAACCACTGGAATTTCAGCTTTGCTGGCTCTTCAGTCAGCCTCCTTCTACTTAAAAGTTTCTGAGATGCTGACACCAGCCGGGAAGATGGAACACCTCTCAGCTCTGCCAGCAGCGCATGCGCTCAAATGGGCGAAAAGTCAAGTGGCGAAGATTTATATAAATGAGGGCATTGTGTGTTCAAAAGGAGATTGGTATGTTTGATCTTGGCCATTATTGATTTACCTTTTCCACATGATAACATTCATTAAGTCAGATAAGTAAATGTTTGTGTGTTCCCTTTCCATCATCAACAGGTAACACAGGGGCACCCATCCCAGTGGGCGTAACTTCCATCCATTACCAATGAACTGAGACAAAAACAATTTTCCTCCTGCACCACTACCTGAGATTCCCAAAGCACAAAACTCCTCTTAATTTCATCATCTTGGTTTGTGGATTTGCATTGCAAGTTCAAAGGACTAAAGTCCATCAAGAAAGGAAGCTACTTAGCGAAAGTCTCCCAAGATGTTTCATGCTTGACTCTAATGTCTAATTAAAATCTGTGTTGACCCAGAGCAAAATTGCTTTTAAGCCATCTCTCATTTATTTATAGCCCTGGACCTGAAGATCCTTAATAATTTGTAAAACTGGTCACTTTTTATAATCCCATGCTTAAAATAATTTAGTGGTGACTGAATAGTGTTAATGATTGAGTCAGCTGGATTTCCATTTGGCATTTTTTTAATCAAGCTGAGATATTTTAATGAGCTACTGCCATTTTCCAGGATAATTGTTAAATGAAGGCATCCATTTCTCCATACAACCCCTAAGGTAGTGCCTATGACTCATCAGGTAGCACGTGATATCCAGGGCTATCTGGTCTACCACCTAATAGACTCTGGAAGGAGAATAATGAAGAGGCATGCCAATAGGACTCACTCTTTGGTAGAACCTTGCACCACATGTGGGTACACCTTTAGTTTTCCCCCAAATCTTCATCTTAGAGTTGCAAAAACTAATAAGAAGTCAGAACATTGGCTATCCAAATAGTCCTTTAAAAAAAAATTCAATCATCTATATTGAGTTCTCCATTACATTTCACAGCTTCAGAACATTAAGCATTTTCTTTGTCCTTACATGTGCCCTTGCCTTCATTAAACTGATATTATTCTTGTTCTTCTTCTTCTTTTTTTTTTTTTTATTTGGTTAGTTCCCCCAGGAGACTGTTGACTCCTAAAGACAAAGAACCTTTATTTCTCACCTTTGTGTCTCCTAAACTAAAGGCAATACTTAAAGTAGTGCCTGATACCAAGATTTGCTGAAGTGAACTGAGGCTGGAACCAAAAAAGCAGGTCTTCTGATGACATGGGGACTAAAGAGAAGGGGTCTTCAAGTAGAAAACAATAATTTAAAAAAATGTTCCCAGGTTTCCTTCTAACCCAAGATGTGCATAGAACACAAATTATTCTGATTACATAAGTAGGTTAGGGTTGCCCACCTTTCCCACAGGCATAAAAATTACAAGAGGAAAAAAAATGATGATAAAGGGAAGGTATGACCGTGTGTGGAGCTGAGCAAGCTGATCACTCAACTCTCTTGATTCCACTTAATCCCAGCAAATTGCAATTTGCAATCTAGAAACATATGTGTACCTCTTTTAGGCCTCAGACTTTGTGAAATAAGCCAAAGAATAATTTGAGAAAGAGAACTGAATCACAAGATTTAGGTTCTACATTTAGTTCCGCTACATGACTTCAGGGAAATCACTTTATTGCTTAAGGCCTCAATTTCCTTAAGAATAGAAGAGTCTATATTATGTCATTCATTCAACACATGCCACCTCATGGGCATTTACCATGCATCAGGTCTTGTTGAGATCCTGGGACAGAGAAGTGACCAAAACAAAGCCCCTATCCTCAAGGAGTTCATTTTCTGGGGAAAACAGGTAATATCAAATAAATACCTAAGATGTTGAGAGGTGATAGGTTCAGTTAGGCAGCTTTAAAAATAAACTAAACTTGCTCTGTTAAGCCAGGAATCAAGTGCTTATTTGAAAAAAAGTATCATGAGTAGGATCCCAAAATGTTAGAACCAGAAACTACCTTAGTGATTATCTGGTTCCACACTTAATTTTAAATTAAGAAGGAAAAGAAGTAAGAAAATAGACAGGAAGGAAAGTAGGTGGATGAGTAGAGTGAATGGATGAAAGGAAGAAAGGAAGAAAGATGAATGATGAAGGATGGACAATGAATGATGAAGAATGGAAGATAGGTGTAGGATGGATGGATGGATGAATAGATACATAGAAAGAATTCAAGTCATGCAATATGTATACATTTATATTCCATTTTTCCCTCTCTACAGTGGTTCACGACCATTTTCTGTCATTCTCACATGATCAGCACCAGAGTTCTGAGCTGGCTTGTACCTTACACAATAGTTGATCTCTTCCCAACTTCACAATCAGAGGAGTAATGACTTCATGTTGGTAGATTAAAATCAGTCATGGTAATATATTTGTACCATGGAAATTTTCAAATACCACACATCAGGGCTTTTTCTCTTTAAAGTTTTTGGAGAGCTAGTTGTGTAATATTTACCAGCATTCCACTGATCTTAATGTCCCTTCCAACTCTATACTGCTCCGTTTTGGCATAATTTGAGCCTATTAAGAGAGTTAATATCTCCTCTGAGAACTATTATAATTTTAATAACTAAAGGGGCAACCATTTAAAAAAAAAAAAACAAACTTTTCATTCCAAAAGTTCTGCTCCTCTCTGTCTTGAGCTAATGTCAGGTTTGGTCCACTTTAACAGACTCCTCCTCAGTCTCTAGAATTTGTCTAGTCGTTGGAGTGTGAGAATCCTTTTTTTAGTTTTATTTAATTGCCTCCAGCTGTAGGAATCCCTTTTGCCTCTGATCTATTGAAACCAGCTTTTTGGTTAACCTCCCTGTTTATTTAAACTTCAAACCCACAGACTGTTTTTCCTTCTTTTGTTTTATCTTCTGTTTCAGACACTGGGAAGGTGGGATAGAGGAGGTGGCTCAAAGGCTATGGGCCAGCCATGAGCTCAAGGGACCTATTCTTACAAGTACCGGGGATCATTCTTCTGTGGCGGAGGCAAAAGGTTTTCAGATCCAACTCTTATGGGAGATTGCTGATCAAGCAGTTCCAGTGAGTCAGAAAATCCCAGAAATTGAAGTTCATGGTCATATTGGCACTTTGATGCTACATCATGTGGCCTTGAGTAAGTCACCTGCCCTTCTTTTAACCTTAAATTTCTCATATAGAAATGAAAGAGATGGAATTGGATACCTCTCAATTACATTTGGCTCTAAAATTCTTAGATTCTCAAGAGGGAAGTGCAACTTTCCTAATTCAAAGCTCTGCTTATTCAGTAAGGGAGAGTAACCATTCCCGCTGAAGTCCCAAAAGCTCCACAAAGCATTGAATTTACACAATAATGTTCCAATTACAGGAAAGCCTCTATTTTAGATGGTTCCATCTATTTCAAATGGATCCCAAACTAAAAAAGAACCCCAAAATAAATTCTCAGCAGGAAAAACAGCAGAAGTGATGCTAAGTGGTGATGCCAGTCTCTCCCACGCTCACTCAGATTCTATGGACTCCTGACAGTCAACACAAATGGAGTTACATGCTTTCCCATCTCTCAGCAGATTAAAAACAGGATATGAGAAGGGATTCATGTTCTACAGTCAGACATGCTAAAAGATGCAAAAAGAAACAAAAAAGAACAACTTAGAGCCATTTGAACAGAGAAAGGGAAAAGATAAAATAAGATAATTAATTCTCAAAGCTAAAATCCTAGGCCATTTACTTTAAGAAACATCCGGCCCCTAAATCTGATTGATGTTATAGTTCAATAATTTTCAAGAATGAGTAGTTAAGAAATATCACTAAATAATGCATAGGACTTTTATGTAGATAGGAAAATTTGTTTTTAAAAATTGTAACTATTTTTCAATATGATAAAAATTTTGCTACTTAAGTAAGTAAGTTTTAAAGAACTGTAAAAAAGGTACTTTTTCAAATAGTCCACATTTCCACTCCAGGAATCCCTTTCTTGTTACCTGTGACCTCCCTCCCTCCACCTGCCATGAGGTCAACTTCTCATCCTTAGGTCTCCTTAGCTAAATGTTTGTAGCACTCACTTTATGCTAAGCAGTGCCCTAAGAAAGTTATCTATTAACTCATTCAATTCTTAAAGCTACTCTATGAATCAGTTATTACCATCATCACTATTTTATAGATGAGAAAACTGAGATCATATATAACAAGTTAAATGGCAGAGCTCAGATGTGGAGGTGGCAGGCTTACTCCAAAATGCACTGTCCACCACAACACTGGTACTAATCCCCCAACACACACACACACACACACACACACACACACAGCTGTCCCTTTTCCCAGCATCTTCATGTTTTATTATTGTTCACTCGTTTAGTTATGTGCTTGTCTCCTGTCCTTCCTTCTGGAATGTAAACTCTGTGAAGAATGGGACCAGAGTGGGCTTGTTCACAAGCACTTCCTGTGCATTTGGCCCACAGAACGGCATCCCTTTGCCTGGGCAATTGTTACAGAGTCAAGATCAGCCTCATTTCCAGGCCTATAGACAGCACCTAATCGTTGAAGACAAACTTTTCTTTATTAAAGATTGATTACTTGTAAGGGTCCATCCTTCAGGACAAAAAAACAAAAGCATGAACAAAAGGTAGTCTGTCTCCACAGACATACTTTCAGCTTATTAAGTCCTCCTGAGGGAGAGGGGGTCATACATTTCATCTTTATCTAAGAAGAAATAAGTGAGAGCTGCAAGTTTTGTTTAGAGTTACTGAATAGTAAACGGACTATTTGTGCCACCAGGCAATAAACTGAGATGCATTGCTCAGTTGTATTTCTATGATTCCATATGGTTCTTAGTGAGTCTCAGTTCTCAGTTTGTAGATTGAGAAAAAGGGGGTGAGAAGATGGACTTACTTCATATATATATATATATATATATATATATATATATATATATATATATATAATAAAAAAGCATGGGCCATTCTTGACGATATATATATCGTCAAGAATGGCCCTGCTTTTTTTTTTTTGTTTGTTTTTTTGTTTTTGTTTTTACCGTCAATATTTTTATTTTAAGCAGATATGTGCCATATTTTCCAATACAGTTTAAGGGTTATTATGTAGAATCTGCAAATGTATTCTCCTGGTCTACTTTTTTTTTTTTTTTTTAATTTTTTTATTGGTTGTTCAAAACCCTACAAAGCTCTTGACATATCATATTTCATACATTAGCATCATTAGCTTCAAGTGAGTTATGAACTCCCTTTTTTACCCCAAGTACAGATTGCAGAATCACATGGGTTACACATCCACATTTTTACATAATACCATAATAGTAACTGTTGTATTCTGCTACCTTTCCTATCCTCTACTATCCCCCCTCCCCTCCCCTCCCATCTTCTCTCTCTACCCCTTCTACTGTAGTTCATTTCTCACCTTGTTTATTTTCCCATTCCACTTACAACCTCTTATATGTAATTTAGTATAACATTGAGGGTCTCCCTCCGTTTCCATGCAATTCCCCTTTTCTCTCCCTTTCCCTCCCACCTCATGTCTCTGTTTAATGTTAATCTTTTCTTCCTGCTCTTCCTCCCTGCTTTATTCTTAGTTGCTCTCATTATATCAAAGATGACATTTGGTATTTGTTTTTTAGGGATTGGCTAGCTTCACTAAGCATAATCTGCTCTAGTGCCATCCATTTCCCTGCATGGCCAACATTTAGATTAGAAGTGTGTGCATTATGTTTTAGGCATTAATTCTTAGCCAGGCAGCAGAGCAGAGTAGGAAGGAAAGCAGCCAGGAAGTTTTTCAAACCTGTGTTTGATACTGGCTTTAACAATTACTAGCTCTAAAGTTCATTTCCCTCATCTATGTGATGGAGCTGGTGGCACTTAACCTGACAGAGTTGTTAGGATCATTAAATGAAATGATACTTCTAACATACTTGGGATATACTAAGCCTTCGATACGTGTGGTTCTACCACCTTCTGCCTGCAGTAACTTCTGCAAACAAGGATGAGTCATTAAGAAGAAGAAGAAGAAAAAAAAAAAACTTGCTGGGAGATAAACTTTTAGATCCATAAGTTTATAAAGTTTAGAATATTTAGAAAGTCATTTTAAACACAAATTGCCTAGGATCCTTAGTCTTGGAAGAAGATAGTCACACACAGGTGACTTTGGAGGGTGGCCAGGGGCCCTCAAGGCCTGAAGGCATGGACACACACTGCTGGAGGGAGCCCTGGTTGCTTCAGCAACTCTGGAGAGAGTCTTATCGGCTCCATTACACTTGGCCACTCTTCAGAGTAGTGGAAGGTCTACAGGAAAGCACCTTTTCCTGCCAGAGTGGTAGATATTTACTTCTGCTAGCCATCAGTCTGAGAACTCTTCCTTGGTTCAGTTGCCCAATATCCAGGGTCAACCTTGACAAAACCAGTAAATAACTGACATGTTTCTTGAGTCCCTCTGTTTCACTCTTCTCCCATTTATTACAAATTTTAGCCCCTTGTTTTGCCAAGAGCCCTTATCCTATGTCCACATCCCTATCACACCTCTCTGCTTTAAAAACTCTGCTGAATGTTTTCCCCATTAAGTTGACATTTTTGGTTTGATGTTCTAAAGAAAGCTTTCATCAGACTGATTCCAAGAGAGAGAGGGCTTAGAGCCACTTGAGAGGAGTGTTGGCCTGTTAAAAGAGAATCTGGTTATCTGTAAAATTAGATCATTGGTTGATAAAACTTTCATCAGGGAAAAGTGAAATTAAGAATTTTGGATGGATTGTTGTGGAGGGAGACATCTCAGAACCTTAGAATGTACTTTCACAAGGAAGGACCACGTATTCCTCACACATACAAATACTCTAGCACCACACAGTGTGCCCCCTCAATAGGTGCATCTATGTAGAAATACATGCAAATACATGCACACACATACACAGGTGGACATACACATACACACACGTGGACAGCCAGACACACCTAGGCAAGTGATCTGTGCTATAGAAAGTCAGCAGGTACCACCCATAAGTGCATTACCTGAGTGACATTTTATTCTTCCTTGGACTTTGCTTCTGAAGCAAAATATTTCATCATGTTTTTCCATCTGACCTGTAAAGAAAGCCTTCTTTACAGGTCAGATGGAAAAAGTGCAGTTACCAGGTTCTATGTAGGAAAGGATCTACTGATGCAGACAGATGAGCTGAATCCTCCTCCCCAGGATTGTTGCGAATTTCCTCTTACTTCCTACCACATCTTTCTTCATGTTCACTTTAAGATCAAAAACAAGAGGATCCCTCCTGAGAAGTCTGGAGTTTGGGCTATTTGGGCCACATTCTCCTCCCCTGCACCTCTCTCAGCAAAGCCTACAGTTTGGAAGTGAGGTGGGGGCTGCTCCTCTCTGTGCTACTGGCATAGTTCTATCTACCCCTTAGGAATGAAAAACTGAAAACCGATGAAGACCTGTGTCCTCTGTATAACCTGACTTTGTGTTAATCACATGGTGGTGACATCCTCTCTACAGAGCTAAGAGCTGCTGAGGAAACCACTCTTCCACCACCCCCACTCGGCCCCCCACAGAGCCAGCCCTAACAAGGGCCTGCAATGTCAGGGCCTCCCCCTGGAAAGGAAGCCCCTAGTGTCTGGAGCAGCCTGGGTTTAAGAAGCTGTCACCCAATTCCTCAGCAACTCAAAAAATAAAAGCATCTGTTGTTGTTGGTTTTGTGTCTTTTTTTTTTTTTTTTAAGGATATAGAAGAGGAGAAAGGGCTCAGTAACTTGATCCTTTCCTAAACCCCGCCCTTCTCTGAGTGTAATCAGGTAATATCCATTACACAAAGAATTTCAAAGGTTCCTTTTTGGAGACTCTCAGCCACAATGCTGCCCATTGTTTATACTTTAATTAACTTCTGTTTTACTGATTTATTAAAAAAAGAAAAAGATGAATTAGCCTTATGCTTGGAGTTGAATTATTGCAATTTGAAACTCCTCATACCTATCTTGAGAACTTCAAAGAACAGCCAAGGTTGTTTATGTGCAGGAAATCAAATTAGCAAGACTGTTACAGTGGCTTAATAGCATAGGGTGGTCAGGCTGATGAGAAACAGTAATTGGAAAGCACCCCCTCTCCACCCCAGCCTGCATCTGACTGTTTCAAAGCAATTCTCAACTGCAAGTAGGTTTGTTGACTTCTGGTTGAATGGTTACAAAGACATGGATGCATTTCTGTTTGCACATGTAAAATACCATCTATTTGACATGGAAAGGTCCAAATGAGAGAGAGGGAAGGAGTAAGTAGAAGTTGGATTTGAGAGGGGAAAAAAAAAAATCTTTTGAAATGTTGTGAATGAAGACAATAAGCTGGAAAATAAGAAACATATTTGAATGTGTAATGAAAAATGAATTGTATAATTCAACAAAAACAAATGCTGGTCCATTCAGAAATAAAATACCACAGACTGCAGAATATGCACTAGAAATCTAAAGAAGGCTGACTGACCACACTTGAGGCAGCCTGGGAGAATAATTATATTCTAGTGTCAGCACATCCTCTTCCCACAGTGGCCATCCACAGAAAAGAAATAGTTATTTTGGATGGCTACACAGCTCCGAGGAAACGTAAGTGTGGAAGACTTAGAAACATCCTCATGGAAATCACACACCCTGATTAACAGCCTTTTCCAAAAGTTTGTGCATATGGGAATTTAATAAAAGGATGTGTTCTTATGAACCATGATGATGCCTGGTAAGGCTTCTGGTTTAATGACATCAATTACAGATCTAATAACAATAATCATTTGGCCCTTTATGACCAAAAAAATAACTGCATTCAATCTGCTGTGGATGATGCACTTGCTACAGTCAGTGAAATGTCTATGCAGAAAGTGCCAAACCAAACCTTCCAAAACAGCCATGTGCTCTCTCAAACACTCAGGTGGCGCGCTGTGAGAGGGAGTAAATGAGAACAGAAAATAAACCTTAGAAGCACCAAAGCATAAATTACCAGGTTCTAATCCTTAGTTGTTAAAATGAACAGATCCTCCGGAACAAACCTTTTCCTGTGACACTAAAATACGTAATTCAGTGTCTTAAGCTTCTATAAAGAGTGGCCAAAACTAAAGCCTCTATAGACACGGTCAGACAGCAGTCTTCCAGAATCTGATACAGGCCTTAAAAAGATTAAGCTATAATTTGTTGGCCTCTGTATAATTTAGAATAACTTAACATATGCCTAGAAATCAGGCTAGTCCTGCAGAATTCTATATAATGAACTATAAAGAAATTTCATAAACTGTCTCTCTTTGGGGTTGTAATGAAAGAAAAGCTAGAACTGAAGGTTGGATATTGGTTTAGTCCCAGTGGTTTCCTTCCACTTAGCTCTGTGACCTTGAGTAAGTTTCTACAAATCTCAGTATGTCCGTATATCAAATGGGTATTTAAAAACGAAATCTACCTTCTCAGGGATGTTAAGATGATTAAGTGAAAGGACATTATAATCTGAAAGCACTGTATATCTGCCAGGGTTTTGTGTCATATAGAATCTGGTTTTGTAAAGATATTTTTGAAGTTTTCTGCCACTGAAAGCTGCACTTTTAAATTGTAATTATATGAGGAAGCATACATTTTGAGTCAGAAAATTTTTCAATAGAGCCGATTATTTGGGGACCAAGCATATAGTTTTTTTGAAAGACTCAGTTATATTTAAATAACAATTATATACTGGCAACAACAATGTGTCACAGGAAGGAAGTGACAGCTTTTATCAAGGAGCTATATTGGTTTGCTTTTGCTTTTTTTTTTTTTTCCTTAATGTTTGAACCTGGATAAGGTCATGCTTTCTCAGAAAATTTTAGAAAGAACAAACTTAGAGACTAGGATAGCATTTTATAATTGACCACTTAGTCCCTGAATAAACTCAATCAAAATTAAAAGACTAGAAAGCATATATTTTTAAATGAAGCATTAGCCTAGATAACACACACTTAATAAAATAGACAACTACTTTCAAAATCATAAATAAAGAGGTGGGTAAAAATTTAGCAGGTAGATTACGGCCAACCATAAAGAAAAGTTTAATTGCATGCTTTAACAAATAATAAAATTAAGAGCGTATTCACATTGTTAAATAGTATTAAAGTGCTTTTTAATCCAACAGCACTTCATTAAAAGGTATCAAATGGTGTAATTTCCATTTATTGTATTGGAATCAGAGGTCTGGCAAGTTTGAGAAATTTACCCTGAGTCATAAACACAGTGGAGCTTTTGAGTTCAGAGTTTCAGTTGTTCGTTTGTTTGTTTGCTTGCTTGACTAAGTTGGCTTTTCTGCCATAATTTTTTTAAATATTTAAATTTTTTGGTGTGGATGGACACAACACAATGCATTTTATTTTTTTATGTGGTGCTGAGGATTGAGCCCGGGTCCCACCGGTGCTAGGCGAGCGCTCTATCCCTGAGCCACAATCCCAGCCCCATGCCATAATTTTTAAATGAAAGGAAACAAGGACATTTGATACATTCAGACATGATTCTATATTTCAGATTTCCCCCAGACTGCTCAATAACAGCATTTTGAGAAGTATCTTAAACCAAAATGAAACTATTACACCTAAAACACCTGGAAGAGTTAGATTCCAGCTCCCATTATAAGTATCTAAATAAACATATATCCCTCCAGTGAATACTGCATGAGAGGGTCATCCAGGACTTTTTAAACCTTAAAGGAATGGATGCACAGAGAAAAGTCTCTAGGCAGGAGAAAGACAAGAGAAAAGAAGTTTTAGCTAGAAGGAAACTGGTATGGGCACTCACTGTCCATGGACCAGCTGAGCCCAGCCTGACCAGAGTGCAGAAACCAGCCATGCTAGATGAAATGCACTTCCTGAAAACAAAGGGAAATACTCAGGTTAAGAATAGGCGGGACTCAGGAGCCTGGACTTTGAGCAGAACTAAGAAAACATGTCAGTCAGCTTTGCATTACTATAGCAAATCTCTGAGAAATTAGCCTATTAGGAGAAAAAGTTTATTTTGGCTTGCGCTTGTGGGGGTTTCAGTTCATACTCAGTTGATCCGGTTGCTTTTAGGCCTGTGGTGAGGCAGTACTTCGTGGTGTAGAAGGTATGGTGGAGTAAGTCACTCACCTCATGGCTGAGACAAGAAAGAGAAAGAGACTAGGGTCCCACAATCCACTTCAAGGACACACCCGCAATGACCTGAAGACCTCTATAGTTTCTACCATCTCTCAATAGCTCCAGGCTAAGGACTAAGCCTTTCATGCATGGACCTTTGGGGAAATTCCAGATCCAAACTATAGCAAGAACTTTGCAACATAGCTCTTAAACAGATTAAAACTTTAAAACGGAATAAACTGACCCATTGACTCAGAAAATGGGGAGACTGAAACAATGACCACCCAAACTCCTTGTATCATTAAGGCTATTTAACAGTATTCCGTGGACTGTGCTCTAACATCAGTGTTTATCTGACAGGGAATCCTCTTCAGCTCAGACCTCACTCAGGAAATGACTTTTATAATCAAAAAGTGAATGAGAACAGGAAAAAATAGACCACCTTCTCCTTCTTCCCAGAAAAGAGGGCACAGAGGGCAAACACAGTGAAGCCAAGCCTGCTCACTCTAGACACAGAGCCCAGAAAGAAGAGGCCAGCTGAGACCCGGTTGCCAGGTAATGCATCATTGGCATCAGGTATTTATCGAATGATAGAAGAACCATTTCCAGAGGTACGTTATTGATAAAGATTTGGAATTCTAGTGAACTCAAAGAAATTAGAGATCATCTGCAAAGAGTGGTGAGGGTTTTGAAACCAAAAGAGAAACATCCCAGTGGGATAAAAACAATTTGAGCAGAAATTAGACCACCCAGAAAGCATAACCTTCACCAAATCAGAAGTCCAATTCCTTAACCAAACTTGGCTGAGGGTTTTCACAATTGGTTGGTGAGTCGAAACAAATCAATGTTAACATCAGAACCCCCAACAAAACTCAAGTTACCATTATAGTTATGTGATTTTGTTCTCTTGGCTAATCATTCAACTAGTTCCATTATGCAATACCTAGTAAAAGAACCCATCTGGTTATTGTTACAGATAACAATTTGATATGGCAAAATCAGATCAAAGACACCTGAGGCCATAAGAAGTTTTGTTACGTATTACAATGCCCAAGTATTTTCTGTTCTGTGGACCACTTTATAAAGATGGGTAGGTGAATGAATGGATAGATGGGTGGATGAATGGATGGACTGACTTCACTTATTCTACAGTTACATGTTTACCATCTATGTAAATTGATTTTGTTTCCCTTTTATTACTTTCAACCTATAAGATCCCAGGTGACAGGGCCAGGTCTCTGAATTTGCTCCATTAAGGAACTAGTGTAAAAACCACATGAATTTTGTTCAAAATTGAGAGTTTGATGGGATGATAAATCTACTACTCATTATGCCATGGAGAGACAATTTGCATTAGTTTCAATCGCAAATTTGAAAGCAAAATGCCAAAGGAGAATTACTACTAGAAGGCTGGTTTATAAATGCAAGAAATATCAATCAGTAAGAACTAGAGAAATAAATAATTCTAAAACATTCAATGAGAATATGGTGACAAAAGCTTACCTCTACATTCCCTTAAACAGTTCCCCTTGAAGTAAAACCATATAAAATGAGAAATTCAGCACAATCAAAATAATAACAGATGTACTTTAAGTGTTCCCAGACCTAAACACCTTGGAAAGCTGAGGTCGCATTCATTAAAACTGATCCCTATCTTAAACAACTTTGACACATCATCTTGGCTTTAGTGGTAAGCAAAAGGAGGTCTTTGAAGAAATCTATACCAGGCCAGCTAAACTCTGTCATACACAGTTTTTCTGACCTTTTATTTCATATCACTTGTTCCAGTTTTGTCAAAATCATGAAGGTTTTCAAGTGATGGTTCATTGTAATGACATTTGAAAGCCAAATAGGTTGGCCTGTGAGCCTGTACTTTGGAAAACCAATATTGTAGGTTTAAAGGAGCCCCCACTCCTACCTGGAAACCCTCTCTGCATGGTGGTTGGGGATGCTAGTGCCTTCATCCTGAGCTAGGAACCCACTCTTCTTTCAGCCAGCGCAACATTGCAGTCTACTTCATTAACATCAGAAGGTCAAATCTACCTTTTATCACATCCTGAGATGGTGAGTGTTCAATACACATTCTTTACTGATTTTTGTGCTCCTGAAAACTTAGGCAATGTCTTGAAATCTACTTTAAAATGTTGCTAAAATGATTTCCCTGCTGAAGGAAGAAGAATGGGGAGACCTGTGGGTAATCAGAGGCCTAGGAAGGAAAACCGTCTCTGGGCAACACAGTACTAAGGACACTGGGGATTCTAGCCAAGAAGGAATGGGCTCTGTCTGGAGGGTTATGGGCTGGGGTTATGGGCTCTTGTGTAGAAATTCTGTCTCACACTTCTTAACATTCTTGCTTTTTATCTTCACATGACATGAAAGAGATAGAGTCTCCCATGTCTGCAGATGGCATCCCTGCAGCCTGAGTTCCCAGTAAGCCTGTCCCTCAGTGCATGCAGGGCATACCTGCTGACCATGCTGAGGGGTACTCGTTTGAAAGGGAAGGGAATCTTCCTATTCTGTGTGTTTCATTGTTTATTTGCTTCTTTGTTTTTTCCACAAAGTTTCCTAACTAGAATAGTTTAATCAAAAGTAATGTTAACAATGCATCATTTATTTAAGCTAAGATCCTGCATGTCCTTGTATTTCTAACAGACTGGATATTCCCCGGTGGCATCGTATTCAACATCTTCCTCAGTTGCTTGTCTCTTTTAAAATGGAGACTGTTCTTCAAGAAGCCAAACCTGCCCTATGAAAGTGGGTCCTGCCTGCAAAAAGTGGGTATTTTGGCTTAATGAACAGACTGGAGCTTTCTAATGTGTGTGTATGTGTCTGTGTGTGTGTGTGTGTGTGTGTGCGCACATGTGCATGTGTGTGCACTGACAAGAATAGTGTTGGCAGGTCCAGTAAACAATTAGACAATTATGCATCTATGCATGTATAAGTTTCACTGAGAAGCAAGGGTCCTCAAAGAGCCACATTGCAGGTGGTCATGATGAGTGTCAGTCCCAAAGCCTTCACCACCAAAGCGGCCCATGAAATGTGCTGGGATTATGCACTGATGTCAGAACTCAAGGGAGACTGGCTTTGTCCTCCACTTGTTCCACAGGCCCCTGGTGTTGTCTGAGATCAGCAAAACTATTACCACCCAAGTAATTGTCAGAAATGCACAATCAGGGAGTGGGTAGAACAGCATCCACATGTTAACAAACTCCTTGGATGATGCATAAGCACATTAAAAGTTGAGACACACTGCTCCAAGGTAGATGGCAGGACTCAGAATTTAGGAACCACTGGGCACATCCTAGAGACATTGCTCCACTGTCATCCCTGAGCTGAGACCAAACAATATTATGTGATTGTCTATAACATTTCTCCACCCTCTCCTTCGCTAGTCCTAGTTTTCACAGCACAACTGCTCCTCTGGGGTTTCAGAATGTCTTTGACATAATGACTAGAACTGGAATAAGAAGAGACAGTTCACTACCATCAGGTTTGCAAATCTCAGCAATCAGGATTTGCAAAGCTCAGTGCCTCCCTGAATTATCTAAAGGCCTGATAACTGGTAAGATATTAAAGAAAAGGGGAGAAATGGCTATTATTATTTGATCTTAAGTGTCCCCCAAAGGTCCCTGTTAAAGGATTGGTCATCATCCTGTGGTACTATTGGGAGGTGGTGGAACCATTAGCAGGAGGGGCCTAGTGGAAAGAAGTTAGATCACTGGAGGCTTGTCCTTGTGAGGGATATTGGGACTTCAGTCCCCTTCCTCTCTTTGCTTCCTGCTCACTGTGAGGTGAGCAGCCTTCCTCTGCCATGCACTCCCCAGCACGATGCTCTGTGCCACCACAGGCCCAAAAGTAATGGAGACAACTGACCATGGACTGAAACCTCTGAAACTGTAAGCCAAAACTTTTCCTTCTTAAGACCTTTTAATCTCGGGTATTTTGTCATAGTGACTGAAAACTGATTAACATAGTAATGGAAGATTGAAACAAATCTACCCAAGTGTCCAGCGAGATATGTTTTCAAGTTTCTGTGTAGAAGTCTAGGTCAAAAGGAGATTGATGTACCTGAACATCATTTATTAAATTACCCAAGCATTCAGTCAATATTAATCAAGAAGCTACTCCACACTTGGCTCTGTTTCAGCTGCTGTTATACAGCAACATTACTGATACAAGATTTGACCTTATCCACTGGAAAGCACCATCCTAAGAGCCACATGCAACTACATGAAGTTTCCTTCCAGATATGAACCCCTTTAAGGCAATGTGGACTAAGTATATAATGGCCTCCTAAAAAACCAGGGTATTGTTTGGGGTGACTGGTTTTCAAAGGGTAACCAGTTCATCTTTAGAGAAAATGCCCTTTGTGTCTCTGTTTAGGTGACTCTTAAAGGGTTAATTAACATCATCCTCAATGCTACCCTCAGATCTTAAGCAAAAGAATATTAAAGCACATCTCCAATCAATTGCTATTTTATCCACATGCATTCCCCACCCCAGCCTAATCATGTCCCTACTCCAGTCTTTTAATAAGAAGGTTGGCGTAACAAATGGCAATTTAAGTTCTCCTTCATGAGCAGATGCTTCTTCGCTCTCCAGATTCAAGCGAGGCACCTGTCTGAGCCCCACAGTCTGCCTGCCAGTTTTTTATGCCTGTTCATTATTTCTTAGTTCAGAAAATTAACTTTATTTCATGAGGCAAGAAAAATCCCTGTCATTTTCTGGCATTATTAAGAATAAATTCTTTTTAGTCCTTAATCCCAAGGCCTGAACATCCAGTTGCCCATTGCAGGAGATAACATGTGTACATGTGCATACCTGAGATAAGGGCCTGTCCTCTTGGCCTTTTTATGAGAACATTATTTTAGATGCCTCTTCTTCCTTCACTGCTTCAACATAATTTCATTTCATGTTAATGGGAGTGGCTCTCCAGAAAACCCAGTCCTGGTGAGAGACACATTCAAGGACTTTCTGGGAGGGGTGTTGAATATGGCTCATAGCCTCCTATGCCCATGTGACCACAGGAACAGAGACTCAAGGGCAGCCTTTGAAGGACATACAAGGATTTCTCTTTACATGTCATCAGTTATGATAAGGACTATGTGGGACCATAAACAATCTTCACAATAGGATTTTTCTCTCAATTCTAATAGGCATATTTGTAAGTCATTTCCAAATTACACTGTGGAAATGATCTACTTATCAAATGCATTATAACGTAATTGGTTGGCTGCACCCACTTGCATATCTTGAAATTATTTCTACAACAACATCTAAAATGGAAAGTTCCTGTTTGAACAATGAGAACTAGAAAATCACTTTTATTCTATTAAGCCTTTCCAAACTAAAGATATTTTTCTTTCCTATATACAATAAAGTGATTTTTGTGATCATTTTCATGCAAACAGTTTGTATAACAAGAGCCAGCATTTAAATACTGTGTCTGTGTAGCTGTCTCCAGGCACAGATTAAGAATGTGGGGCTTTAAGATGTTTTGCCATTCTGTCATTCTTTGACATGAGTGGACAAGGTTTGGATGGAGCCTGGAAGTAGCATTTATTTTCCAGAAGGTGCTGCATATAAATGTGGAAGTGTATGTACAGTATATCTGTGTATATATACATATATATATATATATATATGTATATATATATATATATACTCATTATAACTGGTGGATTTTTTAGCTATGTCTCCATGTGCAAATTAGTTTATTTTAAAATGCTACATTATTATCAACATAAGGCAGTTGGAATGGAGATGACTCTCCAGATTAATTAAAAGAGATCAACTATTCAAGAGAGTACAATAAACGTGTCTAAATTGGAGAAAGATTAAGTTTGGAAGCAGACAGAGGAGTTACCCAAGAGAGGGCTATTGGCTTTCTGCCTGCAAGCCTCTGATGGGTATGAGCACAGGAGAGAAAGGCTGGGACTGGAAGAGAAGGATATTAAAACTGAAAACAAAGATGAACCCTCAGCTCCTGAAGAATGTTTGCTTCTGATCCCTGTAGGCTAAACAAAGTTCCCCCAAGCAAATGTGCTGAGTTATAAAATCAAAACCGTAGAAAACTCGAACATATGCACCTCAAAGGACGAGATGTCCTAGCTAAACTTATGTAGTTCTGAGTTTCTGCTTTCTGAGCTCCTAGACATGGAGAAATCTTGCACGGCCTCACTCCTGCTCTAAGGTGCTACATAGTGGCCCAAATTCCAGCCCAGCATCCCACAGCTGCCCAGCTCAGAGTGGCAGTGCATCTGTGTGAGAGCACTTGGCACTGAGACCAGAAGGCTCCACCCTTGAGGGAAACTTCTTAGCATGCGTGTCCACCTAAGAGACGGTGGCGTGAGAGCATGCTTTCCTGAACACCTGGCCTGATGTCACATTTATTTCTGGAGCAAAGATTGTTCCCTAACTCCAGGAAGTTGCATGGGGAAAGAAGGCGTAGCTCCCTATGATAGGCTGCATGATGGACAGTGGGAACAGCCTTGAAGATTAGTCTCAAAGGTGGTACTCCCCAGAGTTAACAGTAGAACCCACCACTCTGTAATGACTGAAGGTACTGCATACAACACAGATATCACTGGCCTCGGCTGCTGCCTCTAAAAACTCTGTTTTCGTCAAAATTTTCACCACTGTGACTAAAGGATCTGACCAGAACATTCATGGAGGAGAAAAAGTTTATTTGGTGGCTCACAGTTTCAGAGGTCTCAGTCCATGGACAACCGGCTCCACTGCTCGGGGAGGAGGGAAGCAGCTTATATGGTGGTCAGGAAGCAGAGAGAGACCTTACTCTCCAGATACAAAATATGTACCTCATTGCCCTATCCCCAATGAACCACTTCCTCCAGCCACACCCCACCTGCCTCCAATTACAACTCGATTAATCCCTTCAGGGATTAATTCACTGATTAGGCTAAGGCTATAACCAATCATTTTTCCTCCAAACCTTCTGGCATTGTCTCACATGTGAGCTTTTGGGAGACACTCCATCTAAACTCTTATTATTAGTACTCAGGCCAATCTCATTGTATCAAGGGTCCAGGAGGAATTCTTTACCCCAAATCCCTGCTATTTTGCTGCTGCTTCTCCCACCTGGGACCACAAAAGAAGCAAGAGTCCAGAGAGAAGCACCCAACATACTTGCTTCTCCAGTGACCCATGAAGAGAGGGGAATCCTTGAGTTTGTAAACTCCAATGTATCATAGCAGGGATTGCAACAACTGATAGATGTCCTAAAAACTGGATTTCCATTCCTGTCCCCACCCCAAATACATACACAGATCTGCCACCTAAATTCTCTTTATACCACACGACTATGGTTCTCAACACCATGAACTTTAAAACCAACACCCAGTACCTCCAGACCTCTTATTTAACTGGATTCCCATGATTTCTAATGTGTAGACAGAGTGGAGAACCATAAATCAGTTTGCCTATCAGATGCTTAAATACCAAAAGGTATAGGTGACAGCAGTCTAAGTTTTATCAGGTCCCATGTCAGGGGATCCCAGGTATCAAGTTTTCTTGAGAAACATCAATAGAGATTGTCATATTCTCCTTCCCCTCAATTTTTTTAAGAGAGCAATGTAAGTTATACTAGACATGAATTAACAGGTATAGCTTTAGTTACTGAATATTTCTGAGGCTGTTCATTCTGTGTTACTATAGAAAAATATCTGAGGTTGTATACTTGATTAATAAAAGAGGTTTATTCACAGTTCTGGAGGTCCAAGATCATGACACTGATATCTACTTGGCTCTAGTGAGGGCATGACAGCAGATGGCATCATGTGGTGGCAGAATGTATGAGAGAGAAAGGTCTCATGGCAGGAGAAGAAGCAAGAGAATATGGAGGGACCAGGCTTACTCTTTTATGACAGCAAATTCTCCAGGAAACTAACACACCAGCATTAATCCATTCTGTGAGCAGTACACACATGACTTAATCACTACTGCTAGGTCCTACCTCCTAAGTTTTCATCCTTTTTCAGCATCACCAACCTGAAGACCAAGCTCCCAGTGCATGAAGCTTTGGGAGTCGAATTCACCATATTCAAACCACAGTATTAGAAGAACTGAGGTAGAAAACTGAGCCATGCCATATCACCATCCAGGTGTTTACTACCAAGATACACCCTTGTCCCAACAGAACAGAACAGTTATTTCCCTTATTCTGGGCAATGAGTGTCTATGTAGCCATACTGTAACAAAAGGGTAGTATGGATTAAAAAAAAAAAAAAAAACCAGCAACTTTAAGGAAAATCTCACTTCCCATCATTAGCTACCTGTAGAACCTGGAGAAACTCACCTACCCTCCTGTACCTCAGTGACCTCTATCTGTAAAAATTATATCCACAATGCAAGATGATCCAGAAATGTGAATATGATATATATATCATATATAATGTTCACTGATCATGATGCTTAATAATGGCACTAGCATTGCTGTAAGGAGAAGTGAGAAGACCCAAGTAGAGCACCTGTTCATATGCTGGACACAGTAGTAGCTGCTAGAAAACACTCATTTTCATCTCCTTTACTCTTTATTCATTTATCTAGCATTCATTTTAAAATAGGCTACTAAGTCACATTTGCCTCATTTGGTAATTTAGGATTTATACTTTAGGATCTAAGTTTAGGTCTTTGTTTTGATTTCCATTATATTTGGAAGTATTAAAATAATCATTTCAACTTCTCAGACTATTTTTAGACCCTTATTAATTCATCCAGCATAAAACTATACCTTAAAATCCATGCTGTGGGCTGGGATTGTAGCTTAGTGGTGGATAACTTGCCTCACATGTATGAGGCACTGGGTTTGATCCTCAGTATGACATACAAATAAATAAAATAAAGGCATTGTGTCCATCTACAACTAAAAAATAAAATATTTTTTAAAAAATCTATACTATTGCAAACTTGATAAATACACTGCTCATCACTTCGTTTGCTTAAAAAATGACTTTAGAACCTTAAAAATATATTGTGCATTTCCATGCCATATCAAACATTATACAACATACTTTTCATTTGCAGTGAATGTAAAGCTGCTTAGTCTAAAATAATTGGCTACATTTTCAAGGTCAAATATCTCACTTCCCAGTTAGATTATAAGCTTCTGGAAGCCACAGATAAGTCTGTATATATTCCTTCCTTCCATAAAATAGGTGCTCAATAAACTTTTATTGAACCAAGTGAGCCAAGTACATATAATCAACCGATTGCCACTGAATTGTCATCAGTTTGCTAGTAAAACCAACCCTCAGTTTCCTCCAATGGTTTCACCTCTCCTGCCTGCCTTTTGTGAGAATAGTGTTTACAACTTGCTCCTGAACCCCTGGACTTCTCAAACCTTAGAAACAGTCCTTGTTTCTATCTAGTGGTAATAACAGCTGATCTGCTAGGATGTTCATCTTATATACCCATTAGCTAATCTGCACTCACTTTACCTAGTCTTTCCAGGAACAATCCCATCTAGAACATCTTTGCAAAAACAAACCACCATTTTCACAAAATGTTTGCCACATTTTCCAACACTCACTTATCAGGATAGATTCAAAATCTAATTATTCCTGACTAAAAGGCTTCTTGAGATTGATAATTTATAAGCAAGTGATTATTACAATTTAATAATTCTCAAATCTGCCAGGAGTATAAAATGAGTATAAAATGACACAGTGATTTGGAGGTTAGTATACATGTTTCTCATGGACAAAACAAATTCGTTCCATAGTTTCCTGTGACATAACTTTGGGAATAAATAAGATGATGTGTGCAGCACTTTTGTCCCTGAGACACTGAGAAACATGGAGGTCACCTCCATTGGGACCTATATGTGATAGACAGCATGTTTTATTCTCCTCCCAGAATTTAAAATCCTTTGTATTTTCTGTTCTGATAAGTCCTACTTTCAACACAAGTGGATATTTTTCAATGAGTCAAAGATGGCACCTTAAAAAATGGAAGCCTTGACACCATCTCAATTCTGTCCATTTAAACACCTTGTTCCCGTACTTGACCTACAGCTTCTCCTTTGGGTGCAGTGATGACACAAGCATTTTGTTTTTCACACCTGAGTTTTAATGATTACTACCAAGGGCAGATGAACCAGAGAGGGAACTCACAGAGTATGAACGCACACTATGTCTTATTTGAAGTGGTTGCATGGTCCATCAGCCTATTTAGTAGTCTCTCTACCAGTTCTCCTTTTAATTAATAGACTTGTGAATAACCATAACTGCCTTGTGGGACATACCAAACACTAAACAGATGACTAAGTTGCAGCAAGCAATCTGCTCAACACGGGGTGCCTTAATTTAAGCCATACGTGGTGAAAAACGAAGGCACGGCAAGCATGCGGCTCAATGTATAGCTTTTGGTCTGTTTCAAGTTATATAAGTCCCTGGCGTACAGAAAGTAACATTCATAAAAGGGAAAGCAACGGTTCTGATTTATTGCCACCTGTTAGCATGACTCTGACCTGCTTGAACAGGGCAGGCATCATGGTGCAGGAGAACAGGGCTTAGAGTTGGGCAGGAGCTGAGGTCTGGCCGGCCAAGGGAGCATTAGACTGTGGCTGGACCACAGCCCCTGTGAAGGCTTCCTACTGCGTGCCAGTAAGCAGGTAACTGCAGATGCCTGTCACAGGGTGGGCAGCCACGAATATGCCGCCACTGTCATCTGGCCCAGTTTATGGACAAAACCCATCTCCTGGGGGCTGCAGGGAGGGGTGGGGGTGGCGGGTCCTTCATTAGAACCTGGCCGGAGGGCAGCTCAGATCTGTAAAGGACAGCTGTCTAATTGGATTTGCTTGTGTGTACTGTCTTAGCTTTTACAATGGGAATAGGCTACCCAGCCTTTCTAATTAGATTGTTAAACATAATAGCTGAATAGCACAGCAGTAAAGAATTTGCCCTTCCCTTTGTAAGCGCAAAATAGGGCTCAGAAAAGATTCAGGATTTTTCCAGCCCATTTCCCCCATCATTGTATCTGATGGTAATGAGACGAAGTTTATTTCTTTTTAAAAGCTCCCAAAGGAGCACAGGCCAGGTTGAAGTTCAAACTAAATGTCAAAACACACACAGGCAATACAGTAGCAAACTTCTGTTTCCCTTTGGCCCCTTGTTTTCCCTAATTGGTGCCTTGTTGGTAGTCTCTACTGAAAGACCAAGAATGGAATGGGATTGGAAATTGAATTGCCCTGTCACCCCTCAAGGTGATCTCCAGACCTGGGTTGAGAGAATTAGAGGAACAGGGTGGGAAAAAAAAAAAAAAAAATCCCTCTTGAGGACTCTGCGTCTAGTCTCCAGAGGCTCCTAGGAAGCAGCAGGAAGTGGAAAGAAAACTGTGGGACAAAAGAGAAGGAAAGATCAGGAAAAGAAGAGCATGTAAGTAGAGGGAGATTAAAGTCAGGAGATGTTATTCCAGCCTGTGGGTGCTGCAATTGTGAAGCCATTCCGATCACAAATGACATTTTCCCTTGAGGGGCCAGGGTTCTCCAAGATTCAGTCCTGGTCTCCTTTGTGGCTCATTGTTGTCACATCCCTCTGTTCATCATCCAGGGAACCTTTATCAGACACTTGGCATAATTCAGGCTTGGTATGGAGAGGAGGAACCCATACAATTTTCTTTCTTTCTGTAAAAAAAGAAATACCTTACACATCCGTTTCCCCTTTTTTCCCCTCATCTTTTAGCCTGCCAAGTCCTGGCAGGTGGCAACCGTATCTCCAGGAGCCATGAGAGCAGTCCCCCACCTGATACCTGAAATGCCACCGTGGCCTCAATCACATACTGAGTTGCCTTGCTCCTTATCGAATGCAATGTAAGAAGGGTTTCTTCTTTTCTGAGACAGATATGCCAACACTGTGTCCCCAGAGTCCCACCAGCCCGTAGATGCTGCAACAATAAAAATAAAAAAATAATAAAGAAATAAATTAAGGGGCTGGGAATGTGGCTCAAGTGGTAGCGCGCTCGCCTGGCATGCGTGCGGCCCGGGTTCGATCCTCAGCACCACATACAAACAAAGATGTTGTATCCGCCGATAACTAAAATAAATATTAAAAGTTCTCTCTCCTCTCTCACTCTCTCTTTAAAAAAAAAAAAAAAAGAAAGAAATTAAGGACTCTTCTTTTTTTTTTTTAGAGAGAGAGAGAGAGAGAGAATTTTAATATTTATTTTTTAGTTTTCGGCGGACACAACATCTTTGTTTGTATGTGGTGCTGAGGATCGAACCCAGGTCGCACGCGTGCCAGGCCAGCGCGCTACCGCTTGAGCCACATCCCCAGCCCAAGGACTCTTATAAATACACTCAGGAAAGCAATGTGTGAACCCAGCGTGACACTGTGCAGATGACCGGAACATCATCTTTGCCATTTTTATTCTCTTTCAACATCCTCCTGGAAAAATGACTCCTTGACTTTCAAGAATTATACATAATAAAAGCAGGCAACATAGGACTCAAAAACACCTTAGAGTTTAAGAAAATATAAAGGAATGAATAAACGAATGGAGAAATGAGGAATTGCCCACCTTTCTGAAACACTCGTACTGTTAGCCTGTCCTCCTCCCCTTGCTGATGTGAATGCCCTCCTTCTCTGATTGTGATCTTGAAAAATCTTTGCCAAGATTCATCAGTGACTCCAGAACTCAGCTCTATTTATAGTCTTTTGTTCCCCACATGGAGTTCAAACATTCTGTCTGTGCTTTGGGTTTGTGCTATTCTTTTGCTGGGATACACCCTGCCCACAAGGAGCACTTGGCTCAGGACTTGCAAACTCATAGTCCTTGATTTTCATAAGGTCTGTGCATTCATTTATTCTTTAAATATTGAATTCCAGTCCCTGGAGCTGGGAAAATGTTCTCTAGATTGCCACAAACCTGCCTGCCCACTGTGTGTGAGATTTGATCCCTTCTCACAGTCAGTTTACCTGTCCGGGTCCTGAGAACAGTGATGTTTAGGACTCATTTATTCCTCGATCATCAAGTACTTCTGTCTGATTATATCCCAAGGCAGATTTATCTTCCCACATCATGTGAGTCTACCCTCCACACTCAATAACTCCTCCCTCACAGCAATTCACAGAAAATGTGCATTTGTCAGTCCTCATCATTGTTTTGTAACTTTCCTTAACATTCATTTCTTGGGACTGGAGAGGTGGTAGCTCCACACATGCTTAGCAGGCAGGAAGCCCTGGGTTCCATCTCCAGCACCAAAAATACCAAAGCAAAACAAAACACACTTCTTTGGTTCGGCGCACACACCTGTAATCCCAGCGGCTCTGGGGGCTGAGGCAGGAGGATGGAGAGCTCAAAGCCAGCCTCAGCAAAAGCAAGGCTGCTAAGCAACTCAGTGAGTCTCTGTCTCTAAATAAAATACAAAATAGGGCTGGGAATGTGGCTCAGTGGTCGAGTGCCCCTGAGTTCAATCCCCAGTACAAAAAAAACAAAAACACATCTTTAAAATGTGGCTTGGACTTTATTTCCTACAAACTTTACATAGAGAAAGGATGTAAGAGGAAAAGATTGAGGAAGTGATTCACTAGAATGGAGCTTTATCACAGCAGGAGAGCCATCCTGTGCCTCCCTGTGCTTTTTGTCTCCCAGCACTGTTGCGTGTCTCCTTCGGGTTATGGAAGCTGGATCTGCGTGGGACTGGATCTACTTATGTACACGGTTCTACATGATGCCCGGGTAGAATAAATGATTACTATGAAGTACATTTTTCTGCCATGACGAGAATAAATAACTATGTATAAAAATTGCATAAAGGAGTTAGAATGATCTTTTCCTTATAGCTTACAAATTTTTGACAATCGAACCATAAAATTGGCACAGACCCTGACCCCGGCTCTAAACCTTTGAATCAAAGAGCTCTGCGCCTGCAATGACACTTGTGCAAAAGTACAGTTGTGCAGCCAAGGCAAACCCAAATATTGGCTTTGTTTTGAAATGAGAGCCCCTTCTGCATTCTGAGGCCGTGTGATGTTTCTCATTCCATTCTTCATTCTGCACACATGGGTGACTTTCAGTCGGCATTCATGGAAACAGTTTTAAAAGGTCCTGAAACTGAGAAGTGGATTATGTCAAGGACTAAAATTACTTGAGAACGTTTTGATCATATACTTTTTGGAGTATGATCAATTTGACACATGTGTCCATAACGATATGAAGATGTGTGTGTCCATATTCCTGTGATAACACACAGGGTGTGAAAGGAATGAAGTTTCTCCCCACGCTCTCTCTCATGTTTTATTTAGTTTAGGACAGGTGTTGCAAATAGTGTCTGAAATATTACTAGAAATGCTCCATGACACTCACATTCCTAGCAATCCTGTACTTTCCTTCCAAAAGCTTATTGGCAGCTGATTTAGCTCCTTGAATTTCTCAGAAAATAACTTTCCATCTGTATGTGAATGTATTGTTCTTATTTTGCAAAGATGAGTATCAGACAGTGTGACTCTGTGTAACAAATGGGAGCTGGGACAGGGGGCTTCCTAAAGGGCAGGGGGATGCCGATAAATCTTTCCTTAGGTTTATCCCACTTCTTTGCCCAATTCTGGAATGAGTTCCAGAAAAATACTAATAAAATTAAAATTCCAGGTGATGAAGTTGGTTTCTGATGATTCAAAGTCGTATTCTCCCTACATTTCATTTCATTTCAAGAGTAAAATCGAAAGAAAAAATTAAGGGCTAAAGTCTCAAGGATTGCTCTCTCAGAAACCTAGCCAGGTATGACATCCAGACTTTTAGTTAGTCTAATGGAAAAGTCCCGGGAATACCTGAATTGCTTGATTCAGTCATCACTGTCAGAAAAAATGCTGTTATGTGAAGGGGAAAACAACACTCAACTAAACCTCTATTACCCTTTCCTATCCCTTATTAACTACAAATTGTATATCCAAGAACCTGCACCAAGACTGGAAAAGACAGCAAAGTGTGTAGGTGAACTCTGTAACATTGGAGACATCTGAAGAGGACAAAGAATCCTAGCTGGACTGGCCTGTTTCTCCCCAACAGCCCCCTTTGATCTTTCAGGGTTGCAAATGCTGGTATGGTTTGGATATTGTTTGAGTGTATACCCCCGAGGGTTTTTGTGCTGAAAAAAACGTGTTGTCCTCAGTGTGGCAATGTAGGGAGGGAGGGAGACCTTTATGGGGTGGGACCTAGTGAAAGTTGGTTGGGTCATTGGGTTCTGCCTCAGAAGGGATCAAGGTGGTTCTCATGGACTCTGAGTTGGTTCTTTAGAGAGTGAGCTGTTATCAAAAAGCCCTTTCCCACACTCTGTCTTCCTGTCTCACCCTCCTACACGTATTTCTACTATTGCGATGCCATCTACCATGAGGTTCTCACCAGAGGCAAGCAGATCCAGGTGCCATGCCCTTGAACTTCCAGAACTCCCTCGCCTCCTTTATAAAAGTCCCAAACTCAGGCATTTTTTTATAGTGATGGAAAATGGACTAATAGAGTTGCCATAGGATAATGTTCTCCAATCCAAAAGCAACTCCTCCCTACAAGCAAAATAGGCACAATAGTCACGATGTCATGTGACATAGCAAATTGCTGGCAGCAATATGTCTTCCACAGAGAAGACACCAGGAATTCAGAGTGCTGACTTGTAGCCTAGAAGAAAACGTGGAGGATCAGAGGATAACACAAGCAAAGGCAAAGTGCTAAAGCCTGGAGCAGCCTTAAGAACCATCAAAAATTTGTTCGAAATCAATTGAAAGGGCAAACAACAATGCTGTTCTTTCATGCTAGATGATTTCTGCCCGTAGGGGTGCTGTCATTATCCTGGTCCATCTCATCTCAGGCTCTAGATTGGTTCCCCCTAGAACAGTAAGTGTGCATTTTGTATGCATTACAGGGTCCCAGCAAAATATAGCCCATAAGCTGGGAATGTTTTTTACATCTTTAAAAGATCTGGGGAAACAAATCAAAAGAAGAATTTCTTGTGACATGGAAGATTGCAAGAAATTCAGATTTTAGACTTCCCGGAGCATAGGCATGCCCATTTGTGCAGAAGATGTGTTTATTCTGAGTGTTTTGGTGGGATACCTCTGTGTACAATGATGGTTAAGTCCCCAGTGACAAATGTAACTTATTATTCATTCATTCATAACATAGTTAATTTACTCATTTATTCATTCAGCAAATATTTATTAAGCATAGATGATAGATGAACTAGTAAGCAAGCAGGTTAGTCAATGGAAGGAAATAGACACATAAGCTAAATAAAACAAAATGCAAATATTCCTAAATAGAAAAGAAGACCACAAGTATAAAACGCCAGAATCAAGTTCTTGTTTCTTTGTCTGTTTAACGATTAGCTCCCATGGCCTGCCTTCCCAGGGCCAGAAAAAACTGTCAGTCAATGTCAACCCAAGAACAGTGCAACCGAGAATTTGATAGCTCTAGGAGTACTTCAGAACTTACAGCAAACATACCTGCAGAAGTCTAGAGTCGGGGAGACTGAAGAGATGTTCCCTCCCCCAGGCCACCCCATCACCAAGTACCCCTTCAATCCAGCACAGGAAATATATTTTTTTTTCCGCTTAGCAGCTGTTGGCATACAGAATACACAGCCTAAACTAGGCCTCAGGAGAAAAGTTGTGCTGGATCTTTATTCATGGTATGTGGTTAAACATGTTTTCGTGTTGTCAAAGATTAAATAATTAGGAGAACATGGTCAAGATCAAAAGGCAGCACCATGTCACAGGCAATTAGGAGGCTGCTGCAGCTGGGACAACGAGGGATCCCTGCTGGTGAGGTACCTGCCCTAGCAAACCATGTGGGCTCAATATGAAGCCTAGATGGGGTGCTTCAGAACTTTTCATTTAAATCTCATTAAGAGGGTTACAATCCCGTAAATACAAAAATAATAGTAAAATCGGTGTTAAGGTCGTCACGAAATAAAAGGGAGGAGAGAAAAAGAAAGTCACAGACTTATTAATTAGCAATCTTTCCTCAAAGAAGTCCCAATAGAAATGTTTCACATATCTTAAAATAGGTCTCAACCTGATATATTTGTAAAATAAGCTTGTTCATCAGGTCTGTATATCCTCATCAAGAAAGAAAGATGTCGATAAATCAAGCGAGTTCCCCCCCGGGGGTACCTACATTGTCATAGCCTCATGAAGTAGATATCTTTTTGGTGATCCTACCTGTTGCCTAATTTTATGGATATGGACTTATGTTTTGAAATATGAACCAGGAAAATCTCACCTGAAATTCTACCCTACTTAATAGCATTACGAAAGTTCAATTTAAATGATATGGAAACCACATGACTAAGTCTAAAATTAAAGTTGTAAGAATGATGTAGACTCAAACCTGTAAGGTTTAACCAAGGTTTAAATATCTTGTGTGGTCTGACCTGGCCACCAAACAGTTTGAATCTCCTAGACTTCAAATGACTTTCTCTTTCAGGGTGCTTAGGGGGCTGGGTTGGGCTCTGCCATGGGAATCCAGCAACTACTGAGAGCAGGAAGTGAATAGAATTACTAAGAGCTCCAGGATCCACCCAGTCCACACACACAGGTTCATCCTGGACATGGCTCAGCTCAAGAAGTCACAGAATCAAGCAGCTATTTTCTTCTGCCTTATTTCTCTCCACAAAACTTCAGTTTTTTCCAATGTCCAGATGGCTACTGGGCATAAGAAAATACCTAGGACTCCCAGACCTGGTTATCCATGCCTCTCAGTCACATCTACAGTCTTGGATGTTCTCATGGACTTTGGAAGAACCTCATCTTTCCCCATTCAGCATCTCTCTGGACTGGAAATCACTTCCAAAACACTGTAGCCTACTACTTGTATCTCCAGGGTGGCTTTGATCCTGGCACTATCTGGAGTTCCTTCCAAACCATCATTTAGAAGACAAATAGCCACACAGCAAAGGGTGGCCTCTGCCCAAGCCAAGTGTCTTATGGTCTTGGACCATACCACCACTTCTCCCGCCCACCAGATATGGCAGGAGGCTCTTACAGTCCTGAGAAATGCCTTTCAGTCCTTGCCTTAGACTCAAGCAACTGCCATGTTCATGTCTCTGCAGGGCTCCAGAATGCCTGTGCCTCTCAAGACAGTGGCAGTGCCCCTAGCTGCCCTGTGCCCACCTCTGTCCTCTCCTCCTCTTTGCCTTAAACCCAACACACCACAACAATGCCCTCCCTTGCAGGCCTCCCAATCAGATGGGCTGTGTTTCCCAGGTTTCCTTCCCTCTGCAGAGATGTGTTAACCACTAGGGGTGGAGCATTTCTCCTTCCTCCAAGTGTGTACCTACCCCAGGGTACTGGGCCCCAAAGGGACCTCCTAACAGATATGATAGACCTCACTACCCTCAGTTCTATTGTTGAGGGTCTCCTTCCTTCTGGCTACTCTCCCAGGGCCACCATCCTGCACAGGGGCTCTTTTTCCTGATACCCTGCAATTCTGTACCTGAAGCACAGACAAAAAGCCTGGCCCCAACTCTCTCAGTTGTAACTCCCTCACCTGATGAGTTTTAGGTATTGGAGCATAGGTTTGAGATGTTGACAAACTTTGTATATATTATCCGTGTGACATAATCAGTGACAATGCTAGTGTTGCCTTGAGCTGCAAACCTTTACGCAATGGCACCTGATGGGAAGAAGGAGCAGTTCTGCCAGGCAGAGATGCAGTGCATGCTCACATCCACCTCAGGATGCCCTCTAGAGTGCAGGAAAAGCACTTTTTAAAAAAAGAGCTTTATTATTATACATAGTAGTTGGGTTTGTTCCAACAAACTCATACATGCATGGAAATCAATTTCAGTTCATGATCTCCCTTTTCTTCCCTTCCTCCTGCCCCCAGCCCCTTCTCCTTCCCTTTACTAGACTTCCTTTCACTCACCTATTAATTAATATTTGATTGGTTCTTTATGCTGTCCTATATCTTTCCCTCTTCCTTCCCTTTATTTTATTCTAGCTTCTGCATATGAGAAGAAAATTCAACCTCTGAGTTTCAGAGTTTGGCTAATTTCACTTAGCATTATATTCTCCATTTTCATTCATTTACCCACAAATGCCACAATTTCATTCTGTTTTATGGCTGAGTAAAACTCCAGTATATACATATACCACAATTTCTTAATCCATTCATCTACTGATGAGCATCTGGGTCGATTCCATAATTTAGCTATTGTAAATTGTGCCGCTATAAACATTTATGTAGTTGTATCACTGTAGTCTGCCAAATTGAAATCTTTGTGGAAAATACCATTGAGTGGGATAGCTGGGTCGTATGGTGGTTCCATCCCTAGTCTTTTGAGTACTCTCCATACTACTTTCAAGAGTGGTTGTACTAGTCTTGCAGCCCCACCAACAATGTATAAATATTTCTTTTCCCCCACAACCTCGCCATCATTTATTGTTGTTTAGATTCTTGATCATTGCCATTCTGATTTCAGATGAAATCTCAGTGTAGTTTTAATTTGCATAGGAAATGCCCTTCTAAAGGAGCATTTGACTACTACAGTTTGCTAACTCAGATGGTATGGGGCTAAAAGCAATCCCATCTAATGAAGAATTCAAGGAACTGAGGATGTGTAGAACAGTAAAGTAAAGGGGAAACATGCTTTGGCTTTCATAGTGGAAAGGGCATCCAGCCAAAGAAGGGCTTGCCCAGTTCTGTGCTATGCAGATGGGAATCCAAGCCAAGTACCCAGAGATCCCCAGAATGTCAAATGCAAATAATCATCCATGTTTTATGCCTCTCCCTCCATACTTCTCTTCCTCTTCCACTTCTATTTTATATTCTTTCTAAGTATAGGGGTGCTCAAGAAGGGACTATGACCTAGTGAGGTAGTGATCTCTCTTCAACTGGGAGTGCTCAGGTAGGATGGAACCATGCTCTCCAGTGGTACACAGGAAACATGCTGGAATTAGATGGGAGCCTGAACTGGAAACCTCTACTATTTCTTCAAAAGCCCAGATCCTGTGGCCAGGGTTATCTTAACAGAATGAACACCCTGAACCAGCATGGGCCAAATGATTTTATATGCCTTCTTTTTCAATTTTTCTCATAGAAAAATTAAAAACAAAAAGAAGGGAATTAAACCACTAACACAATTATTAGGAAAAAACACTATTGATGATATATATGTATTTATTATGTTCATATGTATACATATATTTATAGTAAATACACATATGTATAGTGTATATATACACTATGTATATATAATTCACATAATTTTGCTTTAATATATACATGTATATGTGTATAACATATATATACATGTATATGTATTATATTACAGCAATGTTATAGTAATATATAGCAATTATGCATATTATATATGTTCATATACATAATATGTTATTATGTATTATATACACACACACATATACCTAGTAAAAATACATATAATCAATCATATTTATATTTCCCTTTTTTTCAATCATGGAAAATTTTGCTAATTATGCTTTCTGACCCCCCTCCTTTCTCTCTTGCAGAAGTTTTCTTCTTAACTTGTATGTACTGACATTTATTATGTTTTTTTTTTCTTTTGATGCTGTAGGTATTCCTTGGAGATCTCACAGCATAAATGGGGTGTTCTACTGGCAAGAAGGCAGCTGAGGAATTTCCAAATGAATTTACAAATGAAATGAGGTCAAGGGGCCATGGAACTCTGCAATTCAAGCATGGAAAGGAGCCACAAACCTGGGCAGTCTGGCTCCGCCCACCACCCCATGTGCTAAAGGTGAGTTGAACCTTTAGTAAGTAGTGACATTAACTAAACACTATTTTTGCATAGACCCCACATCTGAAACTCCAGTTATGCCCATTAGAGGTGGAGGGGTACACCAGCAGAAGAGAATTAAGCAAATTAAGCATGAGGAGGCCACATTGCTGGGCAGGTAGGTGTGTTAAGAAAAATTCTTTAATGCCTTTAACGGGAAGGAGGGTAACTTTGCTCACAGCTCTGCGTGTCTCTCATCTTGGGCAGAAGAGCAGGCCGGGGAGAGAAAAGATAAACTCTGTGCAACGAGCAGATCCCTCTCAGCCTTCCTTCTACCCTGTCCTGTGTCTAGGCTTTTATTTTAAGTGGAACATAGGAGGCCAGCACCCCAAGGCCACATGAAGGTGCCAGGAGCCTCATCACTCTCTAAAGCTCCTTGGGGGAGGAAGCTCATTCTTCACTAAATTCTTCAGAGTCTGCAACTTCTCTCTCTCTCTCTCTCTCTCTCTCTCTCTCTCTCAATGAGAGGCAAGAGTTCAGTGGGAGAATCAGAGAAGCCTTGGCTCCCTGGAGGGTTGCCTTGTTTAGTCAAGTAGATGGCCCCCAGCTGGCCCGCCCAGCCCCTGTGGAATTTTCTGGGGGCTTGCTCAGGCACCGGCTTTCAACTCTGCTTCCAAAGTTAGTCTGAACAATGGAAACAATTCCTTTCCATGATTAAAATCTTCCACCCTCTAAAATTAGTCCCAGGAAATTAGAACACCCGTAATTGTAGGAGGCTACACAATCCCCGCAATTTAAAGTGGAGTCATTTACGGAAAACACCAAAGCAAAGTCCTCAGAAGATATTTCCTCAGTAGTTTTTGTCCTATAACTTGAGGCCACTAAAGGGTCATCAAATCTCAATGGCTCTCAGTCCCCCAGTTATTAAGTCCATTCCAGTGAAGAGATAACACGGAATTGTTCGCCAAGAGAAGTTGTGACATGCTGGCCTTTCTTTGTTCAAGGAGAGGTGGGTTGATGTATATATGCTCTCTGTGTGTGATCAGAGATTTAAGAATTCAAGGTTCTGCCCTTTTAAGTTTTCTTTTTTTAGTATTTTCTCAAATCATAAGTATAAAAATCAGAATCATAAGTTTTCCTGTCCAATTTTAAAACCTGATAACAAAAGAGCATTGTAGAACAGGAGGCATGGTTGTACTTCATCTACTAACAGACATCACCAGTCAGCTTCACTAATAAGCCAAAGGAAAACGACTGTGCATTTTCTAGAATGATCCACATTTTTCTTCTGTGTGCCTTTCCTGGCTAAAGAAAAGAGGTGGGAGCACTAAAGAGAAATTGCTGTGAGCTTAAAAAATACAGATGACTGAACCCTGGAACTAGGTGATGCCATTAGGGGGCGCAAGTGAGCTTGTGCACATTTAGGCTCAGTCACAGCAGTGGAGTTGAGGCTGGACAAGAGGAATAAGGGGTCAATCTCCACTTCCTCACTTGGGATCAGAGTTGTCAAATCATATTCCAGAACACACTTTCCTACTTCTGAGGCCTTCCCACGTGTTTATCTTGTTCCTTCATTTTCACTCACTTAGTATCTTATTTTCTATCTCTAAGGTGGTCATTTCCAAAGCAGTGGCTGCAGAACTGAAATACTGAGCAGAATTACCCCACCCAGCCCAGGTTGTCTTTCCTGGGCATAACTTAGTATGTCCCAGTGTGTACGATAGACATGAGGCACCCCCAGAACAAGCTCCATGTCCTGATTTCATGTATTCATCCACAAAACAAATATTTATTGAACATTTTGTTGAAAGAAGTATGTCACTCAGGATGGAGATACAATACTAAACAAAGGTAGACATAATCCTTGCCCTCATATGCTAACCACCTCTGGCCTCCAGCTTACACAAGCAAATATAAAATCACAAATTGTTCTTGATGCTAAAAGATGAGTTATCAAGTACTATGAAGCTGCACATAGTTGGGTGTTTTTACCTAGTTTGTATGGCTGGGGGAAGTTCATGGGAACATGAAGTGTTTTAAAGTGTCAAAGATATGTGGACAATTAGGAAAGGGTGGGTGGGACAGCAGCCTCCCAGGCAGAGGCAACAGCTCTGGACCCTACTAGAATGTCCTTCCCACTTATATGTGCCTGCTGAATCCTGCTTCTCCTTCATGCACTGTTCAAATGACATACTTTAGGAATCCTTCCTCTTCTTTCTTCCATTGGTGACTTAATGACTGTATCTAATAATATATGAACAGTTCTCATATAGAATGTACTTTCAGGACCCAGAGCAGGGGGATGGTAGGGAAAGAAACAAAGCCCTTACCTTACCTGTTTTTAAAAGAAAGCTTTATTATTATTCAGGTTTGAGGGGCCCAAAGCCCAGAAGATGACCGCCATTAAAAAGATGATGTATTAGGCACAGTAGCACGCAGCTATAATCCCAGTGGCTCAGGAGGCTGAGGCAGGGGGATTGTGAGTTCAAAGCCAGCCTCAGCAACTTAGGGGGGCCGTAAGTAACCCAGGAGACCTTGTCTCCAAATTTAAAAAGCAGGGCCAGGAGGATGTCTAGGGTTGTGGTTCAGTAGTTAAGCGCCTCTGGGTTCAATCCCTGGTACAAAAAAAAGAGGTGATATGTTCTCATGAGGAAGGGGCACAAGACACATTGGGGGCCACACAAGAGGGAGGAAGCATCAGGGTCAGTCAAGAGGCAGAAAGAATGAGGGGGAATATGGACAAGAGACTTTACTGTAGTCTCAGCAGGAAGGAACAGACCAGGCAGAAAGCAGGCGTAAGGATTGGCGAGTTATAATAATTTCAGCAGGATGTGGGCAAAACACTGTCCCTAGTTATTGGCCCTGAGGTGACTGAGGAAGGGAAATGTGACCCACAGTACAGAAGTCCCATAAAGGAGGTGGAGGGAATGAGCCTTGGCTTGTGAAGGGGAGTGCAAAGTTGAGTCCTTACAGCCCTACACACTGGCTGGCCTGGAAGGGCCAGAAGGACCCAGATATTGAAGCATCAAAATAGAGTGACATGCTTAATATGTCACCCTCCAGGGCTAACCGTTGGCTAGGGAGGTGGACAAGGAACAGAAAGTGTAACACAGGTGAACTGGAAGTCCAGGCCCATGGCCAGGCTGCAGAAGGTCGGAGTTCTCACTAAGGAAAGGACTGGCGTGGGCTCTGAAGGACAGCCAGGAGCCTGTCAGGGAAACAGGGACATCTAGGCTGAAGAAGCAGGAAGGCCAGAGACCCAGAGGGAGGGGACTGGTCAGGAAAATCAACACTGCTCAAAATTGCTGGGAACCCAAGCATGTGAGAAAAGGTACCAGTAAGAGATAGGGCGAAAGTGGGAGAGTCCAGGCTGGGAAAGGTTGGGTTCCACTGCGAAGACAAGAGGAGCCATGGAAGAGTTTTAAGAAGGTTGGTGATGTGCCTGGATTTGCATTTTAAGAGACTGGAAGGGAGTCTGAGGATTTAAAAAAAGAAAAAGAAAAAAAAAAAAAACATGCAAAACAACAATCCAAGGGTGGTGGTAAGTAGAAAAGGAGGGTATAAAGAGATTCAAGGGATATTAGCAGAAGAAAATCATGGGATTTGCAAAGGGTGGACACAGGAGAGTGAGGCAAAGGGAAGGGTCCAGGATAACCCCCATGTCCCTGCAGGAGCAGCCAGACAGAATACTAAGTTGTCATTGGGAATGCCAAGGCTGTGCAGACAGCACATGGATTTTAAATCAAATTCTGGAATGTGAGACTTACCCTTACGGATTATACTATTTTAGATAATTTACAATATAATCATGAGTATCTGAGTCACGGAGATAATGTTTACCTCTGAACATCATTGCAAGGACCAAGTAAGACAGTGGTTTTGCAAAGACTTTGCAAACTGCAAAGCAATGCTTATGTGTCACTTAGTTTATTGCTATCGTTATTGTCCTTGTGAGGTCTAGGCCTCCATCTTCCCTGAGCAAGGGAGTCCAGTCACCTCATATTAATGTCCTATCGAACAATCACAGTATATACAAGTATGCAAAGAACTTGGTGATCTTTGGAAACATCATGCACCTCTTCTTCCTCTCTTCCTTAGCAACAGATCTCTGGATTTATTCTGGATGGTATTGCAGTATACTAAAGAATCATACTCTCCAGGATCCAGAAATTCTAGTTATAAATTCTGCCCTGTGAGATATGTACGTAAGTGGGTAGAACTTCCATTTCTTAAAAGGAAAGACTGTGACTTTTTTTTTTTTTTTTTTAAACTCCTTCGTTCACACTTTTGATCAGGACCAGGACTCAGATGAAATGACTGGAGTTCTTGTAGCCTCCTTGGACTATGAGGAGGTGTTTTTTGTTGTTGTTGTTTGTTTGTTTTTGTTTTTGTTGTTGTTGTTGTTGTTTTTAACTAAAGCATTTTAGGGCAGAGATTTGGAGAAGACCTGGGTTCCCATTGGTTATGAAGGCACCTCCCTGAGCCACCCTGCTCTCAGTGGATTTACATGAAAAATAAAAATGTCCCTGTCCTGTTTAATGTACTGTTTTTCAGATTTTTGCAACTCAGAGATAAACATAATTTGAATTGAGACATCAGATATCCTAATAAGCCATAAGTACTTTCACCTCTGAGTATAATGAGCTAGGAAAGAGTAAAGTGGGTAATATATTATTAAAAAAAGTGATAAGTTTTAAAAAGGAGAGAAATTGGCCAAATTTAAACTTTAAACAATTCATTCCATTTACTTTGTCAGAATTTTCTAAGAGAAGTAGCTATTTTGAAATTTTTTTCAAAAAATAATGGTAAAATGATCTCACTTTTACAGTAAAAAAAAAAAGAAAGAAAGAAAGATCTATACTTTTTAATTCTAGTTTTACTACAAAATGATTGTTTAAGAAACATTAATTTGGCTTATTTTGAAACTATTTTAGAGCAAAGCTACTCCAAAGAATTCTTAAGAAAACAGAAAAAACAATGTCACATCTCTCTGTCTCCTTAGAAAAGAATCAGATAAATTTCACTTGCCATTTAGACTCAAACATTCTTTTTTAGAACAAGACAAAGTACGGAAAATTTATATGAAGTATTTGGTACTTCAACAGGTAAGAAATAAGTTTTTTCTAAAAAGTACAAACTGTAATTTAGACTTCAGAATGTAATAAAATGATATTTTTAAAAAGCAAGAACTCAGAATCCTTAAAAAAAAATCTTTAAAGATACCAAGTAAGGCACTGCCAGTTTCTAAAGTGAATAATTCATCTTTATCTACCTATGATAAACTGTACTGTGTTCCCCAAAATTCATGTGCTAGAGCCCTAACCTCCAGTACCTAGGAATGGAACTGTACTTGGAGATAAGACCTGTAAGGAGAGTAAGGTTAAGTGAGGTCATGGCAGGTGAGGGGTGGGGGTGTCTGATCTAGTCTGACTGGTGTCTTTATGAAAAGATACACCAAGGAAACATGTCTTTGTTTTTGCCTGGAGAAAAGCCCACTTGAGAACACAGCAGAAGGGGAGCATATCTGCAAGCCATGAAGACTTGCTCTCAGACATCCAGCCTCCAAAACCATGAGAAATAAGTGGTTTTTTTTTTGACCACCCAGTCTATGGTATTTTGCTTGTGAGCTCTGACTAAGACCCTACCTTACCTGGTTTTGGGTCCTAGCTACAGTTACCTTTTAACTCCATGCAGGCAAAAGTCTGTAGCAGAGTAAGGACAACCATCGTTTTGAGCAGATTTTCTACCATGACTTTTGTTCAGTCCTTCTCCCCTCTCATCAGCACCAGTCGCCTGTTTCCAGAGAATCCTGAAGCCAGCCAAGGGGAGCTCTCACCATCTCCAGACACCATTCAGACAATTTCTACTTGTCTGCAGGCTGTCCCAGAATCCCTTTCTCAAGGGAAGCCATTTCTCTTCCAGACATAACCAGAACACACTTGTGCCTTGGGGTCTCTCTGCTCCACAGCCTCCCCTAACTTTTTCACTCATAGACTCTTTCACGTCCTCCATATTCACCTCCTCACTTTCAAACAGCAACTCTTCCCTCCTCTTGCTGCAGCTTTCTCTCTCTCATGACCTTTCTTCCACAAAATTAAGCTAAAATCCTATCTATTCCTTGTCCTCTCTTCCCAGCTTCCTCCCACTGCTCAGCCTACTCACTGCTATGACTTAACAGTTCTTGTTAGGGTTACATATAGGCTCCATGGGGCTGGACCCAATAGACATAGTCGGCCCATTCTCTACATCATTCAAAATGTTTGATATATGATGTTCTTTCCCCCTTTCTTTGATGCAATAATTTTCAGGTTTTCATCCTGTCTCTCTGGATGATCCTTTTCTGAGTTGTTTACAACTTTGTCATCTTCTTAATTCTGAAGTTTCTATAAGGTTCAGTCTCTGTATGCCCCCCAAAGTCTACCAGATAAATATCAAACATACACCTGAAGCTGAATCCTCTCTCAGGTCACGTCACAAGTGACCACACGGGAACTTCAAAACTATCATGATGCACACTGAACTCTTGCTTCCTCATGCTTCCTCCCGGAAGTGCTACAACAATGCTGGCCTCTCCCGGGCCTGTCAGTTGTCAATGATCCCGTGGCTTCAGTATTCCATGATCCAGGCAGAAACTCCCAAGTCAGCCTTGCAACCTCCTTTTCCCTGATCCCCATATCCAAGCCATCTCTGTCAGTTCCTTTCGAAAAATGAATTGATTCCATTTCCTTTCTTTCAAGGCCACAACTCCCAGGCTTTTCCCAGTTCTCATGATCTTTCCCTGGATCCTCCTGATTTCCCTGGCAAAGCTCATCATCTCCAGCCTCTTCAACCTGTTCTCCAAAGGAAAGGCTTTGGAAATGCAACTCTCACCATGTCACTCATTTCTAGAGCCCCTCCAGAACCTTCACCGTCACTGCACTTAGAATGAAGTCAAAATGCCTGAACGTGCCCCACAAACTGCTATGCAAGCCAGTCCCAGTCTGTCCCCATTGTCACCTTCCATGAATCCCAGCCATTTAGTTCTCACAGACGTATGGATTTATATTTAATTAATTGTAAGAGCACTTTGCATAGTTACGGCTTTAACTTTCTGTAAGATATATTGTAAATATATACCAGATTTTGGCTTGTGGGACTAAAACAGCCATGCCTTCCGCACCCTCACAGAACAGCACAAATCACCCATCAGGAGTTGTTCCTGATGCTTCCTCATCCTCAGCAGAGTGGAAGCACCTGCCCTGCTTTACCTGGCAGGTCCCCCTGGGAGGGAACTCACCTGGAGCAAAGGGTAGAAGCTACAGAATGAACCACAAATCCAGGAACCTGAGAAACAAAGTTTGAGAAATAAGCACCTTTAGAGATAGCAGGAGCAGACATCCTTCTGATGAAGGCACTGAAATTGCAGGGAAGTGGCCCTCCAGGGTTACTTCACAGCAGCTCCTGAGTGTTATTCAAAGGAGACTGTAACAATATGGCCCTTGATTGCCTGCAGTCCTAATTTTAGCTCAGATGCACTCAATACAACTGAATAGGCACGATTCTCATTATTGTATTCCTCCACAGCATTTTCGTTTGCCCAGCAACAGCTGTGTTATTCGTCTATTTCTTATAGAAGGTGAGCCTGGCACAATGGGCCCTTGCACAACAGGCCCTTGTTCCATGGCATCGTATGGTTCCCAATTATTTCCTTTTCCATGTCCAGACTGAAATTCAGTCCCAGCAAGTGGGCAAGTAAAGAGACCCAAAAGGAGAATTAGTGAAGAGACAACAGACAAGTGAGCAGCTGCCTTTTTATCCCTAACAGCAGAAAAAGCGAGGTGCAGCAGATAGCAGATGGAGGTACCTTTAAATACCTTTATCATCTCAGGCTTCTCACTGAAGATATCCAAAGAGGCAAGACCAGCTTCTCTCATGCCCCCTCCTATCACCCAACAGTCATCCAAAATGTCAAACCACAGGTGCAGACTTGGTTGCCTATGGAAGTCCCTGTAGCAAGTAAAATACTAATATTCAAAAATAGCATTTCACTCTGGGCACCTGGGACTGCAGTCACACATAACACTGGCTAGTTTATATTCTTGCATCTTTCGTACTCAGCCAATGTGTTTGCTATCCATTGTTCAAAAAGGTCCCAAGTGAAACCAGCAAACTGGATTTTGCTGCTCTGAGTCCAAAATGCATCATGACCAGCAAGGTCTACTGACATGCAATCCCAAAAAGGACTAAGGAAAGGGTGTGTTGAGCTGGAAATTCACTGATTTTCCTCTTCAAGAAATATCAGAACTTAAGAAGGGCTGTGGAGCTCTTGAAATAGCTCCTGCAGTTAATGGTCCTAACACTGCCTGTGTTCTACTGCACTATATGGGTACCCTTAAAATTAAGATGTGGCTGTGTGCCCTCCTGGCCAGGCTACAGCTTTAAAATCAAACAGGCTTGGATTTGAATGCAGATGCTGCCCCTTAATAGTGAAGTGACACTTTGCTACTATGAACCTCCAACTCCTCTGTGAGTTATTCTTCCTTTGTATAAGGTGTTTAGAAAATAAGTCAAATATGAAAAGCAATTTGCATATTGCCTACCCAACAACACATTGTATTGTTAAGGAAATTCAAGATAAAATTTTAAGAGCTGGGGTTGTGGCTCAGTGGTAGAGTGTTTGCTTCACATGTGTGAGACACTGGGTTCAATCCTCAGCAAAAAATAAAAATAAAAAAAATATTTTAAGCTGATACCCTAAAGATATTATTTATTTTTCCAAAATGAAATTACATCAAGGTTCCTATAAATGTCAAATACATTTATTTATTTCCTCAATAAATATTTCTTGGGCACCAATTATATTCCAAGCACCATTATAGGTACTTGGAATAAGCTAAGTAGTGTGCTGGTAAATATTTAATAACTAACTGGCATTCTGGGAGGCAGGTACAAGAAAGTCTTGATCTGTGGCATTTACCAATTACCATGGTATAAATTTCCCCACTTTGGTGAATTTCTAAGCACCTAAAATATGCACAGTCATCTCTGGCTTCTGCACAGCACTGGGTAAATCAATAAATCAACCATTATCTATCCATTCCTGCTGGCATAGAGCTTCCTTTCTGACCATTCCCCTTATGGGAAAATGTGACATAGTATCACCCCCTCACAAATCTCTTATAAAGAAGTTTTTAGGGCTGGGCACAGTAGTGTATGCCTATCCCAGCAGATTTGGAGGCTGAGGCAGGAGGATTGCAAATTCAAAGGCAGCCTCAGCAACAGCGACGAGCTAAGCAAATCAGTGAGACCCTGTCTCTAAATAAAATACAAAAAAGGTCTGGGGATGTGAGTTTAACCCCCTGTACTAAAAAAGAAGGAGGAGGAGGAGGAGGAGGAGGAGGAGGAGGAGGAGGAGAAGAAGAAGAAGAAGAAGAAGAAATCTTCAGAGAAATGACAAATGAAAAATCAAAAAGTGATAGAGTTGAAAATATTTGTTATCATCATATCATCATACACTATCAACTCCTGATCAACCTGTGCTTCTATGAAGGAACACAGCTCATTTCAGAACAAAAACTGAGCCCCCAAGGTCACATTCTCCTCAAACCATAAATGATTTACATGACTTACTTTACTCTGGCTTTGTCCAAAGCACAGTTGACCCTACACTCAATCGAGGAGAACCTGACATAATTTCTTTCTTTTGGGGACCATTGAAGTATAGAGTATGCTCAGTGTAGGCAGAAACCAAATAAGGTGAGCTTTGTAGATACTATTCTTGGAGCTTTGCAAACACAAAAGACACAATTCATAGGTGACCTCCTGCCCCATCCCAAGAATAATCTCCCCAGGGCCAAGGCGTATGAGGTTAAGAGATAGAAGAAGGCCAAGGATGGTGAAGTCTTAAGCTCCCAGAACACAGATCTATGACAGTACTAAATATTTCCTGGAATTTCTTTTTTTAACAGAAAGCAGTAAAACTGGGGGAGAAAATGAATAGAACAGAATTTTTGCCAGTCTGGGAATTCACAACTAACTATTTGCTACACCCCATTTTACAATACTAACCTGGTCCCCTGTGGATTCCATGTACAGGAGCAGAGCCTACTAGCAGCTTAATGGTAGGCCTGGATGACTGGAACAGACCCGAACACTGGGTATGCCCAAAGCAAACACATCGGAACCAACATTTAGCCCAAATCCTCTTGCTCCTTGGAGTTGTAATGACATCTATCTAGCTGTAATTACTCAATTTTACTCAACCTGCTCAAATGAAATCATTCAGTCATAACTATTGCTTGTGGACTTGCAAATCACAGTGAGATTAAACATGCTGTGCCTGAGTGTAGATTTGATGAGGCAAATGACTGAAGAAAATGTACCCATTTCTATTGCCAAAGGCTCAGGGAGAATCCAATATGACTGCCTACTCTTCCCCCATGACTTCCTATGCTAATAAAAGGCAAATAGTAACAGGAGAAACTAGTCTCTGTCCTCAGCTGGTTGATACACATTGATCACATCCAACCTCAGACAGTTTTGCAGAGTCAGTAAGAGCCTGAAGATGGTGGGCTTGGACAAACTGAGTCCAAGTCTTGGCCAATTGTCTACTTGCTCTGTAACCTCAGGTCAGTTATAGTGAAGATCAGATAAATGACTGTGTAAAGCTTGTAACCCAAAACAATGTCTGGTGGAAAATATACATACTATATATGTGTTAGCTACTATAGGGAAAAATTATGGGAGATTTGAAATGGGTCCAAGGCATTGTTGGATATTATTGTTCATTGGAATGTTGGTATTACAGAGATTATTACCTTGTATAGGGTGTGCACATTTTTCTTTGACCAGGCTACTTTCCAACTTTGTAGAGATACAAGTTAAATTCTAGAAAATTGATAGCTATGCAAATTATTCTTGAACCTAGAAATGAATGACATGTCTCATGGAAGGCAATTCATATCACCTTGTAGATATGGACCAATTTTGCCAGTTTACAGTCATTTGTAAATTCATTTCAGCTTCTTTCCTTATCAGACTATAAATGAACTGCTTATTTGTGAACTGGCTGTAATTATATCTTATGGATTTTTTTTTGTTAATTATACTTAAAAATTTTTGACTCATGCTAATTACATATATTTGTAGGCAAGTCATGATCTCATTCTCTTTTAAAATTTGTAATTTATTGCTAGCATCAACATCTCCATCATTTCTCATTTATTTATTCCCTCATCCACTCAACAAGCACTGCTGAATGACCAGTACATAGCATGCACTATAGGTTTCCTCAATTTCTATATTACTTCAGTTTGCAGAAGGAATTTGGTATTAAAAAGCCAAGAGTTGCCTTTTGTTTTGAGCCTAAATATTTTCCTACAGGCTTGTTTTTAACCACTCTGTTTAGGTATAAGCATTGGCTCAGGGTGTTCTCCCAACAATCTGAAAGAGGTCTCCTCCTTTTCAGTTCCAAAATGTACCAAGAGTACTTAAATATGCAATGTGTTTCAACATCATTTCAATTTCCTCTCCTCAACATTTGTCTTAACTGAGTGCCATTTTTAAGGTCTACCCTGACCCATACATAGAAAGCTATCTCTCTACTAGAGACAGATCTAAAAGTAAGAGAGTATACTGAGGACATTAAGTTGCTTTTGGATAAAAGTGTGATACCAGGGGTCACTGGTCCATTTGGTCTCTTAAGATTCTAAACATATAAATTACAAAAACTAAAAAGTAAAAAACATGCCACAGAAAAGCCAGTGCCACTGGACTTAGTTATAGCTTCAATTCTCTTGTCAACTCATAGATGAGTTGAAATGAACCCAAACTTTCTTTGCCACCCAAGTTTATCAAAACGAGCCAACTGGGGAGTTGGGGAAGAATACTGGCTCGAAGGTGAGTTTTCCACCCCTTTAAATAAAACCCTTCTCCAAAGTTGTGTTCATGGTTCACCATCATCTGGAAGAAATCTGCTGATCCATCAGTTCCCAGACTTAAAGGCCAGGGCACACAGGGGACACTCAGGGGACCCCAGGTGCAGGCCCTGCAGCCTGAGAAAGTTCAGGTGGGCTGTAGTTCTCAGACATCATTTTGAACATCCTGACCTTCAGGGACTGTAAATGCTCATCCTGGTGGGGTTATTTTAAATCAAAGGCTGGCATGCCCACAGCTGCACAAGTAAGGAACGCCTAAGAAAATAAATACTAGTTAGGGGGTGATTTAATACAGTTAACTGCAGTGGGTGGAGGCTGGAGGCAGTAGCTTTTAACAAGTTTTATTTGAAAGACTAACTCGGTGCGGTTGTCACGACAGTTGTGTTTGTGGCCGGGGTTGTATTGCTAACAGATGGAAACCTGGCAGCTTTTCCTAATTCATGCAGACGCTCTACAAGAAGGAGTGACCAGGCCAACGTTAACCTTACACAAACCGTTCTCCCCCATGTTAATAAACAGAATGTTTTAGGGCTGTTCTGGTCAAAACACTAGCAGAAACATTCAGCTGTTCCTCTCTTTTCATCTCCCTTCGGCCTCTGAGAATTCATTAAAAACATGAAAATTCTTCTGCAGAGAATCACAGCTGGAGCGAAAAAAGAATAATTTGCAAATATCCCCATCTGTAAACACCTTCTCTAGTCATCAAGTCACCTACCACATTAAGATCTCCAGGAAAAGGAGAATAAGCCAAGAGGAGACCTTTGGAATTTGGGTATTTAGGAAAGCCAGTGTCTACAGAGAATCTTCAATCCACTCTTGGCTTGGGGAGATCAAGTTCAGAACTACTTTGCAGTTCAAAATCCAACAAAACCAATGATGACAACAACAACAACAACAACAACAACAACAACAAAAAATCCCTATGGAAAAGAGCTCAGTATTTCATATGGAATCACCAAGCTTGCTTTTAAAGAAGCAACATTTCTTGAACTTTGTGTATTTTAAAACATTATGACACATGGAGACATACCCAAACAGAATCAGAATCAGCCTGCAGTAGAAACTGAAGAGGGGAACACCCCACACAGGAACAAGTTCTGGGAACTCCTGCTACACCCATATGCAAATCTTTTAACAGTGGTGCTGGCTGAGCTCCCAGAGACAAAGATTTCCCTTTCTGTAGCTTCTTTACCTTTGTACCAAGGTGGCTGGCCACATGCCTCTTCTTTCTGGGCTAATGACGTGCAGGGTCAGATTTTCATTAATCCTCTATTATTTTAAAAGGGAAAACTGTAAAAGAACATTGAGTACACATTCTCAACAGATCTCCACGGGTAGATAATCATTGTACTTTTTCTTTTCTTTTTTTTTTTTTTTTTTAGTTTCAGATAATTTGTAGAATGACAAATACAAATGACCTTCAAATAGTTTCCTAGAACTCCACCTTTATTTTCAAAGACTACATAACTGCACCCAAAGAATTTGGTGAGTTTAACCATTTCTCAAGATTAAACTTGTAACGTATTTCTCCTTTAGCACAGACTGATACCATGCTGAGAGGGAAACTGCAAAAAATAAGGGGACCTGAGGAATTTATATCAGGAGTGTTTTTGCTTAAAATCAATCACAGAATTATTATTTTAACAAAGATGGGAGGGGGGAATCAATTGTGCTAATTGCATGAATAGTTTAAAGTATTTCTTAAATATGCAAATAAGGTTAGGTAGTAGGAAAGAGACATCTTTGCCAACATCATCTGTGCATGGTAATTTGCTACTTCTTAAGCTACTTTTTGATGATACCCCTGGACAACATAACACAAAATCAGTACATTGGACAGCCTGGTAGTCAACAGGTGTAGGCTATCCCTGACTCTTGGATATGACAATTGGAATCTCAATTGGTTAATGCTTTTTAAATGCCATGTATCTGCTTAACAAATGGCATCTCGGAGGAGGCAGTGAGGTCAGGACACGTATGTTCCTGGCTCCTTCTCTCCTTAGGTCACCTGTGGCTGACCCAGTCCCTGGGCTGTATCTCCTCTCTATCCCCCTTGCAGGTAATGCCCTGCCCTCCTCCCTTTATTTCTAGAAACATGTACATCACTCCTCTGCAAGGCTGTCCTACACTCTGCCCACACTTTGTAAATAACTGCTTATAAAATCCTCTAATTATCCTAACTTGACTGTGTCCTCTATTTCCTGCAGAGACCCTGATTGAAGTACTATACTATCTGACATTGACTCTTAAACTGGGCCCCTTGACACCCCCTCTGCCAAAAGATTTACCGGTTGAAGTCAGAATTTCAATAGAATTGACTTCCAATTTAATTTTCTTTCATTTATTTTATGTATTTAAAATATATTTCTGTGAAAGAAGCCTTGGGCTTCATCAGATCGGCAAAGGAGTCTATATATATATAGACTCCTTTATATATATATATGTATTTTTTTAAAGGAGCAGATGGGCTGGGGATATAGCTCAGTTGATAGAGTACTTGCCTTGCATGCACAAGGCCCTGGGTTTACTCTCCAGCACCACAAAAAAAAAGTAGAAGATACAACAATGTGATCAGGTCTCTGTTTATTCTCTCCTCTCAATTGCTCTGTACTGAAAGTGGTTACCTGTGGGTGGGAGGTTGAAGTCATCTCCTCACATGCCCTTTTTCTCATATGCCTTCACTTACTCTTAAGATGAAGTTTTTAAAAAGGTTGAAAAGATGAAGATACAAGGATTATTTTCCCAGGTATCAAGAGGTGCTATTTACTGGATAGATCCTACTTTCCTTGGGAGAAGGCCTAGTAGCTCTTTTACTAGATTCTCTCAGTCTTTCCATCTTTGGTGTGTGTGTGTGTGTGTGTGTGTGTGTGTGTGTGTGTGTGTGTTTCACTGAAGTTCAAAGCCTGGCTAGTTCTTGTTTTCTCTTGTACCTGATTCTTTTCATCAAATACAAGTACATCAAGTACATCAAGGAGCCTGGATCCTCTAGGCTTCATGGATCTCTTCCTTGAAGAGCCCCAGCCATTTCTTTCTCCTATTTCAAAATTCTCTTCTCTGATATGACTAAGTTCCACGGAACTGGGAAGCAATACCCTGGCATCCTTAGTCTTCTCCCAACCACACTCATGGTTTTAATCTGTATAAACATCTGATTGTCATTAAACAAATAATTAATGCTAAATAATTAGATAAACAAAAACAATGGCATAGAAAGTAACTATAATCACAAACAAGTGCATAAATTTGCAGACAAGGTGGAAACAAGGAAGTAAGTCTCAGAACAAGAATGAGCAGAATTATCAGTCTTTTAATTGATAAGCAAATTGAGCAGTAACACACATGGTGAGGAACTGTGGATTATAAGTCGGTCTATGATTGAAATTTGAATTTATAGCTAACATGAGTTTATTTTTAAAAAAAAGTCCAAAAAGTAGAAAAAACTCTGGTGAGCAGTTTAAAACATGCAACTATTCCAGAGGCAGTGGAAAGATGAAACATATGATATACAGACTAGGATAAGGGAAAGTTTGACATATGAAAACCAGCTGAAAGGAGGAACAGAAGACACCCAATTGTTTCAAAGTAAGAAACATACCAGGGAGCACAAAACAAATCCTTAAGCCTGTATGTACAGGCTTTGTCTGCACAAAGAAAGCATGTCCAAAATATATTATAAGATTGTCACACACTCACACACACACACACACACACACACACACACAAATGTCCTTCTTCCTTCTTCTTGACTGAATAATGCTAGAGTATTTGTTGAAAGGTTGAAGATATTTCAAATAGTAACCTACTGCCAGTTATGCCTCTTAGAGGTGGTAGTGAAGGGGACCATAATTGAACCAATAATTTAATTCCATTGTGAGTAAGAGAAGTAACTCTTAATAATAAATTTGTTTATTGATAATCAAGTCTTTACACCTGTGTGCCTCATAGAATTCCCTTTGAAAATATGGGTTTGTGATTGGAGAGATGAGGAATGGGATCTGTGAGAGAGTCTGTGTTAGTCAGCTTTCCATTATCATAATGAATATCTGAGATCATCAACTTATGCCAGGAAAATGGTTTATTTGGGCTCACAATTTGGAGGTTCCAGTCCATGATGGATTGGCCCTGTTGCTCTGGGGCATGTGGTGAAGCAGTCACATCATGAGAGCATACAGTAGAGCTCAGCTGCTCAAATGTGAAAAGTTGCAAAAAGAGTTCCACCACCTCCAAAAAGCACAAAGCACAAAATTAAGCCTTTAACACATGGGCTTCTGAGGGACCTTCAAAGAACCAAACTCTAGCAAAGAGGCTGCTTGGTTTCCCCTCCTCCCAGGCTCTGTTATCTCACCATTATGATAAGAGGCATCACCTGGACCCACAGAGTTGCCTTGACTTTGCATTTCCATCATCTATGCTTCCTCCAAAGGCCAGCTGGCCACACTGCAGATGTTCTCACTTGGTCAAGTTACTCTCTGATCCTCCATGAGACTCCTTCTTCTGACAATTGCCCTTGATATCCACTTGAAGATCTACTTCTCCATGCTTAGCTCTGCCTGCAACTTCAACTCCCTAAGTGTAAGCCCATCAGCTCACTGTTTCCCTGGTCAAAGTGATAAGCTCAGGGGACATGAGTGTTATGGAAGCTCATAAATGTCCTGTTTTTGTTTAGGCCAGTATGGTGGCACTTAGCACAGTGCCCAGATCTAATCAAATCCTCACTAAGTGACAGCCACTTTATGATTATTCCTAATGTTGGCCCAAATGGAGAGCAAACAAACCTCTACCACCTCCCTAGTTTAGTAGTGATAATATTAGACTATCTCGAATCAAATATTTTATGACTTCAGTGCATGAAAACATAACAGAAAAAAATACTACCTATTACAAAGTTTATAATCTTAGATAAATAAATTTTGGTTTGCCAAATTTAGTGTACACCTTGGTAATGTTCTTATCTAAACTTTAGACATTAAATAAGCATCATCAAAGTTCTTGTCCAAGGCATTCTTTGACAGTTACATCTATGTGTGGGGGGGAATACCTGCTGTTTCTTATAAGCTCAATATGGGTCCAGGTCTCCATTTCCTCCTCTGAGTGATATTTCATTATAAAACACTATGGTTTTTCTCCTTTGTTCTTAGGATGGTAATACCCTTACAGGATCTTCTGAATTTCATGTCTTTAAGTGCTTAGTTTAGAGCCCCATCCTTCACTCCCACTGAGAGCACTCGGGTTAGGGCCATGGTGGCCTGTTAGATTCTCCTGGGGAGTTTTAGAAAAAATGCACTAAGAAAATCTAGCCTCAGACCAACGAAGTCAGTATCCCTAGTAATGAGTCTTCCCCCCAGAAGTTCTAATACACAGACAACACAGAGAACCACTGCAAAGGAACACAGGCAATGTGAACAATGGATCATCAGTTCAGTAAATAGTATATAGTGCCCACTGAGTGCCGCTCAAAATATGCTTGCACACTAGAACCAAATGTCTGAACAGTCGCCATGAGCCCTTTATAAATTCAATTATTTAATAATTCAAGTATTGTGCTTTATTTGTATTTACTTGTACTGTCATCCAATTGATCAATTCAATTCAGTACTTCAATTTATGTAATTGATTTTGAATCTATTTTTTAAATACTTCTCCAGTAACATAGATTAGAGACTCCATCAATCAGGCATATTTCTAAAATCTAATTAATTAAGAAGCCTTCTGAACAGAACTATGATTTAATATCTACACAGCAACCTTCCCATCCTACCACAGAAATCTATAAATCTAACATAATTTATTGGAAAGAAGCTGTAACTAAATGTCGCAGCTTTACATTTACACAGACTTCTTCATGGACTCAGTGTGTTGCAAATTAAATTTTTCTTCTCCATATATATTTATATGACATATTTTCCACAAACAAGGACTTACTTTATGACCAATTTCATAAAGCTATTTAAGACATTATTTCTATCACATTTAATGAAAACAATTACATCTAACTGCACAGAAGGGATTAAAAAAACAATTGAGTGAAATATTGGTGGCAATAAAAACCCTGAACTAATGTCTAAAATCAGCTTGAAATAAAAAATGCTAGCATCCTATATTTTAAAACCTGTTATAGTAGCAAAAAATTCTCAAATCTAATTTAACACAGATGCATAACCGCATTCTAAGTACCCCAGTGAAAGGTCAATGTGACTACATTCATGAATTTAAGAACTCTCTCAGAAAAATTCATTTTCATGGAAGGTAGTTTCTTTTTCTCCTGCATATGGAAACCTGTCTATATACATTAAAGTGACTAAACATAATCATGATCCACAAACTGATGCTTATCTGGCAGTTTGGACAAGAAATGTATTTTCTCCGCACTTTGGGCTCTTAAGTCTCCATGAGCTGAGCCCCTTTTTATTTGATTTCCATTGAGTAAAAAGCCATAGTTACTGAAGCTTTAATGGAACACAAACTTTACATCAGGACAAAACAAACTACTTAGATATTTGTATAATAAAATTATGTGTTCTTAAAAATGTGCTTACTTATTTCAACTCACCTTCAATTCCGTCTCTGCATGACTCTCTTTTTATAAACTGTCAGGGAGCCTGACTTTTCTCCCAAAATGACAATCAAAATATTTTTCTTAATAATAGACCATTTCCTTCAGATTTATGTATGTATGAATATGAATAAATGATTTTAGCATTAGACATATAATTTTAGCTACAGATATGTATAGTTTTAGATTTGTATAATTTTAAAATATTTATAGATCACATAATTTTTTTGAATGATGACTGAATCAGTTTAACTCTCGCCATGAAGTATGGGAAGAGAAATGTCTGTACACCCAGGAAAGTATGCAGAAGACTATGTAATATTGGGAATTATTCTTTTCTCCATCTTAAAGATATCAATTTCTATGGATATTCTCAGCAAAGAAAAATTAGAAATCTAGGCCCAGCCAACCCTTCCATATTATATTCCTGTGTTATTTAAAATTAACTCAGACCAACAAAGATTTCATCCTAAAAGGCAGTGTCCACAGAATCTTTTTTTTAATTATTATTTTTTTATTTTATTTTGAGACAGTGTCTCCCTAAGTCACTTAGGGTCTTGCTAAGCTGCTAAGGCTGGCTTTGAACTCACTGTCCTCCTGCCTCAGCCTCCCAAGCCGCTGAGATTACAGGTACACGCCGCCACTGTTCCTGGCTCCACAGAATCTTAGTTCATGAATTATCAATGTTCTCCCACAAATCTTAGCCTCTATTAGGCCTTCACCTAAATAAAATAGAGGAAAATTGTGCAGGCATGAAGGGTTGTAGCAAGCCAGAGTTTTAAGAAAAAACACTTGAATTGAAATACCTTTATGGAAATGCTGTTCATCCCAAGGGATGTGTAAAATGTTTATCTTTCATAAAAATAAGTGCATTGCCAACCAACTTGATAGAGAATAGGTTTGTTTCCAGTAAAATGCATTCCTTTTTTTTTTTTCCTTTTGGTACCTCTTATAGATCAAAGGTGACCCAAAATGGGTTCTGTTTTATGTGTACTTTTATTTAAAGTAAGTGTTTAAACTGTATCCATTGAACTAACAACCAGTAACTCAATATCTATTGCTCTTGGGAGAACAGAGAAATTTTGATGCTTACATCAGCTTTGAGCATATTTGAAGAGGTTACAGTGAGACCAATAAGTGTGCATGTATTCGATGCATTTCTGACACACATACTACATATGATAAGGGTTAGCAATGCAATCTGTCAAGCAATATAAAATAATTTCCCGTGATTTTATCCAGAGAGAAGTACAAATGTACCACATTGCTTTTAGGGGGAAAAAATAAAAAAACAAATCAAATAATCATTATGATGTTTTTAATATTCTCAAATGCCTAAAAAGAAGCTTATTGGAAAACAAATCTCAGAAGCATAGACTGGAACTCAGGAGTTGCTAGACCTCTTAATTTCTTTCAGATAGACATTTTGTTTGAAAAAACAGCGCTGTCAAAAGAAGGATCCCCCCAGCCAAGCTTGGGAAGGAACTACTGAAATTCCCCCAGCTTGGACTTATTTCTATAAAGGTCAGTCATCAGACGGCTGGCTGCAAATGCAGACTGAGGAAGTGTGAGCACTAGGGAACCAGGCTCGGTGTCACAGATCCACACTCACACCCAAATCTCTCTCCCAAATATAGCTTACAAACATCGCAGCTCTGCCTTTACTTTTTCAACTCCTTTAACTTTTTATTGGACTTTTCCAAACACGAAAAAGCAAAGAGCCACATTTCTTGCAATTTTTTTTCCCCTGAAACTCGTCTGTAATTCAACATCTGTAAAGAAATGAGTCCATGTTTTATTTTTCTCTGGAAGGCTTCGTCTCTCCTACACACCCCCCCACCCCCCCACCCCCATGCATACACAGGGCAATTGCTTTTCTCTGCCCATATATTAGCAAATGTAACCAATAGGCTGCATCACTGGGTCTTCTGTTTTCTTGCTCAGGCTCGGTGTTCTCAGGCACCACTACTCCTGGCTACTTTCCTTGTCTATTGCATACTCTCCAACACAGCGGGGCAGACGGCCAAGATCTTTGCCATTTTAGTGGCTCAAGGAGTATACCAGATAGTGTTCAGACTGGAGGGATGACCTCACAAGGAATTTATTTTTCCTTTTGGGTCTCCATTTTGTGAGTCGGACACAAACTGATGTATTTTTCTAAGTCAGGCCAAGGGACCTGGAACTATTGAGCCAGAATGAAAGTCTTTGAAAGTGTTCTATAGCTCCAGAGAACCTGTAAAGGGGAAAAGAAAAAAAAAATGTTTAAAGTTGGATTGATCTTCATCTGAAAGCGAGACAGGAGTTCTACCCTGCATACCTTCATCAAACATGCCGACACAACAGGTAAAACCTTCAACACACCCATGTCAATAAATTCCCAGTAACGGTTTTCACAGCAGCTGCAATTCCTGTGTGGGTAGCATTTTCCATTCCTGCCGTAGGTGTGAAATTTAATGGCATGATGCAAATGCAGGATAGCCAAGTCAGCTACTGAGTTCCCTGATTTTTACTTTTTAAAAATTATTATTATAATTATTAACACAAACCGATTGAGTGAATTGATGGGATTCATACACATGTTATGTTGTGTGTTGATTGTACCAATCTACCCTTCTCTGCCTTCTCCCTTCCCCTTTCTCCGTGCTATCATTGGACCCATTCCCATCCCTTCATTGTCTGGCTTTTCTTGACTTCAAACCAGTTGGGCTCATCATTATCCTCTCCATGCAAATAACACTTGTTTAAGTTATTCTCCATCCAAAGGAAGTCCTCAGGGCTCCGGGCCTTGACTGAAAACAAACCCAAGGCTAACTTCAGGATAATCCAGTCACTCACTGACTCCACAGACGGGATTAGAAGCTCAGAACTCCCCAGTTCACATATCCACTCTGCTTCAGATCTCTCTGCCGTGGATGGTTTGAGTTTTCTTTCTCAGTAAACACATGGAAAAGCTGAAGTACAAATGCTGGGGTGCTGGCATATTTGAGGTAGTTAAGCTGACTTTTTATAGATCTTTGAAGTTTTATGGACTTTCCAAGTATCATCTTAAGCACTGAATTGAGTTTCAACAGAAACATCAAATATCAGGAATAGAAAAGTTCAGTTTGTAGCCTGATACTTTAACTGCTTAGTTAATATGATAGTTGTATTTCTTTTTTTTATCAGTAGCAAGTTGGTAGCTGATAACATTTTCAATGAGCTCTAAAATTTCTTCATAAAAGCACATAATCTCAAGACAAGGTATTGAGTTCTACCTGCCTAAAATAAAGAGGCAACACTATTTCCAGTGAAAATAGCATTTTTGCCCCATGAAAAATGTTATAAACTAACCTTGGAATTCCTGGACTTTTGAGACCTGGTTGTAACCCAGGCCCATTTCACAGCTTTGTTGGATAAGAAATTAAGGGTTATGGTCCTCTGTGTGAGTGATCCAGATAGGCTCATATTTGACACATATGGTATCTTTGAGTGAAGCGGTAAAGGAACCCTGCAACAAGTCAGTCCTCATTTCAAGTTATAATTTAATTTCAGTTTTTTTCCCTGATGACTGCCTCTTGCCACAGTCCAAGAATCCATCCAGCAAACCTTGGGCTGATCATAGCTTTGCTAATATTAAAAGCCAGGTGCCTTTGTGCAGGCATTGCCTTTGTAACCAACTGCAGTGACCTTGGTAATGGAAAACCAGCTCTGACCAAGCTACATAGGCATTATAACATGGCTCAAAAGCTGGGCTCATTTATGCCTAGATATAAACCAGTTCTACAGTTCATTAATTACCACTTTCTCTCTCCAAATCTCACTCCTTTCATATGTAAAACTGCCATGATATTATTTCACAATTATGAATTAGTATATACAAAGTCCTTTGCATAATGGCTGGTACATATTAAGTGTCAAATACCCTGTAGTCTATTGGAGTGATCCTAGTTTAGGAGATTGGAAGTCTAGGTTTTACCTTTACAAATAAATGTGTGGCCTTAAAAAATCTCATTAATCTTCAATTTCTTATCCTTCATCTCATGGGGTTTGAGATAATGAAAAGTAAAAATACCTGCAACAATATTCCCATATTGTTGCATTATCAGTAATTATTTATTCAGTTCATCCATAACTTAAAACTTTGGTAAATCTTAAATGTTCAAGTGAGAATACCAATAAATATGGTTAGAATGTAGCTTACCCAAAGAGGGCAGAAGAGAACCAGGGTAAAAAGATAACAGTAGTTTTTCAGGAAGAAACAGCCTGGCTCATCCAGCAAGGGTAGTGGTTTCTTAAGACAAAAAATAGCCCTGTTCAGCAGTTCACTGCAATTAGCAAACCAGTTTTCAAGTTTGTTCTGCTACACTGGAGAGAAAGTTCTCACCAAGAAACTGATAAATATTGACAACAGCCCAGGAGTGCCTGTGCTTGATTTTATGAAGCTCATTTTTTTTAATGAATCATTCATTTTATTGAGGTAAATTTAAACATATAAACTGCCCAAATATGAACCTTTAAATTTAGTTTTAAAGTTTCTTGACATGATATCTGTGCATATTTATGGAGCAGAGTATGATAATTTGATGCTTGTATACAATGTGTAAATGATCCAATTGGAGTAATTACCAATTTCATCTCTTCAAGCATTTATTACTTCTATGTGTTGAGAACTTTAGGACTCTTCTAGTTATTTTGAAACACCAGAAATCATTGTGGCTGTAGTTACCCTATATAGCACAGTTATATAAATCTTTTTACATGACTTTTTCATGGCTAAAAACCTTCCCAATGATAACAGCAAGATCTGAATGGGTTGCACACTCAGACAGTAAAGGATGTTTTGGAAACGTGGCCATCACCCTTGGTTGAGATAAATGTTTTACTATAGGCAACTTCATTTGAGAGTAGAAAGGATCAGAAGGTCTCCTATACTTCTGACTCACAAAAAAGGAAACTAAAGGAGGCCTACATTGTCAGTTCTTTTTGTCATAATTTTATAGAAACTTTTTAAAGAGATTAGTTTTGTTCATTATCCCCTCTCTGACTCATTTTTGTAGGCTTGAAATGGTGCTGCTTATTTTAGGATTCTCCAACCTCCAAAAATTACACAACCATATATCCCCTTATTTAGACCTTCCATCCTAAGAAAAGAGAGAACAGGTCAGAAATTGGATAAGAGAAGCTGACCTCAAAGACGACCTCAAAGCTGACCTCAAGGTGATGGAAACAACCTGAAAATCTTGTGCAAATTAGCATGTTTATAGAGTAGTACACACATCTAATCTCTATCTGTTGGGCCAGTCAAGTGATAAAATCCCAGTACTGCCTTCTCTGCCCTTCCTAGTCTGGAGAGACCCAAAGGTCAGGAATCTGTAGCTGCATTACTGATAAAGACAACCAGCTTATTAATTTAAAATGTCACTGAAAATAAATGAGGATTCCTTTCCATGTGTCATCATCAGCATGAGATTTATGTTATAAAATATTTCAGCATTCTGCTGTTGGACTTTGGAATATGCTGTATATCTGGGACTTGATTGTTTTTTGTTTGTTTGTTTTGTTTTCAACAATCTTTTATTATAAGTTTTCACATGAGTCAAGCAGAATACTAAGCACTAGAGATGGAAAAAAATAAGAGGATAAATATCATGAAATAGTAACATTTGGGGGGCTACATTTAGAAAGAAAGAATTTTTAAAAACAAACTACTCATTTCTCAGATACTCACAGTGGTAGTTATAGAATTTAAACCACATCAAAACAATATATAATGATAAGTATTGTAATAAAGAAGAAATGTTTTGTGTGAGCCTCTAAAGTAGGAAATAATGAACTTGCTAGGGATTCAGGTAGGACATAAGAGGAAATATGTGATGACATTCATTTTCAGTAACATAAAAATGAATTAAACCAAGTGCAACTTGTTCTAGGTATGCAAGGCTGCGCCAGCATTCAAAAATAAATTAACATAATACCTCATGTTAAGAGACTAAAAAAGAAAAATTATATGTCTATATCAATAGATGCAGAAACTCTAGTGTAATTCCTAGGTCCTTGATCCACTTTTGAGTTGAGTTTTGTGCATGGTGAGAGATAGAGGTTTAATTTCATCTTGCAACATACGGATTTCCAGTATTCCCAACATGGTTTGTTGAAGAAGCTATCCTTTCTCTAATGTATGTTTTAGGCGCCTTTGTCTAGTATGAGGTAACTGTATTTGTGTGGGTGGTCTCTAAATCTTCTATTCTGTATCATTGGTCTACATGTCTATTTTGGTGCCTATGCCATGCTGTTGTGGTTACTATTGTTCTGTAATATAGTTTAAGGTCTGGTATTGTGATGCATCCTGCTTCACTTTTCTTGCTAAGGATTGCTTTGGCTATTCTGGGTCTCTTGCTTATCCAAATGAATTTCATGATTGCTTTTTCTAGTTCTATGAAAAATGTCATTGGGATTTTAATAGGAATTGCATTAAATCTGTATAGCAGTTTTGGTAGTGTGCCCATTTTGACAATATTAACTCTGTCAATCAAAGAGCATGGAAGATCTTTCCATCTTCTAAAGTCTTCTTCAGTTTCTTTCTTTAGTGTTCTGTTCTGTAGTTTTCATTGTAGAGGTCTTTTACCTCTTTTGTTAGATTGATTCCCAAGTTTTTTTTTTTGAATGAGCTATTTTTCCTAATTTCCCTTTCAGTAGATTCATCACTTATGTATAGAAATGCATTTGATTTGTGGGTATTGATTTTATATAGTGATACTTTACTAAATTCACTTATTAGTTCTAGAAGTTTTCTGGTAGAATTTTTTGGATCTTCTAAATATAGAATCATGTCATTGGCAAATAGTGATAGTTTGAGTTCTTCTTTTCCTATACGTATCCCTTTAATTTCTTTTGTCCAACTGATTGCTCTGGCTAGAATTTCAAGGACTATGTTGAATAGAAGTGGTAAAAAAGGGCATCCCTGTCTTGTTCCAGTTTTTAGAGGGCATGCTTCTGATTTTCCTCCAGTTAGAATGATGTTGGCCTTGGACTTAGCATAGATAGCTTTTATAATGTTGATGTATGATCCTACTATTACTAGTTTTTCTAGTGTTTTGAACATGAAGAGAGGCTGTATTTTATTGAATGCTTTTTCATCATCTATTGAGATAATCATATGATTCTTGTCCTTAAGTCTATTGATGTGATATATTACATTATTTGATTTCTGTATGTTGAACCAACCTTGCATCCCTAAGATAAACCCCACTGTATCATGGTGCACCATCTTTTAAATGTGTTTTTTATGTTGGCTAGGATTTTATTGAGAATTTTTGTGTCTATTTTCATCAGGGATATTGGTCTGAAGTTATCTTTTCTTGATATCTCTTTGAAAAAGTAGGCTCAAATCTTCATCGTGTCGGATTAGGCCCCTCCTCAACAAGACTCCTAAAGCAGAAGAAATAAAATCAGGAATCAATAAATGTGATGAATTCAAGCTAAAAAGCTTTGTTTCAGCAAAAGAAAGAATCATTAAGGTGAAGAGAGAGCCTATAGTATGGGAGCAAATTTTTACAACATGCATATCAGACAGAGGACTAATCTCTAGGATATATAAAGAACTCAAAAAACTTAATACCAAAAATAAAAACAACCCAATTAATAAATGGGCTAAGGAACTGAACAGACACTTCTCAGAAGAAGATATACAAGCAAGCAATAAATATATGAAAAAGTGTTCAACATCTTTAGTAATTAGAGGAATGCAAATCAGAATTACTCTAAGATTTTATCTTAGCCCAGTCAGAATGGCATTTATCAAGAATACAAGCAATAATTAATGTTGGCGAGGATGTCGGGGAAAAGGTACACTCATACGTTGCTGGTGGGATTGTAAATCGGTGCAACCATTCTGGAAAGCAGTATGGCGAATCCTTAGAAAACTTGGAATGGATCCACCATTTGACCCAGCTCTCCCACTCTTTGGTCTATGCCCAAAGGTCTTAATATCAGCATGCTATAGTGGCATAGACACACCAATGTTTATAGCAGTGCAATTCACAATAGCTAAACTGGGAAACCAACCTAGATGCCCTTCAATGCATGAATAGATAAAGAAACTGTGGTATATATACACAATGGAATATCACTCAACATTAAATGAGAATAAAATTATGGCATTTGCAGGTAAATGGACAGAGCAGCAAAGTAAGCCAATCCCAAAAGTGTAAAGGTCGAATGTTTTCTCTGATTAGTGGATGCTGATCTGTAATGGGGAGGAGAAGCACGGGAAAAAATGGAAGATCTTTGGATAGGGAAAAGAGGAGTGTAGGGAGGGGTTATGGGGTAGGAAAGATGGTGGCATGAGATGGACAACATTACCCTAGGTACATGTATGATTGCACAAATGTGTGTCTCTACATCATGTACAGCCAGAGAATTGAAATGTTTCACTCCATTTGTGTACAATGAATTGAAATGCATTCTGCTGTCATGTACAACTAAGCAGAACAAACAAAAATAATAATAATAAGTAAAATAATAGAATGCTCAAACATTCTCAATATCACATAATAGTTCTTTTAAAAAGTAGATGCAGGGAAAAAAATTGATAAAATCTATTGGTCGTCGTTAGAATAAAATCTCCAAGCAAACTGAAAATGGAGGGGAACTTCCTCAATTTGGTGAAGAGTACCTGCAAAATCCTACAGGATGATATCTTACTTAATCTGAGAAACTAGGTGCTTTGTCTCTAAGATCAGAAACAAGTTAAGGATACCCCCTCCCACCACTCCTACTCAACATTATATTGGAAGCCCTAGCTAGGGCAATAAGACAAAAAAGGAAATCGAAGGTATATAGATTAGGAAGGAAGAAATAAGTCTTTCCTTTTTTCTATGTAGAAAATGCTGAAGATTTGACAAAGTAAGAACAAAAGCAAAACCTCACACATAACTTCTAGATTATAGCAAGTTCTTGGGATGTAATGTTATTATTCAAAATTAAGTGACTTTCACTTTATCAGATATCAACATTCGAATTTGAAATTAAAGACACAATAATAGTTATATTGATAAAATAAATCGAAGAAGATCTGAAAGTTGTAACATTTTCACCAGCAAAATTAACTAATTAGTATTTTCACATAGTCTAAAAACTAAAATAAATCCTTAAATGCATATTGATATGATTAATGAATAGAGTCTTAAATGAAAAATAAACAAATCTCCCTTGCAGAACAATTCCAAATAAATTATACATATACTTTACCCTAAAACAAGGGAAACCTAACTTGCCACTTTTATTCTTTTGCTGTTTTTCAAAATTTATTTATTTATTATAATTTGTTATACATAACAACATAATGCATTTCAATTTACCATACACATATAGAACATCTTTTTTTCATGTGTCTGGTTGCACACAAAGTAGAGTCACACCATTCATGTCTTCATGCATGTACTTAGGATAATGATATCTATTTCATTCCACCATCTTTCTTACCCCAATTCTCCCTCCCCACTCCTCCCTTTGCCCTATCTAAAGTTTCTCCATTCTTCCCATGCTCTTCCAACAACCCTCATTATGGGTCAGCATCCACATATCAGAGAAAACATTCATTTGTTTTTGGGGATTGGCGTACTTCATTTAACATGATATTCCCCAACTCCATTTACCTGCAAATGCCATGATTTTATTATCTGTTAATGCTGACTAATATTCCATTGTGTATATATACCACAGTTTCTTTACTTATTCATGCATTGAAGGGCATCTAGGTTGGATCCACAATTTAGCTATTGTGATCATGCTGCTACAAACATTGTTGTGGCTGTGTCACTGATGTAAGCTGTTTTAAAGTCCTTTGGGTATAGACTGAGGAGTGGGATAGCTGGGTCAAATGGTGGTTGATAAAATACAGCACCCCTTCATGTTCAAAACAGTAGATAAACCAGGGATGAGGACCATATCTTAACATTGTAAAACCCATCTATGCTAAGCTCAAGGCCAACATCATTCTAAATGGAGAAAAATTGAAAGCATTCCTTCTAAAAATTGGAACAAGACAGAGATGCCCTCTTTCACCACTTCTATTTAACATAGTTCTTGAGAGTCTAGCCAGAGCAATTAGACGAAAGAAATTAAATGGATATGGATAGGAAAAGAAGAACTCAAACTATCACTATTTGCTATCAACATGATTTTATACCTACAGGATCCAAAAAATTCCACCAGAAAACTTCTAGAATTAGTAAATGAATTCAGCAAAGTAGCAGGATATAAAATCAACACCCATAAATCAAAGGCATGTCTGTATATCAGTGGCAAATCCTCTGAAAGGGAAACAAGGAAAACTATCCCATTTACCCTGCACCTAATAGAAGAAAAAGGTCCAAATCTTCATCATGTCATATTAGGCCCCAACTTCCTTAACCAAAAAAAAAAAAAAAAAAAAAAACCCTGAGAATCAACTTAATGAAAGAGGTGAAAGACCTCTACAACAAAAATTACAGAATGCTAAAGAAAGAAATTAAAGAAAGACCTTAGAAAATGGAAACGTCTCCCTTGTTCTTGGATAGGCAGAATTAATATTATCAAAATGACCATACTATCAAAAGCACTATACAGATTTAATGCAATTCCAATCAAAATCAAAAGCAATCATGAAATTCATCTGGAAAAATAAGAGGCACAGAATAGCCAAAGCAATCCTTAGCAAGAAGAGTGAAGCAGGTGGCATCACTATACCAGACCTTAAACTATACTACAGAGCAATAGTAACAAAAACGACATGGTATTGGGCACTAAAATAGACTTGTAGACTAATGGTATAGAATAGAGGCACAGAGACAAACCCACATAAATACAGTTATCTCATACTAGACAAAGGCACCAAAACATCTAGTGGAAAAAAAATAGCCTCTTCAATAAATGGTGCTTGGAAAACTGAAAATTCATATGTAGCAAAATGAAATCAAGCCCCTATCTCTCACCATGCACAAAACTCAACTCAAAGTGGATCAAGGACCTAGGAATCAGACCAGAGACCCTGCACCTAATAGAAGAAAAAGGCCTAAATCTTCATCATGTCATATTAGGTCCCGACTTCCTTAACAAGACCCCTATAACACAAGAAATATATCAAGAATAAATGTGATGGATTCAAACTAAAAAGCTTCTTCTCAGCAAAAGAAACAATCAGTGAAGCGAAGAAAGAGCCTACAGAATGGGAGCAAATTTTTACCACATGCACATCAAATAGAGCACCAATCTCTAGGATACATAAAAAACTCAAAAAACTTACCACCAAAATAACAAATAACCTAATCAATAAATAGGCCAAGGAACTGAACAGATACTTTTCAGATGATTTACAATTAATCAACAAATTTATGAAAAAACGTACAACATCTCTAACCATTAGAGAAATGCAAATCAAAACTACTGTAAAATCTCATCTCACTCCAGTCAGAATGCCAGCTATTAGGAATACAAGCAGCAATAAGTGTTGGGGAGGATGTGGGGGGAAAGGTACATTCATACACTGCTGGTGGGACTGCAAATGGGTGCAACCAATCTGGAAAGCAATATGGAAAACTTGGAATGGAACCAGCACAACTTGCCACTTTTAAGGATGGGCTATGTATAGTGACTTCTTTCCGGAGAGTAGAGTATAAAAAGGGGATATAAAAACCAATTTCCAGTGGGAAACTTGACAATACTCCTTTAACCAATATCAATGTCAACGTCAACATCCACAAGTCATGTTAATAGTACGTGCTCTTGATATGATGTGGTGAAAATTGTGTCTGTCTCTGGGGTCTTCATTCCCTATACTAAATATGAGAAAAATATCATGCAAATTCCAACAGAGGGGCATCCCATAATATATCTTATGATTACTTCTCAAAACTATTAAGATCCACAAAACAAGGGAAGTCTGAGGAATGTCAACCAAGCAGAACTTACAGAGCTATGATAGCCAAAGGTAATGTGGTGTTCTGGATGGGATCCTGGAATGGAAGAGACAAACCAGGTAAAATATAAAGAAATCTAAATAAATGGTGGCCTTCCGATAATAATGACATATACTAATGTAAGATGTTAGTAACAGGATACTGTATATGGAGGATATTTGGGAATTCTCTGAACTCTCTGCTCAAAATCCAAAACTGATCAAAAAATAAAGTTCATTAATAAAGACATAACTCAAAAGAAAAAATATTAATTTCTCAGTGATAAATTGAACAAAATATGTTGAAGACCTGCTTATTAAAATCTACAAGGCATTGATAAGAAAAGCCCATGCCTGTATCCCAGCTCTTAGGAGACTGAGGCAGGGGCAAACCTCCCAACATGCAACATAATATAATATGTTTTGCAAAACAAAACAAGGCATCAACTAAATAGAGGAATACATTTTTCAAGATTCCTAAGAAACAATTCTAAAGAGCTAATTTCCCCTAAGTTGATCTCTGGTTCAAATACTTCAATCAAAATCCCAGAGGGATTTTGCAGAAATAGGCAAGCTGACTCTAAATTTATATGAAAATGTGAGTGACCTAAGATAGTCAAAACTACTTTTAAGAAAGAGCAACAAAGTTGGACACTTTCCTAAGTACTTTGAAGCTTATTATAAGATGTAATAATCATGACAGATAGGTCCCAAGAAAGACAAATGATCAATTTGTCTCCAAAAATATAATCAATTAATTTTCAACAAAGATTTTTAAGGCAGTTCACTTAGGAGATAATTATCTTTTCAACAAACTGTGCTTAAAAGTGCAAAAATAAATAAATAAAAGTAAAAAAATTTAAAAACACCTTAACACTTACCACACAAGATATACAAATGAATCCAAGGCCTGAAAGGAAAGTTAAAACTTATAAAACTTCCAGAGGAAAATAGAGAAGCAAAATCTTAGTTTTATTGGGTTAGGCAAATATATCATCAATAGGATCAAAAAAGTCACAAACTATAAAAAAAAATCTATAATTCGGTTTTCATCCAAATTAAATCCTTGCATCTTCCAAAAAACATTGTTAAGAATATTGGAGAGATTGATAGATCAAAAATAGGACACTTACAAAGTCAATCCAAAGAAAGGACTAGGGGTAAGATATTTTGAAGTAAAATAATGCACAAGACATTGGGAAGTCATACAATTGCTCAAAGTAACAGACTAAGGAGTCTAATATTCATAGGAAAGAAAATTAAAACTTAAAGAAGGCAATAGTGTCTACAGACATTACTTTGAGATATATAGGCGTATAGGATTGGCATCTCCATGGAGTATCTATGTCCTCCCATGTGGCTGTAGAGACTGTGAAGATCCATGAGTGGGATCAAGAAGAAATAAAAAAGACTAGAAAATTACAAAAAAGCCTAGTTCTTGGGTCTGAAAGTGGCGAAGCTTAGGAGTCTTGACCAAAGGAAGGTGAGTAAATTGAAATGACAAGTTATGTGAGAAAATCAAGGTATTACATTTGAGATTTCGAATAGGAAGAGCTCCAGGCAATGGTCGCGTCTAGAAGGTAACTGAAAGAGAGTTTACTGAAGGGAAGTGGAAGCAGTGACCCCTTACTTTTCAGCTTTATTGATAACTTTAAGGGGTCTAGTAGGAAGTCCTTAGGTAACTGGCAACATTCCATTGAAAGGGATTGTGCTGTCCAGTTCTCTCCACCTCCGGCTCTTGTTTGAGATGTGGATGCTCACTCCAACTGATGCTCCTGACATGACATTCCACCATCAGCCACCCTCACCAGAACTGAGCCAAAGCTAGTACCATGCCCTTAAACCTCAAAGACTATGAGCTAAATATGTTTTTTTAAAAAATAAACAATTGGTTGCCTCAAATGTTTTGTTATAGTAGTACAAAACTGATTAATAGAGCATACCTTCATGAAACCATTACCATGATCAAGATAATGAACATATCCCTAATCCTAAAACATGTTCTCACACCTCTTTGTAATCCTTCATTTCTTCCTACTCCACTATACTCACCCCATTCCTAATAAAACCTGATTGTTTTAGTCCTCTCCTGTTGTTATAACAAAATACCAGAGACAAGGTGACTTAACAGAAATTTATTTCTCCCAATTCTGGAGGCTGGAATGTCCAAGATCAAGAGCCTAAAGATTTGTTGGTGTTTGGTGAGGTCCCACTTCCCGGTTCATAGATGGCAGTTTCATTTTTGTATCCTCACAAGGTAGAGAGAGGTCACACACAAAGTTACCCTTGTCTTCTCTTTTTCTGCACTTTGCCTGCAATGCATCAGGAAATTCTCTTGGCTATACCTCAGAAGCTTATTCAGAATCCAACCACTTCTAAATACTACTAATCTCGCCATTTTGGTCCCAGCCCTTGCCTCCTCACTTTGATCATGCCCATGGTCTCCTATCTGGTCTCCTTGCTTTTTCTGTTGCTCTCTCTTTGGTCTATTTGTTCACAATACATCAACAGAGTTGTCTTTTCAATATGTACACAGCCACATCAATGTTTATAGCTGCTCAATTCACAGTAGCTATGGAACCAACCTAAATGTCCTTCAATAGATGAATGGATAAAGAAAATGTGGTTTATAAACACAATGGGAAATTGTACAGCCATAAAGAAGAATGACTTTATGACATTTGCTGGTAAATGGATGGATCTGAAGACTACCATGCTAAGTAAAGTAAGCCAGTTTCCCCAAAACAAAGATAAAATGTTTTATCTGATATGTGAAAGTTAATCTGCAGTAGGGGTGGGGGGTGAGGGGAAGAATAGAAGTGCAATAGATTAGACAATGGGGAAGGGAGGGAAGGGAGGATATGAAAAGGAAAGACAGTGGAATGAATCTGACATAACTTTCCCGTGTACAGACATGAAAACAACACAGTGAATCCCACCACGATGTACGTTCATAAGAATGGGACTCTAACTAGAATAATATATAGTCCATGCTTGCATATTTATATCAAAATGGATTCTTCTAGTGAAAGGAGGGGAAGGCAGGGGATGTGGGGATAAGAAAGAGAGTAGAATGAAACAGACATTATTATTGTATGTATGTATGTGACTGTATGACCAATGTGATTCTACAGTATGTATACTCAGAAAAATGAGAAATTATATCCCAACTATGTATGATAAAAAAAACTAAAAATAAATAATTTTTTTTAAAAATGAAAAGAATGTTCCTGTCACTTCTTTGCTCAAAACTCTGCAGTGCTCCCCATTTCTCTTAAAGTCAAAGTGCCTTGCACTTTCCCCAGGATCTTCTGTGACCTCACCTCCTACGTCTCCCCCTCATCATCTGCCATATGACCCTCCTGGTTCCTTCAATATGTAGAGCACAGTCCTGCCTTAGACCCCACAGCTCTTCTGTCAGATATCCACAAGGCTCTATTTCTTGTGATATCTCATCCCTCCTTCAGGTCTTTGCTCATATCTTACCATTCAGGTGAATCCTAACACTACTTGTATTTGTGCCTTCCTCAGCCCCCTAATCTGCTCTGTGTTTTCTCTTTTCTCTGTATTGCTTATCATCTACTACAAACTTTATGGTTTAATTATTCCATTTCTTTTTTTTAAAGAGAGAGAGATAATTTTTAATATTCTTATTTTTCAATTTTCTGTGGACACAACATCTTTATTTTATGTGGCGCTGAGGATCCAACCCAGCGCCCCGCGCATGCCAGGCGAGCACGTTACGGCTTGAGCCACATCCCCAGTCCCTAATTATTCCATTTCTTACCAATATGTTTTTGTTAAAAAAAAAATATGAACACAAGAATCACCACTAGTTTTGCAAGCTCAAATCAGTGCTTGACACATGCAAAATATTTGACTGATATTTGTTGAAGAAGTTGGTGAAATTTTGGCGCTTCATAGATACACTAATTCATAAAAGAATGGGTTATAGATACAAAATGTTGAGTTCAAACGTGCCTCTATCAAAATACTTCATCCTGTGCCTTAGTTTCCTCATCTGTAAACTAGGGGAGGTTGTTGTATGTGGATTACAGAGTTATTGTGAGGATTAAAATAGTGAATACATTTAAAGTAATTAAAACACTGGTTGAAGCACATTAAGCACTTAGTAACATTAACGATTTCCTCTTCCATTCCTCTAAACAGCTATATAAAATACTGTCTATCCTCAAGCCTACATACTTGATATTTTCAACAAGAAAATTTGTCCCCTGTTCAACAGAACATCAAATATACTATATATCTCTCATCAAATATACTATATCAAGCAAAACTCTTCCCTCCTTCCATTAAAATATACTGATGCTTTCAATGATCTTTTCTCATTTTAGTGACTAAATGAAGGAGGTGACCCTTCTCCCAGGGGCACCTGCCACCACTTGTGCTCTGAAACCCTTCTTCTTCTATCTCAAAGATGGTGTTCTTTCACTTATTCCCCCTTAGTCTGTCTTCCATCCTCCTGCTTCTCCTGAATTCCACTCTCAGTAGACACGCACACACACAATCAAGCACACACACACAGTGACCCCCCACATTTATATTCCAAAAACAAATTAATAAAAATTTGTGATTCACTTGCTTCAAATTGAAATCCCTTTCTAAACTCCATTCTCTTCTCTTCTCCCTTTTTCATAGTGAAGCATCTTAAAGCAGCATAGCGTATTGAATATCCACCCTTTCTTATTTTCGATGTTCTTTCCAATGTGCCACGTTCCACCATTCTTCCCACATTTACAGCAACATTGCTCTCACCAATGACACTAACATGCCCCATGCTTCCCTACCCAGTGGTAGGTTTTCTCTTCTCCTCTAACTTGTTCTCTGTGTCTTTGGACTACGGGAAGCCCCTGTCCTTCTCCTTCTGTGACATCAATTGAGCGTTCCTGATTCAGAGTACCATGATTTGTCAATCTGGGGTGATATCATTGTTTCATCTTTTTCCTTCCCTTAAATTTCCATGTCCTCCAGATCTTTGCCTTTGACTCTCCTGACACAACACTACATCATTTGGTTCCTCACATCTGGAAGAAAAGCCCAGACCTCATTAGACATGTCTCTTTAAATACATTCAAAATAAAATTCATTCAGTCCCAAACTGGGTATATATCATCAAGATGTTTTTCTTTCAGTCTTTTATATCTCACTGAATGATGCTACATCTATCGGTGCACTTGCAGAAATTTGGCAAACATCCCAGATTCTTTTTTTTTTTCTCATTTAGCCTTCAAATCAAGTTACCAAGTCCTACAGATTCTACCTTCTTAATATCCACTCATACCCACGCCATTCTCTCTATCCCCAAAGCCATTACCTTAATCCAGGCCCTCATCACTTCTTGCCTGGATTACTGCAACTGCCTCCTAACTACTCCAGCCTGGCATGACTCCAATCCCTACTCCACACAGTTGCCAATGTATTATTTCTAAAACACAAATCCGATCATGTCACTCCCCTGCCTAAATTCCTTTAGTGGCTCCCCATAGCTTCCAGGATAAAATTAAAACTCTAGCTTAACACAGGGTACAAAATGATGTGATGCCTGTACACATTCTACCTCTCCATCCCCACATCCCCACCATCTATCCCCACAAACTCCTCACTCTTGGCATTATGCTCCAAGCTGTTCACGCTAACTCCTCATGCCGCCACAAATGGGGGAATGGAGTGCACTTCCCTCATCCCACCTTGGTGACTGCTTTTCATCTTCTAGGAAGTCAGCCCTGATTCACTAAGGAATAGTCATCTCCATATAATTTAACACATCACTTTCATAACCACTATTTATTGATCCCAATAATATACCATGTAGTTTTATATACTTTTCAAATATTATCATCACCTCTAATTCTTGCAATGACACTTCAAGATAGCAATGTTATTTTCCCTCTTGGTAATGAATAAATTAAAGTTTTTAAAACTTCTGTAACTTGCCAAAGTTTATAATAGCTTAAAAAGTTAAAAAATTCCCTTCTTAAAGCCCTGCTTCTAAATCAGTGCTCAAACTGCTTTATCCTTGAGTATGTTCATGGTTGGATCTAGCGCAGGGCAGGTTATGGATAGACAAATATGTGAATGAGTTTGATTCTGGATACACTGACTTTGAGGCACTGTAGGTCTTCCAAGTTGGCGTGGTGTACCTGAGGCTTTGGATCTCTATCAGACAATCTAAGTCAGAGGAGACTTGTGACTCAGCACTAGAAACATCACAACCAAGCACAGGATTGAGGGGAAAACAACAAGATCCACGGTCTAAACTTGGAGAAAAAAGGACACTGAGGTAATTTAACAATCGAGCCTGAAACAGAGACAAATGTGGAGTGGGAGGCACAAGAGATCACTCTAATAATGTCTCTATTGTTAACAGTAGGGAACCACCAACAGGAAGGATGAGAAGGAAACAGGCTCATTCCTACTCTGTTCTTGGCCTTGACTGATTGGCTAGGTTGCCTCCCTGATCCCAGAGGCCCTCTGGGGGCAGTAGGGCACAGGACCACCCCAGGAGGAGAGACCCTGGCTGCTCCCTGTGACAGGGAGTCATCAACACCCTCTAAGAAGGGAGAAAGAATTGTGATTTTACCTTCTTAATCATTATGGTGCCTTTTGAGGTAGATAGACCATACATGAAGTTATTTACGTTTAAATATTGAGAAAATTAAACAAAAAGGACCCAGATATTCTGGATCATAAGTAGCATCAGTACTCCAATTTCCTGATGAAATTTTTAAAAATTTCTTTCTTGGAAGACAGAGGGTACATTTGGCTTAATACAATAAAGAAGCCTAAATCTGCTTTTCTATTTTTTGCCTCAGGTAGGATTACCACAGAGGACTTTTGCTGCATTCTGTAAAATACATTGACTTGTCAGCCTTTTCTCAACAGCTTTCTTGGTCTTGTTCTCACTGTTTCAAACATGTATGTTGCTGATTCCCGAATGTTCAGGCCTCACGGGTGAGGTATAGAAAGCTGTGCTTTCATGAAAAATTCCCCCATTCTCACACATCCCTTCTTGGATGTCCCAAATGTTCTTCCTTCTGATGTGCTTGACGTCATCAAAACCAGGAGGGAGATCCTGAGGTGGGAGTCACCCTCTGGGAGAAATCTTAAAGGGTTTGAAAATGTAACTTGCCCCAAAACAGACAGACTTCTTATTCTACATTATAGTTTCCTCACATATGTTCTTATTTTAATTCAGTAATGGAAGCCCAATAGCAAAGATTTTCTTTTTTAAAAAAATGAAACAAATCTTAAGCTGTAGAATGAGATTTAAAAGTCTCTTCCACCAGCACAAGGCATTCTTCCAGGGCTATGCAGCTGTCCTTGAGGGTCATAGAAAGGCTCCATGTGGACAGATCCTACATGGTAATAGACTCAGCTGGTCACAGGATTGAAGGATTTTTTGCTAAATTTGGTGCCAAGTTTCCCTGCATGACTATGATCAGTCTCAATTGACCTTCCTGTCCCTTTGCCAGGATCAGCAATGCAGCAGAGCTACAGACATGCAAGGCTTCCAAGGAAGTTGGGGTTGCGGAGGATGAAGTCTTTTTTTTAATGAAAGAAAGAAAGACAGAGGCCAGTGGTATAGCACATGTTCTATCTCAGCTCTGTTTGCTGCAGATTGGTTGATTGTGAATGGTTTGTTTTTTCCTTTTCAAATTTAAGACTTATCACATGTGATTCTAACAGTCCCAGAGATTAGAATTTCATAGTCATAGGCAGCAAGGGACAGGAATCCCTGCCACTGTGGCCTTTAGGAGAAATGCATGAAGGCACACATGTGGAAAGGGCCACCCTGAGATCAGGGCAGCCACAGTGTCTCCTAGTAGCTGAGGTCCCATCAGGGAAGGGTTTACCAGCAAAGGTATTGATCCCATGGGTGGAAGCCAGGTTTATCTTTTCCTTGCAAGGACAATTATTTTGATAATCTTCTTACTGGTCAATTTTTATCTACTCCTCTTATAGAATGTTGTTGCATTTTTTACGTTATCAGATCCAAGGGGTTGCTGATCTAAGTCCTTAGATTCCAATAGTCAATCTGACTTGCTCTGTAGAATAGAATTGTTATCAACTACCAACCAATGGGCACTTTCTCAACAATTCTTCCTCTAGAAGCTCCCCTTCAATGTTCTACCTGCTGCTTTAAAATAAAACACAAATTATTGTTCTATTTCATGACTTAGACCCTCACACATGCACATGCTCATACAAACACATACATACACACCTGTTGGTTCTGTTGACCTGAGTAGTATTTTATTAATGGGAGTAACAGCACAAATCCAACTCTTTTGTCCTCAGAGAGTGCAATGAGCTCCACAGACCCCACCAGTTTGTACCTTTAACCCCCCTTATAGTCTTGATGTCAGATCCTTACTCAAGTTAGGATTCCTCTACATTTTTTTTCTGGAAATCTTTGTCAACTTGAACACGGCCAGAGGAGAATAAAGATGACTCATCAGAAACACACCTTCAGTTCTGGAAAAGAACAACTTACATTCCATTCCCTATGACTACTGGATCACCCATACACCCTGGACTATACACACCACAGTTGCTCATATGCTTTACTCTTCTTTTTCACTACTAGAGCAATAATTCCATGCTGATTCCAAGGATGACAACATTTGATGTGAATAGATTCATAACTGAAAGAATGAACAAGGCTCGTCGTCAGAGAAAATGCCCGTTTATTGAGGAACAGCTTTGCGTATTTATAGAGCCCGGGGCGGTTTGACAGTTATGACAGTTTAATGGTTTGACAGTTGACACAGGGTGCTTTCTGATTGGTGGATAAGAATCATGTGAGTCAGCAGGGCTCACCATTGGCTCTTCTCGGGAGATGGGGAAGTTAGTCTTTGGAGCCCGGGTGACTCCCAACAATAACTATCTTCCCTGGACAAGAATAACTTCTGGCAGCATCTGTTAACCTTAATAATATTGTATATGAATCTGGGCCATGTCTTTAGTCCATTTAATTGCCTAATAAAGGGCTCATAAATTTATAAGGATAGTTGGTTAGCCAAAATCAGGGTTATTGTCTTAGAGTAAAAAACAAAAAGAGGATGGGTGGACAGCAGGAAGCAAATTATTTCCTATGGTCCCACAAACACACACACACACACCAAAAAAAAAAATCTCTTCATTTCAATATGGTCTTAAAACTACCAGGGACTGAGCATGTAGCTCAGTGGTAGAGAGAGCTTGCCTAGCTCTCTTGACCCTGATTTCAATCCCCTGCACTGTGACAACTACCAAAGAAGCTCAGGGAAAACCGCTTCTAATGAATCATGAATAATAAACATGGATCCAAGCACCACCATGAAAACTGACCAGTGATCTTTCATGCCAACTGGTGTGAACACCTGCCAAGAGATTGATAAAATCTCTTTGAAACAGAAAGCTAACTTTTCTTAGGCAAAACCAGCAGGATAGTAAAGAACAGCTTTTCAGACAACAAAAAGAGTAAGTATCACTGGGTTGCAATAAAATACTATAAATTTCCCTCCTGGAGGCTCCAGCCAAACGTTTTTTCCTGTGTGTTTAGCTGATGGGGTCAGCAGAGTTTGGGGTGGGGATTAAGGGGCATTAATCTTAAATTCTCACTTCAGCTGAGAAGAAGTAAACCAAGCATTACTGTGTGCAAAGCCACTGTTGCCTTTCCTCTTTACCATCTCCTCCAAGGCTCACTCTGTGCAAAAATCTAATGATTTTATTTCTGTTAGACAGAGAATTGTGGTGCTATATGTGAAGAACTGTTCCAAGAGCTCTAAAGACATTGCCATGGAGAAGAAATCTCTCAACATGGTAAAGATGCAAAAATCTTTAAAATATTTTTCAAAAGCTTTCCAATTCCTGAATCTTTCTAGCTCATTTTACCCTTGGAGAAACATTCTGGACATCACACACGCCACATAAGTTCTGAAAAATGTTAATGTAAATCCAGTATCTACACACACATACCTTTAAAAAATGTACCAGAGTAACATTTATTTAGCAAATATTTCTAATCAAGAAACCTTGTGCTCAGAAGTGTGCTAAGTCACTGATTGTACAGTCAAGAACCATGGACATCTTCCCACCCTCATAGAACTTCAAGTCCTGTACGAAAGACAGACAAAGAACAAATGAGAGAAAAGTATGCAACGGGAAGCATTTGATGCCACACAGCCTCTTCACAGGGGAAGCTAAGGTCAGGAATGACTTTCTGCAGAAAGAGAGTCAGCTACATTAAGAGATAGAGTTAGCTGAGGGAAAAGTGGAAGGAAGAACTTTTAGGCAGAGGGACTAGCCAGTGTGTTAGCCCTGAGACCAAAAAAAAAAAAAAAAGAAGAAGAAGAAGACTAGACCCACCAGGAAGTATGCAAGTGGAGAGTGAGGAAGAATATTACAAGCTGATTATTATCCCTTATCCCCAAATGATTGAGCCTAGAAGTATTTTGCTTTTCAGAGTTTTTATGATTCTGGGATATTTGCATCTTGAGGATGATGAGTATATTAGTACATTTTCTGTTGCTATAACAAAATATCTGAGGTTGAATTCTTTTTAAAATAAAGAGATTTATGTAGCTCATGGTTTTTGAAGCTAAAAGTTCAAGACTGGATGGCCCATCTATGCAGCTCTGGTGAGTACTGTGTTGGCTGCATTGCACGTTAGCTAGCACAATGGCAGGAGCACCGGTGAAAGAGGGAGAGACCACAAGGCAAGACAAGGAGACAGAGATTCATGGGTCAGACTTGTTCTTTTAGAACAACTCTCTCTCTCTCAAGGGAACTAACTGGGGTCCCCCAAGAGCCACATTAATCTCTTCTGAGCACAGTTCCCCCAAGGACCTAAGCACCCTCCACCAGGCCCTACTTCTTAAAGACTCCATCATCTCCACACAGCCACACTCAGGACAGGCTTTCTGCAGACAAACCTTTGGGGAACAAACTACATTACAAACTACAGCAGAACCCACATCCAAACATGAAAGTTATTGATACTGTATGTATAGATTTTACACATATCCTGAAGGTAATTTTTATGATATTTTTAGTAATTTTGTGCATGAAGTATTTCACAATATGGAACTCTCCGCTTGTCTTTGTCATATTAGTGCTCAAAAAAAAATTGGGATTTTTATAGCATTTCAGATCTTGTATTGGGGGATTAAGGATGCACAACCTGTATTGGATGAAGACAAAAATGCTGGCAGAGGTCAGCCTCTAAGGTCCTTATGAACTATGTTCAAGTTTGCAAGTTGGGATATCTGTAAGTGTGCTTTTGTGATGGATGGAGCCAAACCAAACTAACTCTTCATGTAAAGTGGAGTTTTTATATCCAAGAACCATAGAACGTTGGAGTTAAAAGTTCCCTTGGAGGACAACTAATCCAAACGCCTATGGATTAATTGGTGCAGAAATTCCTTAAACACACCCTACGGTGTTTTAGAACACATCATTTGTTTTAGCTATAGCTCAAATTGTTAGAAATTTCTTTCAACTTAAACCTGCTTCCTTAAAACTTCCACCCCTATTCATGCCCTCTGGAGTTTCTCAGAATCAGTCTAATCCTTTTCCCATCTGACAGCTTTTCAAATGTTTAAAGACAGCTATCTTGTCCCCATTATGTCTTCTCTTCCCCAGGCTAACATCCCTAATTCTCTCACCTGCTCTTCATATCACAAGTTTCTAGACCCACTCAGCACTGTGGTTATGCTACTCAGGACAGGTCCCAGTTTGCCAAGAAAAAAATGTCACATTTACTTTTGAAAAATAAATTTCAGTGCATACTCTAAGCTATTAACCTATTTGCTTATAGTTGTACATTGCTTACAGACCAGGATATGTTATGAGAAATGAAATATTGGGCAGTTTCATCTTTATGCAAATATCATGGAATATATTTACACAAACCTAAAAGGTATAGTCTATCTATACAAATTTTATACAGTAGGCTACATGTTAGAGCCTATTGCTTCTAGGTTACCAACCTGTACAGCATATTACTGTACTGAATACTGTCTGAATTGTAACATAATAACAAATATTTACGTACTTAAACATATCTAAACATAGAAAGGGTACAAAAATACTAGGTGACAGAAATTTTTTCATTCCATTATAATTGTCTGAGGCCGCCACCATATATTAGATCTCTCACTAACCAAAATGCCTTTATGTGTTGCGTAACTGTATATATTTTCTTTGCCTTAGAATATGAAATCTGGAATACCTGGAATTTAGGAACGGCAAATTGTCTTTGTAGTTAATTTTCAAGGACTAGATACAGTGCCCTGAAAAATAAATATTTGATCAATGTCATTAATGAACTGAATGAGTCTTTCCATAGTTGTTTCTGAATAAATGATAAGATTTAGCACAGTTTACAAAAACCTGAGTTTGTGCAAAGGCATGCAGATTTCAGAAAGGCTAACACAAATACACCTGCATTAGTCTTTAAGATCAGCAGAAGTCAGCTGACTCTTCCACAGCTGGCCTGCAACAATAAAAACAGCAGCCTCAGATAAAATGCATCCTTGCAAAATACGATCACTTGTGGTTCATTCACATCCATTGCAAAAATTTTATTTTCACTGTTAAATCCTGCCAGTCCATCCAGCTGCCAGGAGAAAGCCCAAGTGCTGCAGGTCATCTGTGTGACACTGTGATCACAGGACTTCACTGTGGGGTGCAGGCAGGGTGGAGGAAGAGATGGGCGGGGGAGTAAAAAAGCAGAGGAATGGGGGTGGGCTAGAGGAGATTGAGTTATGGGCTGGGGGAGGTCAAGTTGCTTTTTGTTTGGTTATTATATGATACATTTCACTTCAAAATTTGACTTAACACTGCTACCAGGAAATTTATCTATCATGCTAAAAACTAATGAGTCATAAATTTTTCAGTCTAGTGGAAAAGAAATGCATGTTAGTAAACAATAGTGACAGAGCAAAGTGAGAGGCATGCATGGCAAGTCCAGCAGGCTGAAAGATGAATTCAAAACACTTTCCGGCCTCTGACAAACAACACTGAGAAGAAGCAAAATAAGCTGCTTGTTCCACACAGATAAGACACAAACCAAATCAAATAGCTTATTTATTAAGACTAGCCCTTGCTCAAGACCCTTACTTCACAGTGGCATCAATCCAAAGCTATCATGTCCTCAACTCTGGGCAATCCCAGGAGCTCTCTACCTTGCATGCCCTGCTGTGAAGTCACACACCCCAGCCTCTCCCTTGCTCTTGTGAAGCACTTCTAGGCTGTCACAGTAGCATGCCTCCTGCCTGGAGGACAGATGAGGTGAGATGGTGTCAGTTCCTCCTTCACCTACTCTTTCTTAGTTCCAGATCCTAACTCTGACCTTGAGGTGCCTTTTCGAAAGGACTTCACAAATATTATCATTTTATGGTCCATGAGCACTACCAGATTCTTTCATAGAGAATTGTTTTCCTTTTTAACCACATCTTTGGCATATTCCTTCAGTAACATTCAACACATTATGTCAAAAACTATAGTCAGTTTCCAAAAGCAGTGAGTACATAAATGTAACACAAATTTCGGAGAAAAGGGTTAGAGGGTCCAAAAATGGGGAAAAGATAAAAAACAAACAGGCTATATTCTCTAAATTGTTAAGATGAGAAACAGAAGCAAAAGGAAATAGAGGAAGGAACAAAAACAGTAAACAATGAAAAGACAGCTGAAACAAAAAGAGAAAGAGGAGCAAAGACAGAGCAGATTTTACTTTGTATCCATTCATGGAAACTAGTCCTGAGTTCTGATTGTGATTTGACTTTCAGTGCAACCCACTTGACTTTTGATAAAAGTCATAGAAGAGACCTTATAGTTCAATTAGGATCTCCAGTTCTCCTCCAGCAAAACTTCTCCATATTGAGCCCAGGAAACTCTGAGGAAAAAATATTCCACAGACTCCCTTAGTGAGCTTTTGGCACCTCACAGTGCATATAAATTGAAAATACACCCTTATGTCACATTTGAGCTGGAGAAAGTCATATCATGATATGTTAAGAAGTAAATTATTTTTTAAAAAAGGAAAAGAACTCCAATGGTTTTAATTAGATTGGATCATTTTGTCTCACCTGTTTTCTAAGTTTTCCTTAAAGCAGTATTAATTTCTGACTGAAATATTTTGTGTGTTCACTGGATCACATAATGGAGCAACTGCAAAATCCCCTCCTTTCAGCAGCCAGTCCTGCAGCTGTGCACATTCCAGAGCAGAGTTACTGCTGAGGTTGCTGTGGCTGGCCCATGGCTACCATCTTGGATATGGACATGCTGAAAAGGGAAAGCCATAGGAATTCCTTAAGAAACTGCAAATCAGGGCTGGAGTTGTAGCTCAGGGGTTAAGTGCTCACCTTGCATGTGTGAGGCACTGGGTTCAATCCTCAGCAATACATAAAAATTAAAAAAATAATAATGGTATTGTGTTCATTTCCAACTAAAAAAAAATTAAAACAAAGAAAGAAACTGTAAATCAATGAGAGAAAAGGAGAAGAAAAGGTTTCAAGGATGATGGAACCAAAACAAAATTTGAAAGCACATAAAGTAGCTCTGGGAATCATAATAATCAGTCAAGAACAAAAAAGCAAAAGTAGAATTTCGGAGAAATGCAATGAACTTTGACAAGCTCTACAAATCTGTTAATGCTGGATCTTCTTATTGCCTGGCATGCCTAAAAGAGAAAATAAAATACATTTTGCAATAGCTAGAAAATTAGCATCCAAGCTGAGATTCATAGTATCCTATTTAAACAATTTTTCCCTTTTCAGTTACCATTATCAAAATCAATTTGGCATGTAAGCAGATGTTCATGCCACATAGTGGTTGAACAAGATCCACCATGTTGCCCAGTGAGATCTTTAGAAAGTTTTCAAGCATCATAGAATAATTGCATTTTTCGTTAATCAAATATAACATTCCCCTTCATTTTATATAAAGCAAATGTAAATCATACACATACATGTGTGCATATATATTATAGATACACTATACACATCTACAAATTTTCTTTAAATTTTGAAGCATTCCAAGTGGCAAAAAACTCAGTTGAAAACAGTTTGCAAGTATTAGAAATAAAGTTTTTATTATAATATATAAGACTATCTGTATTCAGTATAATTTTTATCAAGATGCATAAAATATTTCAAGTCATAGAATTCATCAAGATGCTTTTGTCAGATGGATAATTACCTGGAAAAAATATTTCCTTAATAAAAATATTTGCTCTTCCAAAGAGATAATGAATAAAGAAGCTATTTTTTATGCAATATGGCTTTCATCAAAATTTCTTTCCTCTGAAATGCGGACAACATTATGGAAACCTGACAAAATTATCAGGTGGTTTATATACAACAAGACTCTGTTATTTCTAGAGCTCCAAAACTGACCTCTCATGTGCCAACAATTTTTGTTTTCTATTATTCTTATTACTGGCATGGCTTTCAAATTATAATCTACTACATTATTGTGGATGTACCAATGAAATTTTAATATTCAAACTTATATATATTAATTGGGAAGAAAGAACTCAATTGAGACATGATTTCAAAATTATTAGAAATTTTATAAAAGTTAGTGTTTTATATATGAAAATATATGGCTTACTTTGTGATTAAATTTAGAATGATGAAAAAATTAGCATTTTCTTACTCAACAAAACTTAAAACTGGATCCTTATTTGTTTGGTATTCTGGAGTTTCATTATAAAATATGAGAATTTTATTAAATTATCTCTCAATATTTTCCTCTTTTAGGAAAAAATATATTTTCTATTAAATTGAATTGATCTCCCTAAACCCATTTCTAGTAGGCCTAGATCAAGAAATGATCTGTGTAAGCCCTGTTAATAACCAAAAAAATAATAGCAGTTTATGTCATGAAAACTTCTAAGTATCACAAAGTAAAAATGTATGTCAATATTTCTTCTACTAAAAATTTGGCAATTTTTGATAAGTACAAAATTAACCTGCTGTTGTTGTTGTTATTTACAGACAGTGGAAGTCCAGAAAATGGGTATACTTCAGTGGAGACGCTCACAATTTCATTTGTGTGTTATTACTCCTCCTGTCAAGAAGCTTGCTAATGTGGACTTCAGGAGACAGCAGCATTTCTGCAGGATAGAAAAGCTTCGTACTGAATAAGTCATCACCTGTCATTTCCCAAGCTTCTAAGATAACTTGCTTGGACTGTTCTAAGAAATATTTTATAATAACATTTTGTTCATATTTGAAATTTATCTTGAACATATTATTCATTATTATGAAGTTGTTTCTCTCAATAATCACTGTTTAATTTTTCCTCTTTCCCATAACATGTAATGCTCTTAAATAGTACAGTGTTTCTTTACTCACTAAGTCATTTAATAGGGCTAAATAAAATAGAATATACTGCTTGCCTTCTCACGATAGTCTTAAGAATCACCCTATTTCCCTACAGTCCTCTGGAGGTTCTGGAGTACAATGGACTAGTTTATCCACATTGGCAGAGTAAAATCCTGATATATTTTCCAGATTTCCACTTGTTACTCCCTAATCCATAGCAACAAAATAGGAAAATTAGTATATGAGTCATTTATACATAGGCTAAGAGTCTAAACATTGCTGTGGATTCTTCTCTAACAAAAAGAATAAAAGTAATATACTAGAAAAATTATCACAAAACACAGTGAAATAGGAAGCTCCAAGACTCTGTCCTTCTACCAAAAACCAAGCAATAAAAACAAAATATATAACAAAAAAATAGCACTACTGAACTGGCAAGACACATCCAAAGCAGTAATTTCCAAACTCTGGAAACTAGACAAATATTTTCAACCCCTAGGGAAGTACTTAATGAAGAAAGAGGATGATAAATTTCACTAAATTCTGGTAACTTCTTTTTTGACTAGCACTGTGTATCCCCAAACCCTGTGGAGTTAGGATGAGGATGGTACCCATGGTGGGGCTAACTGCAGACAGATTGGGCAATAGGGACCTTGTTGCTCTCAAAATAGGAATTATGCATTTTGATCACTTGCTCTGATCACAAAAGGATCAGACAAAAATGCCCATACTATCAGAAGCACTATACAGATTTAATGCAATTCCTATTAAAATTCCAATGACATTCTTCATAGAACAGCAGTCATGAAATTCATTTGGAAAAATAAGAGGACCAGAATAGCCAAAACAATTTTTAGGAAAAAAATTGAAGCAGGAGGCATCACAACACCAGAACTTAAATTATACTACAAAGCTATAATAACAAAAATGGCATGGTATTGGCATCAAAATAGATACACAGATCAATGGTGCAGAATAGAAGACACAAAAAGAAACCCACATAAATACAGTTACCTCATACTAGACAAAGGTGGCATAAACATACATTGGAGAAAAGATATCCTCTTCAACACATGGTGCTGGGAAAACTGGAAATCCATCTGTAGCAAACTGAAATTCAACCCCTCTCTCTAACCCTGCACAAAACTCAACTCAAAGTGAACCAAGGACCTAGGCATTATACCAGAGTCTTTGTGCCTACTAGAAGAAATTGTAGCACAATTCTCCATAATGTTGGCTTAGGAACTGACTTCCTCAACAAGACTCCTAAAGCACAAGAAGTAAAACCAATAACCAATAAATGGGATGATATCAAACTAAAAAGCTTCTTTACAGCAAAAGAAATAATCAAGAATGTGAAGACAGAACCTACAGAATAGGAGAAAATCTTTGCCACCTGCACCTCAGATAGAATATTAATCTCCAGGACATATAGAAAACTCAAAAAACACCCCCCCCAAAATAAACCAATCATAAATAGGCTAAGGAACTGAATAGACACTTCAAAGAAAAAAAGAAAAATGATCAGTCAAAAAATTTATGAAAAAATATTCAACATCTCTAGCAATTAGAGAATTGCAAATTAAAACCACATGGAGATTCCATCTCCCCTCAGTCAGAATACAAGTAATAATACATGTTGGTGAGGATGTCGGGAGAAAGATACACTTATATGTTACTGGTGAGACTGCATATTGGTGCAACCACTATGGAAAGCAGTATGGAGATTCCTCAGAAAACTTAGAATGGAATCACCATTTGATTCAGTTTTCCCACTCCTCAGTTTATACCCAAAGGACTTAAAATCAGCACACGATAGTGACACAGCCACATCAATGTTATAGAAGCTCAATTCATAATAGCTAAGCTATAGAGCCACCCTACGTGTCCTTCGGCAGATGAATGGATAAATAAAACATTGTGTGTGTGCACACATGCACACCCACATACAATTAATATATTACTCAGCCATAAAGAATGTAATTATGGCATTTATTGGTAAATAGATGATACTGGAGACTGTCATGCAAAGTGAAATAAACCAATCCCCCAAATCCAAAGGTCCAATGTGTCTGATATGCAGATGCTGACACAGAACAAGGAGGCAAATTTTTTATTTCCAAATTATTTTTTATTTCCAAATTATTTTTGGAAAGCTTACATTCCTTCTCATGTACGGTCTCTGGAGTACATGTTATCTCTGCAGCTGGTCAATGATCTGACAGTGATTTCCTTAAATACCTGGATCCAAGATCCAAGAATGAATCAGGCATATTTTTTTCTATGTTCATATATTAATACATGACCAGGGAAACTCCACATCATATACAACCACACAAATGGGATCCTAGTTAGAATAAGTTATACTCCAAGTACGTGTAATATGTCAAAATGCACTCTTCTGCCAGGTATATCTAAAAAGAACAAATTTTTAAAAATGCAACAGAATAAATAAATAAAAAGACCAACAAAGAGAATGGATGCTACATCAATTTAAACTGGCAAAAGTGGCTTGTCCTACTGCATAAAACAGAGGGAATTTTAAAAGACAGATATATTTTTTCTTTTATTTTCTTCTTGGATCCAGGTATTTAAGGAAATCACTGTCAGATCATTGACTGGCTGCAGAGATAACAGGTACTCCAGAGACCACACATGAGAAGGAATGTAAGCTTTCCAAAAATAATTTGAGAAATTCAGTAAACAAACAGATGTTCTGACTGTCATTGAATGGCAACAGCAATCATGGACAAGGGGTATAATCTTATTTAAAGAGTTACCACATTACCATATTCAAATTGCCCAGTTCTCAACACAAAATTACAAAGCATATAAAGAGACAGGAAAGTGAGCCCGTTCACAGGCAAAAAGGAAATTAATAGAAATCATCTCAAATACTGGACTTACTAGACAAAGACTTTAAATTACCTGTCTTAAATATTCTCAAAAAAATTTAAAGAAACCACAGACAAAAAAATTTTAAAAAAGGGAAAATCGAGAAAGCAACATGTGAACAAGTATAGAATATCAATAAAGAGACAGAAATTATTCTAAAAGAATGATACAGAAATAAAAATTTGGATTTGAGAATAAAATAGTGAGAACAAAAATCAAAGGGTGTTACACAAAGTAAACTCAAGCAGACAGAGGATTATTCAGTGAATTTAAAGACAGCTCCATTAAAATTACCCAGTCTGCAGAGCAGAAAGAAGAATGACGAAACAGCCTGAGGGTCATATGGCACACTGTTAAGTATACCAACATACCCATTATGGAAGTCCTAAAAGAAAGAGAGAGAGAGAGAGAAAGGGACCACAAATTTATTTGAAGAAATCATGGCCAAAAACTTCTCAAATTAAATCAAAGATGTTAGTCAACACATGGAAGAAATTCATCTTCAAACAGGGAAAAACTCAAAGAGGTCCCCCAAATACATTATAATTAAACATTTTTTAATTTTTTTATTAGTGCATTATAGTTGTACATAATATTTAGGTTCATTTTGACATTACCATACAAGCATGAAAATTAATTTGCTTCAATTCAGTCCCCAGTACTTCCCCTTTCTCTCTCCTTCTGTAGCTCCCTGTTCCCTTTCCTCTATTCTACCAGACTTTCTTCTCTTTATTTAGAGTTTTTTTAATTAATGCATTTACTGCATTATCCATAAAAGTGAAATTCACTGTGGTGCATTCATATATGTACATAGGAAAGTTTGGTCAATTTCATTCCCCTGTCCTTCCCTTGTCCCATCTTTCTTCCTTCCCACTCAATCTCCTCCCTCTGCTCCACTGATTTCTCTTCTATTTTCATGAGATACCCACTACCCACTTTCTTCATTATTTTGGTATAGCATATGAGATAAGACATTCTCCCCTTAACTTTCTGAGTCTGGCTTATTTCACTTAGCATGATGTTCAAACTTTTGCTAGCCATAGCAAAGACAAAACTGTGAAAATGGTGAGAGAAGCAACTTGCCATATACAAAGGACTCTTAATAAGATAACAATTTCCAACAGAAACTATGAAAGCCAAAAGGCAGATATATTTAATGAACTGAAATTGAAGCTGACGGCCAAGACTTTTATAGCTAAGAAAACTATCCTTCAAAAATGAAGGCAAAATTAAAACATTTCAAGATAAGCAAAAAGTAAGGGTACTTGTCACTAGCAAACCTGCCCTACAAGAAATGCTAAAGAGTATCCTTCAGGCTGAACCTAAGGGGCATTAGATGATAACTCAAAACCATATGAAGAAACAATGATCACTGATCAAGATAACTATATAAGTATAATATAATAATTATAATAAGTATGATATATTATATATTTGGTTTGTAATTATTCTTTTGGTTTCCTATAGGAATTGAGACAAATGCAAATAACATATAAAGATAAAATTAATAACAATAGCAACATAAAAGGGATGACGTTAGAGTCAATAAATGCTATTGAAGCTAATTTTGTATCAATTCTAACTAATATAATTTTAAAATGTTAACTAATGTCCCCTTGTAATCACTAAGAAAATAACTAAAACCTAGGCAAAAATGAAATGAAAAAAGAATCAAAATGGCATACTAGAAAAAAATCAAATACAAGACAAGATAATGTAGGAGGAATTTAACAAAAATAACAATAAAAGATGTTTAGACATATAAAAAACACAATAACACAAGAAAGTTTGTCATTACCAGTGATCAGTTTTAGTGTAAATGTTTAAAACTACAAATTAAAAAACATAAATTGGCAAAACAGATAACACACAACTTGACTACATGCTACTTGAAGAAGATTACCTTTAGACCCTAAATAGAAACAAGTTGAAAAGATAGTCATTCAAAATAGTACCAAATGGATTGTATAACCATAATATTATCAGAAAAATTGATATTCAGTAAAAATTGTTACAAGAGAAAAGACAGACATTTAATATTAATGAAAGGATAAGTTTATTAAGAAGTTATTTATACATGCATGCAGCAAACAACAGAGAACCAAGAACATGAAGCAAATATTGAAGAATTGAAGGGAGAAATAAGCAATTTTATAATGATAGTTAAAGACTATAACACAAAACTTGCCACAGTGTACAGACTATCTAGAAAGGAGATTAATAAGAAAGTAAACAACATGAAAAATACTATAAACCAACTAGATGAAACAAGTACAGAACACTGCACCAAACTGAATATGTATACATTGTTGGCAACAAGTACAAATAAAATATTTCCAAGATATAAAACCTGTTAGGCTATCAAACAATTCTCAAGAAAATTTAAAAGATAAAAATAAGGACTAATATCTTTTCTAAGCACAGTGGAATGAAACTAGGAATCAATAACTAATCAATAACTGAAGTGAAACTAGAAAATTTACAAACTTGTAGAAATTAAACAACACATACTTAAGTAACCAATGGGTCAAAGAAAAAAATCAATCACTAGAACCTGGAATACAGTTTGAACAATTAAAATGAAAACTCAGTATAACAAAACTTATGTAATATGTAGAAAGCAGTATGCAGGAGAGAATTTATAGCTATAAATGCCTAATTTAGAAAATAAAAAATACCTTCAATCAACAATTTCACTATACTACTTGAGGAGATAGAAAAAGAAGAGCAAGCTAAACCCAAAGTCTGTAGGGTAAAGGAAATAATAAATATTAGAGAAAAAAGAAAAAAATAGAAAAACAATAGAATTAATAAATTCTTAAGTTTGTTCTTTGAAAGCATTAAAAAATTGACATATGTCCAGCTAGAACAAATGAGAAAATGAATGAGAACAAGTAACTAAAATAAGTAGTGTCAACTTTACAGAAATTTAAAAAAACTACAACACCAGCAATTAAGCACACAAAAATTATCAAAGCCAACTCAAGAAAATAAAAAGTGAACAAAATCTCAAAGGACCTCTCATGAGCACAAAGACTAAATTAGTAATCAGTAATCAAAACCCTGCCATTTAAGAAAAGTCCATCTTTAAATGGCAGTCTTAGTTTTTCAAGGGAACATCTTATTTTTCATATGAACATTTAGGTAAATAAATGCCATTTTTAGAACAAAAAATCATAAATATTTATAACAACCACTGCTTTATTGAACTGTGACAAAATGCATGTTTATCCAGTTCCAAGTTATTTTGCTATCGATATTTTCAAAAGCAAAGAAATCCCATGTATTAGACCCTTTATATTGGAAAACATCTTATTTTTCTGCTTTGTGTATATATATATAATTTCAGTCCATATATATATGGACTGAAATTAGTCTTATCTCCCACGTTAGCAATATTTTCAAACATAAACACACACTGAAAGGAAATTTCTGGAGTGTGGATTGTAGGTGACATTAAAATAACTTTTCGTTACTGGTTTCTGAAGCTATCAAGGGCTAATATGTAGCTTACCAAGAACAATTATACTGAATGTCACTATTGTATACAAATAAATCAACTCTCCATTTTTCAAGTTTTAAGATGCTTTAAACTAAAGTACAGCAAAAGTCAGTGAATCATCATAAAATATTGTAAGCTAGAAAAGTCTGAAAGATTCATTCCTTGATAGCAGAATTCCTGTCTTCTCTATTTTAATTAACTTCCCTAGTAGGTGTTTACTGCCTCTTAAGCCAGGAAATATACTCTACTTTATTTCATTTTTATAATTCCTTTTTTTAAACTGACTAGATATAATCACTGCAATGTCAAAGCATGTTCCTTTTTGCTTTTTTAAATTTCTCCTTTTTCATGAATCAAGATGATACAAAATTCTACTTTACTGATCTTTTGAAACAAGCAAATTTGGGGTTAATTATCCCCCTCTGAATTTTTGTTGTTGCATTTTTTATTTCATTAAATTTGGTTTTGATCCTTATTGACTTTCTCTTCCTAGTTGCTTTGGGCTTACTTTATTTTTTGTATTCTAATTCCTTAGTTTTAAAATTGTTAGCAGTCATTCCTTAATATCAAAATACATGAAGCTAAGCAATGTCTCTCCCTGAGTTTAGATGCACCCCATTCCATTTTGGATGCTTTCTCCTTATTGCTTTCTAGAGAGCTTGTGATTTTCCTTTTTATTCAGCCTTTGACTCAAAGATTTTATGAGAATGTGTTTCTTAATATTCATGTAGTAAAATGTTATTAGAGTCTCCTAACCGAAAGAAAGTAATCTTAAAAATCTCAATTTATGAAGTTATTTTTTATGGCTAAATAATGAACATGTTTTTGTGTGGAAGTCATACCAAAAAAGTATTACCTCAATTTGGGAAATGTAAACTTCTGTGTGCAGCTGTGATTTTGTCTGTTGATTGTTACAGGTTGGATTTGGAATGCTCCCCAAAATGCCCATATACTAAAGGCTTGGTCAACAGCCTGTGGCACTATTGGGAAGTGGTGGAATTTTGGAAGATGGGACCACTGGAAGAAGTTAGGTCACTGAGGATGTGTTCTCTTGAAGTTGATATTGGGACCCCAGTCCCTTCTTCTTTTTTTCTTTCCAGCTGTGATGAGGTAAGCAGCTTTACTCCCCTACCTCCATCATGATTTAATGCCTAATCATAGGCCCCAGATCAAGGAGCCAACCAATCATGGACTGAAGTCTCTGAAGCCATGAGCCAAAACACAACCCTTCTCCTTTTTCATTGATTTTCTCAGATGTTTTTTCAAAGCAACAGAAAGCTGATTGGCACATTCATTTATTATTGTTCAATTTCCCTAAGGCAAATTTATTGTGTCTACTAGATCTGTCCATTTTCCAAAAAGATATTAAAGTTACCTGTTATGAACATGTTCTTATCACATACAGACTTTGCATAGTTATTGGCTTGCTTATTGAGTGGCTTTATTTTTGATCAATAATGGCTTGGGAATGTGAGAGTTCTTATCATTACTCAGTATCCCTCTTTGTTTTCACTAGTGCTTAACTTTAAGTACAAAACTATTATTGCAATTTATTATGATATTAGCTGATTTTGTGATAGTAATATTTACCTTTCCTACTTTAACTTTTTAGGTTTTTTAATAGATTTGTTGGTGGCTTCATTTTGTTTACTGTTGTCCTTTTTAAAATTGTTCTCTTCTCAAATTTATATTCAAGCTTTCTGCATTTACTTGTTTTAAGTGTAATTATTATATAGCATATAACAGATTGTGTGTTATAATACAGAAAAAAGTCATCTTTAATGAGCATTCAGCCATTTGCATATACCACAATGGCTAATATAGTTAATTATATATTTTTTGCCCTACTTTATAATTGTTAAAGTAGTTCAAATAGTTGTTTTAATTTTCTTTACTTTTGTTAATTTAACGCTCTCTAATTGTTCAATTTCTTACTCTTATTAATTTTCATATTCTACTATATACTTTCCATTTCATGAATAATTAGCAATCATAATTAGACATATATTTCCTACCATTTTTAAAAATAAGCTACCAGATATTTCCCCTATCATGATGTAATGTTTCATGCTTAATGGTGGATTTATTCCCACCAAAATGCTTTTTCCCCCCTAATTATCTATATTTCTTTATAATTGTGCTCCATTTTGAGATATTTCATCCTCTTAAATTTCTAGTTTTCAAAGTTGAGTTTGAACTGTGACCATCACATCTTTAGCTTAGGAGTCGAAAAAATCATGTTGTCAGCTTTAGCATTTTTTTTTCTGGGCTTATTTGTGTTTCATGTGACTGATCTCCCCCATTTTGTGTTATTGTAAGAAACTTGTATTTGGTTAGAAATGTGGTTCAGTAGAGAAAAGGAAGACTACAGTATACTTGCATGACATGAAGGGCAAAGTGGTCTCTCTCTCTTAAAAATCACATGCACAGAAGCAAAAAGCCTTCCAGGTCTTTCTGAGTTCCCTGGTCTTCTTGGAGATAATGAGAATCTGCACCTATTCACCTCTTTCTTGGTTTCCTGAAGGCCAGAAAAACCCAGTACTATCCCATGGAGCTGTAGTTGGCACAAAGATCACCATATTTCTATGAGCCAAGTTCTACATAGGATCTGCTACTTCTGGACCTCACCCCAGGCTCCCTGTTGCTATTCTCCAAACCCTTGACTAGACCATAGGGAAAAGCCTGCCATCATTCTCTGTAGCAAGACTCCCAGAAACCAAGGGCCTACCTATAGGGTCCTGCAGTCACCAAAGGAGGCTCATAAATGAGGATTGGGCAAGGAAGGTCAGGGTTTGTAGTCAAGCCACAATCCTTCCTTTATTGTATCCACTATCTGTCTTCTAAACATGGCTTTAGCATATTAACTTAAAACATTCAGTGCCTTCTAATTAGTTGTCCCAATTCTATTCATCTACCTTTAATCTAACCATTGACAACCTTGGATGCAACACTGGAATCTTCTGGAGATTTCTTAAAGATGATGATTTCTGAGGTCCAATCCGAACTGGAACAGAATTCCTAAGAGCAATGTAGGACAAGGGTAATCATTGCTGCTTCACATGGGAAAGCTTAGCTCTCAAATTGACATGTAAAGCTTCTTGAGTTATAGAACAATGTCACTTTAGAAGGTCTCCCATAACAATGAAGCAAGACTAGTGCAATGCTGAGGACAAAATGTGAATTTTGGTTGGTTGGAGGTGGATAGAAACAAGAATATATCCTTAAGAAGATTCTGGGTAACATGAATGATAAAAAATAAAAACAAAGAATAATAATATACTACCAAAAAAAAAACTCTAGAGAATTGTGCTGCAAGTAAATATGACCTAAGAGAAAACGTACTGTACTTTACGCAGGTGTGTGGGGGATGGCTTCCAGAGAAGGTGGCAAGCAAGGGCCAAGAGAAGGAAGAAAGCATTTTCTAGATGGACAGGACTTCCATTTCTGCGTCTGTGAAGAGCATCACTAGTTTTGTTTTGTTTTTTCTTAAAATTGTCCTTTTGGTACACAGAGACCATGACTTACTTATAGTCTTATAGTCACCAGATTTTTAAAATTAATTTTCAAATTATTAAAATTACAAATGCTGGAAAGAAAAAGAGAAAAGGAGGGAGGACCAAATCTCATAAAAACAGAAGGGAGACCACTAGAGTAGAGTAAAGGGATGAGAGAGAAAGAAAAGTTTTGGGGCAGGGAGGGAGAAGGCACCAGGTTGTGAAATTGACAAAATTATGTTGTGCTTCATGTACTGAGATGTAACAACAAATTCCACTATTATGTGTAATTATAATGCACCAGTAAAAATATAAATAAATAAAAATAAAATTACAAATGCAAAAACCCAATTTTCCATAAGCCTTCATGCGAATTATAACCAATACTTGAAAAGAGTCAAATTATTTAACACATTTCAATATTTCAGATAAAAACTCAATTGCTTGATCATACATTTTAAATTCTGAACACACATAACTCAAGGAACTCTTCTATGTACCAAATTCTCCCTAGTAGTACATATACTTTAACAAAAACACACAGCCAATACTAAGATAACAAATATAAAGATAAATCAGCACTGTGTTCATGATAAAAGTTTAAATTTCCAAAGACTTATTTATTCATTCTTTTTTGTAGAACCTCCAGGAATAGGAAATATACTCTCCTGTCCAAGGAAGGGCTTTATATTGATAAAAAAAAACAGGTATCTTCTATATTCTTCTGATGATTTTCACTTCATGGGACTGGGAGCCATTTCTGCACCAAAAATAATCTTACCGGGATTTTTGATCCACGTACTGAGCCCTCTTCATGATAAAAAGAGTGGGTCATTTCTGACTCCTTTTCAACAAACTCTTTGATTCCAGTGCCTTCTGTATTTCAGCTGCTTCTACTCCTTCTTTCACTTCCAGAAGAAAGCTATACTCTATGTGCTGTCCATCAAGGTTCCACCCTGATTTGACTGTTTCTGCTCAACTCCAATGCCTCCTCCACCTTTGAGGTGGCAGTACAAAGCCACACTTGTGACCAAAATCACAAACAAGGCTTCTGTTTCACTGAGTTTATACTAAGGAACATATAGGAAAATCACAGGTTGGCCTTTAGGACTCTAGACCCAGCCAGCCTTCGAATGCTTAAAAGTAGGTGATTTGTAATGAGAAGTTAGATGACAATGTCACCAGTATTATTCTCTCATTCAAAGTGGTAACATGAGAGGCACCTCTGCCTTAATAAGCCAAAGTACATGGGAAATTATCTATCGTAAAAAGTATTCTGAATAATGCCACACCTTCAGTTCTGATATGACTATATTTAGTTCCAAGGACTCTCTGAGATATGAGTGCTTAAAAAAATCCAATCCTTATAAAATTAACTTCCCAACTTACAAACAATGTCAATGAATATGATGCCTTCCTTTAAACATTTTGGACATCAGCAGGTTTGTCTGGAGATGTTAGTTTTGCTCTTGGAAAATTTATCTTTGCTGATGATCTAAATGAATTCAGCATTGACTCCTCAAAAAGCAATTGAACTTCTCTCTTTAAAAAGGTTTTGTGGAAAACATTAGTTAAACATGTTTCCAGACACTGAATTAATTACTAGATAAAACTGTAAAGTCTCAAATTATGTTCATGCCACAAAAACAAGACAGAGAAATGATGAGGATGTGTATGTGTTTAAAAAACAGTTACCCAAGGATTGCCACATTAGAGTAGGGAGGCGGCATAAGGAACCTTCCTGCTAAGCCATACTCTCTCTCCAATCTCATAGATGCTTAAGGTATTAACCATCTCTGGAGGCAAACTGAATTTAAGCAACTGAAATTTACTTATGCTTCCTGAAAATACAAATGCAAGACACTGGAACACTCTTCTACAATTATGAATTTGTTGTCATTGTTATTTTTTGTTTTGTTTTTATTTCCTCTATAGTTGCTGAAGATCTGATTCAGTTGACTTAATATTTCAAAGGGAGAGGTATCTGAAGTCCCAAGTTTGATAATAATGGAGCCTCTGTGGTAATATGAAGTATCTGGACAAGAGTATCTTTACAGTGGTAACAACAACTACTCTGATAACTATAATTAGAAAAATAGCTACATTTGCCATCTTCAGGAATTTTTTATATGTTGACCCACCACCTTGTGGGAAACAGAGAAAAAAAAAGAAGTCTTGAAAATTAGAAATAAGTAGAAAGTAGAAAGAAGCAGAAAATAAACGAAGCATCAAATAATCTGAGGAAAGTGACAAGAATGTGCTTTTTCAATCCTTTTGAAAAAGACCTACTGTAATCCACCCTATGTCCTGCTATCATACACTAGATAAAAGTGGTGCCAACCACAACCTGGACTCTTGAGCTATTTTTTGTTATGCACATTCTTATCCTTTTAAATAGGATAGTCTCCCCTTACTTCCTCACCTCACATAACCTGAAGCCAATGAATTTTCTATCTTATCTATTGGAAAATAAACCATTCTCATTAAAAAAAAAAAAAGGAAGAAGTGTTTTGTGACCTCATGGAATTACTGCTTAGAAAAGAGAAAAATGACCTTGATGTCTACATTACTGTCTGAAATATCATAAAATATATAGTTCAGTTCTTTCACTTTTCTGAGTGCTTAATTATAAACATGGTAAAATTACTTCAGTTGAGTCTATGTTGGTTGCCAAAAAACAGAGATTGGGAAGTCATGATCATGTACAAGTATCTGTTGAGGTACTACCAGCTCCTTCACACCCTAAAAAGGGTAAGATGTTTATAATTCGAGATAGAACTGATTCTACACAGAATGAGTCAAGATGAATGAATAAATACTGTCATTAACTGAGGCAGTTAGTATATGCAAGTTCAATTTCTTGCTGATGTCTAATTTTTATATGTATACACATGCACACATTACTAGGAGAAACATATTTCATTTCATGAGAGATAAGAGTATTGAATCCAAATCTGCTTGGTCAGGAAAAGTTTCTTGGATATGAAGTGAATTCTGCATTGTGCTCCATTGGATAAAAGTGTTTGGCAGGGGAGAGGATGTTCATGGCACCAGAGTTGGACTTCATCCATCCAGCTGCTGTTATCTAGCAGATATTTACTGTTGAAAATTCAAATTCTTTTTACATTATTAGCCCAACCGAGCTCATAGTACATACACCGCAAGTGCCCTGGACAAATGGTGTGAGGGCTGACAGACGGACAGTTGAAAACTAGTGTAATAAAATGATTTCAATCCTGCAAGTCTGTCGACGCTTTTCAGGAACCAGTTACTTATCAAATAAGAACAAACATCAAAAATACTAGTGAGGACTGATGGTCAGTCATCCCAAATACATGAGAAGACATCATAGCTGTTTTCACGACATGGATACAGACTGTACAGTCTCTATTAATATTCCTGACTTCCTTCTAGGCTCAAGAGACTCTTCTATCACACTGTCCTTATAAAGGAGAAATATGTCCTAAGAGCAGAAGCTTCTGTCTCTTTTTGTCTTCCATATGCCCAGTGTCTTGCTGTTTCGTCAGTTTTTGCATCACCATGACCAAATTACCCAACAAGAACAACATAGAGGAGGGAAAGTTTATTTGGGGCTTTTGGGTGCAGAGGTCTCAGTTCTTAGATGACTTACTCTATTCTTCTGGCCCTGAGGTGAAGGCAGAATGAAGAGCTCAGTGAGGGAAAGCTGCCCAGCTCATGGAAGTCCAAAAGCAGAGAAAGAGGACAGGAAGGGACCATAGGGAAGATGTACTTTTCCAGAGCATGTGCCTAGGGACCCACTTCTTCTAACTATGCCGCACCTGCCTACAGTTACCACCCGACTAGTCCTTTCAAACTGGAATGATTGGGTTACTGCTTTTCTGATATAATCATTTCATATCTGAATATTTGTATTAGCAAATATGACACCTCATATCCAAACTATGACACTTATACATGGTATTAACTGTATGAAACTGCCATTTTGCAGGCAAAATAGTTTAATTTTGACAATTTTATGTTTTTGTGTAATAAATAATAGAATAGTCCTCTCTTGATTGGAAACAGAAAGATAGTGGTGTTGTTGGGGTGCCAATCATACTCTCAGAATAAGAACATTTTCTTATACATAAACAGAAGTTATTCTACAAGAACAGGTTAAATATTTAATTTTCAACATTTGTTCTGTTCTTTCCTATTGCCTTTCTTGATCTTTGAGTGTTCATTATTTAGTTAGCTTTTTCACTGCTGTGAATGAAAGATCTGCCCAGAACAATTTTAAAGGAGGAAAAGTTTATTTGAGGGATCACAGTTTCAGGGGTCTTAGTCCATATAAGGACAGCTCCATTCCTCGGTGCTTAAGGTGAAACAGGCCATCAGAGTGGAAGAGTGTGCCAGAGGAAAACAGCTCACACGTTGATCAAGAAGCAGAGACAGAGAAATCTCTGCTCAACAGATATGAATGTATACCCACAGCCACAACACAGTTCCTACCTCCTCCAGCCACACCCTACCACTTCAGTCACCACTCAGTCAATCCCTCTCAGGGGATCAATTCACTGACTGGGTTAAGACTCTCATAACCCAATCATTTCTCCTCTGGACCTTCTTGCTTTGTCTTACATGTGAGCTTTTGGGGGACGCCTCATATCCAAACCATAACAAGGATCATGAAAGGAAAATATATGGTTCCTGGATTTCTTTTTTTTTTCTATAACTAATAACTCAAAGGTATCATTTTAGGAGTCTAATGTGGTTAATTTTCAATAAACTTTGTCTTTGTGCCTGTCATCTACTCTACTCCTTGCTACAGAATTTTAAGATTGTTACATTTTGAAGATTTATAGTAAACATGATTAAAAGGCCTGGAATTGGATACAAGTCGCAATGTTCAAAAATGAAGAGAAAGTTTCAAGTGCAAGTTGTAGAGGCTGACATGTTTAAGGAATTGTTTTAAACAAATTAGTAAACAGTGATATGTGAATAATTTAATTTTTGAGTGAAAGAGATAGCCATTAGGATTCAGGAAAAATTCACAATCATGATATCATTAAACAACTTCTCTCCTTCCTCTTCTTCCTCCTCATTCTTCTTTTCATCAAGCAGGTCACACTGAAAACTGTAGTCAGCTGTGAAAAATAGACTTTAAAAGTAATAGATAAATAAGTTGAAATGTGTTTAGTGACTATTTCTTTTAAGGGTCTTAAAATCATGGGCATTAAAAAAAAACAACAGTTATCAATCTGAAGAAAAGTTTTAGAGAACAAAATATGGCCAAATAGGAAAAAGATACCAGAAATTAAAATGTGGAACTGTTCTCCACTGGTAAATTCAGAGTGCTGAATGTTCTGCTTTCTCAAAAAGATGTTGCTTGAGATTCCACAAGCTTCCTTGGTCACTTGTAGACTGTTGATTCTTGTTGAAGCTAGTGGTAGTTAGAATCCCTTAAGTATTTTTTATTTTATTTATTTATTTGTTTATTGTTCTGATTTGTTATACATGACAACAGAATGCTTTTCGATTCACAGTACACAAATGGAGCATAATTTTCAATTTCTCTGGTTTTACACAAAGTAGAGTCACACCATTCATGTCTTCATACATGTACCTAGGGTAATGATGTCCATCTCATTCCACATCTTTTCTACCCACATTTTCCCTCCCTTCTTCTCCTTCCCCTTTTCCCTATCCAAAGTTCTCCCTTGAGTCTTTTTATGACTGGTCATCTCTCTGTAGCTGTGTGTTTGTATCAGTCATTTTGGGTCTCTCCCTTCCTTAAATGTTGCTTCAGAGAGTTGAAATAAGCGACAAGTAAAAGTAACAGAAAATAGATTTTGCTCAATTGTGAAAGCATTTTCTATCCAGTAAGCCATCTGAAAATGTAATTTTTAGGTGTGCAGTAGTAAGTTTTCTATCATGAGAGATGGTCAAGATGAGGTGGGAAGAAAAACTAAGGATAGGTATATGCAGGGAGTTGAACTAATAGCCAAGTTGTGTCAGGACAGTGTATAGGTGGCTGGGAGACCAAAGAAACCAAAGAAAACACTCAGAGATGGAGTGTGAAGCTTAATGCTTTACTGAGAAATACTTATGGGGAAGGTCCAGTGACAATAAGCTGAACAGATAGCACCTCCATCCTTCAGTACTTTGACAAGCAGTGTCTCCTCTTCCAAATGGTATTTCTACAATGACAGCCAGCTGCTCTGATGGCACATATTCTCTCCATGGTGCTCCCAGTGATGTCCCAGTTGCCACTGAGAGAGGAGACTTACCACGTTAGGCTGCAGAAGCAGTAACATCACAGCATCAACTTGTTTGTATGACAAGCATTCAAAGGAGCAAATGTCCCAACAGCCATAAAAGAAAGTAGCTCTCTGCAGATAATATTAACCTGTCACGGTTCCCAGCATAGGAGAATTTCAGAACCTGTTAAGATAATATGTATCTGCATATTCTTACCCAGGTGTGCTCTTGTTATTTCCTTAACTTGGCTATGTTTTGAGGAACATGGGGTTTGACTGTCCCCCTTTTCTTTAAAGATGAAAATTGACTAATCTTTTCAGCTTCCATGTCAGTAGCCTTTTAGTAGACTTTTGAATTGACCATCTCTTTTGAGATACTTAGGAAAATTCACTTCATAACCATACAGTCAAATAAAAATATAAAAATATATTTAAAATGGAGATTGCACTTTATAACTTTCAAGACATTTTTTTGACAATTTCAAATAAGCAGGTAAGCTTTGGCCTCAGATACATCTCCACTGAATTCCCCAAACTGTCTGTTATCAACTTACATGTGGCCACAGAGATGTTATTTTATCTTTTTACATTTGTGGCTCCTTATCTATAAATTCTGGATACTGTTACTGGTGGGCCAATGTTTGAAGAAGGATTCAGTAATGTAATAATTATAAATAATAGCTAATATTTATTGAATACCCACTGTGTGTCAGGAATGGTTTTCATTCATTTCAAAAATGCCTTGTATTTTGACTCATTTTGATTTTCTTGATACCCGGATTATGAAGGTACTATGCTCAGCCCCTTTTAAAGTTGAGTAAACTCTGAGACAGAGAGATTAAAAAGCTCATGCATGGTCATGGGATCAGAAGATGTTGGAGTTGGGGACCCTCTCAGGCTATCTAAGCTCTTGTGCTCCACAAGGACACTTAACTTTGTCTTGATAAACGAAGACTTCTCATAAAGACTTCAGGAACTTTACAACTCTCAACTCCATGCCTTCTTCAGGATGATTTTTAATTAATTTTAGAAAATAATATTTCTATTCTCCTGTATATAAAAATATAGACATTACAATTATAACACAAACATTTATATAATACTAAAAGAGCAATCATACCTTCTTAACTCAATTAATTGCCACACATTTTCTAGAGTTCAAAGTGTTTTACGGTCCAGAGTATCCACTTGAGTAGGTGAGAATTCTTTCATTTACCTACCCAGTTGACTTTTCCAGGCCTCTGTTTGCTCAGCATCCTAGGATGAACATTTCAAAGCACTAGTAGGTACTTTTTGTTAATCAATAGTCAAGTTTCTTAATATTCACTTAATCTGATTATAGAGAGATGAACATTTTCCTATAACTGAAAAGAAATGTATCACTGGTTGTTATAAATATTCCATGACAAAGAACAAAAATCAAGGTAACTTCTGCCCATGAAGAGGCTTCCTGAAAACTCAGAGACTTGCAAGTGCAGAACTTAGAATCAGAGACAACAGGTGATATTAGAAACAGAGAATATACCTATGAAACTGTTAAATAAGCATTCCTTCATAACAATAATAAATATTTATATTTAGTATTCTTTGAAAAGTTAAGCACCCTAGTGAAAAGGGAGAAATAGAATATTTAATTCAAGCCTTTAAGAAAATGTTGATACATTAATCAGAAGTATTCTTGTTTTGTTTTTAACATCATCACATATATGGATGCTTCTTGCCAAGAAAACTGGAGTAAATTGATAATAACACAAGTAGAAAATGCATTTAATCCATCCAACCTGCAAAACTTCACAGCCTAAGAACATTCACTGTGGAGTGTCAGTTGTTTCCCCTCATGATTAGGATGCAGACTAGAAATTGCATTGGTTGGCACGGCACAGCATCAAGAGAGATCAGATGGCATATTGCTAGCAGAGGAAGAGTCAACATTCAAATCTGAAGTAGCATTTACTACTGAATGCATACAGTACAGTCAAACCATAGCAAATCAAGGCACAACTGACATAATCCATTGATTGATTCAGTGTATCAATTGTCTATTGCTGTATAATAGATGAGCACAAAATATTTCAGCTTAAAATTACACTTATTAGCTCACCCTTTCTTCTGGTCAGGAAATAAACTGCAGCTGAGCTAGGTATGCCTAGCTAAATGTCTCTCATAAGGTTGCGGTCCAGATGCTGGCCAGAACTGCTAACATATGAAGGTCAAATGAGGCTGAAAGATCCTCTCCCAAGTAAAAGCTCATTCATATGGTCATTGGAAAACATCAGAAAGCCCAATCTCATGCTCACTCACATCAGTGTCTTGGCTGATCACCTCAAGTCAATAAATTCAAGGGAAAGCATGCAAAAGATGGAAGACACAGTCTCCTTGAAATATTATCTCAATAGCGGCAGGTCATCACTTTTGCCCTGATGTAGCCTTTAGAAGTGAGTCATAGGGTCAGGTACAACAAAGGGAAAGGTATAAATTCCAGGAAGTGACATCATGGAGAGCAGTCTTAGGAAGGCTTCCTGTCTCATTCCATCTCCACTCATAACTCCATCAAATCAGGGGGAATTGGCGCTGGTCAAATTCTAGCTGATGAGACCCAAGCAGTATGCCCTTCCTGAGCTACTTTCCCTTGCTTGTTTTCCTTCATTTTACTACAGTGTAGATATGATGGCTGAATATGCAACAGCCATCTTGCAAACCATGAGTAAAAAGGACAAAAAAATTAAATCATCACTATCCTGGAAGTCTTTTGTTGTTGTTGTTCTAATTAGTTATACCTGACAGTAGAATGCATTTTGATACATCATACATAAATGGAGTATAATTTCTCATTTTTCTAGTTGTACATGATATAGAGTCACACTGGTTGTGTAATCATGTAGGCACATACAGTAATAATGTCTGATTCATTCTACTATCCTTCCTATGCCCATAACCACTGACCTCCCTTCACTCCTCTCTAATTCAAAGTACCACTATTCTTTGCTAGCTCATGTATTCCCTTACTGTGAATTAGAATTCATATATCAAAGAAAACATTTGGAATTTGGTTCTTTGAGATTGCCTTATTTCACTTAGCATGATATTCTTCAGCCCCATCCATTTACCAGTAAATGCCATAATTACATTATTCTTTAAGGCTGACTGATATTCTATAGTGTATATACGCCACATTTTCTTTGTCTATTCATCTGTTGAAGGACACCTAGGTTGGTTCCATAGTTTAGTTATTGTGAATTGAACTGCTACAAACATTGATGTGGCTGAGTCACTGTAGTATGTTGATTTTAAGACTTTGGGGTATAAACTGAAGAGAAGGAAAACTGGATCAAATGATGGTTCCATTCTAAGTTTTCTGAAGAATCTCCATACTGGTTTCCATAGTGGTGGACCAATTTGCAGTCCCATCAGTAATGTATGAGTGTACCTTTTTCCCCACATCCTCACCAGCATTTAATGTTGCTTGTATTCTTGATAATTGCCATTCTGACTGGAGTGAAATGGAATCTCAGTGCAGTTTTGATTTGCATTTCTCTAATTGCTAGAGATGTTGAATATTTTTTCATGCATTTGTTGATGGGTAATATTTCTTCTGTGAAATGTCTGTTCAGTTCCTTAGCCCATTTATTGATGGGTTATTTGGGTTTTTGTTATTGTTGTTTGTTTTGTTTTGTTTTGTTTGGGTGTTTTTTGAGTTCTTTATAAGTTCTGGAGATTAATGCTCTGAGATGCAGGTGGTAAAGATTTTCTCCCATTCTGTAGTCTCTCTCTTCATGTTTTTGATTGTTTCCTTTGCTGTGAAGAATCTTTTTAGTTTGATACAATTCCATTTATTGAATTATTAATATACTCTAGATATACTTCTTGCACTTTAGGAGTCTGGTTAAAGAATTGAGTTCCTAAGCTGACATGATGGAGACTTGAGCCTACTTTTTCTTCTAGTAGGTGCAAGGGTCTCTGGTCTAATGCCTAGGTCCTTGATCCACTTAGAATAAAGTTTTGTGCAGCATAAAAGAGAGGGGTTGAATTTCAGTTTGCGACACATGGATTTCCAGTTTTCCCAGCACCATTTGTTGAAGAGGATATCTTTTCTCCAATGTATGTTTATGGTACCTTTGTCTAGAATGAGATAACTGTATTTATGTGGGTTGGTTTCTGTGTCTTCTATTCTGTACCATTGGTCTACATGTCTATTTTGGTGCCAATACAATGTTGTTTTTGTTGCTTTGGCTCTGTAGTATAGTTTAAGGTTAGGTATTGTTACGCCTCCTGGTTATCTTTTTTGTTAAGGATTGCTTTGGCTATTCTGGGTCTCAAATGAATTGCATAATTTTTTTCTGTAGTTCTATGAAGAATGCCATTAAGATTTTAATTTTAATTTAAGAAATTTCATTAAATCTGCATAATGGTTTTGGTAGTATGGCCATTTGACAATGTTAATTCTGGCTATCCAAGAATTGGATATCTTTCCAACTTCTAAGGTCTTCTTCAATTTCTTTCTTTAGTGTTTTATATTTTTTATTGTAGAGGTCTTTCACCTCTTTTGTTATATTGATTCTCAAATATTTTTTGAGGCTATTGTGAATAGGGTAGTTTTCCTAATTTCTCTTTCATTGGATGTATCACTGATGTATAGGAATACATTTGATTTATTTTTTATATCCTGCTACTTTGATGAATACATTTATGAGTTTTAGAAGTTTTCTAGTGGATATTTTTGGGTCTTTTAAATACAGAATCATGTCATTGACAAATAGTGGTAGTTTGAGTTCTTCTTTTCCTATTCATATTTCTTTAACTTCTTTTGTCTGTCTAATTGCTCTGGCTATATTTCCCAGGACTATGTTGAATAAAAGTGGTGAAAGAGGGCATCCTTGTCATGTTCCAGTTTTTAGAGGGAGTGCTTTCAAATTTTTCTCAATTTAGAATGATGTTGGCCTTGGATTTAGCATATATAGCTTTTACCTAGTTTTTCTAGTGTTTTGAACATGAAGAGGTGCTGTGTTTTGTGAAGTGCTTTTTCTTCATCTATTGAGATAGTCATATGATTCTTGTCTTTAAGTATATTGATGTGAGGAATTACACTTATTGATTTTCATATTTTGAACCAATCTTGCATCCCCAAGATGAACCCCACTTGGTAATGTTGCATTATATTTTTGATATGTTTCTGTATGTAATTTGCCATAATTTTATTGAGAATTTTTGCATCTATATTCATAAAGGATATTGGTCTGAAGTTTTCTGTCCTTGATGTGTCTTTGTCTGGTTTTAGTATCTGGATGATACTAGAATGAGTTTGAAAGGGTTCCCTTCTTCTCTATTTCATGGAATAATTTGAGGGGTATTGACATTAATTCTTCTTTGAAGGTCTTGTTGAACTCAGCTGAGAATCTGTCTGGTCCTGGACTTTTCTTTGTTGGTAGGTTTTTGATAGCATCTTCTATTTCATTGCTCAAAATTAAGCATTCAAAAAGCATTTATCTGTTTAAATTGTGTACTCCTGATTCAGTTTGAGTAGATCATATGTCTCTATAAATTTGTTTATGTCTTCAAGATTTTATGTTTTATTGTAGTATAAATTTTCAAAATACATTTTAATTATTTTCTGTATTTCAGTAGTGTCAATTGTGATATTTCCTTTTGCATAATAAATTTTAGTAATTTGAGTTTTCTCTCTTTCTCTTCATTAAGTGTAGTTAAGGATTTATCAATTTTATTTATTGCTCCAAAGAACCAACTTTTTGTTTTGTCAATTTTTCAATTGCTTCTTTTATTTCAATTTCATTGTTTTGAATCTGATTTTAATTATTTTCTGTTTCCTACTGCTTTTGTCATTGGTTTGTTCTTTTTCTAGGGCTTTGAGATGTTAGCTCATTCATTTATTCTAAATTTCCATTCTTTTAATCAATGAGCTCAATGCAATGAAATTTCTTCTTACCACTGTCCTCACAATGTTCCGAGATTTTGATGTTTTTATTGGTGTTTTCATTTACATCTAAGTATTTTTTTATTTAATCCCTGATTTTCTTGTGTAATCCATTCATCATTCAAATGCATATTATTCAACTCCAGGCGCTATAGTAGCTTCTATTTTTTATTTTATCTTTGAATCCAAATGTTATACCATTATGATCTGATAAAATGCAGCATATTATCCCTATTATTTTTCTATTTTATAAGAGTTGCTTTGTGACATAGATATTGTCTATTTTAGAGAAGATCCATGTGCTGCTGAAAATAAAGTGTATTCACTCATTTGTGGATAAAATATCCTATATATTTCTGTTAAATCTAAATTATTTATTGTAATACTTAGTTCTATAGTTTCTTTGATTAGTTTTGGTTTGGAGGATCTGTCCATTGGTGAGAGAGGTGTGTTAAAGTCATCCAGTATTATTATGTTATGTTCTGTTTGATTTGTGAATTTGAGAAGGGTTTGTTTGATGGATATAGATGCTCCATTGTTTGGGGCATAAGTATTTATGATTTTCAGTCCTTCTTTGTCCTTTCTGACTAACTTTGGCTTGAAGCCCACTTATCTGATATGAGGATAGAAACCCCTGCTTGTTTATGTAATCCATGTGAGTGATACTTTTTTTCCCATCCTTTTATCTTCAGTCTGTGGATTCTTTGTCTATCAGGTGAGTCTCTTGGAGACAGCATATTGTTTGGTCTTGTTTTTAATCCAATCTGCCAGTCTGTGTCTTTTGATTGATGAGTTTAGGCCATTAATCTTCAATGTTATTATTCAGGTGATTTGTATTCCTGGTCATTTTGGTTTATTTCTGGTTTTTAATTTGAATTAATTTCTCCTTTGATTGACTTTTCCTTTAGTGTGGTTCCTCCTTTTGCTAGTTTTCACTTTTTTTTCATTTCAACTTCCTGGAATATTTTGTTGAGAATGTTCTGTAGTGTAGTTGTTCTAGTTGTAAATTCTTTTAACTTTTATTTATCATGGAAAGTTTTTATTTCATCTTCAAATCTGAATCTTAATCTTCAAATCTTAATTTTGCTGGATATAAAATTCTTGGTTGTCATACATTTTCTTTCAGAGCTTGATATATATTGCTCCAGAACCTTCTAGTTGGATTGAGAAATTAGCTGAAATATGAATTGGTTTCCCCCTATACATAATCTGATACTTTTTCTCTATTAGCCTTTAAAATTCTATCCTTGTTCTGTATGTTAGTCATTCTTATTATAAGGTGACTTGATGTGGGTCTGTTGTAAGTTTGTACATTTGGGGTCCTGTAAGCCTCCCATATTCATTTGATTTTCCATTTCATCCTTTAAGTTTGGAATATTTTCTGATATTATTTTATTGAAAAGGTTGTGCATTCCTTTGGATTTTTATCTCTGCATCTCCATCCATTCTGATGAATCTTAAATTTTGTCTTTTTGTGTTATCCTATAATTCTTGGAAGTTCTGTTCATGGTTTCTTACCATCTTCTCTGTACAGTCAACTTTATTTTCAAGATTATATATTTTGTCTTTATCGCTTGAGGTTTTGTCTTCCAAGTGGTCTAGTGTGTTGGTGGTGCTTTCCATAGAATTTTTAATTTGGTTTATTGATTCCTTCATTTTGAGGATTTCTGCTCGATTTCTTTTTAGATTCTCTTTTTATTGAAGTGTTCTTTTACCTCCTGAATTTTATCTTTGATTTTACTCCTTACATCATCCTTTATGTCACAGATCAGTTTGACTATGTACATTTTAAACTCCTTCTCTGATGTTTCATGTACTATTACTGGAGCATTTGTTTGGAGTGCTTTATTCCCATTTTTTTAATGCTGTTTTTGTGTTTGCCCATCTAGCAATGTGGATCTGAGGCAGTACACTTTCTACCCTATAGACTTATAATATCCTAAAAGGTTTCCAATACCTCATCTTTAAGGGGGAGACAAATAATAACAGCAACCAATGCAGACAATATATAACCTTAAACCAAGTAGCTCTTATTAATACATCTATAATTTTGTCACAATAAACAGAAATGATGTGTTCAATTATTATCTATAATAATGTCTATAAAAAGTCAGTTTACAAAAGTGTTTACAATTTCAAATGGTAGACAAAGAGAGAACAGAAGTGATGTAGGAAGGAGGAGAGAAGATAGAAGTAACAAATTATAGGAAGAGTGAAAGAGGAATTAATAGAGGTTGGTTGTTAACAGGAAAAAAGAGAGAAAGAGAATCCAGGGAAACAGATACATGAAAGAAAAAATATGCATAAAGTAAAAATTTTAAAAAAAATTAAAAATAGAAAGAAAAAAAAATAAAAGCATACACAGCAAAACTGTAATAAACTATTCACACATTCCAGTCCTCAATAAGTTGATTCATGAAAAATACTTGTTCCCAAATATGAAGAGAAAATGTGAATGCAGATAAAGGAGATTTCTACCTGACTGGTAGAAATGTGAAAGAAAAAAGCGGGGGGTGAGGGGGCAGGTTTTGAAAAATTGAACAATTTTTTTCCATGGAGTTCAAAAGTTTCTCCGCTTCCCTTCTCAGCAGTTAGGTGAGGTTGTCTGGAGTTTGGTGCTAGTCCCACCCTCAAGATGGTTTGCTAGGGTGAGAGAGTTAGTCCTGGAGCTGAAACTCCTGGAGGTAGAATTTAGGCTTATATGTGCTCCACCTCTTCACTGGGTGCCAATTGTTCTGGAGTTTTTTAAGGCAACACACCCCCAAGGCCCAGTAATTGTGGACTGGAAGTGTGGACTGGAAGACTGCACCCTAGGAATCTCCTTTGGGTTCCAATCATGTAGTGTAGGATCCTGTTCCTAGCCCACATACTACTCCTCTGTATGTCATAATTCATGCTCTCTGATTCAGTTCTCAAACTTGAACTCTCTTGCCCTCACCCTTTTGAATTCCTGGCCAGGCACTTCCCTCCCAGCCAGTTCTGCAAATAGATGAATTGGAGGGAGAGAGGGAAGCCAGGTAAATTTTCTCAATGAGTATTCCCCTGTGTAAACCTCTCTCCACACTTGATTTTCTCCTGTTCACTTAGCACACTCTCTGTCATGCAGATTGGGTTTGACCAGCTTGTTTATCAGGCAAGACTTGGGTCTGCCAGTAATCAGCTCCCCTAGCTGTTGGCCCCTGCATTGCAGCTACAGATGGTTTCTTCCACTGTCCTCTATGCTTGCAGCCATGAGAGACAGTGGCTTCCCTCCCATACATGGATACTGTGCAGCACAGCTTACTGTTTTTTGTTTTTTATTATCTTTAAACTCTCCATACACCATACACCTCAGTCTTCCCAAGAATGGGGGTTCTTTTAATTCCTTTATTCTTTTGCTGCATTCACATAGAAACTGTTCTAGCTTGTTCCTCTAGCTGCACCTGTGGCTGTGGGCCTGGGTATTTTTCCCCTTTATTTTATTATACAAGATCTCCTGAGTCCCAGATCTCTTTTGAATGTCCAGTATTAAATTCCAGTAAAGTCTCCCCTAATTCTTAATCTTTCACCCACCTGATTGAAAAGCTGCCTGTCCACTTTTCTTGGTTCCCACCATGGAGCCACCAGGGAAGTGGCCCCTCTATTTCACATATTCTGTTTCTCCCTAGAAGTCTTTAAACTCTAAATAAATCCTTATGGCCACTTTCCTCTGAGCTGCTTGTTTTTTTTGAGAAAAGACCATATTTATTAAAGTCATTCTATTGTCTTTTGTGTTACTTGAAAACACTGTTAAATTAGGAAACAAGGTTTAGCTACAGATGAGACTCTATAGAACAACCTGAAATATAATTTACATACAACCAAATATGCTAAGTTATGATTATTGATCATGATAGTCATTCTTTTATGAGGACTGGCTACCTTTTCCTTTTTTCTCTCGGTATATTTGTAAGCATATAAAGCTTTATTCATCTCTGGATTATCATTCAGTCCATCCCTCTGGGAAATAGATACCATCAAACCCCCAAATGTTAACCAACAACAACAAAAAAAAAAGTGAAATAAAATTGACTTAGCCACTGTGGTGGGTTTGGTCCCCTTTTGTATGAAAAATGGTGAAGTAGAGTTGCATTAAGCTACAAGGTTTTGTGGGCTTTTTACATTTAGCAATAGATAATTATAACAACTCTTAAGGAGTGGAAACCATGAAAAATGGGACCAAGTAAAATGGCAGGAGAGAGAGAAGATAAAAAAAGAAAAAATTAACCACATAGAAATAAAAACATAGCCCAGGCATGTTGAAGTACACCTGTAATCCCAGTGACTTGGAAGGCTGAGGCAGGAGAATTGCAAGTTCAAGGCCATCTTTGACAATTTGGCAAGGCTCTAAGTAACTTAATGAGAACCTATCGCAAAATAAAGAAATAAAAAAGGCTGGGAATGTGACTCAGTGGTTAAGCATCTTTGGGTCTAATGCCCCATACATAAATAAATAAAATGTAATATTAAAGGGTTTCATAATATCATCAAAGAAGACAACTAAAAAGCAGAAAAATTCAAAATAATTGGGCAGATACAATACAATATCAAATATTAACTTTAAATGAGAACATCACTAAGTGAAAGCAACTGCCAGTAATTCTGTGAATATGTGAGGGTAGACATCTCTAAATTCTATCATAAACTTACTAAATTTTTCATGTTTTAAACCCAGGCCATGAAAACAACCCAGAAAAGGCAAAAGATGGTGTGTATTAATTAGTCAGCTTTTCACTGTTTTGACAAAGACCTGAGGAGAGGGGAAACAATTAAAAGGAGAAAAATTATTTGGGCTCATGGTTTCAAGATTTCAGTCCATGGTTGACTGACTCCACTACTATGGGCCTGTGGTGAGGCATAGTAGCAAAGCCGAGGGGACATGGTAGAACAGAGCTGTTCATCTGGTGATGACAGGGAATCAGAAAGAGAGAGACAGAGGGAGGAAGGGGACCAGGACAAGATATAACCTCCCAAGACATGTTTCTAGTTACCAACATCCTCCACCCAGACCCATCACCTATAATTTCCACCACCTCCCAACAGAGCCATCAAATATGAATACCTCACTGGATTAATCCATTGATGAAGTCAGAGCCCTCAAGAACCAATCACTTCCCCAAATTCCTACATCTGAATGTTATTGCATTGGGGATGAAGCCGTGGCACATAAGCCTTTGGGGGACATTCCAGAATGGGATAGTTCCCTTTTGTACATTGGCCTTTGGTTGGGTCTTTATAAATTTAACCAGAATTAAACTATAGTTTTCAATAATCCATAGTGAATCTAGTACCAACTTCCACAGCATGCATTCTGAATAGATATAAATAATAAAAGAAGGGTTGGTTCATTTCTCATAGCTTTATGTGATTTACAATGTAAATGAAATATCTTATGGCAGGGATTATTTTATCTCATATCACATCAAGAAACTATTTCAAGCCTGAGAAATTTTTTTTTTACTTTGTCCAATAGCTTAGTCACTAGCCACATGTGGCTATTTAAATTTAATTTAAAGTGAATAAAATTAAACATTCCATTCCTCCATCACAATAGCCACATTTCAAGTTCTAATAGCTACATGTAACTATTGATTACTGGACTGCAGGAATGTAGAAAATCTCCATCCTCACAGAGGGTTCTATTAGACCATCCAGGGGGAAGGTAGTTGAATGTCTTCGTGCTAGTTCAGAAATCTTGTCCTGAGTTTTGATATTTGCTATAGTTTTCTTTTTTTGTCTCCCAGAATCCATGTGTTAGAAACATAACCTACAAAGTCATATGTTGATAATATTTGGAGATGAGATGTTTGGGAGGTGATTGACAGCACTCTCATGCATTAATGGATTAATATATTGTCTTTATAACAAAGACACAAAGGAAGTGTCTTTGTTATAAAATCATGCTCTCTCTGCACACCTGTTCTGCCTTGCCATGTAACACCCTGTACGGCCTAGGTGTCAAAAGACCTTCACCAAATGTAGGCATTAGAGCTTAAAATTTCCAGCTTCCAGAATAACTAGAAATAAATGTAATTTCTTTATAAATTTCCCAGTTCCTGGTATTCAGTTATAGCAACTAAAAAACAGGCTAATGCAGTGTTATTTTGGTTCAGAAGTTGTTAAAATGAATTGTACTTAAGTGTTCAGTTAATGCAAGTAGAATAAATTTGTTCACAAATTTTATATCTCAAGGTGCTACACCAAAGACTGTGTGGGACATTTTAGAATTTCAAAGGAAACCCACCAATAGTATATATCTGGTTGGACAGCACAAACAACAGGCAAATTCTGATTTTTAGCATTAGAACATATTACATTTCTTTCAATAGTGTCATAGCTTAGCTAAGCTGTATTTCAGTTAGTATGATGAAAAAGCAAGCACCATGTGAAAATCGATATCAATAACAAATTAGGGTGCCAATACTGAGTATGATTCCAAGTTTCAGAAGTTCTGCAATGTTCAGCAGTTACTTGTGTTCCATTAACAACTACCTGGAAATATGTTCTCAAGTGATTATTAATTTTTATGACATAGATACTTACTAAGGGTGGGTCTTCCTACCTATTAAATAGAAGTCTTAGGTATTTCTTTTGTCTGGTAGTCTGCCATGAGAAAAACTTCTGAGATACTAAAGGAGCTTTGAACAAAGAAAGTTTGGAAACATCTGAATTAATAAATGAGAATAAAACAATTGCAACCTTTTTCTTTTAATGAGATCAAGATAGGTATGTGGAAAAGAAATCTCAAAGAAACCTATTTAAAGTTATCTGATTAACTTCCTTGTTTATGTTCTATCTCCCTTGTTTATTGTGGCTACGGGAACATTAAAGAACTCTGATATAATAATCAGGCAGGGCAGTTAATGTGAAAGAGATCTTTGGATATGTCTCTAAGAGACATTAAATTTTCTCAATTCTCAATTTGCATCTCTTGATCTCCAGATCTGACTCAATTCTCTTTATAGGTTTTGATCATCCATCTGAAGCCATCCTGAGGAATCAAAACCACAAAGTTACAAAAGGTCAAGGCAAATGTTATTTTTTTCCAAATTAAGTTCATTTATGGGAATCAAGATGCTTATAGGTTTAGGGATTAGAATTAGTTTTCTTACCTGTCATGTATCTTCTCTGAAACATGTACTAGTAACCTTCTATGACAACACTCAGTGTCTTTCACCTGTTCTAGAACCCATCACTACGTTATCCCAGCAATCCTCAGGTCCCCCTCCCACTCATCCATCCAGTTCTGAGAAGCCAGGGGTTTATGTCTACTTCCTTCAGGTCTTTCCTTTGAATGTCACCTTCTTAATGGGACTTTCCACTAAGATACCACCTGTCTTAGTTCACGTAGGAAGCTATAATAAAATGCCTCAGAGTGGATAATTTATTTTTATTTTTTAAAATATTTTTAGTTATACATGGATGCAGTATCTTTATTTTGTTTATTTACTTTTATCTGGTGCTGAGGATAGAACCCAGTGTCTCCCATGTGGGAGGCAAGCACACTCCTGCTGAGCCACACCTCAGCTGCCAGAGTGGGTAACTTATAAACAACAGAAATTTATTGCTTACAGTTCTGGATGTTAGGAAGTCCAAAATTAAGGTGCCAGCAGATTCAGTGTCTGGTGAGGCCTTGGTCTCTGCTTCATAGATGCCCCTTTGTAGTTGCAACATCCTACAGCAGAAGATTTGAGCAAATTCCCCTGGGCCTCTTTTATAAGGTCACTAATCCAATCCATGAGGGCATCACCCTCATGAGTTAAGCATCTCCCACAGATGACACTACATTAGGTATCAAGTTTCAATATATGAATTTTGGGGGGACACAAACATTCAGACCATAGTAATACCTAATGCTACAATTATTCCCCCACCTCTGAGAGTTTCTACTCCTTCCCCTATTTGAAATTCCTCCATACACTTATCATACACTTATCACCTCCTAATATATTATAGTTTTGACTCATTCAACCTGTTTATTGTCTGTGTGTTATGGTCTGGATGTGAGGTATCCTCCAGAAGTTCATGATAGAGACAATGCAAGAAGGTTTAGAGGTGAAATGATTCAGTTATGAGACCTTTAACCCAATCAGTGAATTAATCACCTGATGGGATTAATAGAGTGGTAACTGAAGGCAGGTGGGTTTGGCTGGATAAGGTGGGGCATTGGGGGGAATGTATTTGTGGCATATACTTGTTTTGGCAAATGGAGATTTCTTTATATGATTTCTTATCATCATGTGAGTGCTTCCCTCCATCACACTCTCCACCATGATGTTCTGCCTCAATTCATGCCTTGAGGAATGAAGCTTGCTGTCTATCCATTGATGCCTCTGAAACTCTGAGTTCAACTAAACTTTTCCTCACCTACAATTGTTTTGGTGGGGTTTTTTAGTCACAGCAGCAAAAAGGCTTATAAAACACTGTCTTTACCAGGCCTCATGAAGGCTAGGACGTATTTATATTAATGTGTCTCCAGAACCAAGACCTGTTCCTGGCACACAAGAAGCAGTCAATATTTATCTTTTTACTGAATTCACTATAATTAGTAAACACTCATTGAGCATCTTCAATATGCCAGATACAGTGTGTAAAACAAGCAATACACCACCAAATTAGGGACATAATGGTGTATGTATGATTTGTACATATGTGTTCTTTGAAAAATCCATACTGATACACATTTTTTACCAGTTTTTACAAAAAGGCCATAACCCCAAACATAGTCAGGAACCACTAGAAAATTCCCTCCCATAGAACCTTTGCATTGCTCTCAAGCATACAGGGTGAAGGCCCCTTGCATAGGAAGGATCACCCAGTGAAAATGCAAAATTTTCCTTAGTATATGAGTTCTGTCATACAAAGCCCGTTTCCTCTGTCTTTCTTCCCTAGGATGTTTGTAAGATGTAGATTGTTTTAATCCTGACCCAATGTTGGGTAGGAGTTCAGGGACACAAAGATGGCAGAGACAGGGTATAAGAAAGACAAAGACAGACGCTGCTGGAGGACTAGATAGGGGGACAAATCATGTCCCTGTTTGTGATAAATCCCATTACCATGACAACTTCTGTCACCAGGGACTTACCATCATGACAACTCCCGCCACAGGTTGGATATTTTAAATTGACCAGTGGGGGTGAAGTTGGCAGTATTCTAATTAGGTTTTCTAGAGGGGTATCATAAGGAACCAATGGGAGCAAATGCGATAAGATCTTCCCTCTGATCAGTCTAGGGAAGGGCACACTTTATAGCTTAGCAGGTAAGATTCTGATTTCCAGACACTCTGGCCTTGAACCCCTTTTTATCACTTGACCCACTCCACTCTACCTTACGGCAATACTTCTCTCACCTTTACCTTCAATAAATCTGTATTTTGCCTGACCCTTGTGTGTGTCTTGCTCAGTTCTTTTCTTGAGACACCGAGGACCTGGACCCTAACGGTTCACTCCAATGACAGCAGCATCTGAACATAAAACATCTACAGCTTAACTGACTCTAAAAGTCTTCTGTACTGGCCCTTGGCCTAGGCATGATTTAAATATTTCACCCATGCCCTCTATTAATTTAGTGTTTATTATTACAACTGTATGTGAATCTTTTCTCCCTAAACCACATCAAGTGCTAGTTATACACTGCTATAGAAAACGAAAGTGTTTAACTCATTTTTTACTGGCTTAATAAATACTGTTCAGTACTGTTAATGATGAAGGCAAGCCAATAAAAATTCAAATTAAACTCTGTAGTCTTCTCTCTCTCTCTCTCTCCCTCCCCCCCCCTCTCACATACACACACACACACACACACACACACACACCATGGAGAGAACTATGGGGAATATCTAGATAGTTGAGGCTGATAATTCTGTAGTATGAAGTATCATGATGTGCAATCCAACCAATCCAGTGCTTCGTTTATTACTCAAATCTTCATTTTACCATTCACAGAGAATGTTGTTCCTGGTAGTCCCTTCTCCCTTCTGGTGCTCATTTCCATGGCCACCCCACTCCTCTCCTTCCTGTACTGAAGCTTGTTGTGCTGCATGTAACTGATGCACCACATACTTGTCCCGTCAGTTTAGCTGAACACCAGCAGGACCCAGAATCACTGTGCAACTTTGACTCTGAACTGATTCCTTCCATGCTGCTGTGCTTTAATGTCCTCACCCAAACTCACATTTAAATTTAATTCCCATTGGGAGATAAAGGGTAGAGCATGTGAGATCTTTAAGAGAAGATTAGTTCATGAGGTATCAATGGGTTGATGGGTGAATGGGTTTTCTAAAGAGTGGGTCAGTTTGGCTTTGTCCCTTGTATATATTCCTCTCACCTTAGGACTCTGCAGAGTCCACACCAGCAATAATAATCTTACTGGCTATGACCCCTCAACCTTGGACTTCCCAGCCTCCAGAACTGTAGGATATAAATTCATTTTCCTTATTAGTTTCCAAGTCTCAAATATTTTATTATAGCAATAGGGGCGGGGGGAGACAGATGTGGAGAGGAAACATCTTATTTTTGACACTAAAGATTGATGATTTCAACTACATGAGAACAATACCTCACAAATTTTTGCCCAAAACATATTTTACAGAATGCTGCCTTTTCCTAAGTTAAAGTCCTGCCTGTGTGCTTTGCAGTGCTTCCATTCATCTTTACTCAGCCACTCTGAGTTGTATTCACCCACAGAAGATACAGTAATTTCTTGCTTTTAAAATCCAGCAGCCTTTGACAAAAAAATCCTTTGTACTCAGATTCCAAGATCCTTTGGGAAAAAAAAACCTTTTTGGCATCCCTGCATCAACATGCCAGCTTCAGGTGGCAGCAGTTGGTTTCTTTGGCTTTCTCTCCTTTCCAGGCCCTGCCTCAGGCCAGTCTCTGTCTCAGAGTTCTTCCACCCCAGCCTCTGTGCAGAGACAGGCTCTGGCTCACTCCACACTGCCCTGTTGGCAGACTGAGACACCTGTAACTGGTTGACAGGGCCAGCAGGGAAACTCTTAAAGAACCTGACTTTCTAGTCACAGAAACTGGGAAAAGAGTCCCCTGAGAGCCCAAGAGTATAGAAAAACTCCAGATAGGAGAGGGCTGGAGAAGATTCACTAATTCTACATATGAACCAAAAGATTCCACAACTTTTCCAAGTTTTGTGCACACTGACCAGACCCCCAAGTGCAAGAAAACCATTAAAAGTTAAATATCAGACAGACCTCCACCCAGATACCAGACTAACCTCTGAGGGGAGCATGCAAATGGCAAACCCTAATGTCACAGAACAGCCTTTGCAAGCCAAATGGACATTTGAACCAAAGCCCACAACAATGGAATTCATGGTTTTACCTAAATCAGGTTGACTGTGTCTAGTCTCCCGACACAATATTCAAATGCCCAAGAAGTACTCTAAAATTATTCATCTTCAAACAACCAGAAAAATCTGAAAAATTCCCATGGAATCTGCCATAATACCACAACAGACACCTACATGTTGTAATTATCAGATAGACAGTAAATCAACTATTATAAGTCATCTCCACAAGGCAAAAGGGCACAATCTTGAAATGAATGAGAAAAAAAAAAAAAAAACTGAAGACCTCAGAGGGAAACAGAAATTCTGTAAAAAAAATGGAAAATCCTAAAATTAAAAATAAAATGTTTGAAATAAAAGAATTTCTCAGATGGGTTCAGTTTGCAAAAAGGAGATGATAGAGAAAAGAGTAAACCTGAAGATAGACTAATAGAAATAAAACACAGAGAGAAAAGCTAGAAAACAAATAATGAACAGAGCCTAAGGGATACAGGAGACCACTTTCTAGGTATTTTCTAAAAGTGAAATGAAAATATACATTTACACAAGATCCTGTATGTTCATGTTTATTGCAGCCATAGTCATAATGACCAAAATCAGAATCCACCTGTGTTTGCCTCAGTTGTGGAGTGGGCAAGCAATCTGGGATCCTTCCACACAGTGGAATACTATTCAAAAACAAATGGGGAAAAAAACCTCTATTGAAGGCAACTGCATTAGTCAATTTCAAATGTATTAGTATAAGAAAAAGAAGCCATATTATACAATTCCATTCATATGAAATTCTGGAAAATGTAACAAAAAATTGTATGTTGGAGAATAGGTTAGTGATTTCGGGGATATTGAAATAGAGGACTGGCAGATTAAGAGAACCTGAAAGGAATTTGGGGGGTAAGAAAACTCTTTTGTATGGTGGTGGTTACACAAAATCTATGTATTTGTCAAAATTGGTAGAATAACAAAAATAGTGAATATTACTGTTTATCAGTTTCAAAAGCAAATTATAACAAATAGCAGTGAGCTTATGTCATGCAGCAGTTCCTCTTCCTAAAGAATGAAATTATACAAAGTTTCATTTTGCTCAAATGATGTGCTGTTCACAGTCTTCATCAAGGTTAGAACTGCTTTGGAGGATCTATCACAGAAGAAGTTCATTATAATATGAATAAATACTTCAAATGACATCAGAGACTAATCACAGGTCTTGAGGAAGCAATCCTGTAAAACCCAAATTCCTAAATGAGAGGTGAAGAGAAAGTGACTTGTCTCCTCGGATTCACTTTCCTTGCTATAAACAAGGACAAGAATGACAAGGTTGGTGTTAAGATTAAACACGTGCAAAAAAATCTGGTGCAATATTTGGGATGCAGACCAACTTAATAGGCCCCAACTCCTTGCAGACTGCAGAACTTCCGAGGCTTTACTCTTCCCAAAATGCCAGGGCATAAGCTGTTGAGTTCCTGCTTCCTATTTTGTAGCTCAGAATAGTCCCAGGAACAAAAGTCCCTTAAATCATATTGCCAAAACTCGATCTGATCAGATTTGACTAAACCTAAGACTCTTGAAGACAAGGAAAACTCCTTTCATTTTTATAGCTATATTAGGTAGAACTAATGTCCACTACATTGCACATATGTAAAGCATACAGTTTGATGAATTTTGGATATATGAAGCCATCACCACAATCAAATAACATCCCCTACATCTTCACATGTTTCCTCCTAGTCCACTAACCCACCCTTCTCTCCATCTTGGGGAAATTACTGATTTCTTTTCTCTCCCTCTACATCCAGATTAGTCTGAATTTTCTAGAATTTTAGATAGGTGAATCTCACGTTATTTCTTCTGTTTTGTCTGTATTTTTAAAGATTATTTCTGTTCTGCCATCTACCAATAGCTTTTATGCAGAGTGATAAGAAGTCATTTACAGACTTGACTAAATAAAGCTACCAACAGCATTCATGCACAAGCCTTCTTATGGGAATCTTCTTTTATTTTTCTTGGAGAGTTTATCCAGAGTTAGATGACCGATCATACAGAAAGGATATGTTTAAATTTTCAAGAAACTCTCACATTGTTTTCCTAAGTGTTTATACCATGTTACATTCCTATCAGAAGTTTATAAAGGATCTGTATGCTCCTCATCCTTGCCAACAATTGATATGGCATTTTACTTTTAATTTTATCCATTCTGGTAGGTGTATAGGGGTAGCTCACTGTGCATTTAATTAGCAGTTTCTTAATTACTTTGTTGGTGGACTGTCTGTTCAAAATTTTCACCCATTTTCCTCTAGGTTGTCCCTATTTTTATTGGATTGAAATGTTCTTTGGGTGTTTTCAAAATAAATCCTTCAGTAGACAGATTTTTTAACTATTTTCTCCCAATCTCTGGTTTGACTTTTCATTTTTGTAACAGTGTTTGTTAAAGGCAAAAGTTGTATTGTTGTTTATAAAGTTTAGCTTATAGCTATTATTGCTTTTATTTTGTGCTGTTTGTACTATTCAAAAATCTTTGCCTACCTCATAGTCATAACCATTTTATCCTGTATGCTGCTTAAGAAATTCTACATTTTTTTCCTCTTTCATTTAAGACTATTGTTATGTTTTTAGTTACTATATTTTTACATAGCTAAGAAATAGAAAGACTACCCTCCAGATACAAAATACATACTCCATAGCTATGCCCTCAATTACCACTTCCTTCAGCCACACCCCACCTGCCTCCAGTTACCACTCAGTTAAACCCATTAGGGATTAATTCAATGAGTGGGTTATGACTCTCACAACCCAATCATTTCTCCTGTGAACCTTTTTGCATTGTCTCACACATGAGCTTTTGGGGGACACCTCACATACAAAACATAACACTAGGCAAGTGCTCTACCTCCAAGCAATATACCCAGCCCTTGCCCATTTTAAAAATTAGATAACTTGGTTTTTGTTGTGAGATTTTTTTGAGCACATTGTATATTCTAGGTATTAGCACTCCACCAGATGAATAGTTGGCAAATGTTTTCAAATAAAAAATAAAACATTTAAAACCACCTTCTATTCATGTGTCTTATTTTGAAATTATTTCTATTTCTAATAAATAAAGATAACTTAATCTTTAAGAGGCTGGTAGGATTTTTGGAATTTGCGATTGCTGTTATTCAAGACTATAGTTATAAGATTGTATTTCACTGAAAATATGCTAAGAAAGATTTTTAGATGCTCTTACCACCCACACACAGAATGGGTAACTGTGATATAATTGGGTATGTTAATTTGCTTGACTATAGTAACCATTTCATTATGAAAAGTATGTTACAACATAATGTCATGCACCATAAGTAAATGCAATCAAAATAAATTTAAAATAAAAACAAAACATTCAGTCCAGAGAAAGGCTGACCTCCAGGCAGAAAATGTGGCCACAGAGCTAAGATCTGAAGGATATCTGAGATTCACAGATGAGGGGAGGATGAGAATAGAGAGGAGCAGGGACCATGGCTGAGGACAGAAACGGACATGATCCATTGCAGGACTAGAAGGACAGTCTGTGTGGGTGGGATGTGGAGAGGAATGGAAGAGCCAGGATGCTCAGAGCCAGGGGAACACAGTAAAGGTTTTAATTTTCTTTTTGTTGGATAGGGGGATCAAATCCAGGACCTTATTTATATATGCTATGTTTGCCCCTATCACTGAGCCATCTCTTCAGCACCATAATAAAGATTTTGAACTTAATCATAGGAACAAAATAAATCTGTCTTTGGGCTTTCTTAGCTACCTAGGGTTCCCAGATAGAAGAACACCTGATGGCATGCTTTTCCTGGACAATACCTTGCCCTGGGTAAAACCCTGAGGAAGAGGAAGGGGACGAACCAAACAGGAGAAGTGAGCAGCCATTCCATGTCATGGAAAATTTGTAAGTTATATATATGTGTGTGGGGGGGGTGGGGGGGGTGCGCGCGCGCATGCGCACATATCCAATATATATTAGATATTTATGTGTAATTTATGATAATTATCTTAATCTTAAATAAAATCACATTCGGGGTGTTACAAGCACATAAATATCAATGTTCTCTGAATTTTCCTTCTTTGTGTAATTATGAAGATACCACATTCAGAGAATTGAAAAAAGAAACTATATTACAAGTTACTTTTCTTATACAAAGTGCACAGCAACATGTGGAAAGTGATCATCTTTCCAGAAAAAATAAAGTGTTCTCTTAGGGATGAACAACCTCACAGCTTTCAAGGTATGTGTACACTGTTTGGTGCTTAGAGCAAACCACCCAGGAGGCCAGCCCAGATTGTGACCCTCAGCAGCAGCAGTAGGGCAGATCTTGTGCCGAGTAGCAGAGGACATGAGGATGGAGCTAAGCAAATCCAAGGGCAGTAATGTGAATGAAGTGGCTCAGAGGTGGATACTCCAGGTAAAGGAGCAGCACATTTCTCTTTCAAACACCAACACATTTAGGTACTCTTTCAAGGTAAAACTTTCTAATGTGCATCACTCACATCCTGCAAGTGAGTCTTAAAAATAACAAAGGCAGAGAGGCACCCAGAGAGAAAGCTACAGGACTGAGGGACAGGGAATCTGATCTCCTGTCCCCTAGCTGGACAGAATGGGGTATATTGCTGCCATTATCCAGAGAATAAAGTGTGATCTTGTTCAATAATAAAAAAATCTCTCTCTTGCCTGAGCATGGTGCTACCTGTTGAGCAGTCTTCTGCATGCTGTGCCTGGATTACCGGGTCACAAAGGTTTATTTAAACCCTTTATCCTTCAGAACACAGCCGCAGTCAGTACATCTACCAACTGAGGTGGAAAAGGGTGAAATAACACCAAAGACCACCAGAGTCCACAGCTTTGATCAGGAAACCCTCTTAAAGTGCACCAAGTAACTACAGGCCACTTAATATATCTATGGTCTAAAATTTTCCATCTGAAAATGGGGGTGACAGTTGACTCTTTTAAGAATTAAGTGAATGGGTTATGCTTAATATCAACCACGCCATAGAAGGTATTTGGTATATTCCAGCTATCTATTCCTTCCCCTTGTAAGCTAAGGGAATCTCAGTTTTGAGTCCAGCCCACATTACCACAGCCATGAAAGGAGTTGTTGTAAGAATAAATAAATAATAATGCATAGAAAGTAGGCATCTCGAGCATTTGATAATAGAAGTTATTACTTACCACACATTTCAAATTCATAGTTTCCCAAATCCACCTTACTGTCTTTCCCCCTAGAACTTATTTTCTATTCTATTTTCCTCATTTTAATGGCACCATTTCCTCTCCCCAAACCAGCAAGAATACTTTGTGATTTTTCCATGGGTGACTGCTCCTCATATTCAGCTAGTTCCCAAGTCCTATCAATCCTTCCAAGGTTTATTTAAACCCTTTATCCTTCATATCCTCTAGTATTACATGTTCTAAAGCACACTGCTGGACTGGGGGCAGGAGGGGTGGGTAAGGCTCAGTAGTAGAGAGCCAGCTTAGCATGTTCAAGGCCCTAAATTAAATCCTGCCCCCCCCAAAAAAACCTGAACTAAAGTGCATTGTTGCACAGAATATTTCTCCCTTTCAATTCACTCTTCAAGTGGTTCCTTTTGTTCTTTTTATACTTTTTACACTGAAATATGTTTCTCTAAAAATATTCTGGCATCCCACTATCAGAAGATAAAATACAAGAGATTTAGCAACACAGTCCAGAATCTCAGGACCTCTAATAATCGGGTCTATACCTGGTTCTCATATCAAAATCTAATCTCCTACCAGCCCACCCCTTTTCTAAATGTGTTCTACTCTTTCCAAACTCCTTGCTATAGTTCATCTGCCACCAGATAAAGAATTATTTACCCTCCAATAGTCAGTTCATGTGAATAGCTATGGAATATTCATTTCTAATATAATCATTATGAAATGTTTCTAACAAAGATGAGAAAATAGCATAACACATGCTCTTGTATCCCCTACCCAAATTTAATAGATAACAGTTGATTATGTTAGATTTTGAGCCCTCTACAGAAAGAAAATATTACAGATCCATCTCGACATTTCCATCACCATTTCTTTCCTTCTTTCATCATAGATATGGACTGTTTTGAAATGTATGTGTCATTCTTATTATTCCATGCTTCTATACTTTATTATTTGCATTAACCTCTACACATAAATTAAATAGTTGTTTTTCACTTTGAAAAATAATTCAGCCATGTCTCCTAAAAATGGAAATACCCATTTTTTTAAGAGAGAAAGAAATGCTTTCTGTTTAGTATTCCAGAGTTATCTAGTGGGGGGAAAGGAGTTTCCTCTTGATCCTTTTATCACTGAACAGGCAAATGTAAGATAACTAATTTTATGTTTAGTATTTTCTCCTCAAATAACGTTGGCTGATGTTGGCAATCTCATTAGCCATATTTCTGGTTCTATCTGCTCCTGCAGAAACTTGCCAGTTCCTAGCAAGAGATGAAATCACTTTCTGCTCCATTTTGACATAGGTAAAACTTTATAATCACCTGAAAATAGAACCCATAGGAAGTAATACATCGTTGGCTTTCAAGGCTAGGTCAAGGCTTTCCTCCCCTCCATGAGGAAAGAAGAAAGGGCCTCTTTCTTTTTTCTCTCAGGATTCTTGCCCTCAGAACCTAGCTGCATGTTGTGAGTAGCTCAAGTTATAGCAAGAGCTGTGTGTAAGCACTCTGGCCAATATCAGCCAGCCAACATCAACTGCCAGTACGTGAGTGAAAGAGCGTTCAGATGATTTCAGTTCTAGTCATTGAACCCAAGTTGATGCTAAGTGAAGCCAAAACAGCTATTGATGCTAAAACTTGCCCAAATTATGGATCCAGGAGCAAAATAAGTGGTGCCATTATTTTAAACTACTTAGCTTTAGAATGATTTTTATATAGACATAAGAAGGGGAATAAGCTTCTTGGTTCCTCTCAGGCACTAAATGCCCTCGTAGTCCTCAAATATTCCCCAAATGTCTGCCATCAGGTATGTCTGCCTCATATGCCCCTTGAGCAAATGTCATCCTTTCCTTAAAATCAAAATACACACTCTTGAAAGCTTTAGCAAGATGTGAAAGAAAGGGCTGACTGGACAGAAAAGTCTTAACTCCAGGTACCACCTACCAGTCCCTACTATCCTGTCTCACCCCATCCACAAACTGGAAAACAGAGGCCAAAACTTCGCCATCAGCATCTGTCAAGTCAATGACCTCTGACCTCATCAGTCCCAGCCAATTACAAGTCATAGCTGCAAACCTTTCCTAAGCCAGAGTGAGTTACTACTTTTTTCTTTTTAAGTTGTAAAGTAAACTGTTTATGATACTTCATGAAACACTCATTTCAGTGTTAAGGAAACAGCATGCTTTCTGTAGGAAATAAACCCTTATGAAAATGTTTAATTCAAGAGTTTAGTAATCCAACCATGCTCAAAATTAAGCTCCCTTACATGACAAACACATTTTGTGGGGAAAGGAAATTGGGATGGAGGGGTCTGCTTTTCTAATTTAATCATTGGATTTTAAAAAAATCTGATGACAATCTGAAAGAGAAACAATCAAACTAGCTATCTGTGATCTTGTAAATAAAAATAAAGGTCTGATGAAATCCAACCCCTGTTTGTTCTTTGGAGTTTATTTTCCTTATTTTTACTGAATTCAGTCAAATGGTTTGTGTATGTCATCACAATCTGAGAATGTGTCTTCACAAGACCAAAATAAATCCTGAATCACTAATTCAGAGGAGAAAAGAGAGAAAACCAGCTGTTCATCTGCATGACACAGTAGTTCCATTGAATCAATTGTGTGTTCAAGCGGAACCTCACAGGGCGGAAAAGCATAAAAATCTTTCAGTATAGAAATCCACTAATCACTTCTAATTCTTCCCCTTTCAAATATTTATTCACATACTTCTTAGAAGATCTCAGTGATAACACTTGAAAGAACTTACAAAGAGAAACTTATAACTGTGTTTGGCTCACAGTTTTAAAGGATTCAGTCCATGATTTGTTGGCCCCATTGCTCTGGACCTGTGGTGAGACAGCAAGCACATCCTGGAGGGGGCATGTGATAAAACAAAACGTCTCACTTCATAGTGAGCCCAGAGCAAAGAAAGAGAGAAAAGGAAGAAACCAGGACCTCACAATCCCCTTTAGGTCATGCTCTCAATGCCCTAAAAACCTCCCACTAGGTCCCACTTCTGAAAGTTTCCGTCACCTCCCAGTGGAAGCTAGCTGGTGACCAACACTTGAATATGTGGCCTTGGGGGAACACGGGTCCAAACAATAGCATCTATTTAGTTTTTTGGCCTCAATGTCTAGAAATACATACATTTGAGGACATGAAATTCTCCCCAAATATTAAGTATAAAGAAGCTCTAAATGAGACAGCAGATTCTGGCAGAAGCCACCACCGGAATAGAAACACAAGTCCTGCCAGACACAGGACAGAGCAAAGCTGGCACCTTTCTGGACAAACTTCCCCCAAAGGTGAAACAATAATGATTATTCTCCTGACCTAGCAGTGATATAATAATAAAATGGACGATTTTAATTTGTTGGAGCATATTTTTAAAATTTTTCAAAAAACTTTTCTTGTGTGCAAAATCCCATGAACCAGGATCATTCTTATTGAAAAATAAGCCCATTACCTGAGATTTCTCTTTGCTTGTGAGTCCTGGGATTTTCACAACTTGAGGTTATTTGTGTGTGTGATGATGTATGTATGTGTGCATGCATGTGATTGTATTCTGTGTGTTTTGAATCTGGTATGTATATGTGCATGCATGTGTGGGTATATATGTGTGAATGCATGTGTATGTTTTTCTGTGTGCATGTGTGTGTACACATGGTGTGTGCTACATATGTGTGTGGTATCTGTGTGATATATCATGTGTTGGGGTATACATATGTGGGGCCTATGTGCTGTATGTATATGGGTGTGTTGTGTGTACTGTGCATGGCACATGTGGTATGTGTGGTGTGACAGTTGTGTGTGCACCCACATGGGAACATGGCATGTGTTTGTGGTACTTTAAGAGTTTCTGGTTTCTTGGTTTGCTTTAGCAGCAACAGCTGAAGACAGAATTGTTAGAGTGTGTAATATCACTAGAATTCAAAGAAAACAGCCTTTTTCTAATAACAGGAGGTAATGAGAGCCTGAGAAATGGGAAATGTGCTTTGGTTTGGTGTGGAGAAAAAGAAGGAAATCTTAATGACTGTATTCACTGAAGAAACCAACACCAACAGGAGTCACATATCCTCAGGAATCAAGGGAGTCCCTGAATACCTGCTGTTTTTCAGCATGTTCCTTGAAGGCCTTCCGGAGTTCTTGGTCATCCCTTAAGGAACCACTCTAGGTTGACTTTGGTGACTGGGACAGGATTCTCAGCCTCATCATATCTTCAGTCATGACTGGGGAAAATCCACTCCACTTTGAACATCCACAAAGAACATGTAGAAGATGTATAGTCCTTATACCTCCTGAAGAGTCCAATTCAGCCTAGGATTTCTCACATATCAAGGAACGTGGTGTGGCAACCTTCTGAACCGAGAATTTCTATGTTTTAGGACACTACAGTATAGTTATTCATTTCATGTGGAACTATAAAATGGAAACATTAATTATATACAGAATATTAAAAACTTGCTGATGAAATTGTTTGTTCTAAGTCAGCCTTCATCCCTCGATTTCAGTAAAAGATTTTTTTTTTAATTTAAAATTTTTCCCCTCGACCTGTCTATAGGATCATTTGTAGGATCTAAATGATAGTGCTTTACTGTTGCACGCCCTGGTTTCTTCTATTTTTCCATGTGTTTGCCTCCTAGGTTGGAATACTCTACTACGGTCTGACCATAAAAATGTTTTTAACCACTTCTATGGATTAAATAATTTCTGCTCTTTCAAAATTCTTAAGCTGAAGCATAAATCCCCAATGTGATGGCCTTAGGAGGCAGAGCTTTGTGAAAGTAAATAAGTAATGAAGATCAGTGCCCTTCGAAGAGAAGGGAGAGAGATGATTGCTCTGCTCTCTGTCGGGTGCAAGGAGAAAGTGACAACTGCAAACCAGGAGGCAGACCCTCACCAGACACTGCATCTTGATCTTAGACCTCCCAACCTCCAGAACTATGAGAAATAAACCTGTGTAGTCTGAGCCACCCAGTCTATGGTAATTTGTTATAGCAGCCCTGGCTAAGATAACTATCATTGCCCCAACAGATTACAGGGACTACACAAACAAGCCCGTTTAAGAATCTGTCCTATTTTTCTATCAGAGCCCAGTTTGTTATTTATACTGATGAGTTAAATCTTAGGTTAGCAGCTTGAGAGTTACTGAAGCCAACATGAAATCATCCTTGTCTGACCCAGACAAAATTGGAACTGGAAAATAATGAAAGAAGAGGGCTCCTGCCTGCCTGTCAGAGATAATACTGTTTCAAGGACTTTCTAAAGACCTACAAGAGATTCCTTTTCATTCTATATGCACCCCAGGCTTTCACACCTCCCACATATGCACAGATCTCTGTTACAAAGTTTATCTTTAACATTCTTTAAGACTGCAACAACAGACCCGATGCTCTGGATGGAACACTTACCCGGCAACTGCTCCTCCACCAATCAGCTGAAGCCAACTCCTGCCTCTGGCCTTCAGGACCAATGAATCCTGTATCCAAGGAAATCATGTAAATTTCTTCCTTCTTTTGACTTTAAATATCCCCCCCCACAACCATTTTGTGATGCAACTATTCCCATTGCAATGCTCTGCTGTTGCCAAGTGAATTTTTCTATTCTTCAGAGAATCTCTAATTGTTACTTAGGTTGACAGTAGCAATGGTTTTTGTACTCAACCCATAAGCAACCACTACTCAATTATCCCATGGGAAGATCTCATTGTGCCAAATGTCTTTCAACAAAAATTTTTAGTGAACATTTCTTACACATTTTTGATACTGCAACAAGTGTCTCCTGGGCTTCCCAGTATTACCTAGAAATATAAGAGAGATATTAAATGTTACAAAACAATTATTATGCAGGCACATAATCAAATCAATCCTAAAGTTACATGTTCATTTTGCAAAAAGCATCATATGAGCTGGCTTCATTTTCCATGTCTCACGAGGTCACTAAATCTTAGGATTCTATGATGTCTATCCCTGGAGATTTGAAGCAAGGATTCAAGTCTGTCATTTGATCTAGTTTTATCAACAAGTCAAGATATTTCATTTGATCCTTATGGAGGTCAGTCGTTTATAGCCTCCCCAACTCCTGCCAGGTTCTAGATTGTTAGGTTACAAAAAGTAAATAATACTTTTTTCTTCAAGCAAAGAAGTGCAGACAATCCTTGAAGCACAGAAAAATAAAAGACACTATGGTTTAACTTACAAGTCACCACTTAGGCACACCCCCGTTTTCACCAAACTCTTTTTGCTATATCTTCTATGTGTTGAGGGCATGCATGCATTCTTACAATATGGCAGCCACTACATAACTAACCATTGCTGCTTATAACCTGACAAAGACTGCCACATTTGACAGATAAAAATGCCAGTGGATTGGAATTTTAGATAAATAATAGAATAACTATATTTCATGTCATCTTTTGAACATACTTATATTTAAGAAAATCCATTGTCAGGGGCTTGGGTTGTGGCTTGCAGTAGAGCACTTGCCTAACATGTTCAAGGCCCTCGATTCTCAGCACCACATAAAAATAAATAAATAAAATAAAGGTATTGTGTCAACTACAACTAAAAAATTTTAAAATTTTTTTAAATAAAAAATTCCATTGTCAATTCAAAATTCAAATTTGGTTGAGTTTCCTGTATTTTACCTAGCAATTCTAAACCCGATGCTTAAAATTATTATATAGTCATCAATGGTCAAAACAAACCAGGTGTTTGGGAAGATATTGGTTAAAGAAAATAAAGTGGGCTGGAGATGTGGCTCAAGCGGTAGTGCGCTCCCCTGGCATGCATGCAGCCCAGGGTCGATCCTCAGCACCACATACAAAGATGCTGTGTCAGCTGAAAACTAAAAAATAAATATTAAAAAATTCTCTCTCTCTCTCTCTCTCTCTCTCTCTCTCTCTCTCTCTCTCATCTTTAAAAAAATAAAAAATAAAGTTACAGTTTGAAAGATAAGTAAGTTCTAGAGACCTAATATACAGTATAATACCTATAGCTAACAATATTATATTACATTAAAATATGCCTCAAGTTAGAATGCTAAATGTTTGATCATCAAAATAACAATAACTAAGAATAGCTGGGATTGAAAGGTGATGAATATGATATGTGGCCTTCATGAGTGAATATTTATCTCTAAGCTCATCAAAATATTTACATTCAGTATGTCCAGATTTTTAAATGTCAATCATACTTAAATAAACTTATTTTAAAAAATAAGCTAAATGCATCTTAAATGCTAAGGTAGATCTTATACTCATAGGAATTTTTTAAAAATTGTAAATGAAAATTTTAGCTACTATTTTCTAGTCTGAAGAATACTGAACAATAATAAAATCTGCCATTTATTAAGCACTAAGCACCATGCAATTTTTTTATTCTCAAAATATATAAGGCAAGTATGTTTATCCCTATTTTATTTACAGTGAGTCTTCAATCAACTTTGGCTCTACAGATACCATCTAAAACACTGAGCTTTTAAATCCAGACCTAAAGCACTCATGCTGCTTTGGGGACACATTTGGAAGCCAGGTTAATATTTCACAGATGTTCCTGGTGTCACCATATCACATGTACACACCCAGAGTCATTTTCATGTCACCAGACTCTGTTGTAGTTGATGATGCCATCATGATTGTCAAATATGTCAAATGTCATTCTTTCTGGAAGTATCTAGAGGGAACATCCCACATATTGAAAATCTCAGACAACTAAATGAGTTCTTACCTTTTTATCGGACTCTTCAGAGGTCCTCTATTTCATCCTCAGCAATAAGCAAACCACATTCACAATTTGAACTGTTCTAGGATACATGTGCCTTTTTTGTTCCTAGTACAATCATTTGGACTCCAGGGAAAACAACAGAAAGGACCTTCACCTCAAATGTCCTCACCTCTGACCACTGCACATAGAACTACCTATATTCATCATATTTTCCTTTCTACACACAAAAGAGTCAACCCAGACAGATGGTGTGGATTTGCCCACGTGGACTTTCCCCCATGGCATAGTCTGGCATATGATCCCACCCAGCTACCAAACAAGCATCAGCATAGGACAACTGACATGTCTTCCATTAAGTACTACAATCCCCAATTCACTCCCTCCATCCTCCCTTCCAGTCTGACATCAAAAAGCAGACACCAAGGTAAAGACCTGGCTCCTTGACCAAAGAGCTTCCCTCTGGGCTGCTCAGGCCACGAACATAGACACTTCTAAATTTAGAAGCTATTTGTCTCCTACAGCTTTCAGAGTTCTGTGCCATCTAAGAAATAGCAGGTGGCAGTCACCTACCACCACTAAACACCACACAGTATTCCAGGCCCATTCTGCCCCAATGATAGCTATGTTGTACAGTTTGGCCTCCTTCATGGGAGGGGATATTTGTGGGATGAAGTGACATCTTTTCAAAACACCAGAAGGCTTCCTACTGGCCTGAGCACAGGTCAGCTTGCCTGGCCAGCCTGGCTTTCCGTGGGTGCACAGCTGTCTAAATGGAGAAAGGGGAAATTATAGGGGAGAGGCAACAACTGGCTAAAAATGAAAGAGGCTAAATCATTTCCCCCTGTTTACAGCACCACTGCCATCACAGAGCCCCAGATAGGGTAAAGCACATCTTCAAAATCTGCCATTTGCAAATGAGCAGTGGAGTTAAAGGAAATGCTCTCTTACCCCTGCACAGACAAGTTGATGGCCAAGTGCAGTACATTGGAAATTCGTAAGGAGGGAGGTCACCAGGCAGCTTGTCAGTTTAACTCTTTATCAGAACATGCTTAACGGGATTTTACTTTCAGCAACATGAACTTTGAAATACTCAAGTTCAAGTTTCACCTGCAGAGCTCCCATCTGTTTTTACTTCACCCTCAGAATTTCCATCTGCTATCCTTTTGGTCTGTCTAATGGGATGCCCCATTAGGCTTTCCAGCTTTCCCAGGTGCTGAAGTCATGGAAATTTTATGACATTGAAAAAATTAAAATATGGGTCCTATGTGTTACCTATGAAAATTAATTCCATTGTACAACAGCTTTCCTTGAATGACACTTCCCAGAATGCCTGTTAAAGAGTTCTGAAGGGTGTGCATGCAGATCATTTATTGCTACGCTCTGGGACACTCAGAGTTCACAAGGGACTATAAGTAATGGAACCAGGCAGAGGGCTGTGCCTGAGGCCTTGCTTCCAAGCTGACCACTCAGAGCTTCTGAATTCCAAGGCCAAAACTGCAGATCAGATTCTGACTCTGGGTTGAGTGATAGCAGCATGGACTTCATAATTGCAGGTGTTCAGCTTGACCTGAACTTAGAGCTCAGAGCAACTGAACTTTGTGTGAGGGTCAAGGGAGTGCCAGCCCTGTCTTCTGAAGGCATGGGACTGGCAGTTTGTCAGAAGGTGGCTAGAGCCATAATACTAGTGTTTGGAAATTCGTAAGGAGGGATGTGTTTGTGTCAGTGACTCATTCTTCTTGTTTCAGAACCTCCCAAAAGAATTCCACCACTGGAAGAGCAGGGGCTTTCCATATAAAGTCTGAGATGATTACTGGTGGGGACCAAGTGAGAGAGAAACAAAGGAAGGAGCTAAATACAGTAAAATATAGTAAAGAACAGGAGGATTTGCAGAAAAACATTCAGTGGACTAAAGGAGAGGTGCTAACTACCCAGAAGGTCTCTGAATTAGACCTCTGGTTTACCCAACACAGAGTTTACATACTGGTTCATTTACGTATGATGCTTTTATATCAATCAAAACTTTAAGCATTTAATGTCAGATAGCAAAGAGACAGTCCTAATGGGGACTTTGACAGTCTCCTCCCAGCTGGTATGCCAGCCAGAGACCCACTGTTTGGAGCTAACAGCCATGATGGTTCTGAAACATTCTTTTCACTGTGCATTTAGACTCAGATGTGCTGAAAAATATAATGCATAATTAGGCTTGTTTTTCAATAAAACTATTAAAAGATGCCTTTTCAAGCAAGACTCAGTCTCATTCAGCTGCTCCCTCCTGCTCATGGCTCTAAGATGACATCCCAGTAAGGATAGACCTCCTAATAAGGGGTGGTGTTCTGACCTTGTGTTGGTCATCAGGTGGGTGTGTGCTGCTGACATCCCCTGGTCTCCAAGGTATTGTCCTTTGTCCCAGCCAGGCCCTTACAGGTTCAGTGAACTCATGGCCTCCTGGCAAGTCTTGGGTTCCAGCCCTGTTCCCAAGAGCCTGAGTTCATTTTCTTTTTCTTGACTATTCTCCAATCAGCTCTCAGTGCCTGGGGGGCCTGGCACTGGCCCCTACCCACCCCACCTTGGGCCTCCTGCATCCCCTTTGTCTTTCAGCTCCAACTATGGGGTGCTCTCCTTTTATCCACTGTCATCACTCTCTCCTTCTAGCATCAAACACCCTTCCTTCTTGTCTCTCTGCCATCTGCATAAGGAGCCCTTCTTTCCATGGGGGAGATGTACACAATGAGAATGAAGGACTAAGCAGTCTTTGGCATGTTGGAGAAAGGGAGTAAAGAATTTAGACCATTCGTTTCAAGTCTCCCCAGGACTTAGAAGTTTGGAAAGCTACTAAGGCAGTCAGTAACAATAAAAAAGAAAAATCAATTTTTATGACTGCAAACATAAGTGTATCACACTTAGTTTCAGTACCTTAGCCCATTATGAAAGATAGTAATTTTCTCCTACGTTACTGTCTGCCTAAAGCCTTATGCATGTCAGTTTTTATTCTCTATCTCTAACTCTCTCTCTCTCTCTCTCTCTCTCTCTCTCTCTCTCTCTCTCTCTGACAGTAGACATCCTGGAGGACCATTCTTTCTATGGGATGAGAGATGGGATGAAATTAGGGCTAGAATGCTTTCTGTTTGAAGAGGTCCCCATCCATTTTTGGACCTGTGAATTGTTTGCTGGCAAAAAAGCTTAGATGTTTTTGCAAAGTATATTCCCGAAAGTTTATCTCTCTTAACCTCAATGTTTGTGGGGAAAATAACAGCAGTAGCAGCAACAACAAGAAAATCAAAACAGAACATTTAATGTGATTGCAGCTGCATGAGCAAAGAATTTTTCCAAGGTTTGAAAATGCCCTAACTTGGGAAAGCCTAGCACGACAGCAAACATACATGTGGATCCTAAGAGCTTCTTTCATCTGTCACTTTGATGACAAGGATAGAGAAAAGGGGAAATTCTGGAACCAGTGTCAAATGTCCCACAGGGCTTCAGAGGAACAGGGTTGGAAATGGACAAAAGAGTTGATGTGACCTCCTGTAGGTAAAGTGTACATATTCCTTCTAAAACACTCTAGGTCTGTAATTCAGGCTTCTGTGGTCGACATAAAATGGAATCCTTGAAGTATCTGTAAAGGGGTTAAAACCAAAGACCGATTAGGAAATGTTGATTACTTTGTTATTAGTAACATTAGTAAATGTTATTACTTCTTTACTCCAGGAAAAAAAATGCAACCTTCAAGATTGCTCTAAGAAACTAAAATATGGATGAGGTAAATGGTGATGTAGCAGAGCTCTGAACTTAGAGTAAGATAGCTTTGGGGTTAGAGTTCCACTAATTCTTACATCATCCCATTCTAGCTTTGCAATTTGACATTTATCAGCCTCAGTCAATACCAAATTTGCAGTGCTACTATAAGACTAAATGAGACTGAACCAGGATTGAACCCAAAAGTGCTTAACTACTAAGCCATATCACCAGACCTTTTCATATTTTATTTTGAGATAGCGTCTCACAAAGTTGTTTAGTGCATCTGTAAATTGCTGAGGCTGGCTATGAATTCATGATCCACTTGCCTCCATTATAGGTGTGTGCACAGCACCCAGCAGATTTTTAATGTGTTTATCATACTTCATAAATATGGACTGCCTTGCACATAGAACATTCTGGAAGAAAGAACATCTATTATTATTATTCACCTATATTTTCTATTTATATTTCTATCTTAACCTACCCCTCCTTTGTTTGGCTAATTTATGAAAAGAAAGCAAAAAAATGAGTGGTTTCAGCACTAAATGAGATAACGTTTTTCCAAGGTACACCTATAAGTTCAGCAGTGTGGGATTTAACTTGGGTCTCCGAGGTGATTTCACTGAGTGGCTCACACAACTGAAATTGATTCATTTTCTTTCCAGAATGCTTTCCAAATACTAAATCTGATATTTAGAAGTAAGGATCAGAGAATTAAAACTTTTTTTTTTCTTTTTCCTGTACAGGAAAATTAATACTATAAGAAGGTCCTATTTCCATATCACAAGGTATCTGTTCACAAAGTAGCATACACGTGAGGGTTTCTGTACTCTCATCCATGAAAGCACCAAATTGGCCTGAGCTACAAGAACCATCTGCAATACAGGGGATGAGGGTTAGGCAGAGGAGGGAGGGGAAAGGGGGGAAAATTCAATTCTTCTGTGTATTTTGTTTTAGTTCTGATGCAGCCAGATGAAATCCAGTCACCAGTCATTCACTTCCAAATGCAGGAAAGGTTTAGTAGAGATGTCCATCCATCTATTAGGAGCTCAACTCCTTCAACCATTTTAAATCTTCCACAGAGAACTCAGCCCAGCTGACAGCACTGAGGTCCCACAGTTCAGAAGGGATAAGATCTTCAGGGTAATATTCAAAACCTTTATTTCTAAGAATACATTGGCTGCAGACCACCATTCCCAGGACTGTATGCCCTTGAAGAGCTGTGGAGAAAGGTGTCGTGTGCTTTATACCATGCTTTATAAGGGTTTCTAACCCGAATGACCTCTTTTAATTGTTGCTTTATAGCTTATTCTGCAAAGATGAGGGACACAGTTAAACCTATGGCACTGCTGAAAACAAAAATAAATAAATAAATGCCTCCTTCTCCAGTGTCTGGTCCAAACCGCCCCATTCTTTTCTGGCCCCTACTCCCTCCCCAACCATCCGCTCAACTGTGTTCAGTTTCTAAAGTAAACTATACTGACTTCCTACCAGTGGGTAATTCCCTCTCTGACTGCACGGGGGTCTTTCCAGGAACTGCCTGCTGTTGTACAGAATCAGCTAGTTTTTTTTTTTTTTAATTGATTTCATTTTTTTAAATACAGAGCAGCAGAATGCATTACAATGTTTTTTTTTTTGGGGGGGGGGAGTTTACTGATTTTATTTTTTTAAATACAGAGCAGCAGAATGCATTACAATTCTTATTATACATATAGAGCACAGTTTTTCATATCTTTGTATATAAAGTATGTTCACGCCAATTCATGTCTTTATACATGTACTTTTTTTGCATTACAATTCTTATTACACATATATACCACATTTTTCATATCTCTGGTTGTATATAAAGTATGTTGACACACAATTCGTGTCTTCATACATGAACTTTGGATAACGATGTCCATCACATTCCACCATCCTTGCTAATCCCCTGCTTCTTCCCTTTCCCTCCCACCTTTCTTCTCTATCTAGAATTCATCTATTCTTCCCATGCTCCCCTCCCTACCCCACTATGATTCAGGCTCTTTATATCAGAGAAAACATTCAGCATTTGTTTTGGGGGGATTGGCTAACTTCACTTGGCATTATCATCTCCAACGCCATCCATTTACCTGCAAGTGCCATAATTTTATTCTCTTTTATTGCTGAGTAAAATTCCATTGTGTATATATGCCACATTTTTTTATCCATTCATCCACTAAAGGGCATCTAGGTTGGCTCCACAGTTTAGCTATTATAAATTGTGCTGATATAAACATTGATGTGCCTGTGTCCCTGTAGTATGCTGTTTTTAAGTCCTTTGGGTATAGTCCAAGGAGAGAGATAGCTGGGTCAAATGGTGGTTCCATTCTCAGATTTCCAAGGAATCTACATACTGCTTTCCATATTAGCTGCACCAATTTGCAGTCCCACCAGCAATGTATGGGTATACCTTTTTCCCCACATCCTCCAGAATCAGCTAGTTAACTGTCCTCATTCTTGACTCCAGCCCTACCATTCCAGAGTGCTCCAAGTCCAGTAGGCATCTATTTCTGCTCCCCATTAAGTCCTATTTCCACTCAGATCCTCACAGATTTCCCACAATTCAACAAAATGTCTCCTGTTTTAACCATTTTTTTCCCCATCTGAGGCTCCCAGAGAGAAGTAACTCCCACAAGTGCACTAATTTATTTGCTCAGACTCAGAGGATCTAAGCTATTTTTGTTACTATATCCTTAAAATGAGAAAAAGGAATACACATCTTCTACTTATTTTTTAATGTGATCAATTTATACAAAGCTTAATATTGTGACCTAGCCAGGAAATGTGACCTAGTCTGGAAAGCTTATCCTACAAGACTCAGAAATCAGATGTTACGGATACAAAGACTGCTAGTGCAATCTACCAAAAAGAAAATGCGAGGCACAAAATGCGAGTAGGGCGTTGAAAGGTTGTCATTGTTAAAATTTTATGGTGATCTTCAATGTTTACCAAATACCAAGAAATATAACCTGATTTCTTTATGCAGGAACGATGAAAAATTTCCCTTGGAAATAATAATTGCAATTGCAAATGATTCACCTCTCTGTCAGAGGAGGACTAACTTTTAAATCCGTTGGAATAAAGACATTACAGCATGCAGTCTTGTAGTCAAAAAACAAATCATTGAATTTCCATGACCCAAATCATAAGGAATCTTTACTTTAAATATCCCATTAACAAAACGCCCCAAGTATGTTAAAAATCACAGGACTCTCGGTTTACATTTCAAAACCAGGGAACTCAGTGTGTCCCTTTTGTTCTTAGATAAAAATAGTCAAGTGAATTATGAGGAAGGACAAAGAATAAGGTACCCAGACCACCACTGGCATTACTACTATGGTAACCAAGTCAATGCAATCGCATCTGCTATTACAACTATGAGTCAGAACATTAATAGAATCGCTCCACTGACTGAATGCCCACACTGTGCCAGGTTCTGTCTTTACACACATTGTCTTTAAACTTGGGAAGGATCCTGCACAGTGGACATTATTCTTCCAACTTCACAGACAACAGAAACTAAGGGTCATAAAGGCTGGACCACCTGCCTGGTTGATGCAGAGAAGCAGGTCTGATTCTAAAGTCATTGTACTTAACTCTAACACTTTCCAAGCAAGTAAATTTTTTTTTCACAAACCTTCCCCCTAGGAAAACGTTTAAAGTAGATAAAAAAAATGTCAGCCCTTTCCATGATGCAGAAGCAGAAATAATAGGAAATTAGTTGTAATATCTCTTTCTTACACATTTCTCAAGTGAAATATGTTTTTCACCAACATATCAACTTTATGGAAAAGGGCAGAAATATCATTGCAATGGATATTTTGGAGTTGATGGTTCATTTTTCCTATGTACAACCACTGGCAACTATATGCAGATGAATAAGGGGCAATTATATATTATCTTCATCAGCCAAAAGAATTGAGCCAAAATATGTTCATTCACCTGCAGAAAAGAAATCATTTTCAAATATCTCAAATAATACCCTCTCCCACCTATAAGGAAGATGCGGCCCTAGTTGTTTGAACTAAACTTTTCACTTTTACACTCATTGCATTACCATCTTGCAAAACTCAGAAGACTCTTTACCTAAAAAACAAACAAATCAAATTTGACATCTTCTTCTAAAGCCCTACTTGTTCCTTGCGTTTCGATGCCTCCAAGGTCTGAGTAATGAAACAGAGAGGTCAAGTGATATCACCCCAAGAGCAATGACCTATTGGAAAACAGGAAGTGAAAACAAACTCAGTTGTAGTGGAGAGAACACCGAAGAGGAGCTGGCAGCCCTGAAGAGCCAGGCTCAGGCTCCGGATTCATCTCTACATTGTCTCCGATTTCAGCACCTTGCCATCTGATCCTCCTGGCTGATTGGGATGGATTTCCCAGGATGAGAGAACTCACACTTCATTCCAGTGCCTGAGGACACCCCAGTGACTGATTTATGGGGGTGGTTGTCAGAAAGACAAACAGTTACTTGACATGGCTAAGAAGCAGTGATTTGCACCATAGTTGTTGGTGACCTCCAAAATGGAGAAAGAGCAGGAAATTTCCTCACATGATGTCAGGCCAGGGAACAGCAGTTCTAAAAGAGGCAAGTCACTTTGTTCTTTCCCTTCAATTTACTTGAGGGGAGGAGGCACAAAACTCAGAGGGATTAGCGCTGGGAGGCATCTTTCCTTATTTTTCTAGACCTTATCTCCTGTTTTTTTTTTTTTTTGCCATTTTCTAAAGACATTTTTGTTTCTTTTACTAGAACAAGCCTGTCGGTCCCTTTTCAAACTTAAGAAAAAATATCGTCACCTGCAACTTCTTGAGTTTGCCACCTTTCTTACCTCCAAATACCCACCTGCCCACAAACAAGAAACGGTCACCTAAATTATGCACTGTTTGAAAGGCGCATGTCCTAAATGTGAAGAGTTTATAATTACTTACCAAAATAATGTAGCAGGTCTGTAAAGAATCTGAATGTAAGAAAACACATTGAGAGAGTATGAACAAAATGATGCTTCTAATAACCCTCTTTTTTAAAATATTAAAAACTTGAATTTAGAGAAAAATCTTGTGACAAGGAGGTTCATTGGAGTCAGTTCCTCATATCTTCAGCGCCTGAAAGAATCCTGAGAAGTTTAAGTGAAGATGTATAAAACCAATCATAATAGAAATGCAAAGGAGGAAAATATTTCTAAAGCCCAGGAAAAATAAAATTTAAACAGAAATTGCTTTAAAAGAAAACAAATCCACAATGTGTATTTTATCTGCCTAATGAATAATTTTAGTGTGGTCAACAGTCTCCAAACATGACTAATTTAGAAAAACAGGAATGATTCTGAGCAAAGAGGAATAAAAACGTATTCCTTTTTTTTTTTTTTTTTTTTTTATTGGAATCACCCATTGCTGTATGTGAATGCCTGGTGACTAAACCACTTCACTCAGTTTTGACTCAGTTTGCTGCTGGGTTGAGAGAGAGCAGATTCTGACACACTGCTAATGGTGTGCAAAGCTGCCTGCTGACCCCTATGTACCAATTCACCCTGAAAATGCCCATGTCCTAGGGTGGAAGGATGGTTCCCCAAAATGAAGAGGAAAGGGAAGGAGTATTGTGAGGCTTAGGGAATGAAAGCGTGGATGGTGTGCAGGCTGGAAAGGTAAGGTGTGTTTGGGAACCTTAAATAGATCAGGCTCTTGGAGAAGAAAATGAATGAAAGCTAAGTCTGGAAATGTGCTTAGTGGTTAGATTTTTAGGGCTCTTAATTAATGTTTGTGCAGGGGCGGCCTAGCTCTGATGTTAGGAAGGTACTGAAGACCAGAAGTTTTCTAGAATCCATATGATAAATGAGGACATTTAAGTCTCTAGTTTCCTCACTGTCAGCAATTAGAAAGTTATTGTTATCACCGTGGCTGTGCCTAAGATTGCCTATCATTAGAAAACCAACAACTTTTATCCATACCCCATTCTGTACCCCCAAGATGTGAGGGAAATGGAGAGAGGAAACTTCCATTTTTTTTATTTAATCACACAACATGTTTCTGAGCATCCACCATGCAGCCAGTGCCATGATAGTTGGAAAAGAATAGGCAAGAACCCAGCCCAGCTTCTGCCCTTAGCAGCTCTTCAGGGCAGTCAAAGCCAGGAGCGTTGAGATGGGTCAGCGCAGGTGACATGGATGCACACTAAGTCTACAAGTCAGCCTCAACCAGGAAAGATTTCCTCATGGCCACGGATAGATCCTTACCCATGTCAGTGTACATCAGAGCTGATCCACAACATCGAGATGATCAGGCATGCACAGCTGAACTGTCCCTACAAGAGCAACAGGGGGGAAAATCCTATAAAACTCACAGATCTAGCAATTATATAAATTATTTTGTGTGTATGCGTGCGAAATAAATGAATCCCAGAGAAAAGATGCCTAATATTTTGCTGAGTTTTGTTTTCATTTGTTTTGTTGACTAATGAATAAAGTATTCTGAATATTAAAAATACTAAATAATTGCTTACATTAAGTAAGTGTGCAGATAAACACTTCTGAAAGAGACAGAGAAAGTTAGTTGAATCAAAGATCTCATGAGAATAATACGATTATTTTTTTGCTCCTAGACTGAGTTTAGAGTATTATAAATAACTCAAAAGAAAGATTTTTTTTTAAAGATGTTTGTCTGGGTCACTAAATGTTAATACCTACAGCATATAAGAAAATGTCTTGCCTCAATTTTGAGTAATTATGCTGCATTTACCTCCTGTGTCTACTATCTCATTAAGCCTGCGTGAAATGCATAATTACCATGCAGGTGAGCTGGCTTTACCAGTGTATGCATGAAAGTCTCACATCAATTCTCTGTGAGGTCCCCCAGGGCAGAACCAAGACATATTCATCTTGCACACACCACTCTCAACCCTGTCCCTGCAACAAGGCATGCATTCCACAAAGGATCTCCAAATCAGTCATGGAGAAGCATCCTAATTATGTCAACTTCAGCTTTGTCTTGGGTAGGGAAAGTAGGTATCTACTGGGCACCATTTTTTCTGGACAATGCTCTCAGTCAAACACCACTATCTCTCCCTAGGATCACTTAATCAGACACCAGTGTCTTCCCACTGATTCCCACTTAACTAATATTCCAGCATGACATTCCAGTTAGTCGAATGCTGATGTCCTAATCTCATATTAAAATAAAATCCAGATTTACTTACACACCATTGATAATCTTTTCTTTTCACAGTTTGAGAATGGCCTGTAATAATAATTCTCTGGATGAGAAAGCACATTAACATGACAGAAGGGAGAATGTGGAGATCGCCTCCTATATTCTCGCAACAGAAGGTGTGGCCACTGAGAACATATTAGCAGGTGCCCAACAATTGTCACTGGTCATGGCAGCAGGAAGAAGGAAGCAGGGAAAGAGAAGAGAGGCTACACAAAAGGTGACTTTGGGCTATGCTACATGCATCCCAGACCATATTTCATCACAAGGTTGTGGGCTGCAGGGTCACAGGCAAGTGAACACACACCATCAGACGTCACTGCCTTCTTAAGTTATTCCTTCCAGAAATGACTTCATAGGCAGCCGCCCTGATGTGAAAGGATTCCACGTTGATTCCTGTGATATGTAAGGCATGGCTACTATCAGACAAGCATGAGCACAGGACCCTTTGGTCTAGTCCTACCACACACACCATGTGAACATGAACACCCTCTATTGTTTGTGGAAATTTTCAAAATAGAGTCATGCATCACTTAACAAATGGGGCATGTCCTGAGAAATGCATTCTTGTTAAGTAATTTTCATCATTGTGCTAACATCCATCAGAGACTGTAAAAAAGACAGCTACGATGTCACTAGGTGATCCAGTCCTGTGGGAATATAATGGCATAGACGATCCACTGTTGAAAGAAACTTTATGCGGTACATAACTGTATTCTCTTTCCTCTCTGCTATGTTGTCCCTTCCTGACGGATGAATGGGAAGAGCCAGCTCTGATACTGCAGGTCAGACTTCAACATGCTCTTAACCTTGAAGAGGTCCTGCCCTCTGCCTCCTCCACCTTGTGCTTCACGTTATTCACATGTCTTGTCTCTTTTCATTTCCATACTGTCCATTCCTAAATGGGCTAAGAGCACACTGACACGTCTGAATACCCATTCCTTTAAACATACATGGAAAACACAGTTCTCTGGACATGGTTGGAACAATGTTGATGATTCAAACTGTGAAGAGGGCAATTCTATCCCAGATGCCATGCTTGGACTTTCTCCTACTCTGAACAACACTATGATAGGTTGTTGCTTGCATCTTCCTATTGTTTTATAATAATGCCAAGCCTGGAAGGAGAATTCTTTACTATACAGTGAATTTCCCCCAAAATATATCAACTTAAAACAGCATAATTCATCATCTCAATGTCTCTGTGGGTCAGGAATCTAGGAGTGGGCTGTCTGGGTGGTTCTGCCTCAGGGTCCCAAACAATATTGTGGTCAAGATGGCTACCAGTACTGTGGTCACAAAAAGGCTGGAGGTAGGGGGAATTCTGCATGGCTTGAGCAGACCAGGTGTAGGGGGCAGAGGGTAGAAAAAATGTAGATTATCTCCCAGATAATAAGACATGTCAAATGACAGATGCTGGTGTTCACCCTGTAGGCAGTGGGAGGCCCTTCTGGGAGTGGTATTATGACTTAATCTGTTTTCTGTTGCCCTAATATAACACCTGAAACTGGATGCTTTATAGAGAAAATAGGTTTATTTTGTCTTATAGTTTGTGAGGCTGGGAAGTTTACCATCAGGGGGCCACCTCTGGTGATGGACTCATGCTGCTTCAACTCATGGCAAAAAGCAGAAAGGCAAGCAGATACATGTGAAAGAAGCCAAAATTCCCACAATTGCTTACCTTTCCCATGAAAAAGACATTCATCCATTCATGGGGACTCCAACCCCATGATCCAAACACCTCCTGCTAGGCCTCACCTCCCAACACTGCCATCTTGAGAACCAAGCCTCCACATGAGTTTTGGTTGGGACAAACATAGTGTACCACCATACTACACCTAGAGAAATAAGTTACTGGAACTTGTGCAATTAAATTTGAACTTTTGAAATTAAGTTAGTCTGAGCTCCTACAGTAAGTTTCCACAGACCAAACCAAAATGGAATAACTCATGCTAAAGTTTCATTTCACCAAACCTAAACTAAGTTCTTCCCCCAAATGAGGGAAGAGATAATAGCCAAACCCATAAATGGGCCAGTTTTAGTCAGCATGATAGGGAAGTCTTCTCTATTTTAACACTTACAAGGAAAGTAACCTGAGGCAACCTAATATGAACACCAAGCTATTTAGCTTTGTGTATTATTCTACTTCCTTTCCTGTTCAAGTTATCCAATAAAATCCAATAGTTCCACCATGCCCGAGGGAGCAACTCTTTAATCTTTAGATGCACTACTGCCCAATTTATGGATCACTAATAAAAACTAATTAGATCTTCAAACTCAAATAGATGAAATTTTATCTCAACACACTGTAAAAACAGAGTGAAGGCTAGGTGTGGTTGATTAATTCAGGATCCTCCTGCCTCAACTTCCCCATGCCTGTAATCCCAGAGGCTGGGGAAGTTGAGACAGGAAGATTGTGAGTTCAAAGCCAGCCTCAGCAACTGTGAGATGCTAGGCAACTCAGTGAGACCCTGTCTCTAAATAAAATACAAAAGAGGGCTGGGGATGTGCTCAGTGGTTGAGTGCCCCAGAGTTTAATGCCAGGTATATGCAGCCCCCTCCCCCACAAAAAGAGTGAAGTATGGATTAAGTGAGGAAATGGAGAAGAGGAACCATTCAGAGATTCTACCGAGGCCAGGGAGAGGAATGCTATGTATCCAAAGCAAGATTGAGGAAGACAATACAAATCACTAGGAATCGGGAAGGTTAGATGATGTGGGTGGGGGAGAGAGGATAACTTTAACAAAATAGGCCTGATTTCACAAAACACCACAGAGGCCCGTAAGATTTTTCAAGTACCTGGTCAAAGACACTGTTCCTGGAGATGAGGTTTTGAGTACTCCCCACACCCCAAGAAAAGTGGCTGCAGGCACAAGTATCCTGCTGCTTAAAACCCCACCCCCTTGAAACCTTGTATGGGAGAAATTGAATCTTAGTCATCACTCAAATCATTTCTTAAGAATGTCCTTCTAAAAGTACATTTGTCTATGGGTGAAACAATTTAAAATTAGTAAAGTCAATATTTAATTTGGACCTAGTTGGGAACTGTGGAATTTTCCATGGAGAATCAGAGCTGTCACCAGGTTATGGTGAATTGGAACAACAGCCCTGGTTACTGCATTTTGAGAAGACAGAACTGCTGGGCTCACAGAGTGATTTAGGGCAGGAAAGGCAATAGCTTCACCAGCCAATGCTTGAGCTAAGACCTTGGCTAGACAATCGTTCGACAAATGTCATCCGCATTGCCACCATTTTCCTCCTGATTTTACTAAACCCAGACTCTACCTTCCCATTCCCACCCAGCCCCAAGCTGCTGTTTCCTCTATAAGATTGACTTCATTGCTCATGTTTCACTCTTTGTGCATACAAGAATATTTAGAGAATTAAAAAAAAAAAAAGAACAATCTTATTTGACTTGTATTATATAGACTTCCAGAAATGGCCTGGACCCTCTACTACCCTCTTGTGTCCAAGATGGCACTGCAAAGACTCATGAACCCTGGTGAGAAAGAGACCCGTCTGATGCCATCAAATTCCCAAAATGGAAGAACAAAAAGACCCTGTCACAGTTGACTCCTCTCTCTCTAGTTGGTCTAGCTTGTCAACTCTTTGATCTTTCCCAGGAACCAACTTTAAGTTTCAATGATTTTCTCTAATATTTGTAATCATTCTCTTTATCTCCTCTGTAATCTTTGTTATTTTCTTCCCTTTGGGGTTTGATTTGTTCCTCCTTCTCTATTTCCTTGAGTTGTACAGCTAGGTTACAAAATCAAGGTCTTTCTTCTTTCTCATGGATGTGTCACATTTATGGTCATCAATTTTTCTTGGAGCACTACTTTCACTGCTTTCCACAAGTCTGGGCATGTTAGTTGGCTCTTTTCTTCAATCACACACACACACACACACAAATACTGCATTGGGAACCACAGAAGGCACAAGGCAAAACAAGTGGTCATCAAGTTTTGATTTTCCACTCCAGAGCAGGTATTGTACATTAACAGGTGTTTAATATTTGCAGATACTTTATTTTATATTTTCCAATCTACCTATAAACTGAGGACTTTGGTTGCTACTCATAGTTTGGTCTGAAAAGAGTTATTTCCTGAGGACTTAGGATCTTATGACATGTAAGAATAGGTTCATGTGAAGCATAGTATAGACTTGCAGCTCCTGAGTTTGTAGATAATGTTTCTGGAATTGGAGAATATACCTCATAAAAACTAGTAAGATCTGGGTGGATTTCTGCATTCTATCACCCAGGGCCTCTCACTTCCAAATATTGTTATAGGGAGCAAGCAGCCATAGCCATCATTCACGGCCACTTCTCCATGCTGCCCAGCTTTCACCATCAGCCAGTGTGGAAAACTGGCCACACTTCAGAGGACCATCCATCAGCTTGCAGTCTGGGATCTGGATGACTTAGCAGGTGACCATGAGCCAGTGCTGAACAGAAGGGAGGGGGCTTTCCTAGGGAGACATAAAACTGATGTCCTGGTCTTTTACAATTACAAAAGCTTCCTCACAGCACAGTTCTGCCCAAGAAACTTCCCAGGTGACTTGAGTTGGATGTGAGTTTGTCCCTCACTTCCAGGCCTCAATTGTTTTGGAATGTTGCTATGCATTATTAAACAGCTGCCACATTTCGTCCAAGAGGTGGCTGCATTTCAATGGTGGGTGAAGTAATTCCTGTTTATATGTGCAGTTGCAAAGAGTATTGGAACCCTTTGGCATGAAAAGTATCTCATAATACATCATTAATTATTTCTAACAATAGTCAGAGAGGGATGAAGGCTCTCTTGCACATACAAACACTTTGAAAGGTGATAGGCAACCAGGAACAACTTCTGATGGGTTCTCTGCTTTTATCCAGTTGATTACAGCACAGCTGAGAATGTCACTTTAAAAGTGAAACGAATCTTAAGGCAATTTCTTGGAATGCGTATCTGATGAGACAAGACCCCCCCCCAAAAAAAAAAAAAAAACGGAGGCTGAACAACCATCTACATATTTAGTTGCCTGATACCATGAGAATCAGCATGCTAGAAAAGAATTTGTCTTCCATTCAGGCACGTCGCCATTGTGGTCATCAAGGGCTGGTAAATCCAAGTGATTGTGAAAATCAAGTTATTTCCTTCAGAACACTGGCCAGAAAATATTGCTTAAACTTGGCACCTTAGTACAAATCAAAAGTTATGTATTGCCTAATCACATAATCACATTTTGATAGCTCATTTCTTCCGAGGGGATAAAATTATTTCACCGGCAGAAGTCCCAGGTATTATTAAAATTGTTTTATGAAGGTGGGAAACCAAAGCAAGGAGAAATTGAGTCATTCATTCGGTGTCTCATCTGAGTCTCCATGAACCTATGAAAAGAGCTTCCTTGGTCTTCTTTCCTTATGCTTGTCCCCTTAAAGTATCATACTCCTGGGCATAACAGCTCCTTACCTTCATTCTGAGTGAATTTTTAGGTTTATGAATTCAAAATTTCATTATGAAGTAACAAGGGGGGAAAAATAAGAGCAAACTCTAACAAAAAAAAAAATGGGCAAAATCACCCTCAGAAAACGAACTCTGAGGAATTTCTCCTAGAAATAAACAGAGAATGACCTTACCAAATGAAACCCGTTTTTTAATATAGAGTAAGTCACTTGACATCCTGGTCAGTTCTAATTGTGCAAATGTCCTGACTTCCGTTTTTCACGAATTCCTCATCAACAGTCATTTTCTTCAAAGCATAAACGTGCACACTCCTTTTAATGAAATTAAGAAGTGTACTTCTGATGTCCTTCAAAAGCAAAGGTAGACATCTGTTATTTTTAATTACCCATCATTGGGGGCTTACATTTGCGTTCCCCTTCACAAACATAATGAAAGGCATTAAGCACAACACATAAGCACAAGACTATTTTTTCATGCAATTAACAAATGGTTAGTTTGTCTATATCTGCTAGGCTTCTTTCTTATCACATTTCTGTATCTCTCACCCTCGCCCACAACTCTGAAAGCTGTAATTCGAGAGTTCTCAAACTGAACATTGGGTTCACGCCAACATACAAACTGTATTTGCTTAGCAAACATCCAAGGGTGAATAATGTGTTGTCATTCCCTGACCTTACAAGAAGGTTGAATATGAAGTAACAACCTTAGTCACCCTTCAGAGTGGCAGCTCTGAAGCAATTTATCCCTTGGCCAGGATCCTTTCCTTCCTCTTCTAAAAGGGAACAGTCTGGGTGGGTGGGTGCTCAGAAAGTATTGATGGCTTCATTCCCTGAACAAGCCAGGCAGCAAAGACCCAGGAAGATGACAGGGCTTGGAATACAGAAAACCAGGTTCAATTGCAAGCCTCACTGGCTCAGAAAAGCTGTCTGCTCAAGGGTTTGGCCTTCACTTTTGCAATGTTTGGTCTGTTAAAGGAAGAACAGATGCCTTTGAAGATTTTCTCGAAGAGTCTAGAATTCAAAGGCAACAGGAGAAAGTTTTTTTGTTCTCAAGTGGCAGAAGTTGGCTCCTTCGAGACAAGTCTATGTTCTGCCTGCCTCCTTTGGGGCTCCATCCACTCAGTTCCCACTAGTCATTGCTTGCCGTTACCTTTAAACCCGCATTCTCCCTCTTTTGGAATTCTCTTTCCCAAACTCAGAGGACTCTGTTATCTCTTCAGGACTCATTCAGCCACGACCCATACCATCCCTGACCATGGTGTCATAATGCGGGATGGGGGTGGGGGACTCCCTTCCCCATGCTCTGGGCTCACAGCTGTGGGTGCTCTGCCCAGTTGGCCCCAAGTCTTCCTCCTGCATGCCATGCAGCTGGTCCCGCTCTGCCAACCAGAGTAACTACAATGGCAACCATTTAGACCTGGTCACAACTTCTCTAAAGACAGGGCACTACTATGAGCATACAAGACAAGGAAAGTGAGGCAGAAAGTTAATTTTCCCAGGATTTCCAGGATCAATAAGTGACAGAACTGGGATTTGAATTCAGTAGTGCTCCTTACAAGGCAAACTCATGACATCTACTCCTCTGATGGACTTTGGTGTATGTCTCTATGCTCCAAACACCACTGCCTGCAGCCCCACAGAGGGCCTATGTCACTTGGATGGCTCCCCTGACTCCACACCACCTAATCCTGCAGCCACCTACACCCAGGCTGGCTCTACACTTTTCAGATGACAAAGACTCACATGAAATCTTGCCACCTCCAGTATCTTGCTCAAATAGTCATTAAGTAATTATTTATTGAATGAATAAAGGCACAAAAAGAACATTAGTGTTCCTGTATTTATAGATGTGATGTTGTGGGGTTGAGTGGGAGTCAGGGACATCCTGAAGATAGTGTAAAATTGTCCAAAGAATTTGCAACAGCCCTACTTTAAGAACGTGTGTGTGTGTACGTACATGACTCTCTGAAAATATTAACATCTCTAAACGAAGCTGAAAAACAATCCCACACCAACAAAATCATAAATATTCAAATCAATACATTTTAGAAAAGAAATCAATAAGCTCAGAGAAACATTAATCCATGCAGTTTGTGCAGAGTGGAGGTTGTCACCTACCTTCACAAATGAAAACTCCATGTTTATAGACTGTAGCCCATGCAACTTAAATACACAGCTTCCAGAGTATTCAATTTTCCCTGCCATGGTCCAATTGGCAGTTGTTATTTACACACAGGTATCTGTACACGTTAGAGACTTTGTGCGCCTTTGTTACTCTTCCCACCCCCCACCCTTCAGTCTGTGCAATAAGATGTGTTTTTCCTTTTTCAGGGAGCATTTTGTTCTTTCCTACCATCAGTTATATACCTCCCACTTCTGTTCCCCTCCCTCAAGTCCTCACTCAATCCAATGACATTTTTTCAGAAGTTCTTGTCATGAAACAACAGCAACCTGGATTGATCTGTAATTCGTTCTTTCAGTGTCATCTAATGCACACCTCCTCCACCTCCCTTGGGTAAAATCTATGCTTAAAGGCAGAGACGACTTTGTACATTATCATTATGATAGATTCACTCCATTAAATCATTGCTAAATAGAATCAGCTGTTTCCAGAGGGAAAAACAAAGGCAATATTGAAAGTATTTATCTGGGTGGAGATTGTATAAAAGTAGATTGACAATGAATGCTTTATTGACAAAGCTGTGTGATGGGTGCACCAGGGCCCAATTCTGTCTGTTCTCCCTTGATTTGCAATGCTTGAAAATTCTCCACCACTGGCGAGAAATATGAAACCTAAACAATGATAACAAAAACCCGTGTTAGAAAGCAAAAGGCAGAGACATCCCCTAAACACCTCTCTTACATTTGATTCAAAACGTTCCTGACTTATATCAGATTTAGGTGCTAGTACTGAAGGCTGTCTCTGGAGGATTTCCTTCCAACGTTGCGCTGTGAAAGCTTGTAGTGCATGTTGTGAGCAGATGCAGAAGTCGACAGTGGCTGTTCTCCAAGCCAAGCAGCCAGAGACAGATGACAGGCCAGAAAGTCCCCACAGCTGCTGTGAGAGAACCTTGTTGGTGGAGTAGCTGCAACAAGGCTAACGAGAGAAAGTTAGCAGAGCCAGTGAGACTGTTCTCACCCTGCCATCTCAGGCTGGTGGCCCTCCCTGGAAAGATGTGTGGTGCTGGGACCAAACTACTTCCTATAAATTTCAGTCTAGGGACTGATGAATACACAGGACTCACTCAGAATAATGACCTCCATCTCTTTATAAGTCTCCTTCCAAATGCATTGCTCATTTTGGAAAAAAAAATAAGTTTGCAATTTACCAAAAATACTCTGTTTAGGTCAAAGGATCTACCTTGAACTCATTTCAAAAATGAGATTATTAATAATGAAACCTAAAGAAGTTAAAGATAATGGATTTGTCATCACCCAGAATTAATACTCTATTCATGAGATAATTGTCACATGGTACATCAGGGACTTTAATGCTATTTTTTTTTTTTTTGGAGGGAAGGGGTTGTTTGTTTGTTTGGTTGGTTGGTTGTTCATTCTTCCTACACAAACCAGGGCAAAGTTAAGAAATATAATAGCCATATCAGTCCATGTCATTTGGAAAGAAACTTAAAAAATCATCTCAGACTCAGAATTGGCTTAATATACCCCTCTGCAGTGTGATTTAGTATTTTGCATACTTAGTGATGAAAAAGGTGTTTGCTTATATTGATACCAGAAATAAGGCAATGATAGCAATAGGCTTCATCTAGAATCATCCATTCAGCAACCAGGATGGCTGAACCTGGTGTGAAAATATTTAAATACTTCTATACTGGCGAACAAGTCGCCACTTACCTCGAGTGCTTCCCAGTTACCCTCAACTCTGAGCCCTGTTTCTGGGAACCCCAAGTCTCCAGCCAAGGGACCTGCCCCAGCACTTTGACTTGTATCTATGCTAACTGGTTGGCAATTGGGGCCATACTGATTGATAAATGTTTTCCCTTTTAGTCTGGGCTATTCCTGAATTACTATCTTCATAGTAACTAGTTCCACACATGCAGGAGCATCAGCACCTACCTCACAGGGCAATAGTGATATCAAGGTAGATTTTGCAGGAAGGAAAAAGGGCCAAAAGGATATAATAAAGGAGATAAGAGTGATTATGGTATCTCCAGAAACTTCCTAAGGCACTTTCTCAATCTGATGGTGTACTCCATCAGATAAAAATGCTTCATCCCAATGTGAAAATAAAAAAGGCATAAGAAATCAAAGTTGGCACAACTTCAAAATGCTAATGATATGTGCAGACAGGGTCCCATAAAGGAGCATGACACTCCTGAGGTCAAGTGCTGATAATCAGAGCAAGAATCAGAGGTCTGCTGTTTCAGAGGTTCATTCCAGCTGGATGAGGCAAGGGTAAAGGGCAGATAGCAAAGAAAAATGCAAGCAAATGGACCAAAATTCAGATTTTCAGATGCGGGTGGCAGCAGAGTATGGAAAGCTGAGCTAATGGTTACTCCACATTACTGTAAGCACAGATTTCAAGGCAGAAATGGGTCTGAGCCCATGAAAGCAACTATGGAAATCATCACGACTGACAAGCAGTCAGGTAGCATTTCTCATTTGAAGTGGCCAAGCCAAAGGCACTGTTTCTTGGAAACACTTGACATGTGGTCTCTCCTGGAGGTCAGCCATCTCATGTCCCTCATCAACAGTTGCTCAGAGATACTTTCTGAGTGTAAAGTTGATTGCAGAGACTTTCAGTCTCTTCTTTCCTTTGTAAGTGCGTAATTGAGACTGAACTCAGAGACGAGTGGTCCATTCAGTTGGTGCTCATAGGTCTCTGCCTATTTTACCTCTAGGCAGCCTTTAGAATTAATTGGTGCATCTGAGTTTCTGCCCAAAGTGTTGATAAGCAGTATACAGTCCTCCCTTTGTATTCAATAGGTACCTCGTCCAAGGACATAATAAATCATGGGTCAAAATATCAGAAAAAAATTGCATCTGTACTAAAACATGCAGACTTTTTATTGTCACAATTCCCTAAACAATGGAGTATAATGACTACTTTCACAGCATTTACATTGCATTAGTCATTATAACAAGTATTATGATTTAAAGTATTCGGGAGGATGTGGGTAAATTATATGCAAATAAATACTATTTTATATAAGAAACTTGAGTACCTGCAGATTTTGGCATCTGCAGATTTGAGATTTCAATATTTTTGTGCATCCCACCAATCCCCCATAGATAACAAACGATGACTGGATAGACAGAAGAGTTTTAAGAAGGTTCAAATTATGCACCATGGCCTATTAGTAGGCTACAAAATCAAATGAGGGCCTCATAACATCTTTTCAATGGAGTATACTATAATGAAATAAAAAATATTATGTTTAATAAGTTTCTCAAATGCACAGGTATTGGGGTTGCTTCCATTAAGTACAGACTCTTAGTTTTAGTCTAAATCAAACATGTTTGAAAACAGATGCCACAGAGCCTCCTTCACAAAGCATTAATGTATTAGTTGATGTGTCCAAATTTAGAAATGGAATGATATAGTTCAAAATGAAAAAAATGTAGTCTGCATTAAAAATTCAAATATGTATAAGAGGAATGCTCACTTTTACAGCACCAAAAGCACAATCACTGTGTAACTAAGGAAGCAGAGCTGGTCTCCTCTGTGATGTGAGAATGAAAATGAAAAGCAAATAGACATCAACCACATAAGATGTTCATGCATAAACTGCAGTGTCTGCCATCTTTATGTGATCCCACCTCTAATCTCATGGGCTCCAATCCCACATTTCTTCCTTCTATGCAAAGGGGGGAAATGGTTGTCATTTTTCAAACTCACAGCCTAAAAGTAGTTTTGTTTTTGTTGAATTTTTAAATACATTGAGAAACTGTCATTTTTTGCATATAATTTGCAAATGTATTCTAAATGTATCTGGTTGCTAAATTTAGTTTGGTGTCCTCCCAGATTATGGAAGCTATTTCCAAGCTACTTGTTCCCTGAGCAATAGTTAACTTTAAACTTCAGCATTAAGGGCCATGATAAAGGCTGAAGCCAGAGACAACCACTGAGATTAGGCAGGACCTGGCCCCCCTCAAGGAAAGATAGCAGGATGTGGAAGGAGACTGGCTGAGCAGAGTGACTAATCACAGCACAGAAGGGGCAAGGAGACCTTCTCTTTCCCGTCCTGAACACTCTCTGTTTCCACAAACTCATCCTAGGAGGGAGGTATAAGTGCTATGGTTCATGGCTGATGCTGCCCCATACTTAGAAGTGGGGAGAAGACTCCAGAACCCATAACTAAAGATTTGATATAAGGGATTGTTTATGGGTGTCTAAAGTTTCTACTGCCCAGAAGAAGCAATTAAAGATATGCTGAAAGAAAAAAAAGAGTCAATAGGCTCACAGAAAAAATATGAAGAGCTGGGTATACTACAGGAAATGGGATTGGAAATTCTTTCAACCTCTAAAACCTCCAGTGGCTATGCTGAAATGTGCCTCTCTGGAGCCAGGTTCTACCAGATGTAATGGTAGGTGCTGACAGAAAAGCCACACGGGCCTTGCCTGGAAGCTGCAAGCGGGAGGCTCACTGTGCCTACCACCTTGAAAGAGGAGAAATTAATGCCTACAATTTGTATTTATTTAAAATGATTTCTCTATCCTGTTAAATTACAACTTATAAATGTGGGTCATTTAAATGGGCTATGGGCTAACCCCCCATTAAAACATGAAAATAGAGAATGATTCAACATCCAATCCAAAAGATTTAACAATAATTTCAGTTTGGGCAATCATAAAGAAGATGCTGTCCATGATTCCATTAGGCACCATAACATACGAGGAACTGTCTAAAATAGAAAATACTATTGGAAATAACTGCCCATCCTGGCTAGGGTCACTAAGACTCAAAGTTACATAAGAACTAAAAAGTAAAAAAGACTTTGATCATGAGCAATTAAGTAGTAGATGGTTCCAATGACAAAGGACATGAAATTGGAGACTGACTAATTTGGCTGCAAAATCTAATACACTGCACCCAAAATATCATATTTTGTATAAAGGTTTGTATTAATAGCTCTTGCATCTCCAGACTACACTAAAACTTTGCTCAGAAAGAAGTCACTGCAAAAAACAGACTTAATAGAGGCCTGCACTAATAAACATACAAAGGGAGAATTCCACTGTTCAGTGGATTTCAGGAACTAAATTGGAGGATCCAGAAAGATTTCTTACGCTTCTGTACTCTACTTTAAATCAGCACCATCATTCCAGAGTGCTCAAAGGCAGTTTTTTTTCTTGTTAATGGACTGCTTTAAATATATTTAAGCAAATAGTGTGAGCAAATATTCAGTAGTGTGTCCTTTAACAACAGAGACTGGGATATGTTCTAAGAGCTGGCAGTAGTGTGATTTTGTCATTGTGCAGATATCACAGAGTTTACTTACACAAACTAAACAGCTCCAACATCACCAGGTGTCAGCTCCAGTATAATCGTATGGGTCATATATGTGGTCCATCCTGGATGAAATGTTGTTATGTTGTACATTATTGTAAGTTCAAATATACAGACTTTAGATTTTCCTGAGAACAAATATTGATGGGATAAAGGAGAGAACAGATAACATGGCTACATTGGCCACATTCAGAAAGTGAGCTTGAGTCATTTCAGAGAAAATAAAAACACATGATCTGTGCTCCAGAATTTTGCATGACTTTGACCCTGATCTGTATAGTTACCAGCTATAGAGTGGGACTTATGAAAAACATGTTAGTAGTATGATAAATAAAAATTGAGTAAATTTATTGAAAGATGAATATCAATCACATAGTTGCTTACAAAAATTGCCCTAAAATAAGACAAGTAAAGATCATGATGAGATACTAAAACAAATGTGGAAATATCAAGATGTCAAATTACAGCCAGTGTTAATATATCTCTGCATGTTAGGCAAACATGTGAAGTGTTAGGCTCCGTTCATGCTTTATGTGCTAGACATAAGTAGTGATACCATCCTCCTGCAGTGTTCTTGGTTCAGAAGTGTCTCTGCTGCTTGTGTTGAGTGTTTTTGGTAATCTGTGGCATCACCAGAGTGGTCTCCAGAATTCCATAGTGGTGGTGGTACAGTGACACAAAGAGGGTGAAATAGTTTGGAGCGAAATTTCTGCTGGTAATTAAAAAAAGAAAAAAAAAAAGTACTGATGCATCTGTGCTTAGCAGTTAGCTATAAACCAGTGCTCTCAACAGAGCATGCAGAATGGATGCCCCTTCTTTATTCCAAACATGCAATTTAGGGAGCATTTTAGCCTTTTGTTATTGCTTTTCACTTTTAAAGTTGCCTTTGATGTTCATTTTAAATGCATTTTTATTCAATGAAAATATTGTGCAAGGGGGAGGTGGTGTGATTTGTCCCAGCCTTTAATCCTTCTGTCTGGCCTGGATCCTGAACTCCTGGGGACGGGCAATGGCTCAGCTCAACAAATATTTATGGGACACTTCTTACAAATACCATATTGGGGAACTACAGAGACTCAAGGAGGAGCCAGACATGGCCCCCACCTGCAATATGAGGCCATGGCTAAAAGAATATGTACATTACTACCATAAAACCAGTTACAGTAAGGTAGGTACAGCAAGAAACTTCAAAGAAGTTTCAAAGCCCAAAAAATATACTGTTGCTAAGATCAGGGCAGACTTTGTGGAAAAGTGGTCTATAATAAGTATGCTAATTGAAAGCACATTAATCTTGTCAATGAAGGGCTGAGATGTAGCTCAGTGGTGAAGCATTTTCTCAGCATGCATGCATGAGGCCCTGGTCTTAATCTCTAGCACTGCAAAACAAAACAAATACCATCAATGGAGGTAATAATTTGTAAAGACGGTGCACCTTTCCTCCAGGGCTTCATAATGTGTGACACCTTCACTTTTATATGACAAAGGGTCTCTAGTGTGTCTCATGATGCCACAGCCCACCTGCCCATCAGTACTAGCCTCTCTCATCACCACCACCATTTGGCCACATGTCACTCCCTTATTTGCCCTCTAAATAAGAGCAGCAAGTAACAAATTAATTTTTTCCATGACCTGATATAATGTTAATATTCCTGCTACAATCATTTCCCTAAAGTACCCCACAACATAGGAGTCCTACTTCCTGGTTGCCATGTCCTGAGTTATTTTCCTCAGCCACACCCTTCTGCCATGATCTTCTGCCTCATCTCAGGCCCAGAGGTATAGAGTTGACCAACAATAGACTGAACCTCTGAAACCATAAGCCAAAATAAAGATTTCCTTCTCAACTTTGCTCTTGTCAAGTCTTTTGAACACAGTGACTAAAAAGCTGACTGAAACAGAAATTGGTACAGAAGTGGGGTCATTGCTGAGACTAACCTGATTCTGTGATTCAGAAGTCTTTGAGGCCGGTTTGCACAGGAAATGATTTTGAAAAGTTTAAAGATAGAAGCTGGAAAAGCTTTAGAATGTTGTAAGGAAAGCTTAATGGGTGATTCTGTTAGGAGCTCAAAAGACCAGAATGCTGATAAGACTATGGACAATAAAGACTGGGATCATGAGGTTTCAGAGGAGGGGACTTTTGGAAATTGGAGTAGAGACCATTCCTGTTGCAAGGCAGCACAGCTTTCAGAGGGTGGCATAAATATTGTTGGTGGCTTAGTCAAGTTTACTATGATAATCAGGAGCAGAAAGCAAAGCAGAAAGATTTGAAAATCTTGCAGTTTGGCCAAAAAAGTGTGAGCAAAACTGAGACTGAGAAAGCTGTGTTAGTTAAAGATATTACAATCACTAAACATACACTAAGCACTTTATCCAGAAACAACAGAAATGATGGCCTGAGGACATCCCAGGAATTGGCAAGGTCATGCCCATCTCAGGCTCTAGAATGTAAAAGTAAAAATTCCTTTGAGAAGAGATCACGGAAGCATCTTGTTTATACAGGAGGCCTAGAAAGTTTTTTCACCATGCCCAGACACCCAGGCACTCAGAGGCTGCTGCAACCAGGGGCCCAGTAGGCTTGGCTATTGCTTGAGATGATGGCAGACCCTGATGTCAACAACACAGTGCTGATTCTGAAGAATTTCAGGAAGCTGGAGTTACAGAGTCATGGAGGCTTCCACAGAGATTTCAAAGGAAGGTCTGGGAACCAGGCAAAGTGTAGCAGGGTCAGAGTCCCTACAGGCTGCCACTGAGTGGGTGAAGCAGGAAGAAGGACAAAGGAAGCTGATGTTGCAGTGGAGACTCCTAAAATTTAAAGTTTCCAATAACATTAAATGTCTGCCAAGGAGGGCTGGGGATGTGGCTCAAGCGGTAGCATGCTCGCCTGGCATGCATACGGCCTGGGTTCGATCCTCAGCACCACATACAAATAAAGATGTTGTGTCCGCTGAAAACTAAAAAATAAATATTAAAAAATTCTATCTCTCTCTCTTTCTCTCTCTCTTTAAAAAAAAAATGTCTGCCAAGGAAAACCACAGGAATCAAGCAGGGGCAAGCCAAGAGAGAAGCCCTGTGGGTTGCAATCAGCAAGGCCATAGGGGTGGAGCTATAGAGTCCTTTGGAGAGAATCCTACAATGTCATGTGTCCCAGATGCTGGATGTTGAGCTACAGCACTTACTAGCCCAGCTGAATTTTAGTCTTACTTCGGTCCTATTCTGTCTTTCTATACCACTATGTCTCCCTTGTGGAATGGAAATATTTATTCTATACCATTATATATTGTATATCTGTGACTTGCTTTTGATCTTTACAGGAGAAAACATTCACAAATTCTCCTTGAGTATCAGAAGAGATTTTGGACTTGGACTTTTGGGTAATGCTAGAACTGTTAAGACTATGGGGACTCTTGAAAATGGAGTAAATGTATTTTGGATTGTGAGATAGGCATGAGCTTTTGGGGAACAGAGGCAGAAGGTTTAGATACACAGTGATTCCCAAAAGCTCATGACACAATGTGAGAATTTTCAGAGGTGAAATGATTAAATTATAAAACATGTAATCTAATCAATGGAGTGATCCATTGATGTAGATTAATTAGGTGGTAGCTGTAGGCTGGTAGGGTGTGGCTGGAGGAAGTATGTCACTGGGGGTGTAACTTGGGGTTGATATTTTGTTGCTGGTGAGAGGAGTTCTCTCTGCCCTAAATTGTTTTTCTCCTCCATGCCCTTGTGCCATGATATTCTGCCTCACCTTCCGCCCAGAGCTCTGGAGTAGGCTGACCATGGACCAAGCCTCTGAAACCATCAGCTAAAATAAACTTTTCCTCTTCTCAAATTGATTAATTAATTAAAGTATCTACGCAACGTAAGAGCTGGCTTGTATACTCAAAAACAGTTTTGAATTGCCCTGGGATCTCTAATGGAAACCAACCTCTCTGAAGTAACAGTATTATTTTTGTCTAAACAAGCTAGGCAGGTATGATGGTTCTAATCAGCTCCTGATCACCTCTCTTCTTTCTTGCCCATTATAGCAGAGAATTTGTCCTAGTAGGAGAATCCAAAACCTCAGTATGCCGAGTGAGAAGCTAAGACACAATTAGTTTCAGTGGTTGCAAATTCTACGGCCATTGAGGAATCCCCCTCAGTACTCAGAACAGAAACTTAAAGATACACACAAAGAGGATTCAAAGTGAAAGACACCTAAGAATAAGTGTCAACAAAAAAATCACACTCTGGAACTATTTTGACCCTGAGGAGTCTTAAAAGAATTGGGATGAAATGAACAAAGTTGAACATCTTCTACCTTCAAGGAGGAGCTATTGCATACAAACCATTTGTGGATTCTACAACAACCAAGAGGTCTCTTATTCTAGGAACCTGAGCAGATTGAGTCAGGGGATGCCTATTTTGGGGTAACTTGGGGCAGCATCATCAAGACTGCTTGATCTACTTATTATTTAGTGCCCAAGTACCTGCAAGGTATATTATTAGCAAAGCTCAATACGAATCCGTTAACCACAGCAATGATCTAATGTACATACCTTCAAACAGCACAATCATGTAGAGCACTCTGAGCATAACACAAACTGAACATTTGTATCATATATTGACATAATACTGTATTATTCACCCTCCCTATACTATAAGCAAAGATATGGACTTCCTTTTGTATCTTTACCTGATCTAAGCCTAAACTGTGCTCAAAAGGAACTCTGAATTGGCCCAATAGATACAGCTTTTCCTACCCCTTGCAAAGCATCTGTTGCATTTTCGACTCCATGTTACAAATGAAGCAAGTGACACAGCTCCGTGCATGTTCACCAAGGGGCAGATCCAGTAAAGTGTTCCAGTTCCACACCAGGCTTATTAAATTTCTACCAAAATGACAAGTTAAAAGCTAATCTTGGGAACAGTTTTTAAAAATTCAAAATAATATATTCTAAGCAAGGTAAATAGTTAATTAAAACATATTTTATTAAGTTGATTTATATGTAGAAAGATGTCTCAATATGGTGAGCCTGCTGCTTCCTGGGATAATTTAAAGTAAATAACAACAACTATAATAATGGAATGTGTAAAAGATCCCTTCAATTTTGCAGGAGAATCTCAGGGGCTAACCATATGCTTATGAGAGCAGGACAGAGGCATTTTGAACACACACAGGGAAATGAGTAGATTCCCCTGAAGAAAAATTCAGAGCTTTTTCCTCTAACCCTGCCCCCACTACTCATACAAGTTTCTCCCAGTTGGCAATGGCTCTGCCCTGAGGACATGGGGGGGGGGGCGTGGAGAAGGGGGGGGAGTGACTTTCCAAGGTCTTTATTGAAAGCACCACCTGGAAGGAGTGATTACCTAACAACTTGCCAAAAGGGAGGGCTGCAGAACCTTCGGCATTTTTGAATTGCAACTGTTTTCTGTCATCGTAAAGAAAAAGCTAATCATTTTTTTCCAGCAAATCACCACCCCCCTGTCTCCTGCACAGACTATTACGAAATTGCTAAAGACCACACACTTGGCTTTCTCTGTTTTCACGGTTTTTAAAACCATCATCAAAAGGCAAAAGGAGCCGAATCAAGGATTTCTTTCCAGCACAGCATCTGAAGTGGAATTCCTTTTGGTAAAATGCTCTTCTCTTCTGGCTACTTTCCATAAGTTCCATCTTCTTATTAAGTGTTTATCATCTTGCTTAAAGAAAACAGAGACAAAAAAATAATAATAATCTCAAACTGTATCCAATTGGGAAAAATGCCATTAAACCCTTAGACTCATGCTATCGAATATTCTGGAAATGAATTTAAAAGACCAAAAAAAATTAAGATCATAATATAAAGTTCAAATTTATGGTAACATTTATCTCCACATTAATAAAGAATTTGCAAACAAAGATGATTATCCAGGTCTTTGAAGATGAACAACCATGAATCAATCCAGTTACATATTAGTGATACAAGGCAGTCGGTTTTAGCAGAATTGGCCCAATGTAAGATGTTTCTTTCTTTTTTATGTGAAATTATGTTGAGAGAATTTTGAAATGCACACCATCTGAGTCATCGGCACTGGCTTAGAAGCAAGAATTCAGCACAAACATTTTTTAGCGGCACATCAATGATGTAAAGTTTGTTTTCAAGGGAGAATAAAATAAATGTCTCACTTCCAAAACCAACCTGACCCATGGGGCAGGAAAGAAAATGCCATTGGGCCCAAAGTTAAGAAGAGTGATCAGAGCTGCCTGTCAATTCATGGCCCACAGCCTGGCCTTGAGTCCTGCCTTCTGCTGTGCTGTGTTGCTGAAACAAAGATCTCCCTCTACTGGCTCCATGTTCCTTCCCTCCAATTCCATATCCCAGCAGGTGTCACCCAGTTCCTCCAGGGTCTGTAAGTGTGAGACATCCCTCCTTGTCATCTTTTGTAATGCTGTTGACCTCCATCCCAGTCTCAATTTACCCCAGCCTCCTACATGACAGTGCATAGGTAATTCAGTGCATAGGCCTCCCTCACAGGCATATTTTGGACTGATTATCAGAGACATCCTTACAATTTCTTATCTCCTTTTCTTTTTTTTTTTTTTTAATTTCTAACAGTTCAGAAAATTTGTGCCTATTATAAAAAACAACATCTGTAGCACCTCAGGTTGCTTTATGACAGTATTCCTCAGTTGACTCTGTTCTTACTACCTGGAATTTCCATCTTCTACCCTTCTTTCCATACTTAATTGTCTCTGTTACGAAGCTGCCCCTACTTCTCTTGTTTCCCCATCATTTTTCCCTTCCCTCATGTTTCTATTTCATCTAGTATCTGCTGCTATAATTTGAAATTTGTTGTCTGACTTGCGCACTTATTGCTCTTGAATCATTTCATACTTATACTTTGGTCTCTCACATAAACATTTCAGGTAATCTGGGGACAGGATTATTTTTCTATATCCCATAAGTCCTGGCCACAAAGCATCATTCAATAAATAGTAATGGTTAGATGGAAACATACCCCACAAATTTTGATGAAAATTATACCAGAAGTAGCAATATAGTCATATATCTTACCTCTAAAACATTGCTTTCACTAATACTGAATTTGTTTTAAAACCTATTTTGAATTATTCATTTTGTAGGGAGGTAGAAAATCAGTGTGACTGGACAAATGGAAAAGACTGGAAAAACATCTAAGGTGAGTATATCTGGGGTGGTGCATGGCCATAGTCCCCAGATTGCAGTTTATTAGAAAAACCTGGGTAGTATAGTAACAATTGAATTAAAAGCCTCATGATTCATCCAAAAACAGCTTAAAAATTACCTCCCAATGTAAGATCAGACATATATCTCAATTTTAACCCACTTCCTAGAGATTCTGCATAGCAGCTTGGTGTAGAGTCACTGGGTTGGCATTGGAAAGCCCCTCTGGTAAATGCTGGGCTCAAATCCTGATTCTGAAACTTAAAAACCATGTGACATAGGTTAAGATGTTCAAATTCAGATCCTATTTACTTATCTGTAAAACCCGAAAAAGTAAATCCACCAGAGGTAGGAGATGACCCTGCCACGTGGGTCATGTGGCCTCGTCCCCTGGACCTGTGGGCACAGAGCTATTTCTCTGTTGCAAGAAAGGCCAGTTATATTGGTGCCAATTCTGGGAAGAGAAGCTGAGACTGGAAGTGGCACCTTTGCATGCAACTTCAGATTGAACGATAATCTCAAACTGGGCCTCACCTCCTATGTTCGGGATGCTCCCGGGAATAGAATGGGAGAGGTGAAGTGGACCTTTTGCAACAAAGAGGAAAGTTCAGAGGGCTCAGAACTTCTGTGAGATTGCTGCAGAGTTTATAAGATGAGCTTACGTGTAGGTGCTTGAGAAGAATCATATATTAGTAGTATGTTGTAGATTATTCATTTATATAAGTTACTCCTGTTTTCCTGTAGATTCTGCAAATTTTATCAAATGTTACAACCTAGTCTGAGTTGGAAAGGGTCTATGTCTAAATTTAAAAGGTAATCATAGACTAAAATAATGATTAATATTAGCAAACCATGGAGGGAAGGAAAGTCATGGAGAAAAGGGTTGAAACTATGAGGTTTAGAAAACACAGGGTCTTTTTTCTTATACCCTTAGAGTAGGTGAGCAGTTTTTCACACATCAATCTATATTTGTTGAAAATGCCTAATAATTAAGCTTAACAATATATAAGCCCACTGCTCCCAAGTTAGACTGCCATAACAAAGCTATTCCTTTAAGTTGACCATGGACAGACAACCTTTGAAACCATGAGCCCAATCAAACCTTTCCTTCTTTAAGTTGTTTATTTCAGGTCTATTGGTCATAGTGACAAAATGTTGACTAACATAGGTAGTGAGATTTGGTGCTCCTGCGATAGAGATTTGGTGACTAAACAAGAGTGTGATTCTGGAGACATATAGGCATGGACCAAATAAGGACTTAGATGCCCCATTCAGGAGCTGAAACATTTCTTTTGGGCAGTGCAGTCAGGGTGGTGCACCTGCAAAGCAAAGTCTGTATTTCAGGAGGATCATTATGGTGATGATGTGAGGTTGATGGGCTTAGGAGAAACTATAGTGAGGAAGAATTTATGGCTATCACACTAATCCAGTGAAGAGATGATGAATAAGGCTTGAGCCAAGATAGAGGATGACAGAAGAGGAGGGATTAGAAGGCCAGCAGATGCAGAATCCCTGGGATGTGGGAAGAGCAAAGGTAGGGAGTACTTGGTGAATCACAGTTCTCTAGTGGAACTAGAGTGTTACGGTTTAGTTACAAGTTGTCCCCCAAAAGCTCAGGTGTGAGACAATGTTAAGAATTTTCAGAGGCAAATTGATTAGATTTTGAGAGGTATAATCCACTTATATGGGTCATGTGGTTAGTGACTGTTGGCAGTTAGGGTATAACTGGAGGAATTAAGTCACTGGTAGTATGTGTTAGAGGTTTATATTTTGCCCCTTGTGAGCACAGCTCTCTCTCGGCTTCCTTTTTGCCATGTCCTGAGCTGGTTTTCTCCACCACCCTCTCACCACAATGTTCTGCCTCACCTCAGACTCCCAGAGCTATGGAGTTGGCTGACCATGGACTGAACCTCTGAAACCATGAGCCAAGATAAACTTTTCCTCCACTATGTTGTTCTTGTCAGGTCTTTTGGACAGAGCAATGAAAACATCGACTAAAACACTAAACATACATGGAAGCAACCAGTTGAATTGAAGTTGAGAGCTGGATCTGATTACAGCCATGTGCCACACCACTTGATGTTTCAGGAGATGAGCCACATATAACGGTGCCATAAAATTAGAATGACACCAAAAATATCACTACTGCCTAGTAATGTCAGAAACAATGCATCATCATGTGTTGGTATAAACAAGTCTACTGCTTCCTACTAATAATGTCAATAGACAACTATGTTACTAGTTTTTATCTTTATTATACTTTTTATTGTTATTTTAGAGTGTACTTCTTCTACTTATTAAAAATAGTTTAACAGTATGTCCTGTTTTGCCAGCAAAAGACTCACTGATCTGTGTTTACCATATCTCTAGATTGCATAGAAAAGTTGTGCCAACTGATTGACCTAGGACATCTATATTTGCATGAGTACACTCTAGGATGCTCACACAGTAATCAAATCACCTAACAACACATTTCTCAGAATTTGCTAACCAATTCATGACTGTATTTTTTTTGGTTGTTGGCATCCAGAGTCTCCTATACCCACAGTTCACAGGGGTCATAGAAAGGTGAAGAACACCTCTACTCACCATTACCGGTTCCAAAATATTATTACTCAGTCTTTTTTTTTTTTTTTAGCTCACATAAAAACTGTTTGCATCTCATTTCATGCTGCTCCACCACCTTTAATCTCCCCAATTGCTGTCATTTATCAGTTTCCCCCAGTTGGTCTGTTAAAGATTTCCCACTTATTTCATGGTCTTCCTCGCCAACATATCAGTTCACTTTAATCCACCTGGACAATTCAAACAGGATGTGGCTCCATGTTTGCTTGAACTTCTAGAATTCACAGATGGTCTTGGCTTCACTTAAACTCATACCTGGATTTCCAGTGGAAAGAGGAAACTCTGTGAACTTCATTATTAGTTGATTCACACAGGGACACCATCAGTCACACGGTTGTGAGAGACCACGATGTTACAGAAAATTCTAAGAAAAAGTATAAATATATATGACTTAAGAAAAAGAGAAAATTCTCTTACGAATTTTCACTTTTTAAAAAAATCACAAAATAATAATAATGTCTGTCTCATTCTATTATTACTGTATGTATATATGTGACTGCATGACCAATGTGATTCTGCAACGTGTATACTCAGAGAAATGAGAAATTATATCCCATCTGATTCAAATGTATGATAGGTCAAGATCACCGTACTATCATGTGTAACTAAGTAAAACAAATTTAAAAAATATTGTAAATCCTTTTAAAAAATCACGAAATAAAAAAGTGAATATGTTCTTAATATGTACACCAAACATCAACAAGATTCACCAATCTCTTTCATGAGATGGTAAGAGTGTCTTCCAAGAGCACTACTCCCAAATGGATTTCTGTAAAAACAAACTCCCTAGGGTCCAAAATAATGCTGTCCTCCAAACTTCCCTCTCAAAACAAAGAGTTCCTTGGTCAAACATTTGGAAAATGGTGGGCTCCATTTAATTGCTAGTCTCATCATATAGTTTGGGAAAGGATGGTTTAAGGGCATTCAATGCAAACATCCTTAGGAAAACCAAAGAATATTTTATGCTCTCATCCATGCTAATCATTACATCAAGGCTTTTGGAGTTTTATTCCTGAGAAGAGTCTGCATCAGATTGAACCCATGTTGCTGATTATACTGGGAGAAAACCACTTTCAAAGGAAAACAACACTTCAAGCTTGTGTCTTCTACTCAGGCCATGGTGTCTTTTTTCTTTCCACAAGTATCCTGACAAGGAAATGCCCCTGAAAGGAAGGTCAGTGTCTTTCATGGTATAGGTGGAATCCCCAAAGAAGTTCAGAAATGTAGCAGGACCATGAAGCTCTCAAGACTTAGTGGGAGTACATCTCAGCACACAGATAAAGGGTCCTCAACCTCCCCATCCACTCACCCATTCAGGTTCTCCTCCACAGACGAGGACCATAATAACTTTTTAAAATATTATTTTCAAATTGTTTATTTTTATTGAAATTTGATATTTGTACATATTTAAGAGGTATGAAGTAATGTTTTGATTCATGCAAATGTTGAATAGTGATAAATTATTTTAATGAAAAAATAGGTATTTCCTTAACTTAAAAAAAGACAAAGAAAAACATCCATAAAAAAATAATAGCGTATTTAACCCTATTCTCTACTTTGAAATAAACTGATAATAAATAAAATGTTAAGTAATAAACTGATTGCCTACAAAACTGACTTAACTAGATGTGTATAGTTATTGACCCTAAATCAGTTAAATCTTGAGGATTTCTGACAAAAACGATGACTTTACTTACTTAAGGGTGAACTGTAGGCAATTTGAAAGTTCTTAGCTTACAGAGTCTGTTGTTCATTATGGTTATTCTTATAACAATGGACTTTCAGCTGCTCGCTGGAGCCATACAAAGCCAACACTGACGTACATCCAAGTGGACAGGTTAATCTGGCTGCAAGAGGGAAACACTTAGGTAAAGGAAATATTTTGATTACAGCAGTATTATGGTTTGGATGTGAGGTGGCCCCCAAAAGCTCATATGTGGGACAATGCAGGAAGGTTCAGAGGAGAAATGACTGGGGTATAAGAGTCTTAATTCAGTCAGTGAATTAATCCCCTAATGGGGATTAACTGAGTGGTAATTGAAGTGGTAGAGTGTGGCTGGAAGAGGTAAGAATTGGGGATGTGGCTTTGGGGGATGTGGAGACCTCTCTCTTTCTGTTTGCTGATCAACATGTGAGCTTCTTCCCTCTGCCACACTCTTCTGCCATGTTGTTCCTGCCTCACCTGGAGCCCTGAGGAATGGAGTTGGCTCTCTATGAATTGAGACCTCTGAAACTGTGAGCCCCCAAATAAACCTTTCCTTTTTACAGTTGTCCTTTAATCACAACAGTGAAATAGCTGACTTTAAAAAGCAGTAAATGAATAAAATTAATAAGTATATTTAATAAACAGGCAATTATGTGGCCACTCTACAACAGGTTGAATACCACACACACACACACACACACACACACACACACACACCCCAAAAATCTTCAATGATAGATAAATGCCTAATTGCTCTATATGAGGCTGGAGTTATATCTATCTAACAAGGTAACACTCATTCCTCTTTCTCTATTTCTTCCCTGCTTTCTTTCCTTCCTTCTCTCTCTCTCCTCTCCTCTCTTACTCCTTTGCTTCCATGATGATCCACAAATACCCATAATGTGTTAGTTGCTGTGCTCAGCCCTGAGGGTAGAAATAAGAAAAAAAAAAACATTTCTACCCTCAAGGAGTTTGCAGTCTAATAAAGATGACCAGTAACTTGATTATTAGCTATTTATATCTTAGATAATCAGACATCAAAAACTAAAGGAGAGAATTAATTATTACTTACTATATTTCATTTGGGAGGTAAAAATCTTTCTACTTTAGAATAAACAGGGAAAAAAACTAAATGAATGAAAATTTAATTTAATTAAATTGGTGAAAATGTTAGAAACTAATGTGTCTCCTGGGAAACTAAAACATACGCTTATAAGTAAATATCCCTTCAATGATTGTTTATATTTTGGTGCAAGTCACTTCATACCCTATTAATCACAAAAAATAGGATTAACATTATTCATAGTATTAAAAATGTGTGCACATATATTCACATTTTTCTAAATAGGTTATATTAGTGAATGTTTTAATGAATAAATAATAAGTGTGCTTTTAAATATTGTTAAAAATTGTGATAGTACTTGATGCATATCCTAAATTGTTTCTCCAACCTTTCCAAGAGATTATGTGAAATCTCTTTGGTCTTCAGAATCACTCCACTCCTCATTCAGAGGCAGGACCAGGAAGGGTCTGCTCACTGGGTATTCTCTATAGGCTGAGCTCACCCAGGGACAATCCAGCTAAGTGAATGATAGAAAGGAAGGTGAACACCTGTTTCAGTCGCAGCTGAGGTCTCCATCAGGAGAGGCACCACATCTAGCTTCATGACCAACCTCAGCACACAGTTAGTTGCAGCTGCGAAGCTCTTAGAAATTCTCTTAAATTATCTTCATTTCATTGACAATGGAAAAGGCACATCTCCAACAAGTGAACCATTTAGTGAAACCTCGTGATACAGAAAACAAGAACATCCCCTTTGACCAAAATTGCAGGAGTAATTTAAGAAGTTAGAAAGTCATTACCCTGGTTGGAATGTGACCAGGAAACTAGGATTAACACCCCAAAGCCTTTAGGTAAATTGCCAAGTAACTCTTTAATGACCTAATGGCTTCATGTGTTAAGCAACTGATTATCAGAGGAGCTAAACACTGAAACATCCTTTTGGCTAAAACTACATATAAATTACTGTCCCTACTTGTGAATAATTGTGTGAATAATTTTTTAATTTAACTCCTCAACTGTTTATATGGAGTCCACTTTGAGATATGAACATTTCTCATCATAAATTCAATAGTTAAATAAAATTTAAATGCAAGAGAAAATCACTTAAATATAGGAAAACTCATTTCCCTTGGTATAGCTTAGTTCTTATTAGAAGTAATTTGGGGGAAAAAAAGGAAGTACAATTGACAAATGACACATTGGGAAACATTAGTGCTCAGTGTGCAGAATAGGACTAGATATGACTAAATACCCAAGAACTCTAAGAGGCTGTGTGTCAGTATGTACACCAGCACTTCTGAATCTTCAAAGTTGAATTTACTTGGGAATTCTATGAAATTGGGTGAGAAGCAGCATAAGAACAACATGCTATGACGGGTCGTATTATTGTTCCCATCCCCTTTCCTGTAAGAGACATGCATCCATCCTCTTTGTTCCTCTGTGGCTTGTAGTGCCTCCCTGTAGGCAGAACACAACTCCCCATGCTTCTGTAGGGCTTGACCATATGGCTTTATGGGTCAGGGAATGAGAGAATCAGGGCTTCTGTGCAGAAAATCGTTGCATGTTTCCACCAGATGTCTTCCATTTTTATTCTTCTACAGGATGGCTTACCTCAGGTAGATATTGTTCCATCAACCCAGGTCCAAGGATGAGAAGGTAGTTCCCTGGTCATATTCATATAACTTTCTGAATTCTTAAATTACTCCTGCAAGTTTGGTCAAATGGGATGTTCTTGCTTTCTGTCCCATATGGTTTCACTAAGTGGTTCACTCATTGTGCCTTTTCCATTGTAAATAAAATGAAGATAATTTAAGAGAATTTCAAACATCCAAATGAAGCTACGGCAGCCATTGCCAACTGCAGTCACCAACATGAAATATCCAGAAGTAAGCACTACTAGAAACCACGGAAATTTGGGAAATGTTCATTTCTACAGAAAAGCCACCTAATATATATCATTCTCTGATGTGGGATTAATAAAAATACTTTTGTAGAAAAGTGTTTGCTTTAGTCAGCTTTGTTGCTGCTGTGATCAAAAGACCCGACAAGAATGATTTTAGAGGAGGAAAAGTTTATTTGGGGCTCACAGTTTCGAAGGTCCACTTGATGGCCAATTCCATGGCTTAGGCCCAAGGTGAGGCGGAATGTCATGGCAGAAGTGTATGGTAGAGAAAAGCAACTCAGGTCATGTCTGCCAATAAGCAGAGAGCATTCCACTCACTAAAGTCAAAATATATATCCCAAAGGCATACCCTCAGTGACCCACCTCCTCCAGCCATGCCCTGCCTGCCTACAGTTACCACCCAGTTAATCCCTATCAATGGAATAATGCACTGATTAGGTTAAGATTCTCATAACCCAGTCTTTCACCTCTAAACATTTTTGCATTGTCTCAGACATGAACAGTATTGTTCAAGTAAAAACTGATTATAAAGGCGTGGTGAGGAGATGGGTGTTGTTATCCACCCAAAATACAACTCACATTTTTCCATGTTATCTAACTTATCCACAACTATGTAATCAAATTTCCCTAGTAGACTGTGGTCATAGAACATGGAACAATGATATAAAACAAGATTCCATTTATTGCTTCTTCAGCTCTCCTATTGTTGTTTTCAAAATTCTTCTCAATACAATCTTTGCTCAAAGAATCCAGGACCCTTCTAATCTATCTGGGGTCATTATATAATATCACAGACCACAGCAACGTTCTCACTTCCCATGTCCTATGTCTTCAATAACACTTTGTTAAGGGACCTCAAGACTTGAAGATATTCTCTAAAATATCAAGTAAATACTGAAAAATTAAGAGGATTAAAAAGGGGTTGTTTTTGTTGGGGTAGTAAAGATTCTTCTGACATCCCTTCAATACCCCCAAGCCATAGAGACAATGGGCTACCAGTATAAAACATAAAATAAATTTGTCTGAAAGACTTAATATGCTAGGACAATTCCATAGAGAATACAAGAACCATAGAATCCAAAAGTCAAAGGAACCCAATAGCCAGGTGGAACCTTCCTCCAAGCCTTTGAAAATGTTGGTGGAGGAAGAAAGGGAATGAGGACATTCTTCCCTTGCTCTATTTATGTAAACATTTACAATGGTTTTTTGAGTAAAGCACAGCTGCTTTCCAATCAGCGGATCAAAGTGTGAGCAGGTGATGTTGACTGCTTTCTAAGAGAAGGCTGCCAAGCACCAAGAGCAAAGGTGAAAATTTGAATGTATGGGGTGAATGTTGAAATATCCACACAATACTTCCAAAAGTTCCGAGAAGATTACCATAGGTTATATACTGGATCTGGGAAACTGTTTGAATTGGGAGGTATTTCATTTTTGCTTGACATGATTCTTCAACTTTAAATTTATACCTTCATAACTATGACATTTTTATAAAACAAAAGATTTCATTGTTGCTCCTTTCATCTGTGAACTTTCATTTAACACACGGAGCACACTAGAGTTTTTTCATTTTTCTCTGGTTTCCAGCACAAAACTCTATTGCTTCTTCTTAACTGACAGCTAAATGTTTATAAGCTTACCTTTCCAGGACAGATACTTTTTATTTGAAATGCTATTGATAGATTTAATTATGTTCAACTTTCTCAAAAAAGAAAGAAAGAAAGAAAAAAAAAAAAACCCAATCCCATTGGCGCAATGAAATATATTGAGTTTGATGTGTTTGGCTGCAAAAACTTTCATTTGGCCAAGCCTACATAGTCTGAAGTCTCCAAGTGTAAATTATAATGTTATTTGAGATGAAGTATAGAGTCATTTGTGGTGCTCAGGCACGACACATGATGTAATCTTACACCCTATCTGCAGGTGTGATATTGGATTCTGCTAGGACAGGCACCTGGTATCAGTGCTCAGACTGGCATTGCTTCAGCACAGTCGACCACGACTAACGATGACTAAAATGAAATAGCACCTCACTTCAGCAGATTTGTTTTCAAGAAGACGATGAGCAACAATTACAATGAGAAAATGATATCTCTCTTTCTCTTTTCCTGAACAGCACCAAATTCTTGCTGTTCTTTTTGTTGCTATTGTTTTGGTTTGGTTTGGTTTTAGTGATACGGGGGATTGAACTCAGGGGCATTCTCCCACTGAGCTATATCCCCAGACCTTCTTACTTTTTATTTTGAGACAGGGCTTTGCTAAGTTGCCCAGGCTGCCCTCAAACTTGCAATCCTCTAACCTCAGCCTCCAGAGGAGCTGGGATTACAGGCATGCATGCATCTCTATGCCTGATAAATTCTTGCTCTTTATACTAATATTCTCAGTTTATGATAGAAATGAAATTAAGTCTTATGAATAATAAATATAATAATAATACATGGATTTTATACATGAAAATGATACCAATATTGATGGCTTATTTTTCAAATAGAGTTGGTTGATGGATGTATCCTGAGCCATGCATTTTCTCCTTATAACATTCAGCACACTAGTAATTACTTAGGGTGACGTATGTCTCTACCTCTATCCTTTAAGTTGAGTGAGGGAAGGGACTTAACAGAGCAATGAAACACTACAAGGCTTGATACATATTTGCTGAATGAAGGGCTGGATTTACATATTCTTCCTTGGGGCCTGCTCTTTGCAGAGGCATACACTTATAAACTAGGCAGCCACATGACTGGAGTTCAGAGTATAGACTCTCATCACGGAGTATAGAAAATCAAGCTCTCCTATTGGATAACTAAAGTTATGCACTTAACCTCATAGAGACACCTGGATTGATGCACAAGCATCTGCAAAATGCGTAGCTGGGATCAAATGCACCAGAAGGTGAGTGAAATCTTTGGGTTCCATGAAGGAAAATATGATTTGCCAAAATGATCTCTAATGACCTAGGTCCCTTGAAAGTTTTAGGTATTAGAAAAATTTATAAAATTGATATTTTAAAAGTTCATGAGATTTTAAATTAAAGGATTTGACTGACATTAATTCAGACATAGGATGGATCTTCACAACACATGTAACAGGCAGTTATGTAAGAGATCAGTTGGGCTGGAGGCCTGAAAGCAGATGGGGAAATCTCAAGCCCCATTTGAACCATTCAAGGAAAATGAAAACCATGCATCTGTTGGTTTACTCATTTAGTTCTTCACCAGAGATGGGTAAGAGATTCTATAATCATTATCTCATCTGATCCTCATAACACCCCCAAAAGGCAAATAGGATTTGCAAGTTGCCTTTTCTAGATTGGGAAGCTGATTTAGCCTGAGAGGGGGCAGTTAGATTGGCCTCTATGCCCTATGCTTCTTCCTTCTCATCAAGCTGCCTCTCCCAAAGGCTAGAGTCACTCAATGTGCCACCTAGTCCTTTTTCATCAGGGTGTGGACCTTTGAAAGTAAAGCAATTTCAAATTTGACTTTTTATATCCCCACATCCAGCTCTTCCAGTATCCCACGCCATCCTGTATGTGAGATGGTTCAAACTCACATACTGTGAACTGGAGCGAGGTAATTCTTTCCATAAACCCCACACACTTGAAGATCAAAACTGGCATCTCACCCTAGTTTATGTGCCAATGGCAAACAGAAGAAATTTCAAGGTCTTCCCTCTGAAAAGACTATTTGGGCACAGCAGCTTCCTCATGACAGTTTCAGTCAGGAGATTCTACAGTCAGAGTGGACTAAAGCCACTGTAGCAAGTCAGGGCTTCTACAATGAGGTTTTTTGACAGTGCTGATGAATATCACTTAATATCTCAAATCATCTTTTAATTAGGAAAGTATTGTTTCTGCCTGTGTTTGAATTCACACCCCGTTGCTTAGCAAATCTAACTTCATAAAAGTTTTCGGCAACTTGGGAAATAATCTCAGAGTCATTTTACACATGTTTCTTGAGGTTTTTCTTTTCTTTTCTTTTTTGTCTCTTGTAACTTAGCTAGGGGAGTGAAAGTGGTATAATCTGTTGAGGAAAAAATACATACAGTTCATTCCTTCACTACAGTCAAAACTTTGCAATTTTTATAATTCTGTATAATGAAAAATAGCTATTGAAAGTTAAGAGTCCTGTGACAGGAAGGGAGAGATAGAGGAATTTCCTTTTCTCTCTGTTGAAGTACTTCAAGAGAAATGGGAAAAGACCCAAGATGCAGATATGCTATGGGTTGCAAAGTTTGTTGATGCCTGAGGGTTTCAGCTAGCTCTGCTGCATTTAATACCACTGGAAGAGAAGGAAAAATTAAGAAGTCATGTGGAGAAATAATAAGAAGTCACTTAACATGTTAAGTCAACTCTTTATAGTAGTCTAGCCATTTCCCAAAAGATTGGAGAGACATGGCCAAAATAGGAGGCAGATGGGAAACACAGATGGAAAAAAATAAAGATATCAGAAAATCCACTAATGTCCCAATTTGATGGTGGGGGTGGGGGGAGAGTGACACAAATAAAAATATTGATGGAATGATTTAACAAATAACTTGTGAAAAGTTAAAGCAAAGATTTATAAGGGGCAGCTATTAACCTTTATGAATATTCAGTGTTCATTCAGTTCAAGGGAATATCGTGAATGTATTGTATCTAAATTTCCAAATGACATCTCACAAGCTTCATTTGAGAGTCCTGTATACAAGAGGAATAAAATCTGGTTTGATTATGGTATTAGTTAGGCTGTATGCTCTAACAAACAACCTTCAAATTCCAGCGGCGGATATAATTGAACCCTCAAATTTCAGTGTCTGGACACATGTTGGCATTTATACCACAATGCAGTGTGGGTCAGGTGAGGGGCTTTAATGGATGTCACCATGCTTCTAGTCTCTTTTCACCTTGTGACTCTGCCTCTTCTAGCTCTTCAGAGTCTCCTCCATGGAGTCAATGGACAAGGATAGACAAAGGGGATCAAGTATGAGAGGCTTTTGTATACCATGCTTACAAGTGGCTCACAACATTGCCAACATCGGCCCAGAACTTAGTCGCAGGGTCACCCCTAGTTCCAAGCAAGCTGGGAAATGAGGTCTAGTGATAGGCAAGGGAAGTCCAGGAAAGCATGGATAACTGTGATCCCTGGCAGTTTCTGATTGCAAGCAAAGTACAGTGATGGTAGTGTCTGCAACACTTTTACTAATAAATCTTGTTCAGTTTTTTTTTTCTCCTAGAGATTGAGCCCAGGAACACTTTACCAGCAAGCTACATCCCCAGCCCTTTTAATTTTTTATTTTGAGACATAGTCTCACTAAGTTGCTTAGGGCCTCCCTAAGTTGCTGAGACTGACCTTGAACCTATGATCCTCCTACTTCAGCCTCCCAAGCTGATGGGATTACACTGCTCCCAGCAATAAATCTTATGTTAGATGTTTCTTATCCTTGTTATCCTGATATTTTCATAAATGACATAATTGGAAGCATACATAGAAGAAATGCTGTCCTAATTTCCAGATGACACACAACTTGGAAGAAGAGAAAGTAATTTCATTTACAAAAAGTGGTAGCTTCCCAGATTTGGTCCACAGGTTGTAGTTTGTTCACTCCTGGGCTAGATGACAGAATCATATTTTATAATAAATATATGATGCAACAAAAACAAATAAGAATTTTACATTTAAAATTCTTGATATGATGCATTTCCTATGTAAAATGCCTTCACACAAACTCTGATTAACTGAACCCCAAAGGAGTTAACAGAGTGGCATGAATACCTAAAAGATCATGAAAAAAGGTGTGGTATTTGGGACATTCCAATTATCCAAAAGGCATTCATTAATGAGGTAACACAGTTTCCCCGGGGTTACACAGCCAACATTCTCCCAAGAGACCTTCTACTTGGTGAATTTACCAAAGTCCTAGCTTAGATAATTCATTTACCCATCACAAATTGTAAAACTTACGCATTATCACTCAGTATGTAGATAGCATTTTATCTGTGAATTCCACATCCATGGATTCAACCAACCGCAGATTGAAAACATTCAAAAAAGAAAATAATTGTTTGTATTGAACATGTACAATATGATAATGTTCCTGTCATCACTCCCTCAACAATGAAGGGTCACAACTGTTTACGTAGCATTTTCATTGTCCGAGATGTTATAAGTCATCTAGAGGTTATTTAAAGTCTACAAGAGGATTGTTTTGATTCTATTTGTAAGGATGGCTGAGGAGGTGGTCACAGGAAGAAGTCCTTTTCTCACCGGAGTCAAAGAGGCTGCTGTCGAGTCTGAGAGCAGTGATCAGGCAGATGAGAAGAGTTGGGATGTCAGTCCAGGTCCTCATCAGGCTCTCGGGCTTGTGTGTATCAGTGTCAGCTGGCTGAATGTGTGTTCATTTGCTCCATTACTTATACCAAGTTTGGGAGCTTTTGACCCCCCTCCCCCTTTCAATCCCTATCACCTGCCACAGGGACTCTCAGTGACATCATTTACTCTGAGGTTAAAATGTATAATCTGGTGATCCCCACCCTGATCTTTTTGCCTTTTCCTGTTATCAGGCGAGGACAGCATACCAAGGGCTTCTATCTGAGTATAACAGAATGGGGAGAAAGTGACTTGTTCGTGCCTGAGGGTCATACTGGAGGGCTCCGTTAGGTATTCCTGGTGAGACTGAAGGTTTCAAACTGGAGTTTTAAAATGGAGTTGCTTAGGCTCATCCTTATACTATTAAAATACTATATCATCTTATGTAAGGAAGTGGCAATCTCTCATGATGTCAAGGGGACAACTGAGGGATTTACAAAAAGTTAGAATGTTACAACTACATCATGGGAAATCTTGCTATGTTTCCTGGCCCTAGAAGAGATAAGATGAACCCGATGGGATAGTGAGCGAAATGCTAGATTTGGTGACTTGTGTGAATCTACCCTCATAATCAATGAACTTTAGCTATTGCTTTCTTCTTCTAAATCCACCAGAATTGAGTATACGGGGGGGGGGGATGTCTTTGGAAATAATTCTTTCAAACATTGGAGTCAAAGGCCATCCTACCCTTCCAAGTCATACAACCACATCTCCATTCCTGTCACAGAATCATGGAATATCTGAGTCAAAAAAAATTTAAGATTATCTATCTGTGCTCCCCACCAAAGGGAAGATCTCCTTGGGAACAGTGCTGACCAACTACAAGTGCCTTCTGCTAGGATACATTCAGATCAGAGCGCAGGGCCTTGTGAAGCAGCCCCAGTCATCCTAGAATGTCTATCTATATTCACTAGAAAAACCATCCATTAATGTAACTGAAATGCATCCTCCTATAAGTCTCATCTATTGCTCCCAAATTTTCCTTGCTTTTATCTCAGTAGCTTTCCAACTCCAATTCTTATTTAATATCAAGCCCAGCCTGGATCTCAGGGCTATATTTTGCTACTATGTTTACTTTGCTGAAGGTGATAGCTCTGATGATGAAGCTATATGAGTATGTATTAATACTATAATTATTATTGATTACAGTCATCCCCAGTATTGATGGAAGATTGATTCCAATACCCTTTTCAGATACCAAAACCCACAAATAATCAAGTCCTTATATAAAATAGCATAGTATTTGCATAAAACCTACACATATCCTCAGATTTTAAATAATCTCTAGATTGCTTATAATACCTAATACAATATAAATAGATACTATACTTATTATTTAGGGAATAATGAGAAAAAAGTGTACATGTTCAGTACAGACACACTATTTCCCCAATAGTGTGATTCAATCTATACCTAATTGATTGAATCTATAAAATCCATGAATATGAAAAGCCAACTATAATAATAACAACTGTAATTTATTAGGTGCCCATTTCCTCAATATACAAGTACAAGGGAAATAATTTATGTGTATTATCACAAGTTCTCATCACCTTTATAGCATGTATAATAATACCCATTTAGAGTTGAATAAATCAAGAATTAGCATAGTGTAATGACTCACTTAAGAGCAAACAAAATAAATGATAAAACAAGATTTAGAGCCAAGTGAATCTATTGTGTTTTCTTTCCATTTATTCTTAGGTTATTTGTTTTATCTGTCTAGGTTAACTATACTTTTACCCTATTTAATGGTTTCTCATCTCATTTTTTTTCCAATTCATGAAAATATCATTATCTTGTAGCTCACAATTCCAGAGAATTAATAATTTCTTAGTAGTCAAACAGGAAACAAGGGTAAATATTAATGAATGCACTGCCAAATCCCTGCCTGAGGTATGAAGGGTACTCTGGTTTGAATCAAAGTAAAACAAAAACACAAATATACCAAGAGAATGTACTTGTACCTACTTTGGAGAGTTCTAGTTGGGGGAACAGAGCATTCAATGCAATAGATATTTACACATTCTAGAGCTCACCAATATGTGTGGTTTAGAGAAAGTGAGACATTTGTGAACAATAGACCCCAATACACCCAGTAGTGTTTAAAACAGTTTTACTACAAAGCAAGTTCATGGAGCAAAGGACACGCAAAAGAGCTGAATTGAATGACTGATGCTCAAAGTGTTGAAAGAAACATTTTTTTCCCCCTGAATATTTTATACAGTACCACCCACACAGGAAATTCAACAGACATATTAATTATACTTAGCATGTAATTCAAAAGATCCAGAGAATGTGCTTTATTTATTTTTTCTTTGGAGATGGAAAGAGAATCAAATAAGATGATAGCTACAGATGATGTTGACATCTGAGTGTGCTGTTTTCATCTCAAAAATCTTAAGTCACACTGATTCTTCCCCAAATTGTTATCTTCCTCTATAAATAAATCTTTACTTTCTAACAACTGGTCCAAGGCAAATAATTACTAAACTCAGCTCTGATATGGACCTATTGCTCAATGTGGGAAAAATTTCCAAAATGACCTTACTGCTCTGAAGTTTGAGGGTTTTGTTTTGTGCTGTCTTTTTTTTTTTCCTCACAGATTCATTCTTACACACTGATAGCCACTTTTGTACATTGCTTTTATCCACATCCTGAAAGGAGATGTGCATGTGCGTCATATCTGGAATCTTTCCAATCCCCTGACTTGAGCAATCTCAAAACACCTGGTTTCCTAAAAGAACCAGAGAGGAACAAACCCATGACTGAAATTTAGACCACCTTAAAAAAAAAAGTCTGAAGACAGGGGAACCCTGAGCCAGAAATTGAAAGTTGGTATTTCATTAGCACGGGTTTTATTTTGGTAAATGGTTGTAAAACTAAAAAGCTTTGAGGTCTTGAACCAAATTCCTTGAGGTAATGAGTTTGGCCTGATAGATCTTGAGACTTTACACTTTGGGTCTGTTGATTTGTTTGTGCAGGTAGCACATGGTGTTAGCAGCTGATGGTGACACTCACTTGCAGATGCAGCACTTTCCTAGAGAGAACTCAGCTGCATGCCACTTCCTAGGGGACTTGAATTGGCACCACTAAATTCAGCTGGCTCCACTCCCTCCCTGTCTCTTTCACTTCACATACCTATCTTTTCATGTTTCCCAGATGCACCCGCTCTGTCCCACCCTACTACTCTGACACAAACTATTTCCTCTGTCTGGAATATTTGTCTTGTCCCAACCTCCATTCCTGAGCAGTTTTGCTTTTTTTTTTTTCCCCTCTCCTTTCAGTTGTTTATTTATTTATTTTTGATTGGTGCTTTACATATACCTAAAGGTGCAATTCACTGTGTTATATTTTTATATGCACATAGCATGATTTTGCCAAATTCATTTCCTCTTCTTTCCCATCCCCCCTTCCCTCCCTCTCAATTTCCTTACACTCCACTGATATTCCCTATATCTTTATGATATCTGATCCCACCACTTTTTTTCCCTTATTTTGCTCTGACTTCCACATGTCGGAGAAAACATTTAACACTGGATTTTCTGAGTCTGGATTATTTCACCTGGCATATAGTCTCCAGTTCTATCCCTTTACTGGCAAATACCATAATTTTATTCTTTATGGCTGAATAAAACTCCATTGTGTATATATATCACAATTCCTTAATCCATTCCTCTGTTAACAGGCATCTGGGCTGATTCCTTAATTAAGCTATTGTGAATTATGCTGCTATAAACATTGCATGCATGTATCACTGCAGTATGATGATTTTAATTCTTTAGGATAAATACTGAGGAGTGGGATAGCTGGGTTTTATAGTGTTTCCGTTCCTAGTTCTTTCAGGAATCTCCATACTGCTTTCCAGAGTGGTTGTGCTAATTTTCAGTCCCACCAAAAAATATATGAGTGTAGCTTTGCCCCACATCCTTGCCAGCATTTCTTATTATTTGTATTCTTGATAATAATTGCAATTCTGACTGGAGTAAGATGAAATCTTAAAATAGTTTTGATTTGAATTTCCCTAATTCTGAGTTGCTTTTCTTGACTATAATTCTTGCTTCAGAATTCAACTGAAACAATTCTTCCTTAGTAAACGCTCTTCTGACACCCCTGACCAGTAAGTTTTCCTATATCTAACCTTTAGGACCTGGGGCTTAACACCCCCAATACTGTGTTTGAGGATGGCTTCTTTTTCCCAAGCTTCACTGGAGCAGAAACTACACCTGGCTTATTACTTGCTGTGTCCTCAGAGTTCAGTAAAATGGGTACCACAGATGGTGTTCAATATGTATTAGCTGACTGGTCACCAGTTTCCTTTATCCTTCAGTGTCTAATGCAAAAGTAGGAACTTTGTCCTAATCATGCTGGTTTTTCTAAATCAGTATGATTTTCAGCACATAGTATCTCATAAATACTTGTTGAAATAAATGAATGAGTAAAAGTGGTATATACTTCCAATTTATAACATTGTATGAAGACAGATAATCAATTAAGGAGCTGCATTTTCATTCCTTAAAATAGTTGTAAACAAGATGTCCATAATAATAAATGTACCAGAGCAAACTTTCAATGTACACGCACCTCCTTTTTTCTCTAAGACTATTTATCAAAAACAAAACTATCAAAAATAATGTGAAAATTTTAAATCAGCCAGTTATTTGGGATTTGATGTATTTTAAGCCTGTTTTGTTTTTTTAAACTAAGTTCAAACTTTCAAAAAAAATCTTATTTGAATTTAGGAAGCTTATAAAAGGTAAGATTTATCACTGGGTATTTTTATTCCTACAATGAAATTAAGTTTAGGATTGTGTCCCGATGATTAATCTAGAAGTATTCAAATCAATAAAAACCATAAAATGAAATAAATATAAATATAAAAATGAAAAATCATCTACATAGCACATTATCTTTCAAAGTCTATAAGTAGACATCATACCTTAAATTTATTACCCTAGAGGAGAATTAACCCATCGGGCCTCAGGATGGGCAACTGAGAGGAATAAGCAAGGAGGAAAAGTTTCCCTAACTATATTTCCATTTTTAAATGAATGAAAGGCTGACAACTTGATCTTAACCAGGTTGCTTTCTCACCATTACCACAATGAATAAAATTTACTTAGTCAATACTTACAAGTGAGAGTTTTTTAAAAAATCCATTTAGACGGTTAAAACATGCAAACTATATGGAAATGCTCAGATGTTAATGACAATAAAAATCAGAAATATTCTGGAAAGGATAAAGGACATTTTCTCAGGCTGTCTGCAATTGTTTCTTTCCATTTTTTTTTTTTTTTGCATTCAGTCACCCCATAAATCAATTAATGGCAACCTTGAACAAATGTACATACTTTCTCCAGTTAGAAACTCCTCCAGGCTTTAACTTGTTAAATGCATACTGTGAACCATAAGAAAGATGAGTCAGCCAACAGTTTCTGCCTACCTGCAGAAACTTTATAAGACCTGGAGAAACAGTGATGTAACTAAGTATTCTAATGTTTTCCTGTATTCCATAAAAGCTCTGGCAAACTGTAATGTAAAATCCTTCCATGTGCTTAAAACTACATACCTGCCCAGAGTTCATCAACTGTAAGTTAAAAAAAAAAAAAACGCCATTCTAACATGTTAAAAATTCATTATGTGCTATCACTGCCACCTCACTAGCCAATCAAATGAGTGAGCTCTTGGCCTTTGTGGGAATGGCCATGCATCCTGCTGCTCAGGCAGCACCCCAGGTGGAGAGACAGAATCTGCCAGACAAAAGTTTCCCATTGGGTTGAGTTTCTTTATCTTTAAGAAGTATTGTTTGGTTTTGTTTTAATGTATAAGGGAAAAAGAGAAAATAAGAGTATATAATAACAGACACAGTGGCAAGCTAATTCAGCCTAAAACCTTTGTTTTTCTACCTTTGCCCAGGTCTCCAAACCTCTGAGGAACTCAGTTAGGTTAATCTTCATAATTCATTTTAATGCATCAAGACATTGTAATGCTCAACTTCTGAGACAGAGTGTTGTTGTTGGAAGATGGAACCCTAATCACCACCTTTGGACTTATTTCTATGAGAAACATCAGTAGAGATGGTGGTATTTAGGCCTCCCTTCTGATGCTTTGATAAGGACTTTTTCCCACCAAATTTACACTACCACTCTCCTGAACATCCTTAAACTTCTATCTTGGAAACTCGCATTTGAATTAGAGTAAAGGTATGAGAGAAAGCGAATTAAAAATATTTTCTTAATAATTTGATCAACTAGCTTGTATAAATTATAATATCTTCTTTATCATCCCAGCATATTGTGCAATAAGGTGCTCAAACAGTTTTCACTTAGTAAAATCAACTCAACACGCAACAAAAAAATTATGCTGAAAAATAAAAAATGAATGGCTCACCTCACTCTCTCTAACTCATTTCCATGGATCTCCATCTAAGAAGGACAGCAGGATTCCACACTCAATTCTCAGGAACATCAGAGCCTACCACAGGCAGGGCAAGAAAAGTTTTTGGACTTTATTATAAAATCACAATGGTAATTCCTGAAATTTCACTTATTCACTCAACAAATACTATTGAAGACACTGTGTTTTAAGTATGTTGTACCTCTTGCAAATACTGAAATAAGGAATGTGCATTCCATAAGACCTATGCTCATCTATAAAACAGATGGAAGACAGAGAAATGTGACCTAATGTCTGCCACTTTCTAGTTGTGTGAACTCACTCAAATTCTGAGTCTTAATTTTCTTACTAGTCAAATAGTCACAAAAGAGCTATTTCATAGAGTTGCTGGGAAACCTAAGTGAGATGAATAATATACAATTCAAAGCATAGTGTCTTATTTCCAAGACCAATGTCATCATTCAGAATGGTTATTTTTGTAATGAAAGGACAACAGAAGAGTACCAGAGATGGATTTGGATCTGACAAAGAACGAAACTGATTTTGCATGAAGCCAAAGCCTTGTCTGTCAACAGAAATTCTCTGAGGTCTCCTGAGTTTCCCTGGAGAAGTCAGTTGCTGGCTCCTTGATCAAGCAGACTCAACACTTTGAAAATGATGTTTGGGAAAACTCACTGAAAACCTTCATTCTAGAAGTGAAATAGCAAGTACATAACTTTCCCCAGGAATGATCTCACATCCATTTGGACATTAGATAGAATAATGTAGATGAGACCAATGAAAACTCAATAGCAACATTTGAAGCTCCCCAACACAGAGAAACTACAAATTTTTAAGGAAATGGAATTGCTGATTAGTCTGATTTGATCAATACACATTGTATGTCTATATTGAATTATCACACTATCCCATATATATGAACAATCATTATGTATCAATATTTTAATTTTAAAAATAAAAAATGATTTAGAATAACTTATTCAAAAGAACAAACTTCTACAACCAAACACAGGATCGAAGCTCAGGAGGGATGAGCTGTAAATTACAGAACATAGAACAGAGTGTCCTCAGTTTGGTTCTTCTTTTCTTTGCCAATACAGGTTTTTAAAAATGGGAATATTAGATAGACCCATTCTGAACATCTTTCCTTGTCAATATTCACCTATAAATTGACTTTAATGGCCTCATTGAAGTCTGAATAGAGCCCCCTCTGACTGTCTGCCTGCTTTTGATGAATACTGTTTTCACTGAAGTATCCTGTGCTGCAACCAGGGTAATTTTTTCCACCAAAATTATTGATCATATTAATCCTATGATAGCTACCCTTCAGCCAAGTCCTTCACCCCCATATTAAATCTTCTCAGTCATCCCCAACCCACAAGCCCCATCATGGCTTCTTCACCCTCAGCCTGTCCTTAGTGAGGGACACTGGGGGAAATGAAAAGCACCATGCCACAGAGAGTTATCTGCATCTGCAACCTTCCTACTACTCCACTGCATTAAACCCCTTTCTTAGTGGACCTCTGGAATCCTAGCTCCTTAGGAGTTTCCTCTTGAGTAATAGGCACACTGTCCCTGCCCTCATCCCTGCCAACACTTTCATGAAGCTATATTCTATTCATTTAACACTATGCATAATTCATTTCTCAACTTTTCTTTCCATTTTCTCTATTTAGTTTTTTCATCTGCACATTTCATTAAATGTTTTAATTTGCTGATTGCTCTCAGTTTATAGTTCTGCCAACTACATTGTAAATTACTTCAAAGTTCAGAGCATTTTATTCATAAACTTACAGTAGAGACCCTAGCTCTAGTAAATGCAGATGAGGAAATTAAAAAGGAGAAATCAGTTAACCAAAAGTTTGCTTTTATCCCAAAGGAGACATCTCTTCTTCTATATTGTTTTCCCTCCAGCATCAAGGATTGAACCCAGAGGTACTCTACTACTCAGCTACATTCCCAGTCCTTTTTATTTTATTTTGAGGCAGGGTCTCACTAAGTTACCTAGGCTGGCCTTGAACTTGGGACCCTCCTGTCTCAGCTTCCTAAATCACTAGGATTACAGGCAGGCACTGCTACTAAACTGAAATGTCTCTTCTTATATCCAACGTAGAGGGACTTATCAAATAAATCATGTTTTCACAATGATTAGACATACCTTGGTGATTGTTTTACAATGAAGTCTATAGTCCATGTGAAACTCATATGAAATGACAAAAATTTTGTTTTTCTCCAATTTTGACTCAAGATAAAACAAACCAGGGCTGTGAAGGTAAGGATGTCCATGACTCTTTACGGAGAAACACACAAGCTTACAGGAATTTGAGAGGTGTGGTGGAAAAATCACAAAAATTTATCTCTGATACGTTTCTTTTGCTTCAAGGCAAAATTGTTTGTAAAAACTTTTCTTTTGATTTTTGTTATCCAAATAATTCCAGCTTAAATTGGAACTCAAATATTAATCTGATAATGACACCGTTGAGACACATTCTCTGACAATTGATCTCAAATGACTTACATGGCTTTACTTTACCCCATTTTCTGCATTCCTTTCCAGCCAGGGGTTTTGCCCGTCTTTAACACCAACGGCCCTTGCCCCCAACCTACCACCACCATCATCAGGGAGGAAAAAAAGACCCTGAAATGTACGTATTAAGATGATTACTATGTGCTTGGGAATATCCTTTAATTTAAATTTTGTTTTATTTTATTTTTAGCTTCAAAGCTTTTACAGGAATGAACACCTGTCTTTCAGGGCATTATAAGAAATTGTCAGGTACCTGACATACTTTGTTTTGTCAAGTCCTCCAACAGTGACACTGTGGATAGAAGTCACATTTTAATTAATGATCAAAGCAAAGGACACCTGTAAGGCTGGGTTAGACTTCTAAATTCTTTGATATTAGGTTTACAAATCTGAAAGAGCCCTTTGATTCTCCCATGTGTTTGTCCTTTCTTGGAGATCAACTTAATTCTTTTTTTCAAAGGCAACATATTTAGCTAATCTGAGCATCAGAGTTATGGGTGACAATGTCCATTCACAGCAACTCTTAACACCTTATAAAAGTCATACTCTATTACAAAGGAGGCAGGGCACTGTCCAAAAGACTTTGTTGCATGGAGATTTGTTGTGGCACATGGTGCTGAAGTATGAGAGCCCTCAAGTGGGCTTCAGATTGGTTTAAGGAATTGTATGTGGGAGGTGTCATTAGAGAGGGAATAATGATGTAGGATCTGTTAAGACAACTCCAAATTAGGTTCAAATGCAATTAGCCCTTTGCTATAGACAGAAATTTACTATTTTATGTAAATTAAGATATATAAATATTGCTATATCAATATATATTGCTACTGTACAGTATATATGTTGATATATTATGCTACATGTCATATTAATATATTATTAAAATCATGCAAGTTGATGAGTATTAATGTTAACACTAATATACTAACATATTCATATGAAATACTATGCATACATTACTACAGAACATTAAGCTATAAACATCAACAATATATACACTGATTTTATATAAATACACACTTTATGAACCTCCATGGAGATAACTGAATCAGCCATAAAGGTTCATACCCATATGTAAAAATTACTTGGGAACTCTGGACACTCCTGGAAACATACTAAATACTTCATAATAGGGGAAATACAGGAAGCATAAAGAATGAAATCCAGAACTAATTACCTCCATATTTTGATATATCTGTATGCATTTTTAAATGTAAACAGAATTTTACCTATTTTGGCATACTGAATGCTTAACTTTGTATGCTTTTTATAATCAACCTGTGTACTTTTCTTTACTATTAAAAATTGTCCATGAGTAACTATTTAATGAGTCTGTTTTATATATCCTAGAACCTGCAAGAATTTTCTTGATCATTTGATTACTTTTAATTAATTTTCTAGTAGGCACAAAAATACTGTAATGGATGACTTTATGCATACAATGGAATTTTCCTAATGCATAGTGCCAAATTATCTTTCCAATAGGTCATATCAGTTTACAATTCTACCAGTTATATATAGAAATGTCCAATTACTATGTCTTTGTCAGCAATTAGCATTTCTTTTAATCCTTTGATGTTAGTTTAGTTTTCTTTGCAATCTTTTCAATTGCTGATTACTAACACAGTATTTTTATGGTTTAATCAGAAAATTTAATTTCCTCCTATATCATTTATGTATTCTTATTGACCGCACTCCAATTATTGATTTGCATGAGTTCTTTAAATTTGAAGAACAGTGACTCATGCAAATCAATAATTGGAGTGCAGTCAATAAGAATACATAAAGATATATAAGGATTTAAAGTCTTTTAAATGCTCAATCTTTAATCTAATACACATAAATATTATTGATTCTTAAATAGTTCTCTATCATAGAACCAAAATAAAATGCACACATAAATTTTAATAAGATTTTTAAAGTCTTAGGTGAACAAATCTACCACTCTCTTCCTTTGGGATTTCTCTAATTGCATATTATTTTGGAAAGTTTTTCCCATAAAGAGATTAGATAAATATGTGCCTATGCTTTCTTATTAATTATCTCATATAAGCTTTACCCAAATTCATATTTGTTTAAAAAGTTATTTGTAGGAAAATTAAGCTTTTATTCTTTAACAAATATATTTTGCATATATTCCCATTATTTTTCAGAAGCTACCAAGCAAAATTCATTTCTGGGTTAAGAAACATAAGCAAGCATAAAGCTATGGGTTTTAGAGGTTTCTAATTCCTTTCCATCCTGAGTTCATAAAGAACCTTTGTAATGGATTAAGTCACAATCTATGACACCAGGAATTGTAATTTCTCATGGAACAATAATTTAAGCATAATTTTTCACTTTCTAAAGGAGATGGTAATTTTGATGGGCTGTTTTTCTCATGTTATGGGCTTCTGGTTCTGTGTGACAATTTGAATAAGGGAAAGTTTTGAAGAGTTACATATGCTTCTTTAAGAGGAAATTTGATGAGAACTAGCAGCTTAGGGTTTGTTATGAGGTCACTGATCTTAAAGCAGCTTTCAACATCTTTTGAAGAAACCACGCTTTAAAGTTTAACTGATCAAAGTGGCATCATGTACAGAAGTCAGAGTCTCCCACTGGCCTATCCATTACAGAGGGGTCCCATGCAAAGGTTTAGACTGGAGGTCAGTATAAAATCCAGAAGTGACGTTATCTGCCTAGTGAAGAAAAAGAATCTTGTTTTCTTTCTTTTTGACTTCAAACTGAAAATAAGAGCCCATGCAAACAGACCCACAACAATATAATCTTAAATTCAATTAAAAGAAAACTTTTCCCCCTCAACACCAGTCAGATCAAAAATGGTTCCTCCTCTTTATTCATGACTTCTGATTTTACGGAAAGAAAGAAACATCCTCTTCACTCAAACTTTTCATTTACTTTGAGACCAAACACTAGGGTCCAAACCAATTTCCTAAAACATGGGGGTAAGTACCCATTGATTTAAACCTACTGGGAGAAAGGGAATATGACATGATAATTAGAGAAACTCAAGCGACTTTAAAATGTCAGAGTGGAGCTGTGGCTAAAAGAAATCTCAGTATGAGAATGAATAACCTTCATTTAGAAAAAAAATTGTTGGGCATATGAAAAGAAAGGAGAAATGGCAATGGGGAAGAATTTCTCAAATGTCTTACCTGTCACACAGTAACTCAATCTCATTTTTTAATAGATCTGAAAATAAATAAGGTGTGTGGATATGGTCACTCTATTGTCTCATCGTGTTTGCCTGAATTAATGGCAGTGCAAATTATCCTATTATACCCTATGCAAGGCATATATGATACTAATTCTTAATTGTCATATATTATACAAAATATTCTTAAGTGGGATCATGATATCTGTGCACAAGAGAGCATGAGTAGTCCACATTCTAATCTTTTTTATTAACAAGAAAATGATAAATTTCTTTGATTTAAAATCAAGATCATTACATTAAATTTTCTCCCATTTCTAAAATAATATTAGCATAAATAAGGCGACAGGGAATTGATGAGGGACCTTCATTCTTAGGGAGAACTAAGGAAGAGAATCATAAATTACTGGGGGAATGCTTTTCCTGGGTCTGTAATCTGATTAAGTTGGCCATTCTTTTCTCTGTGGCTTCCATTCCCAATCTGTACCTGTAACTCCTAGGCCATGCAACTAACTTCACTATACTTTAAGCAGTTGTTTGTTTTTTTTGTTTGTTTGTTTAAGGAAGGTCAAGAAAGAGCACATATGCAGGCGTGATCATCTAGCTCAGTTTCTGAGTCCAAACCATGGAAGTATGTAACCCACACAAAAGGGTTTATGGACACAGATGGGACTGACAAAGACAATGCACCCAAGTCCAATGTTTTAAACCATGTCACCTAGCTCAGTGCTCAAGGAGGGCTCTGGATCCTGTCCTGTTCTTAACTAGTCTTCAAAGAAAGGGGATCAAATCTGGCACTGTCCAAAGATGCATGCTTATTTTTCTCTTGATCTTCTCCTTCAAAATCTCCCTTTGAACGGGATTTTCACATGCAGGATGAATAGAGATTAAGGGCAATTATGGTTTTTGTTTTGCTTTTAATGGCCCATGCAACTGAAATTTGCTCCTGAAACCTATGGTTAATACTGCAGTATTGCCTGTCTCATCTGTCGAGTGCCATGTTTCATTGCTTCCAAATGCCATTCCTGGTATTTTCTTTCAACTTCAATCTAAAGTTTTCTTTTCCCATGTGCTTTAAGTGCTGGGCACCAAGGATAAGAATTAAGATATTCTGGAGCTTTGAGAGAGGGAATGCTAAGTTAAGATCTCCCAGTTAAGATCCTTGCCCACCCAAGATCCTGCTCATTTGAAAAAACAAAGGCAAGCAGAGAAGAGAGGAGGAGCTGAGAGCACATTCCTGGGATTTAATAGTGACACCTCTGCAGTGGATGGAGTCCTGGCAGGCTGTTATCTTTGTCTGCCTTGACAGACACTGGAGAGAAAGGCCCCCCCCAAGAATCTATTTCACTGACATAGAAATGGCAGCTGGTGCTATTTCACTTTAAATAAATGTTTGGTGCTAGGGCTGTCTATATAATCTCCCCGACAGCAAAAGCCTCACCAGAACAAAAGGCATGACAAAAAAAATTAGGTGCATGCCAAAGTGTCCTGAAGTGGGAAGGTGTGAGACATTTCCTGATCCAGGCCTTCGCCCCCTAACACCCCACCCTAGCTCACTGGCTTATTCCCCACGGGAGACATGGCCAGGTCAATCACCCGCCTTGTTTCCCAAGGAACAAATGGGGATTGTTCCCTCTGCTCATGGTCAGCACAGTGAACCTCCTTTTACAGGCAGATTTTGTGACACGGGAACAAATAAGTAGTTGGGGAGTAAGTAATAAATAACCTATGTCAAGGTGCATTGGTGTGACTATACGCATGCTCTCACTTAACCTGCAGGGCCGGGGGGCCCACAGGAATGAGTCCAGACCCAGAATTCAGAGCCCTGGCTTCCTCCCTAAATTTACATAAAGATCTTATGCAACCCTACCATAAATGAGACCATAAAACTGTTGTAAAATTAGTCCTCAAATTATTAACCAGTTGGTGATTAAGGATAATCAAAATGGCAGGTGAAATCTGAATTCCAACATGCAATGTATGAAATATATATTTATGTATTTATTTGATTCTAGTACTGGAATGTACAATATGTATATACATGTGCACATTTTATACACACACACACACACACACAGATATGTGTGTATATATATATATGTTCATTTTAATTTTAGGGCCATTTAACAAGTGTCTAAAATGTATATAAGAACTGATGGATATAACCTAATACTAAACAAATGGGCTTTATTCTCAAGAAGCATGCAAACTCTCAGATGTATTTAATATGTTTAAGCATCTCTGCTAATAATTGTCATAATAATAGCTGCCACTTGTGGATTACTCTGTGTCAGACATCATGCTACTACCTAACCTGCTTTTACATCTACTCTTCATTCCAAACCTCCAAGGACAAATCTTACTTCCATTATCTATGGAATGGAAGTAATGAAACAGAAAGTTACATGAGAGAAGTTAACCCCTCCAGGCCTCACAGCTAATGAGTGCTGGGCGCAGGCTTCCTGTCTATGTAGCCCGTGTTCCTTTCACTCTGAAGGGTAAATGACTGACATGCTGACATGGGGCCAGGCACACCAGGACTATAAGGATGTTCCCAGCAAAAGTCATGATGCTACAGAGACCACTGTTTTCTAGCAGGAGTGAGAACTAGAGGAGCTTCCTAAGAGACCACAGCATTGGAGTTGGGCTTTAGCCGTGTCACTGACAATCTGCCCATTGTCACAGAACTGAAGATGATAAATGTGTAAGAAAAACCTGGTTGGTCATACATTAAATTATTACACAATCAGAGAAACATTTTACCAAAACGTTTGCTTCAACCCAGAGTATCCCAGCTTTAGAAAACCAGGTCATTTCTGGCTGGGGTGTTTCATTAAAGCATAGCCTCCACATACCCATCTTTGTTAAACCAATGAGAGCAGAATGATGCAGGAGAAATATGTGCCCTTCATTAAAAGCCTTCTGTGGATCCTGACCATGGGTGTTCAACACATGTTTATTTCACACAAAGAAGCAAAAAGTCCAATTAATCATCTAAGTGTTTCTGAACAAACAAACAAAAACAACAACAAAAAAAATCACCAGCACTGGACAATCTGAGCCTTCGCATGACACCTGGAAAGTTCTGGCATCTCAATGACGGACTCAGAGATAACAGCAAATGAGGTGAGTTGTCATAATCTTTTGCTCAAGATCCTGATTATACCATTAGTCACATGACCTTGGACAAATACACTACCTTCTGTAAAAATTTTCTACATTTAGAATAGTGATAACAATAGTATTTACCACAAGACTCTTTCTGAGGACTAAATGAGAAGATATTATATAGTATACCATGCTACAAACACCCCAGCTTGTGGTAAGCACCCAGTGAACATCATTGCCGTTGCAATTCATTATGAATAAGACAATTCTTGCCTGATCAAGTGTATTTACCCATGTCATTCCAGGATATTTGCTTCCCTTTATTAAACAATATTTTAGAATGTATGAAAAGAAGAATATTCTAAGGAAAAATTAAGTTGATGATTAAACACTGGCTTCTACGTAAGTTTACATTTTGAGTCCCCTCACGACATATTCATCTATCTTCAACTGCAAACATCTCCCCACCAAGCCTTCTCCTTGTCCATGCCAGTCCGTATCTGCCCTGAATAGGTACTGTATTCTCAGTGGGTAATCAAAGGTCATAATGGTGAAGCTGACAGCCACAGACCAGAGAAGTCTTGAGAAATGATACCTGAGTTGGGCTGTTGCAGAGCTCAACCAACTATAGCTTCCAGGCCTGAGATTTGTAAAACAATGCTGAATTGGAAGACTCCTATGGATCCTTCAAGGTTAAAATATATATGTGCATGCAACTCAGCTACAGAAAAAGAAAAAAATCTTCTCAGCTCTTCTTCCATCATGGAAATGAATAAGTGAGTGCATGAAATGTTAGTAGTGTAGACTATTATCAACATTTGAGAGATAATGAGAGAGAAACAGAGGTACCACAAGATGATGTCAACTGTTTATGGTCATTTCCAGACTGCTAAACATCCAAGGGATTGAAGCAGCCACTTCTTAGTGTCCTGATCCTGTTCTTTCTCCACTCCTTTCAAATGAGAAAGGTCCTATTTCAAAGCACAATTTTGTTCCATTCTGGCCAATTCTTCCCAAACCATTGAGGTAATGTTTATTCAGCCTCACACTTTAGCAACTATTTATGAGCAGTGTTTACAAGTTCCAGAGATTGCCCCAGTGGTTATTAATGCTATGCAAACCAAAAGCCGTCTAAATTTGTTAATCTAGACAAAACACAGGGGCAACTCCAAACCAATGTGCGATATTCTGTCTCTGGGTTTATTCAAGTGTAATGCACCTTTAATGTCAACCTCGATTTTTCAACTGTCTTCACAAGCCTCACAGTAATTATAGTCAACAGTAAAGTTGAACTCAGCCAAAGAGGCAGCGCTACAGGAAATTGTGGGGAAATTTTAAAAACAAAACCAAAACAGAGACAAAAACCCTGTCAATTAAAAAAAAAGTTTAGAAAAATAAAATAAAACTTGCCCCAATGTAATAAAATATGAAGAACGTGAAGAAGTGTTTTAGGGACAATGGCCAATTCTCTTTTGGCTGAAAGGCTGATACCATTCTGGGCTAGAATCAGCACTGGCCTGAGAGGGGTCCATACTTTCTCCTCCAAGCGGAGTGTGCAATCCAATCATCAGCCTATTTTTGGCTACACAGTTAATGATCTGTTGGTGCCCACACTTTTCACTTTGTCACAACAACTGGAGCCTGCAGCTGAAGCACAGCTGGCCTCTCGTTCCCCCAGCCCTATAATTTAGTTTAACAGCTTTAGGGACAAGAGGAAATGGCAGAGTGCCCTGGAGCCCCCACACTTGCTTCAAAAATTAGTTCCGTACCATGCTGTATATATACTCCCAAGTATTTTAGGCAAACAGTGTAGGCAGGTCAGGCCCACATGGGCACATGGTACTGCTGACTGTGCTTCTGGCAGGGTGAGTTGGTTTGGGGAGGGAAGGAGAAGTAAGACAAGAGCCTAAGTATGAGTCCATGCATGGGTGAGGTGTGTGAGAGAGAGAGAGAAGCATGGTCCCAGGGATGTACGTGTGATATCTTGAAAGGTATAGGAGGCCTTTGTTATTTTTACTTTTTAACTGTGCATATTTATAGAGGACAGTGTGATAATTTGATACCTCATAGAATGTATCAATAATCAAATAAGGGTAATTAGCATTTTCATCTCTTTAAACATTTATCAATTGTACTGGGAAATTTTGAATTCCATTCTTCTGGTTCTTTATGAAATACAGAATAAGTTGTTGTAAAGTATAGTCACCCTATAGAACACTAGGACTTATTCCTTCCACCTAATTGTATTTTGGCAACCAGCTTTCCTCTATCCCTACTCCGCCCCCATCCCAGCTTCTAGGGACTGATACTCTATTCTCTACTGCTAGAAAATCTCCTGTTTCAGATTCTGCATATGAGTGAGATTAGGTGATACTTTTTGTTTCTGGATTATTTTACTGAACATAACGTTCTCCTGTTCCATCCATGCTGTGGAAATGATAAGATTTCATTCTTTATTTTGGCTGAATAGTATTTCATTTTATTTACATACCACATCAGTTTTATCCATTCTTCTGCCTTTTCTTTTTATAAACATGCATTTGGTACTGTCCTAGAACCTGAGGTTGGAAAACAACACTCTTTCACTCTTGAGCTGATGCCTTAAAAATAGTCATGGTTTCCTGCTAGAGGAGACCCAGTGCTTCAGCTGAATTAGCTCAGCTTCCCAACCTCAAGTTGAAACTTTGTGATATCCCCAGGGATTGGCAGGATAAAACACATTTCCCATCTGCTTTGGTGCACTTTGTAGTCTACCCAAAGTGCACAGGTGGAGGGAAATCAGTCATTCTCCCCTGATACTGGAAAATGAAGGGCAGTGAGAACAGAGCCTAGGATCTTTTCTCAGTGTAGCAAGGGAGTAGGGGTGGGGCCCAGGCAGCTGGAGGAATAAGGGTGTGGGGCTGGAGGAAGGCATGGTGACACAGCTTCCCCAGATTCTCAAGGGCTGGGCGGGGGATAAGTTTCACTGTGACTTCTCCTTATTGATTTTGCCAGAAGCAATGCCTGGTGGTTATGGAGTTGGATTGTCAGAGGAGGATATGAACAGGTGGCCTCCTGCCAGGTGAGAGCAGAGTGCTAGGTGTGCAGACAGGTGACCCTTGGACAGGAAGGTATGGAGTGCTGAAGCAGCGGGATTCTCCTTTCAACTTCCTGAGTAGACCAGTCCTCATGCACTCACCAAGCACTGAGGTGGGCACCTGGGGCATGGTGGAGTTTGAAAATATAAGATGTCCCCACAGAGAAGCACATACTTCAGCAGAGAACAGATACATAAAGCAGCTCAGTCAATAATTATTTCGTCACAAATGCAGAATTAAAATTCTTCCCTTTCTAGGACACCACTCATTTCTTTCTTTCTAGGAGGAAGACCAGGCTGTTTGTTCCAGCCAGCCTACAAATATATCATAACCTCTTTTCTATTTGAAAACAATTCCCCTTGAATCCACATCTCCCTAGAACCATTCAAACACCTCTTGGTTCCTCTTTAGCCCAATTATTCACAAGAATTGTCTATATCTTCTATCTTCAGCATTCATCTTCCTGTTTCTCATTGACCCCACTACAATCCTTCTTTTATTTCCACAACTCACTTGAAGCTGCTCTTCTGAGCTCACCAAGGATATGTACGCTGCTCACCCTGCTTGGTATTCTTGGTTCTGAGCTTAGCCACCTGCAGCATTTTGGGAGAAAACCATGACATGTTAAAGACCAGGAAACCTGAGACCAGAGAGTCTTAGTTCGAATTCCAGCTCTGGTGCTTATGAGCTATAGGACTGGGCAAGCTTATTTATCTCTGGGCTTTATTTTACATCTGAAAAATAAATGAGAATACCTCATAGGAAGACTATAAAGATGCAACAAGTTAATGTATATAAAAAGGCACAGAACCGTGACTGGCCCATTTTAAACACCATAAGTAGAGCTAGTAATGCCAAATAAGACTCACAACTCCCTCATTCATTTGGTTTCCAGGATATTAGACCTGCCAGGTTTTCTTCTTTCATATTCCTTAGTATCCTTTGCTGGTCATCTGGAGAATGCAGAGGGCCCAGAGCTTAGTCACTGAGCACCTCTCCTCCTGAGATTTCACCTAGCCGAGTGTTTTCAGATATTGTCTGTATGCTAACCACTCACAATTCCAGCTTGAAACTTCCTTACCTAAACTTGAGACCATGTATAAATTTTTTACTTGGTTTCTAGAACTCTGTGTATTAATCACCTCAAACTCAACCTTCCTACTGTTCTAAAACTTTTTGTGCATTCACTTTAATTAAGATCTCTACCTGGAATATTCTTTCCCCAGATACTGGCATGGGTTATTCCTCCCCCTCCTTCAGGTCTTTGCTTATGTGTGACCTTCCTAGTAAGACTTTCTCTGATTATTCCATTTAAATTGAAAACTTCCCCAACTCCATGCACACCCTATTGAATGTTTCTTACTCACTTTTTTTCTTTCCGGTATTTACCAGGATGTTATACTAGATATAATATTTACTTATTTACTATTCTGTCTTTTCCATCAGTCTATAAACTCTAGGTGGAAGATGACTTTACTCTGTCACATTCGCTGCTCTATCTCTAGCACCTGAACACTCTTGTGTTAGTCCGGTTTTCATTACTGTGACAAAAATACCCAAGGAAAACAACTTAATAGAGGAAAGACTTGTTAACAGAGGTTCCAGTTCAAGGTAGCTGGTACTATTGCTATGTGCCTGTGGTGAAGCACAGCATAATGGCAGAGAGGGCATTGTACAGCAGAGTTGCTCACCTCAAGGCAACCAGAAAGCAGAGAGAAAGAGAGAGAGGAGAAAGAGGAGGAGGAGAAGGAGAAGGAGAAGAAGAAAAAGAGGAGAAGAGGAGGAGGATCAGGAACAAGATACACCATTCCAGAAAATTCCCCTAGTGACATAGTTCCTCCAACTTGGTCCCACCACCTACAGTTTTCACTACCTACTGGTAGTCCATTTAACTATGAATCCCTTGATGGATTAATTAATTGGGGTAGTCAGAGTCCTTATGGTCCAATCACTTCCCAAAGCCCCACTTCTGAGCATTGCTGCATTGGCGACCAAGCTTTCAACACCTGGATATTCCAGATCCAATCCATAACAACTATTCTGTCCCATAATTAAACGCCAAGCAAATATTTGTTAAATGAATAATAAAAAATAACCAAATGAATCAGTAACATGGGGAGATAAACCCTAAGGAAAGTTTAAGATGCAATAAAAACCTGTACTGAGGATCTTACATGAACATCCACTGTCCTCCCAAGTAAGTCCTCCTAACGCAGTGACATTTGGTATTGCAAAAAATGAAAAGAAGGTATCTATACATAGTGGGTAGGAGAAAAGAAAGCATCCAGGTAAGAACATATTTACCTAAGGCCTTTCTAGTAGACTTATTTGAAGAACTGAGCAAAATTCCTGTTTCTAGATCTCAAGAGTACACTGGAAGTCAACTCTAGAGAAGTATGTGAGAGACAGGTCATACCCTGTCTGTCAGCCTTGATAAGACTTCACCTTGAATACAGTAGGATATCCAATGGTCTTGAGCTGGTAGAATGACATGCCAGATGTGCTGAGTTTGCTGCAGAGAAGGTAGAACACTGGGATGTTGAAACCAATATGGCAGCCATTGAAGATACCTGACCAGGAGATGTGGCTTGGGACAAGGGGAAGGCAGACTATGAAATTATTAGGAGGCAGAATTGAGAAAATTTTCTCATTGATTGGACACTGGTGTAAAGGGAGAGTTGAGGAAAATATAGCAGCTTCCAGGTCTTTGGTATTAACCCAATGAGTAAGAAGGTGAAGTTATTGCACTAAGATGAGAGTAAAAAAGAAATGGCTCAGGACTGGCAGGGGTAGGGAGAAGATTATAGTTTAGTTTCAACCCAAAGCCTGAAAATTTTTCTTTTCACCAATGTAAACCCTTCAAGCTACTTGTAGGCCTTTCCCCGCATAGAATTATTTTTTTCCATTCTCAGGAAATTTGCAATTGCCAGGATTTCGACTCCAAATGTCATTTCTATTCCTCTCTCATTATCCACTGTCCTCTAAAACCTAGCTTACACAGTCAATGCCCAGGTTTTTCTTCATATCATGTTACCTTAAAGAAATCACTGCTCCTTGTAGAATGCCTGCTACTAGGACTGGAACAGGGAATATGTAAGATGAGCTTGGAGCATCTTATAATGCCAGAAAGTGACGAAGTGCTCAGAAACACACACACAGTGATTGATCCATATGTCAGAGAGTTAGGAGCCCACAGGGAATCAGGAGTCCACTGACAGAGCTCCCAATGGCCAAAGCTCATATAATTTGAGCAATCAAGGAAACAACGCAGTATTGGAATATGACCCAGAGTATACAATAAATACCCATGAATCCATATTAATATAAATCAATTATTGAATGAACAAACAAACTTAAAAAATAGACAAATATCCCATGCTGAAGAATCCCAAATAATGTCTGTAGCTCTTCCACCCGTGGGGAAGTGGAACTTCACTCCCCAACTTTAAGTGTTGTTTGTGCAGATTCACTTCCTTTCAAAGAAAACAGAATAGAAATGCAAAATATGAGTAACGTTGTGGAGAAGCATGGAAAACACTACCTCAACCAAGTAAACAGGTCAACATCAATGGTGACAAAATATGTATTTGCCTTTAATATGGTGCAATAAGAGTATTTTGCCTCTGTGATCTTCCTCCCCAAAACCCATCACCTCCATCTCATTGTGAGAAACATCTGATAAATTCAAACTGAGAGACATCTTATAATACACCCATTTTGTATTTTTCAAAACCTTGATCAAGGTTGTCAAAAACAAGGGAAGACTGAGAAACTGTCACAGCCCAGAGGAGTCTAAGAAGGCACATGACCCAATGTAATGTGGTTTCCTAGATATGATTCTGAAACCAAATGGACATTTGGGGAAACTAATTAAAGTCCAAAAAAGTATGGACTTTGGTCAAAACAAATGTCTTGGTTCATCATTTGTGACAAATGTACTCTAGAAAAGTAAAATGCTAACAATAGGGGAATTCTGGGGTGTTGAGAGCCACAGCCAAAAGGGGCCCCAGCAAACTTCCAGCTGCCAGCTGATGATTGGCTCACAGCGGCCCCAGCAACTTCTAGCTGCCAACTGATTGGCTCCTCTGCAGTGATGTTCATTGGGCTGTTTCCCTGTCCTTTCAGACCATGGAGCTGCTCATTGGGGGACTTTTTTTGGCTCCGCCCATGCGACCCAGCCAATCGGCCTCAAGAGCAGGAGGAGTGGGGGAGGTTGAGAGGCTTGTGGGAAGCCGGTGGTGGCAGTTGGGCTCTGAAGGTTTTCCTGAGGAGCTGTTTTGTTTGGGGTGTGTGATTCTAAAATAAAGTTCGTTTCCTTTGACAAGTGGCTCCTGAATTGTGCCCAGCCAGACTGCAGCACTGGGGCATACATGGGAACCCTCCGCACCATCCTTGTAACTTTTCTATAAATCTGGAACTATTCTGAAATTGAAAGTTTATGTAGGAAAAGAGAAGAAACCTGGCTTATATCCTACTCCTCTAGAAAGCCCTCCCCACTCCTCTCCCTCTCAGAGTAAACCCAGGCCTGGCCTAGCACTAGGTCCTCAAGCCCCTCTGGATGGCATCCTGTTACAATTAAAGTGTCCTCACTGTCTGCAGGTCGCTGAGTCCTTTTTTCCCTCTTAAAGGACACACTTCCTGAAAGTAATGGTGCTGTTCTCTTTGACCTGAGTTTGTCTCCATGACAGCACCTCAAGGATTCCTATGCAAAGGGAACCCAAGAATCAGTTTTGAGCAAACCACTTCACACTTTTGCTTTTTCCTCTTCAGGGTTAGAACAGAGACAATGACCTTGAAGAGATTAGGAGAAGATTTTCTGAAAATTATTTAATCATAAAATAATTGCTGTTTATTGCAATAAATTACATAATTCTTGCAAAGTTCAAAACTGAAGACATGGGAAATAATAAGTGTTTGCTGGGATTATCACTATACTGCACAACATTTTCTCCTCTTTTTCTCCTGAACACACATATTTCTGTGATCCAACCAGCCTCATTCCTGCAGCCTATCAATGCTCTGTCTTAAACATCCTTTGCTGGTGTCCACTGCTTGCTACTCCCATGAATACTAATGTCTCTGCATCTAAGGCAGAGACATTGCTCACTGAAACATGGTCATTTGGAGTTACAGTTTGTCCTCTTGTGAACACTCTGGTCTTGTCCACACTAATTCCTACATGATCATTTCAATACAACTACCTCATCATGTCATCCCCCTGTTAAAACCTGACTTTCAGACTTAGTTTCAAAATCCTGATCAGAGCCACAGGGTTGTCACAGCCCTAGCCCTACCTACTCCCTCCTTCTTCAATCACTGTAATCCAGTGTATTGGACCTTTTTTTCACTTCTGCCATTTTTTCCCGCCTTTGTCATTTTTTCCCAATCTCAAAACCTTTATAGATGCTGTTCAGTTCATTCAGCCTAGAAATACTTCCTCCTGTTTACCCTCCTCCCTGTTTTAGCCTGAATAATTTACACACCTTCTCCAGATATTAGAATGCAAAGTACTTTTTCAGGGAGCTATTTCCTGAAGAAGTGATATGTTTTCACTCAAACTTGCTTCAGGACCCATAGTATCTTACAAGCCCATTGGGTAAAGCCAGGGAAGTCTATCCTGTGTATGCTTAATATAATTTCATGAGGGACAGACAGCGCCATGTCAGTGTTAGGTGCTGCTCTGTCCTTAGGACCCAGCACAATGACTGGCATATCACGAGTACTCTGTAAACACAAGCAGACAGTTTGATTAAGGAATCAATCCATTAATTGAATCCTTCACCTGACTTTTATTCATAATGCAGCATTGCTAACATTCTGTCTGGTTCTTTTCTTTCTCAGTGTTCTGTTTTCTTCTTTGAAATGAATAACCAATGACAAAAAAATATCCAAAAACTCTTTTCAGAATACACAGGGGATTCTCTGAAGATGTTTCATTTACCTGACATTATTGAATTTTTACCAGGTGAGAGGATTGTCCTTCTTTATCACAGCCATTTGTTCACTGCCATTCAAGTCACAATGATACGTCACCACATTAGACATGACTCAGTAAGAGGAAGTTTCATCTATTTTGCACAGCTAGTTTTGTAAGATTGGAGTCAAACAATATTCATTATGCATAAAGGGCACATAGAGCTTTAAGCTAGTTCCTTTTAAGATGATGACAAATTTCTGGGATAGACAGACATTAGGACAGAAGGCCATATGATGCATTAGTGAAAATGTTCTTTTGTTTTCTTCCTCAGCCTGTCCAGGCTTCCATGAATCACTGAAGAAACTGCTTTATTAAGGGAATAATAGGTTATGTGCACCCCTGAGCCAAGAAACAGTTCCTGTGGTTAATTAATCTTTTTGAGCTCCTGACCTATTTGAATTTTGCCAAATGCCTGGAGAGGAGGTTTCCTTCACACATCTGACAGACTCAGAGAGAAAGAACTGGGATCCTCTCAAATAAAATGTCCTCATAACAATTTCTACCACCATTGCTGCTTTGTGGTCCATCGCTTCCAATAAACGAGAAGATCATGCTGAACAGAGCTTCTCCCTACCTAATTATGATCAGGAACCACTGCTAAGATCAGCCATTCCAAAACATGTGGATCTGGTAGTGTGTGTGTGTGTGTGTGTGTGTGTGTGTGTGTGAGAGAGAGAGAGAGAGAGAGAGAGAGTCAGAGAGGAAGAGAGGGAATAACAGAGAGATGGAATTATATCAGTCATACATTTGATTTCAAAGAACAAGGTAATTTGAATCTCATGGGGCCCAATTTTTTTCTTCCAAAATTCCAGCTTTTATTTCTGAGTCAGAACACAGTTTTTCCTCTAGGTAAGATTGTATTGCTTTTATTAGAGATTACCTGTCTTCCGGGAATGATTTAAAAGATCACTGAATCCCTGACACTGCGTGCATGTTGACACATCACTCTGGAAAGAGGGTCAGAAGCCAATGTGAAAGTCTCAAAAAGACTGAGGACTTTCCTGACTTCAAGAACTTCTGATTTAAATAAAAGGGAAATAAAAGTAGTTTTTAGGAGCCTGACCTCTGGAAGTAGACTAACCAAGGTATTTCACCTCTCTAAGCCTTTTAAAAGGTACAGTAATATGTATTCCATAATACACTTGTAGGTGTAAAGGGCATGATGTATGTACAACTATGAAAATATAGTGACAATCATACAGAGCTTGCAAAACAATAAACACCAGTTAGTATTATATTTTGGCCCACCCCTCAAATATCCTCTTTTCCCCTGTTTGGAGACAAAGATAAGGAGACAATTCTCCCATCCATAACTCAAGTTCAGGGCATCTAGTTTCCACTCCTTGTTGCTTGTAGATGCACAATCTTCCCATAAGTTGGAAGATGAGAATGTACATTCCTAGCACCTTTCACTCCAGAGATAAAGGTCTAAGAAAAATTTTCTTCAGTGATGAAAGTGCTGAAAGAAATTTCAGTGAGACTAGCCACTGGGTATGGTTTGAGTATAGGTGGTGCCCCCCCACAGAGATCCCTAGGTAAAGGCTTGGTCCAAGGCACAGTGTTGGGAGGTACAGTCTACCTTTTAAGAAATAAACCCTATGGAACATCCATATCTCTCTGGAAACCCTGCCCATTCCCTTTCCCCTTTGTTTTATGGCTTGAAATGTGGCCACTTGCTCTGACATGAAGTCCTATCAATACTATCTATATTCTCACTGGAAACCCAAAACAATGGGCCACCCATTGGGTTTGAACTTCTAAAACTATGAGCAAACTAAACCTTTTTTTTTCACTAATATCTTATCTCAGTACTTTATTGTTATAATGTGAAGCTGAATAATATATTCAGCTCCCTAACTTCTCCTAGGGGCCTTATCCTGAGGTTAACCACAATGAGCACACCAGTCTTTGGAAATTATATTGTGGCTGTGATTATTCAATTTACCAAAGGCCTTTAGAGCCATTTTTGGTAGCACTCTATTTCTAGTGTATCCAATGTGTGATAAGAGGTAGGAACCAAATCTTGGTCTCCTGGGTGGCAATGTTAAGAGATTGAGGAACTCTTAGTGAGTAGGACCTGGAAGAAGGTGATTAGGTCATCAAAGGCACCGCCTTCAGAAGAGATTGATGTTGATTTTGTGAATAATGTTGATGCTGTGAATTCTCACAAAAGGGAGTGTTATAATGGGAGTATTATAAAAAGAGCAAGCCTGATAGCCCCTGAATGTCTCTGTTTTGTTTTGTTTTGTTTTTCTCTGCAGATTCCCACTGGTGATGGCATTTGCCAGGAGAATGTCACCAAAGCCAAAATGTCACCAAAGCATGGCTCCATGCTCTTGAGTCTGCAAAACTGTGAGCTAAATAAACTTCTTTTCCTTATAAACTACCCAGCCTGTGGCATTTTACAATAGCAACAAAAAACAGACTAATACTCCATACAGGAAAGTTCAAGTCTTCTTATTTTAAATCTTTCTCATAAAGAAGCAGGGAATGTAACTAGATGGTTAAGAGCATGTTCTGTAGGGCCAGACCAAAATGACTACTCATTTTAGATCTTCCCTTTACAAACTGAGTATCCAGGACAAGCTACTGAAGTACTCTAAGGTCTGAGATTCCTCAAGGCGAAAATGAAGTTGGTAATAGTCCTTCTATCATAGGATTGCTTCAAGGATCAAATGAAGTAAAGCAATTAACATAATACACATCCCATGCGCATTAGCAATCATAATAACCAATATTTTTAAGTCAGAACAATAAGTGAGAAAGATGAATCCTTGTACTCAAAGGAACTTTTACTAGGAAGTGGCAGTTAATTATGCCACACAGCTCATTTTCATGTCATACATATGGAAATAGCACAGAGCCTTCCTTCTCTATCCTACGAGCCAACTCACAGGATATCAGTCATCTTGGGACCTCAGCTTTTTGTTTAGAAAGATAAGTTGTCTGCTGGCAAGCTGTCAAGCTCCACTTCCTCATGCTCAATAGACTACAGACCAGCTTCATGAGCTAGAGAGAAGCTATAATTAAACTCAAAGTCAAAATACTCTCTCGACTTAACATGCCGTGCTCATATCCTACTGGAAAAAGACATGGCCCTTTAGAAAGAATATGACTTATTGATTGAGTGTCACTATCTGCAGGGTATGGCTGGGTTGAAGAAATAAAATAAAGCCCAGCTAGCATGAATGCTCAAGAATTGACTAAGTGGGTTGTTTATTTTCCTTTTCTGCCCTCGATGGCATGGTTCCTTTCTTTCTTTCCTCTGGACTTCTTCTTGTCCTTGCCTTTTCCTTCTTATAGTTTTTTGACTCTTTTTCTTTTTCTTTTTTTTTTTTTGGGGGGGGGGGTCGTTGTATGCCACATGCCCCAGCACAGCAATGACAAAGGTGAACAAGGACCTAATTTTACCCTCAAGAGTGTCACACTACAGTGGGGAAGATACACACTTACAGAAAATTCCAAAACCATGTAGAAGGGCAGCAATAAAGATATCCAGAGATGATTTAGGAGCACCACTCTCTGGATTCAAAAACTTCACACAAGAACAAAGCTGAGTCTTCAAAAAAAAAAAAAAAAAGCATAATTTGTTTCCATCTTTTTTGGATTGAAAATTTGAAACTAGACACTGGATAGCTCTTCCAAATTTACTTTCTCTAAAGTGCAACCAACATGATTCAAGTGAGTCTTTATTAGATGATTGAGATTCATAGAATACAAATAAAATTTCATTTTACAGCAATAGAAAAATAGGCAGATGTTTGGAAGATTGCTCTAAATGTTAATAAAAGAAACCTACCTGATCTAATATGTCCTTGTGTTATCTGCTTTCCTTAAACACAGGAAAGGGCAATTTGAGTGAAATGAGTGTTTGGTGAACTAGGTTTAAACTGATACCTCAACCCAGGGACATGAACTGCAGGTTCTCCAAGTTGGTGCCAGATGGTGTGTGCATGAGAACACAAGGGTTCGTATCTCAAGGCAAATTACTGTCCTCTCAGTTCCTGATCTGATAAATGGACACAGTGAGGCTAACACTGTAATACCATTACAGTGACCAAGTAAGGTGACACAGTTGCACCCTGAATTTGCAAGCTCAGAGATTTGCAAGCCTCCCTCCTTTTCAGGTCTATGAGATGCATGCTGCCCTTAATCCAAATTTATCTACACCAAAAAAAACCTGAATCTCAAAATGATTAGCAAATCATCTGAAGTCAGACAGATAATGATGGTAGAACTGAGACTTGATTCCAGATTTGCCTAACTCCCATGACAGGAAGTAGAAGAATTCAACAATATTTCTGAGTTTGCATTTAGTAATACCTTTAAGAACAGAGTGTAATGGTTAATTCTATCAGTCAATGTGGATAGATTATGATGCCAAATTTTTGGTCAACTGGTAGTCTAGATGTCAGTGTGAAGGTATTTTTAGATGTTATTAATATTTACAGTCAATTTCGAGTAAAGTAGATGTCGTTCCATAATATGGACAGAACTCATTCAATAAGTTGAAGAATTTAAAAGAAAAGACTGAAGGTTCCTGAATAAGAAGTAATTCTGCTTTAAGACTGCAGCACAAAAACTCTTTTTATTTGTAGACTTCCTGGCCCACCCCGCAGATTTTAGACTCAAGACTACAACACCAGGGCTGGGGATGTGGCTCAAGGGGTAGTGCGCTCACCTGGCATGCGCAGAGCGCTGGGGTCGATCCTCAGCACCACATAAAAATAAAATAAAGATGTTGTGTCCACAGAAAAAAAACTAAAAAATAAATATTAAAAAATTCTCTCTCTCTCTCTCAAAAAAAAAAAAAAAAAGACTACAACACCAAATCTTACCTGCATTTACAGCCTTTCTACCAGCCCTGAGTGGCTTGTCCCCTCGATCACAGAAGCCATTTCCTTTATATAAATATCTCTACCCATCTTGTGTGTATGTCTCTTTCTTTCATTGTGAGTTTCTTGATAATAGATGAAAGATGATAGATAAGTAAGTAGATAGATATGATAGGTAGAGATAGGATGGATAGATGATAGATAGGTAGGTAGACACATCAATACATTGATACACTGGTGATTAGTCATATATAGTCTGTTGCTTCTGCTTCTCTGGAGAACTCTGACCCTGATTCACACACAAGAGGTAATTGAAAACACCATGTGATGAGAACAAATTTGAAACAACAGAAATTTGTTTGGAGGAACTTCTAATGTACTGAGATGATATTGGAACTCTCTAACAGGTGAAGAATACATTAAAACCCCAGATTTCAGATTTGCTTCCATTTGAAGCCAAAGACATAAACAAAGACTCAAAAAAGAAAGTCCAGGGAAGATGTGAGAAGGTCTGATGGCTTTGGCACTTCCATCTCGGGCATGACAGAAGGACATAGAAATAGAGGAGCTGCCCAGACAAGGAATCAGTAAAAGGGAAACTAAGGGAGGGAGGAGCACACACAAGAGGGTTTGAGACTGAGAAGACCCAGGCTGAGGACAGCACAGGTCAGGTGGTAAGGAGGCTAGAGAGACTGTGAAGAAGGCACATCCGGAAAAGACAGTAACAGCATTGCCAGTGAATGGGGTGCTATCTTAATGCTTTAGTACACTGTTAAAAGACATACCATGCTGCAATTCCAGACACTGAGGCAGGAGGATTACAAGTTCATGGCCAGCCTGGTCAACTTAGGGAGACACCATCCCAAAATGAAATTTTAAAAAGGTTACAAGCTCAGTGGAAGAGACTTGTCTAGCATGCACAAGGCCCTGGGTTCAATCCCAAGTACTGAAATGAAGGAAAATGAAAAAAAAATGACTATGGAACAAGTGCAGTTCTTTTGTCTCAAGCTGTTTACAAAATCAAGTTCTACTTCTATTTTGCAGCAAAATTATCATGACACAAACCTTTGTTGGCCCTTTACCAGGATACCCATTGGCTTCTCAGTTCCCAGCATGACATGGCTCTCTGGTTCTTTTTGCAGATGACCTAGCCTCCTGGCATTCTCTGCCTCTGAGCAGTATGGACATTTGCTATTTGCCTACTCTGCACCCTTATTGGTGTCAGGTAATCTTTCAGCTGAGGCAGAACTCCCTCTTAGAGAAGATATTTCATGTGCTTAACACTCATCCCCAAAAGCATCCGAGAAGCATCCATGCAACAGCCATTATGGATGGAAATTTGCTACAACGGCCCCAGCAACTGTCCAAGACCTCTTGACAGTAATCCAGTGCCAGCCAGAGTCAGGCCAAAGTGTGCAGCATGATCATATCTTTATTTTTGGTTGAGACACATACAAGCTACTTCTCTGGCCATTTCAAAAAGTCTATGAGCTACTCGATATATTATGATGGTATCGATGAGGAGGAGGAGGAGGATGACAAAAACACTTAGCATATGATACACTATCAACAATGTTTTAAGTGCATAATAAAGTATTAACTCTAGGCACACTGTTGTACAACAGATCTCTAGAACATATTCATCTTGCATAACTGAAACTTTATTCCTATTTAACAGCAGTGGCCTATTATTCCCTCACCCAGATCCTGGAAACTACCATTCTACTCTCTGCTTCTATGAGCCTGACTATTTTAGACACATACAAGTAAAACATGCATTATATGCCTTTTTGTGACTGACTTATTTCACTTAGGATAATCTCCTCCACATTCACCCAAGTTGTTGCATATGGTGGGATATTCCCCTTGTTTAGGGATGAATGAGAGTGCATTGGATGTATATATCACATTTTCTTTACCTATTCATTTTCCTCAAACATTTAGATTGTTTCCAAGCCTTGGATATTATGAATAATGCTTCAATGAACATGGAATAAATTAATATCTCTGAAGTCCTGATTTCAATTTTTTATACCCATAAGTATAATTGCTGAATCATATAGTGATTCCATTTTTAATTAGGGATGGAGGGATTTTCCATACCATTTCCATAGCTACCACAAAATTTTGCATTCCTACCCAGTGAGTAAGCATTTCAATTTCCCCACATACTAATACTTATTTACTGAATTGCTGAATCAGTTTGTAGAAAGAAAAAACATGAAGGCATCACACTTCCTGATTTAAAAATATAAAGCTACAGTAATTAAAACAGAATTGTATTGGCAGAAAGACATATAGACTTTAGAGCAGAACAGAGACCCCAGAAATAAATCCATTGTCTTTTAAAAAATACCTTGAATCAAACAGAATTTATTTCTGCCACTTAAAACTATGACGATTGACTACTCAGCAGCCAATGTCCCTCATGCAGCAAGGTTGGCAGGCCGTACACTGCTGTCTCCATCACAATCCCCCCTGTCAGCTTTACTGCCACATGAGGAAGGGGTTCTGTTCTTCCCTAGATATGGGACATACCCTCATAAAACCACTCCACCCAACCAAGACTAGGATAATAAGATGTTTCTATAGCTGTGGTCAACCAGAGAGACAGCCGTATAGATACTGATAGAAGCATGTGCTCAAACTCCTGGCAAAACCTGAACTGAGAATTTTTGTAGTAATCAAGAGGGCTCTATGCCAGCGTTTGACCACCCTCCATGGAGCAGGGACCAGTGGAAATTTCCGTGCATCCTGATGCCAGATACAAGAGGATATGCAATAATTGCATTACACTTTAAGGCCTCCCTTTTTTTTTCCCCAAAGATAAACCAAGGATTCAAACTCCAAATTGTGAGTCATTTTGTTCATTCTCTCTTGTCTTAACATATATAGTAATATTTTATTCTACCTTAAGAAAGAGGTTCTTTCTTCTTCTCTTTACTGATACCCCCTGGGTAATTCTAAATACTGCCCCCCCCAACACACACACACATTATCTTCCTGTGTCAAAATTTCCTAGAATCAATGACTCTTTATGGCCTATAAACATCTGATTTTAGGCCACCTTTCTTCACTCAGATTTAGAATCTCTTCACTGTTTGCAAAATAAAGTTAGATTTCATCTGCCTGGCACTCAGTGGCCCCCATGATCTCACACTTCCATATGTATTGTCATCTTTCACTAGAATCCTACTGATCTGAAGTCTCTCTCCAAAGTTTCTAAGCATTTCATTCAGGCTCCTACTTTTGGTGGAATGATCATCCTAGGTCTTCACTTATCCCTTCAGAAATTAATCATTCAATAACCAAGTCCAGTACTCGCAGTGAAATTGATCATGTATAATACACATATATCTTTTCCCAAACTTCTAGCAGTACTGAGTTATTTTGTTACCTCTTTCTTTCTTTCTTCCCATCATTTTCTGTACAGTTCAGCATATCTCCAGAAGTTTGTCAAAAGAATCTGGATGCTTTATCACATTGTCCAGACCTAAGGTCACACTAACATTGTAAATATCAAGAATTTTGGACCGAATGTCAGTTCCCTTTCCTTAACACCAAAATTAATTCTCAAAGCAACTTTTGTTTCCTAAGTGTTAAAGCCAACAACGTCATGTTAGGTGACAGGTTGGGAAACCCATTTCCTAAGACCTTATTATCTCTCTAACTCAATATGAAGAATGAATGGGTTTGGTTTATTCCCAGTATCAGAGAGGTGTTTTGACCATATTTGAAATATATGATTTTACACTAGAAAACATTTGAAGAGAAATTCAGAAATTCAGAAGGAAAGTCATTGTATCTCATATCAAAGTTTATTTTCCTAAAGAATCTCTAAACATGAAAAACTATAAATAAGTTTCAAATCAACACAGTATTATAAAGAAATTCCCTTTGGCCATTATTACATCCCTTAAGCTCATTCCAAGTCTGAAAAATCAAATTCAGAAGCAATACCAGCAAGTGACCAGCCAAGACATTTCAGAGACTGTCACTCAACTATCTGCTATAATGGAAAGGCATTTTTATGAAATAGTCAAGATCCCATGAATGGAATCCAGTACAGTAGCATTTATACTATGCTGGGAGCCATTAGCCAAGTAGGTATGACAATTTCCTTGCCAGCGTACCCCCATGTTGCTTAGTGGAAGGTGACCTTGCTCAAGGACCAGGGCGGATCCGTGTTTGGGGTGTTCCCGGTTTAGGATAATCCGAGTTTAGGGCGTTCCCGGTTTAGGAAGATTATTCCTGCCGGGAATAGGGCATATCCTGCTGCCTGAGTTCCTCTTGAGTTCTTAGGGATTCATACAGTATTTTTGGGAGACAGAAGCCCAGTGGAGGTGTGGATTTGGGCAGAGAACGTGGATTTCCCCAGAACGTGTTTGTAGAAGGCCGGTGTGAGATCGGGAATAAAGAATTGCTGTTTGAATCTACAAAGCTGTGAGTGGCTCGTGATTTGTGCCCAGCCAGACTGCGGCAATACTAAAACTAAAATGATAAGGAAAATATTAACCTGGTGTCTGCCAAATGATACACAAATCTGAAAGCATTTTATATTTAAATAATAAATTAAACTTTTCTATTTATTGTAATATGGATAACTACATAAACTAACATGACTTCCATTATACAATAAACCAAAGACTCCACAGTAGTCTGCATTTTATTAAATACATCATGAGATCACAAAAAATAAATATCTAGATGATAAAATTAACAGCACAAAAGTTAAAGAAGTAGACACATGAACTCATCAATTCAGCAGCAGACATGGGATGGGGAAGTAAATATAGAAAGAATGAGAGATTTTCATTTTGATAGAACTTTCCCATTGAAGAAAAAATGCAAAAAAAATGCAGCATGAAACATTTTTAGAGTATGTAACTGTTCATTAATTAGTTAATAAACATAAGGTGTTTAAGAAAGCCCCCCCCCATTAAGTGAAAGTGGAGATCCAGAGAAATAATATGAGCTCTGGAAGCTGAATTCAGCTAATGAATCTATTAAAAATGATGCCAGTATGAGTTCAAAGATCATAAGAAAAATTATAAGGGCACAACAGAAGTTGAAACTAATTAAAGACCACAAAACAGTTAAAATGTCAGATTTCAAATCAACAGTAAAATGGTACATGTCCAAATTCTCAGGAACCCTAAAAAGTTACCTGTAGTAAACTGACACTGAAAGAGAGAAAAAATATATTTCCCCTATAATTTGTAACCACAAGCTGGATATAATGTAAGCTTGCACCCTCACTGGATGAACTGCAAACCACAGATTTTAAAATGTAGATGGTAATCCTAGGTTGTTTGTGACCAAATATCCGGTGAAAGTAAATGCATCTTCTCTCTAGAAGAATACGCAAACATTCCAGTGTCAGATAGTCTCCACAATTAAATTCCACTTTTTTCTCACAGTGTAAACACCTCAAAATACATAAGGAAATAAGGCAGTACCAGCAAGTAGGCAGAATTAACAGACAGCAGAATCCAATGGCTTTAATAATTGGAATTATCACACACAAATATAAAATAGTCATATTGATGATGCTTAAGTAAATAAAATAAGGAAGTAAAATATGAGCAAAGAACAATAAATTATTTTTAGAAAACTCAAAGAAAGGATATTCTAATCAAAATTAGAAATTCAATGGATGAATTGAATCCATTGAATTAATAGAAGCTTAGATTTATTTGAAAGTAGGATTGATAAACTGGAAAATAAAGATCTAGAAATTTTCCAGAATGGAACATTTGCTAATCATATATTTTACTTTGTTTTGACACCATGAGAGGCCTTGCTGACTGGAGAGAGAAGGCCACGCCCAAGGATAGTAAATTACTTGAGGTAATAAGCAATTCTCCTGCCAATGTACCTTTCATATATAAACCAACCAATCCAAGTCCATACTCCCAACCATTTTCTTTATCTTATTCTTACAAACTAAGCCAATTTATTTCTGGCCTAACTCAACCCAAGTCCAAATACCAGACAATTAGGAACAGTCCCTAATCCCTGAAGCCTGCCAGAATTATTAAACTAGTCAACCTTAAGCCATTTATGCTGGCCTGCCACTGTATGGAAACTTCAACAATTCTATGGTCCGTGATTTTCCTTTGCTCCTACCCTCGCTTCCTAATCAACTCTGGTGCTTCCCCATGTTGCCTTGCCTTTCATGCCATGCCTCTCATTTCTATGGAACTGAGATGAACAATGAACTTTTGTTTCAGTGGCACTGACCTCTCCATATCATCACTCATTCACCCCTACAAACTAAAATTTTGTAGGTGCAGTTTAACACAAGCATAGAAATAAATAGGGAAACAATATGAAGAATCTAAGAGACAGCAAGTGTAGTGTGAGAACTTATAACATATTAGCTACTTAGAATTCACAAGAAGAAGAGATAATGAATAATGGAAATCAAATATGAAAAGACAATAGTTGAGAATTTTCCAAAATTGTCCAAGTACCCTAATACTCAAGTTCAAGGAGCCCAAGAATCCTAGGAAACATGCACAAACCCATAGGAAAACTACCAGTATCAGTGATTAAATGAATATTATAAAATCAGGCAGAAAGAAAACAGAAATCATTTATAATGGATCAACAATTAATCCAACCTTGAATTTTCAGCAACAATCACAGAATGAGAGGTTAAATGATCAAAGTGTCAAAATGCTAAGAGAATAGAAATTTTAACTTAGAATTTTATATCCAGCAAAAATATCATTCAAGAATGGGATCATGTATTTTCAGAAAAAAAAAATCTGAGAGTTTATTACCAACAGATCCTTACTAAAGGAAATTTTAAGTGCCGAATAATACTAAACTCAGATGGAAGAAATGATTGATGAGCAAAGTAGCAGTAAATAAGATTTTTCTTTGTACTATTTAGAAAAATTATCTTCCTTTCTTCCCCCTCCTCCTTCTCTTTTTTCCTTTCTTTGTTTCTTATCCTCAAAGCATATAACCTCAGAGCTGGTATGTGAGGTTATGATTTATAGTTTAAGATTCCTTAACTATTCAGGAGAAGGACACAATTATTGATTAACTTACTGATTAAGCTTACTCACTAATAGAATAGACATTGAAAGTATTGTTTCTCATCGGGAAGAGAGGAAAGTGGAATGGAATAAAATACTCAATCCACCCAAAGAAGAAAAACGTAGAAAGAAAATTAAATGGAAGAGACAAGACTAACAGAAAACATAACTTAAAGTGGTAGTTTAAACCCCAATATATCAGGAAATTGCAAAATATATAAATGGAAAAATTACTCAGCTAAAAGATAAGATTATCAGATAAGATTGTTTTACAACTCCAAATCTATCATATTGTAAGAGAGTTACAAGATGATGACAAATAATTCAACAGAAATATATGATAGCTTCAATCTTGCATGAATCTTCAAATTTAACAAAAAAATACCAATATAAATTGACAAAACAAGTACATTAATTTAAACGGAAATTTTATCATATTTCTCTCACTAAACTAATAGATCAAGCTGTCAAAAGAAAATAGCAGTAAGTATGTAGGTTTTGGCAGCACAATGAATAAGCATGATCCAAAAAGGAGAAAACACATTCTCTTCTCAAGCATTCATGGATTGTTTCTACTTGTGTCCACACAGTGGGCCAAAAAGCAAGTCTCAACAAATTCCAGAGGGTTGGTATCACCCAGACCATTTTCTTTGATCACAGTGAAATTAAGGTAAAAATCAAAACCAGAAAATATTATTAATTATAATATATCTTAAAATAATTCATGGCTCATAATAATCAAGACAATTGATCATATTAATACATTAGAAATAAATTCCATAGACTCAACTGAATACATTCAATAGATTGAATTGATTGAATAGATGGAATCAACTGAAAAGATTTATAGTCAAATAATTAAGATATGGTAAAAATTATTTTGAGCATAAAAAGAAATTCATGGAGCTCCTAGTGTATGAATCCATCTGTAAAACATTAAAAGTCTTGAAAAACCATTCAGTTCTCTGTTTAAGGCTACAAATAGTGTGGTCCTACTATAAAGAAAAGCTCAGAGAAGCTCTTCATGATTCAGGCTGACTGCTCTCTAGCATAGGGAAGGATAAAGTCAGGCTCAGAAAGGCTTGCGAAGACAATGGTCATTCCTAGTCCTTAAACTGAGTGTTGGGTACATGTATGTGGACTACTATTATTCTTCACACCTTATAATATTTATATCTTTGTATATGTTAATATTTAATAAAAATGAAAAAGACAGAAGTTGAGGGTGAGTTTCCAAAACTAATGTTTCTTTCCTAATGAGACTTTCCAAAGTAGATGTTAGAGGAAGAATGGCAAGATTCAAATAGGATATGGATGGCTAAAATGTTTTCAGAACTTTAAAAAACCATAAATCCTCAGTCTGAGGAATCATGGAAGAACTAAGGCAGAATAAATAAATGCACCCCTAAACATATCATAATGTACATTTAGTTTATCAAAGACAAGGAAGTGATCTTAATAGTAATCAAGGAGTAAAAATAGACAAAGAGAAGGCACATATACTGATAGCCTACATTACAACTGAAGGATGAGACATAAAAAATAGAAGAACATCTTTATGTACTGAGATAAATAGAAAAACCTATATTTTTTTACCCAGTTAAGCAAATGTTCAAGAAAAGGGCTGAAACAGTCTCAGAGAAAAATCTAAGTCATTTTACTATTACATACCTTCACTGAAAGACTTACTTATCTAGAGGAAATGAAATCAGCATCTCAAAGAAACACCTTGACTCACATGTTTAGTGCAACAATATTCACAATAATCAAGATATGGAATCAACCTGAGTGTCCATTAATGGATGAACAGATAAGGAAAATATGGTATATATGATATAGTATATAGACAGAGTGGAACATTATTCAGTCATACAAAAGAATGGCATCCTGTCGTCTCTAATAACATAGATGAACCTGGAGGGCCTGAGAGTAAGTGAAATAGGACAGGCACAAAAAGTCTAACACTTAATGATCTCACTCATATATGGAATCTAAAAAAAGTTGATCTCAAAAGTAGAAGGTGGTAAGATGATTATGAGAAGCCAGAATCATTAAGGGGAAAGAGGATGTGAAGTCAGGTCAGAGGATACATAATCAGAGTGAGATAGGAGGAATAGATTTCAAAAGATCTTTATAACAGAAAGGTGACTATAGTTAGTAATATTATATAGTATTCCTGAAAAATAAGGACAGTGGATAATATTTGCATCTCACCACAAAATAACTAAGGTGAGATAGTACACCTCTTAACTAGCTAGACTCCATCATTCCACAATGAATGCATACTTTAAAACCTCATGCTGTACACAATAAAGACAGACAATGTTATTTGTCAACTTTAAAAAAAAGAAGAAGAAGAATTAGCCAGGTAGAGAGTGGTAGGAAGAGAGCACATTCTAGATTTAAGAAAGAATACAGGGGCTGGGGTTGTGGCTCAACGGTAGAGCACTCGTGTTGCACGTGGGAGACCCTGGGTTCGATCCTCGGCACCACATGCAAAAATAAACAAGTGAAATAAAGGTGTTGTGTCCAACTGCAACTAAAAAATAAATATTTTTTTAAAAAAAAAGAAAAGAAAGAAAGAATACAGGAAAGGGTTCTGGAGTGGTGCACTTGAGGAACTAAATGGTAAACCTGAAGCATGTGTAGTAGAGACAAGATGGTGTGAGACTAAGTTGTAGGCAAAGCAGACACAAATTCACGTGGGACCACATATGTTATATTAAGTGCAATGGAAAACCCATAAAGGATTTTTTAAGAAAAAGAGAAAAATAAATACATCAAATAGACATTAAAAAATAAAAATTGATATTAGTTCATAAAAAAATATTTTAACAACAGAAAGACCTATGCAAGAATGTATTCAGTGAAGAGGGAATAAAACAAATGCAAACACAAATATTTAAAAAGAAATGATGATCACAAGTGTGTCAAACTTGGTAAATCTAACTTATCCTATTCAGTGTGGATAAAAATGTCAAATTGAGATCTAAAATACTGGAGGGAAAATAACATGGAAGAGGAAAAGACTCATCAGAATTAAGGTATTGTATGTTATACCGTTCAAGAAGAGAATACAGGTATTGACTAACTTTAGAGTTTATTTCAAGTGTGCACCTTAAAATAGTATGGGTAACTACTAGAAGAATAGAAGGAGAATGAATAGATAAAGTCCAAATCAGAAGGCAGAATAATGATAAAATAATAGTATCAGGGAAAAAAAGAAAAAATATATAGAAAAAATCAGGATAAATAGAAAGTATAGCAAAAAGTGGCAGAGATGAAAGAAAATACATTAGAAATCACAATAAATAAAAATGGACTTGACAGTCAAAAGACAAAAATAATCAGATAGGATTTTTCTCAAAAAGCACTTCTGTAATATCTAAAAGAATGGAAGATGCACGTGCCCTTTTGATGCAGCAATCCCCATTTACCTATGTGCAAATGGGGGCATGTACAAAAATGTTAATTCCCACATTGTTCATAATAGCAAACTTACAGAAAAACATCTAAATGCTCATCACTAGAGATCCTGATTAACAGTGGTGGGTTTATTCACACAATGGAATCCCATTCTGCAATTAAAGTGATGGTCTCACTACAGCAACATCCATAAACATGGACTGATTTCAAAACCATGACATCAATTGGGAAAATCAAGTTGCAGAAGTGTACAGAGGATCATTTACAAATGCACAAAACAATATTAGGTGTTGCTTAAAAATGCATTCAGAGTGACTAGAAACCTAAAAAAAAAAACCAAACCATGTGGAAATACTAAAGCATAAATTCAGATTGTGGTTTCCTTGGGGAAATGAGGGAGATAACGGAGGGTAAGAGAGGAGAACCAAGGGCCTTCAACTAGTCCTATAATATGCTCTCTCAATAAAATTTCAGAAATTATGAAATACAGTAAAAATTCTACAGGAGAAAGAGCAAAACACTTTGGATTTGAAGCTTTATGGAAGATGCCATATTTGTTTGACACTTAATCTTATTTTATATCATTCATTCAAGAGTAATGTTATTTACTATATTTTTCATGATTTGAAATTTTTATACTGAAAAAAATTAACTAAATAATACCATGATAATGTAACTTTCCAAAAAGGTTTTACGTTATTACTGAATCAGAGGGGGAAAAAAAATTACTGGGCTTTAGTACATGTAATGACATTGCCAGGTACCATAATGCAATGTCATTGTTCTTCCTGTTGAGAGTCTAATCTAGTAGAAAATTAATATAATATAATATATGCAGTAAAATTGTTAAGCAAAGGGCACCACAAAAAATCCGATATGGAGAGTGTTTAATAAATAATTGATGAGTAAATGAAAGGTACTAGGTGAAAGGGAAGCTAATAGAACTCAAATATAAACTGAAGTTTAAACATTCCAGATAAGAAGAGATTTTTTTTTAAATCCTGCACCAATCCTGGGAAATCTCAGATTAAAGAAGACTGCCAAGAAACACAAGGGAATCACAATCACTTGCTGATTGTGAAATACAGCAGACAAGGAGAGTGAGATGTGTGGGTAGGAGACAGGAAAAGAGAAAAATTACCAAGAATACAGGCCCACCAACAGAGACCTAAATAGTCAATGAATCAAAGAAAATGCATTGCCAGGAGAAAAGTAGGACAGAGAAAAGATGCAATACTACTCATAAATTATAAAACAGTTCTCAAGTACAGGTTTAGCATTTAGCTTATAAAAAAATATCACATTCAATTCCGTTTCTGCCACGTAACTAGCCAAGTGTCTGGTCATATTTGCACAGGATGTAGGGCACCAGCTGCTCTACATCCTGACACCCTCTCACTCATGGTGCCCACTGAAAGTCCTGACACAAGGATTCTGAAGACTGGAATTAGTGACTTGCTGGCACTAACATACATCAATTACATGAAGTCTCCCATAGAACTCACAGTCATTTAATATCAGATCTAAGGCATAGACTTAAAGATCCAAAAGCAATCTACATTCTAAATGTATGTGTAATTAGAAAATAAATTTTGTAGGTAGTTTAATTACTACCAATTACCTCACATTGTGTCTTGGTTTTATGTTCCTATAACAAAATACCTGAGTCTGGGTACTTCATGAGAAAAAGAGGTTTTTTTAGCTCTCTTAGTTCTAGAGACAGGAAAGTTCATGATTGGGTTGCTGCATCTTGTAAGGACCTCATATTGCAACATGACAAGGTGGATGGCAACACATGACAGGAGCAAATGTGAAAAGGGTGACTGAGTGTATGGAAGAACACGTGTGTGAGAGAGGAAGCAAGAAAGTGAGCTGGATAAAGCCAAACTTGCTTTATAACAACTGGTTTCCTCGGTTAATACCCTAGTTCTAAGAGATCTAATCTACCCCCAGGATACCAGCATTAATTACTTCTGAGACAGGTGTGCACTGTGACCTAATCACATCCCAGAAGATTCACTTCTTATAAGTTCCACCACCTCTCAATACTGCTACATTGGGGACCAAGGTTCTAACACATAAATTTTTTAAGGGCAGATCATATTCAAACAATTGCATATTACTTACATCAAGAGTCATCTTCCCAGGGCATTTTATTTCATTAAGAGTGATGTTTACACATCTCTGCTTCAATTTAGTCTTCAAAGTACCCTGAAGATGCACAACCACCCGTCACCTGGCTGGAACTGATATCCGTGACCCATTTGGCTCTCTCTCCTCCAAGTCTCTGCTATGACTGCAGTCTCAGTGGTTGTCCATCTTCTCTTCTGCCTTGAAAAACCCAAAGTCAGGTCAGCACTAATGTTCTTTAATATTCTCTTTTCCTTATGCCCATTAAAAGGCGTGCCCTATGGGGTACCATTACTCACATGGCAAAAATGTTATCAATCAAGAAAACTTCCCCTCTAATAAAACCCCGTGGGAGATATTTATTTATGGACACACATACTCTTTCAGTTCCCAGTCATCATTTTTCTAATATCGATGCCCTACCACAGTCCTCCTAACTCATACAACAATGAAAGACCCAAAATGATAGATGTCAATGAATTTAGTCTCTTTCTACATTTCTCTTCTCATAAATATAACTCAGAAATTTCTTTTTTTCTGATATACATCTTTATTTACTAAAACATGCTTTCAATTGCCTTAGAACAAGCCTAAGAATTTAAAACACTAGATAGGTAAAATGTTTTACCAAATTAAGTTTAAATTTAATGCCCCACAATAAGGAAAATCATTAGTCAAGATTGAAACCAGTCTCATTCTTTCACACCATCTTGGCATGCTATAGTAAACATTTTTTTTTTTGTAAGCAATGAATTTGCAGTTACCTAGAGTCAATTTTGATTTTGATTAGCTAAAACTCACTGACTCCAAAAGATCTATTGAAACCAGAGGATGATGGCATTTTAGAACTAAAGGATAGCAATCACAGAAACCATCTAATCAAACATCTTGACTTTACAGACAAAGGAACTGAAGCACAGAGAGGGTTAGAGCTTTACCACCATTCCTTAGTTGGTGAGTGGCAGAGGAGAACGAGAGTGGGCTCTTAGCCCAGTCCTTGTTTGATGCCCTTGATCTTACCTTGTTATTATAGTGCAGATGGTTCTGTTGTCATTGAACACAGAAGGAGTTCTATAAACTCAGTTTTAAAAGTGAGGAGTTTAATTAATGACTAGGATTCCATTAGCTGATTATTTTTCATCTTTGCTCTATTCATGCCAAAAAATCATTCCTGTGTTAGCAAGAAAAATTAAAATCACTCCCTACCAAACATATTCGGCCTGGGAAACATTTTCCTTTAAAAGAGAAAGAACCTAAAAGAGATGCAAAGATTAGTTGGGGTGGGGGGGGGGATGCTATCTTAAAAATAACTCTCTCAGGAAAAAAAAATTGAGCATTAGATAATTCAGATCAATGGATGATGACACAGCAAGAAAATTCAGCAGCACAAAAAGTTGAAACAAAGTAAAATTTGTCCAGTGCACCTGCATACACACACACACACACACACACACACACACAAATAACAACTTATAAAGACAAATGGCAAATGACCTGAAACTGAAAGAAACACAAGAAAGGGAAATAGAGAATTACAGAGAGAGAAAGAGAGAATAAGAGAGACAGAGAGAGAGTTGCTCTGTGTGTGCTGCTGAATGTACAGCTTTGATCAAATGAGAAATTGGCTTGAGTCTTTCCCAGAGCTGTGGATGTAGCTTAGAGGTAGAGTATTTGCCTAACATGAACAAAATCCCAGGTTGAATTCCCAGAACCAAAGTAAAAGTCCTGAAAGTGCTTCTCATTTCAAATGTCTAGAAAAACCTCAGCCTTAGTATATACAGTTGGGAAGTTCCAAGTCAGTTAGGAAAAAAGCAGAGTATTGTCATATTGTTTATATTCTATAAAAGAAGTTAAATAGTAAAAACTATCTTAGGTTAATTAGAAAACATAGATCTTTGTTTATGAAATTTCTTTAAATCTTGCTTCACTGGCTAGATAACCTTCATACTAGCATTTGAAAACAATAATTCTCTACGCCTGTATTTTCTCTTGAAATGAAAGATTATTAGCAAAAACAAAGTATTTTTCAGCACAAAGCCTTCAGATTTGGTAAACAACCAAATAAATGTAGTTTCCCCCAAAATAACTCACAGATTCCTGAGGTAATCAAGCTTCAAAAATAGGACAATTTATGTACCCTCTTTTGTAGTGTGCTTTTCTCCCAAAAATGATAAAATAGCATTAAGATGTTTTGAAAAATATTGTTGTCTTTTCATAAACTAAAGCACAATTTACAGAATTTGGGCAAAAATAACTCTCCATACTCCAAGCCTTCCCCACAGTTAAGTAGTGTAAAATGTCAAAATCGCTACATTGTGGACAATAGTAAAGTATAACTTTAGCTAAAACATCAAGGTGTGGCCATCAATACAATACATAGTACATGGTAAGGGCAGGTTCAAGATGTACTCTAGAGCCAGGTTGTGGAGGTTTATTCTGTTTCTTGGTCCACTCTGGACCTTGGGCAAATAGCAGCATGCCTGCATGTCTTGTTTCTTCATCTGTGGAAAAACAAATAATCATACCCATGTTTTTATATATCAGTACATATAGTCTGTCTCTGTGGTGCAATGGAATAAGTCAACACATATCAATTCACAGTCGATTCTTAAAACTAAGTCTGAAACATCATAAGCACACATTTCACATTATTCTTCACAGGCTCTGTCTGAGGCACTCTACAAGCACTATCCCATCTAATTCTCAGACAAATGATATGACATAGGTTAGGAAAGCCCAGGGGGTTATATAACTTGCCTATGGTCATATGGCTAGTACATGGCAGAGCTGGCATTGAAAACTTTGGAGCAGAGTCAGCACTCTAAAACACCAATGCAGCTGCTTTGTTGAAATAATCTCACCCAAAAAAATAAGTTGGTCCAAAAAGCTCAAGTTGGAGATGTCATTTTATTTAGAAGAGCAGTAGTCAAGCTATTTTCCTCAGGAACTTGGATTCGTACAAATAATCTACAAATCTCTTCAGTTTATTTCATCATATTAGTAAAAAAGATAAAAGGGAAGAAAACCATATGATTATCTCAGTAAAAAACAGGAAAAGCATTTGATAAAATTCAACCTCATTTATGATTTAAAAAAAAAAACTCAGAGAACAAGAAACAGAAGAAAACTGTCTCAGCTCAAAAATGGCATTTATGAAAAACCAGCTGGCATTACACTTGTGATGAAAGACGGAATGCTTCCCTCCTAATCAGGAACAAGGCAAGAATTTCACTCTCAGCACCTCTACTTAACTGTACTGGAAGCCCAGCCAGGGAAGTAAGCAAGAAAGAGAAATAAGGCTACGGATCAAGGAGGAAAAAGTAAAACTTGCTACTGAAAGAGACAACAAGATATAGAGAACCCTAGGGAATCTATTGAAACAATTACTAGAAATTATAAATAAATTCTACAAGGATATAGGACAGGTGGTCAATATTTAAAAATCTATTATATTGAAAAACACAACAATGTTCAAAATCGTCAGATACTTTAGGATACATTTGATAAATATGAATAGGCAAGACACCAAAAACAAAGAAATATTACTGAGAAAAATTAAATACATACTAAATATTAAATAAATGGACAGACACACTATGCTCATGATTTAGAAGAATCAATATTGTCAAGATGACCATTCACCCCAAACTGAGTCCAGAATCAGTGTCATTCTAAATAGCATCCTAGCAGATTCTTGGTTGGAAATGCAAAAAGCCAGGAAACACTAAAACAACTATGAAAAAGAACCATTTGGAAGAAAGTATACATAGAATTTCTTGACTTATAACAAAGCAATAATTGTTAGTACAAAATTATTTAGGACTGGTGTTAGGATGAGGAATTCATCTGTGAGCAGGGTAGGGAACAAGAAAACACCTAGATAAAATTGGTTATTTGGCCATTGTTTTGTCAATGAAATTCAATGGATAAAAAACAGCCTTTTCAGGAAATGGAGCTAGAACAAACAGCTGTATGGAGGAAAAACTCTCCTCTCTCTCTCTCTCTCTCTCTCTCTCTCTCTCTCTCTCTCTCTCTCTCTCTCTCTCCTCCCTCCCTCCTCCCCCCCCTGCCCCACATAAACACACCTCAGAATAGAATATAGACCTAAACTCTAAAGGTACAACTATAAAATTTCTAGAAGAAACCACAGGGAACAAATCTTTCCACATTTGGAATAAGCAAGGTTTTACTATATGGGATAAAGAAAGAATTAATGAAGTAATAAATTTGTAAACTAAGCTTCTTCACAATTAAATATTTTCTTTTAAAAAACATCATTAAAAAGATGAATAAAAGCCACAGTGTGAAAGAAAAAACCTGCAATACATATATTGGACAAAAAAAACTTGTTTTTAGAATATATATGGAGAAATTTTTTACCTTAACAAGGAGACAATCCAATCTTCAAAATGGGCAATTTCTAACACATGCTCATGAAAGAAGATGCACAAATGGCCAATAAAATCATAAAAAAATATTTAACTTCATTAATCATCAGGTGAGTTAAGTAAATAATGATATACTACTATATATCCACTAGCACGATCAACTGTTTTTTTAAAAAATGCTAACAATACCACACATTTGTAAGGATGTAAAGTGACCAGAAAAGTCATACATTGCTGGTGGGAATGGAAATGGTATAGCAACTTTGGAAGAGATTCTGTCCCTTATTGCACTTTCTCATAGAGAAAGTGTACACCTGCCATGAACATGGCACCTGTCATAAGGACTTTTTGAAATAAACTTTATAATTTACTACTACTTACTAAATATCCTAAACTGATCCCAATCTCTTTTAAAGTTTAATGATTTTACTCATAAGCATGTTACAAAGAAAAGTAAAACATTTGCCTACACAATGACTTATACAAAAATGTTCTTAACATTTCTATTCATACTATCCCCAACTGGAATCATCTCATATGTCCTAAACAAGTGAACTGATCATGGTACATCCATTCAATAGAATACTAGTCAGCAATATAAAGACAAAAGTTCCTGATACATACCACAGATGATGTACCTTAACACTAGCAAATTGATCAATACTGAGCAAAAGAAAGCAGAGACAAAGCAGCCCTGTGCCATTCTATTCATATGAAATTCTTTAAAAAGTCAAAACTAATCCTTAGTTGCATAAAGTAGGTCAATCACTTCTTGGTGAGATGATATGGCAGCAAAGGGACTAAAGGAAAATGTACCTAGAGTGAAGGAAATGTTCTGACTTTTGATCACAGTGGTAATTACATGGGTGTAAATATTTGTCCAACTCTTTTAACTGTATGATAAAATGAGTACATGATATGGTAGTAAGTGGATTCAAAATACCCTCATGGCAGCTGCAATGTACATGGCAGGTGTAGACTTTTTGTCGCAGTTAGAGAGCACATTGAGAGATTCAATCTCTTCAGGAATATAAAGCAGGATTTTCTTGAAGAAAATTCACTCTGGCTGCAGTAGGGGATCTAAGGGTAGGTGTAATAAAATAGATTAAGGAACTATTTTTATGGGCCAAGTGAGAGAGAACGGTAGTTAGACAAGAGTAATTTTGTGTGAGAGATGAAGAGAGCAAGGAATACCTGAAGATATTTTGTAATTGAAATTAAACCAGGTATGGCAATGCTATGAGGGAGAGAGGGCATCAAAGATGAGAACCAGCTGGGTGCAGTGGCACCTGCCTGTAATCCCAGAGGTGTGGGAGCTGAGGCAGGAGAATCCAAGTTAAACCTAGCCTCAGCAATTTAGCAAGGCCCTAAGCATTTTAGCAAAAACCTGTCTCTAAGTGAAATATTAAAAAGGACTGGGGATGTGGCTAATTAAGTGCCCTTGGGTTCAATTGCAAGTGCCAAAAAGAAAAGAAAAAAGAAGAAGAATGTCCCACACTGACAAAAGAATACAGGGTGGGAGGTGAACTGAGGTTCCACTTTGAACTGTTGAATTTGAAGTGCCTTGAAGCTTCTGAGATGTCCAAGAGACAAATTTAACCAGTTTCCAATTATAATAGGAGCTGAAATTCAATTCTAGTGAACTATTTTGTTTTGTTTTATTGGTTCTGGGAAACAGAATTAGAGTTAAGGGAGGACTGACTTCCATCAGAGCTGGAATGAAGGTTCTTTAGGCAACAGCAGGCAGCTGACATGGCTCAGGACCCCATTCTGTAGCTGACATTTCTTAGCTTGTCATTCCTGATCAATGCCAGAAGCTCCCCCAACACCAGGTTGACATCCTAGATGAAGCTGAGATACTACATGGCATTTAGCCTGGTTATTTCCGATGTGTTCTCAATAGTCTTACAACCAAGTCGAGCCATGAACACACATTCCTTCTACCATTTTTACATCAGGATAGGTGGTCAATATTTAATATTTGCATAAATAATTACAACATTTCTTTCCAAAGCAAGAAAATGTTCTTGCCTTTGAATAAAACACCTAAGCACAGCAGAAACTTCTCCTCATTCAACAAATTATGTGTAGCAGCTGACTAGAAACACATACCATAAGATGGCAAAATAGCAATTAAAAATTTAAAAATCAGGATTAGGGAGAATTCAATTAGAATAGAGTGTCTGTGCCAGGTGGGAAAGTAAACTACCTTATAGGTAAAGTAAACTACTTTAAAGGCCATAAGCTCCTAGATTGATGGTGAATCAGGCTATGAGCAGATACATAGAACATAATTGTAAAAGAACTTTTCTATAGAGAATTAAATCCATCCCTCAAAGAGAACAAACCTTCTCTCAGCGTTAACATTGAAAATAACCCTCTCCCATAGGCCTTCACATAAAACTTACTGAGAAACAGTGAGCCATGCCTTTCATAGTGTCAGTACAGCAAATGCCATCAGTTGCAAAGTTGTTTCTCACAGTATCATTCACTTCTACATCACTTGCACTGGAAAAGCCCAATTTAATGAATTACACTTTGAACAGAGCCAAGTGCTGTTGTCCAAAAAAAGATACTGCCTGAACATCATTACAATAAGCTAATATATTTTTTAACTCTATTACCAGTTGTCTAAAGAAGAATTTTTAAATAAGCCATTGGAATAGCAGAAGAAATTCTCATGTTCTATAATTCTTCCAAATACTCTTTGCCTTTTGAGTTTCTCTTAAGGTCGCCCCTCACCCCTGGATGAACAACCTTCTCACAGAGTGCAGTCAAAAATGCAGACAGACTGACTTGGTAGCAAAGATAAATCTCAAACCAGATGCGAGATTTTTGTGCACATTTCACTAGATTTTACAATAGGCCATGGTGCTGCGCGTCAGTGTTTCCACTGGAAATGATGGCTTTCATCCAGGGCTCAGTGTGATGCTTTTTCCAGTAGTTACCAAGAACCAGCCATGTCTCTTTTCCAAGGATCTTTTTCTTGTGCAAGAAGAAAGAAAATGTTTGATATGTAGGGACTAGCCAGTCTCAATCCTCCAGGTAGCCCTAATTTTGCCTTTTATTCATGATTCCTCACACCTGCTCCAGCAAGTTGGCATTTGGGAATTCAAACTCCACAGGTCTTCTGAACACAACTAAGTTGTTCAAAGTTATCCGATTCTTTTGAAACTTCTGACAAGTTAGACACATTGGTGACATTTATATAATTACAGCTTGCTGGTTCTAGAATAAACAAACTTTCTAGAGGTACTCTTAGTGCAACACAAGTTTATGGATTCATTCTTTGGGCAAAAATGTATTACGTGCTTCATATACACAAGTACGGCATTAGATGATTATACATTAGACACAAACGTGGATGAGATTGAACCCTTGTCCCTCGGTTGTTTACAGAGTGTACAGATGGTGAGACATATAGTTCTGATGAGAGTTATCAGATTTCTATCATTATTTTCTTGTGTTTTTGTACAGGCCTAAATGACAAAACAGAAGATAAGTTAATTTTCACCATCTTCAATAGCAGATACTGAGGAAGACACAGCCTGCTTATTCTAGAGCATTGTTTCATAAACTTTAGTCATTTAAGTATGTCATAATTTTGGCACATCTATATACATACAGTGCACTATTGTTTAATAACTTGATTTCAATTGAATGCTTGTTGAAATTAATAATTCAAGAGGAAACTCATTGTTAAAAAGAATGAACCCACCACAAATGGATCCTTATTATAAAAATAAATACAAATAAGCCCGCCATCACTATCTCAAGATGCAGCAGCCTCTATCTGGGGACACTGGCCAGGACCAGGACACTGCCCATCACAATGTGCTGCATCTTTGAATGAAGCCATCCACCATCACCTGCACCACTGCACCACCTGCTGTCACTGCTCCACCTCTGAATGTGGCTGCTTCCCTGCTTCCATCTTGAGACACCTCTGCTGCCGCCGTTACCATCTCAAGAAGCAGCAGCCTCCATCTTGGGACACAGGCCAGGGCATGGAAGTCCAACATCAAGGGACCTACAGGTTTGCCCCAGCTGCCGCCATCTCAAGACATAATGGCTTCCATGTCGGGATACCAGCTATGGCTGGGAAATCCATCATCAAGGTGCCTGCAGGTTTGGTTACACATCAGGTCTTCCTGGTAGATGTGCTAATAGCCACCATCTTGCTGCTGAGGCTGGAGAGAGCCAGGCTCTACCCAGCTCTGGAAGTCCTGAAGTGCAGAGACACATGGGTCTGGCTTTTATGGGTCAGAAGTTTGGAAGAGGGTTTGAGGGCACCTTGGTCTCTTCTCACCCAGTCAACCAGTCTAGTACCCACCAGGTTTCCAAGGCCCACTTGGCCCAGTACTCACTGGAACCCAACACCAGCCTTGTCCTTGACTCCTCCACCAGTCCTGCTTCCACCTATCCCCTGGCCCTGCCATGTTTGGCAATAAACAGGGTCTTCCAGCTACCCAATACCCATTCTCTCCTCTCCAGCCGCCAACCAGGCCCACCACTCACTGCTACATGCCCTGCCTGCAGCTCTCAGCACCTGGTTGTGATCTGCCCAATAGAGAACAGCTCTCCACAACAACAGATGCACAGCTCCCAATGCTCAGCCTTCTGAACCACTGGGGAGAGAGGTACCTGACCCAAAAGTCAAAAGGGGAGGGGCAAGAGTGATTGAGTTTGGAAACTAAGTAAGAGACAGGAATTGTGGGATCCACAGGTGATGAAAGTGTCTAAGATCAGACTCATACCTAATAGGAGGAGAACCCAAAGGAGATTCCTGGGGTAGAGTCTTCCAATGTGGACCAGCAATTGCTATATTCTGCCTGCAAGAGTTCCACCTCCAGGACAAAGTTCCCATGCTAGTAACCCTCACCATCTTGAGGGTGGAGCTACCAGCAAACTCCAGACAACATTATCTATAGGCTGAGAGGGAAGCTGAGAGGCATTTGAACTCCAACAGAAACAATTGTTCAATTTTCCTTCTAGAAATTTTTTCCTTTTCTTTCCCTGCTCTCACATCGCCACCATTTTTGAAATGAAGCATTTTTCATGTGTTAGGTTATTGAGAACTGGGATGTTTGAATAGTAGCTTTCATTATTGTTGTGTATTCTTTTATTTTTTTCTTTTCTTTTTTAATCTTTTTTTATTTTATTCTTTTACTTTATATGGATTTTTCCTCTCACATATCTGTTTCCCTGGATTCTCTTTCTTTCTTTTCTCCTGCTAACAGCTTACTTATATTGATCCCTTTTTTACTCTTCCTACAATCTTATACTTCAATCTTCTCTCCTTCTTCCTCATAAACATCTCGTCCTCATCCTCCTGTTCCCTCTTTGTCCACCATTAGAAATTGTAAACCCTTTTGCAAACCTACTGTTCGTATTTCAGACAACAATTGAACACATTATTTCTATTCATCATGACAAAACTATAAACATTGCAATAGGAGCTATTTGGCCTAAGGCTGTATATTGTTTGCACGGGTGCTATTAATACTGATTTATCCCTTAAAGGCAAGGTACTGGAGACTTGCAGGGACACTCTAAGCCTTCAGGATACAAACTGTAATACCTCAGATCCACACTGCCAGATGGGAAGACACACAAACAACATGAAAAAACAAGGGAACAAAGCACCCCAAACAAATCAAGATGTTTCAATAATAGAATCCGTTGACAATACAGTAGAAGAAATGTCAGAGGAGGAGTTCAGAATGTAAATAATTAAACTGATCTGAGACATAAAGGATGATGTAAGGAGTGAAATCAGAGATAAATTTCAGGAGGTGAAAGATAATCAAAATAAAGAGACAGAGATTAGTAAAATAAATAAAGCAGAAATCCTTGAAATAAAGGAATCAATGAACCAAATTAAAAATACAATGGAAAGTATCACCAACAAACTAGACCACTTGGAAGACAGAATCTCAGACAACCAAGACAAAATATATAACCTTGAAAATAAGGTTGACCACATAGTACAGATGGTAAGAAACCATGAACAGAATATCCAAGAATTATGGGATAACATAAAAAGATCACATTTAAAATTTATCAGAATAGAGGAAGGCTCAGAGATACAAACCAAAGGAATACATAATCTTTTCTGTGAAATAATATCAGAAAATTTAACAAACAGAAGAATGGAAAATCAAATATGAGAGGCTTATAGGACAGCAAATGTACAAAATTACAACAGACTTACACCAAGGCACATTAGAATGAAAATGACCAACAGAATAGAATAGAATTTTAAAGGCTACAAGAGAAAAAAATCAAATTACTTATAGGTGGAAACCAATTTGGATCTCAGCTGATTCCTCAACCCCAAACCTAAAAGCTGTGAAGCCCTGGAACAACATATACGAATCTGAAAAAAAAAAAAAAAAAAAAAAAGATGCCAACCAAGTATTTTGTATACAGAAAAATTTAGCTTCAGATTTGAAGATGAAATAAAAACCTTCCATGATTATTAAAGTTGAAAAGAATTCACAACTAGAAAAAAAATCCATGAGGAGGAAATGAAAAAAAAAAGTGAAAACCAGCAAAAGGAGGAACTACACTAAAGGAATAATCAATCAAAGGAGAAACTAAGTGAAGTTAAAAACCAGAAATAAACCAAAATGACTGGGAATACAAATTATATCTCAATAATAAACCCGAATCTTAATGGCCTACACTCATCAATCAAAAGACGTAGACTGGCAGATTGCATTTTTAAAAAAGATTCAAAAATATGCTCTCTCCAAGAATTTTGCCTCATAGAAAAAAACATCCACAGACTGAAGTGAATTGATGGGGATAAAATATATCACTCACATGGATCAGGTAAACAAGCAGGGGTTTCCATCCTCATATCAGACAAAGTAGACTTCAAGCCAAAGTTAATCAGAATGGACAAAGAAGGACATTTCATATTGCTTAACAGAATCATACATCAACAAGATATAATAATCATAAATATTTATGCTACAACCAATGGATGATCTACATATATCAAGCAAGCCCTTCTCAATTTTGAGAATCAAATAGACCACAACACAATAATACTGGGTGACTTTAACACACCTCTTATCACTGGATAGATCCTCCAAACTAAAACTAAATAAAGAAGCTATAGAATTAAAAAATGCAATTAATAATTTAGACTTAACAGACATATGGAGAATATTTCAACCATGACTGAATACACTTTCTTCTCAGCAGCACATGGAACCTTCTCTAAAATAGACCATATGTTGTGCCACAAAGCAACTCTTAGCAAATACAAAAAAAAGAGAGAGAGCTACTACCCTGCATTCTATCATATCATAATGGGATGAAATCATAAATCAATGATAAAATAAAAAATATAAGCTACTTCAACACCTGGATACTAAATAATATGCTACTGAATGATGAATGGATAGCAGAAGACATCAGGGCTGAAATAAAAAATACTTAGAGGTAAATGAGAATAGCACTACAACATATCAAAATCTCTGGGACGCTATAAATGCAGTGTAAGATGAAAGTTTATTGCACTGAGCTCATTCATTAAAAGAATAAATAGTCAACAAATAAATGAGTTAACATTACATCTCAAAGCCCAAGGAAAAGAAGAACAAATCAACACCAAAAGCAGTAGAAGACAGAAAATAATTAAAATCAAAGATAAAATCAATGAAATCAAAACAGAAGAAACAATTCAAAAAATTGACAAAACAAAAAGTTGGTTCTTTGAAACAATAAATAAAATTAATAAACTCTTGGCCACACTAACAAAGAGAAAGAGAGAAAACTCAAATTGCTAAAATTCATGATGAAAAAGAAAATATCACAATTGACCCTACTGAAATACAGAAGAAAATTAGAAACTATTTTGAAAATTTATACTCAAATAAAATAGGAAATTTTGAAGACATCAACAAATGTCTAGAGACATATGGTCTATCCAACCTGAACCAGGAGGATAACACAATTTAAATAAATCAATTTCAAGCAAAGAAATAGAAGATGCCATCAAAAGCCTACCAACCCAGAAAAGGCCAGGACCAGATGGATACACAGCTGAGTTCTATAAGACATTCCAAGAAGAATTAACACCAATACTCCTCAAATTATTCCATGAAACAGAAAAGGAGGGAGCCCTTCCAAACTCATTCTATTAGGCTAGTATCACCCTGATATCAAAACAAAAGACAAATCAAGGAAAGAAAACTTCAGACCAATATTCCTGGTGAACATAAATGCAAAAATTCTCAATAAAATTCAGGCAAATCACATGCAAAAAGCATATGTAAAAAAAAATTGTGCATCACAATCAAGTGGGGTTAATCCCAGGGATGCAAGTTTGGTTCAACATATGAAAATCAACATAACATCAGCAGACTTAAAAGATAAGAATCATATGATTATGCTCCCATGCTTTTGGATAGATGCAGAAAAACCATTTCACAAAATACAGCAACCCTTCATTTCAAAACACTAGAAAAACTAGGGACAATAGGAACATAACTCAATATTGTAAAAGGTATGTATATGCTAAACCCAAGGCCAACATCATTCTAAGTGGAGAAAAATTGAAAGCATTCTCTCAAAAAACTGGTACAAGACAGGGATGCCCTCTTTCATCACTTCTATTTAATATACTCCTGGAAACTCTAGCCAAAGCAATTAGATAGATCAAAGAAATTAGAGAATATGAACAGAAAAAGAACTAACTAACACTGTTTGCTGATGAAATGATTCTATATTTAGAAGATCCAAAATATTCCACAAGAAAATTTCTAGAACTAATAAATAAATTCATCAAAGCAGGATATAAAATCAAAACACATAAGTCAAATGCATTCCTATTCATTAGTGATAAATCCACTGAAAAAGAAGTTAGCCAAACTACCTCATTCACAATAGCATAAAAAAATAACATATTTGGGAATCAATCTAACAAAATGAGTGAAAGACCTCTACAATAAAAACTACAGAACACTAATGAAAGAAATTGAAGAAGATCTTAGAAGATGGAAAGATCTCCCATGTTCTTGGATAGGCAGAAATAGCATTGTCAAAATGGCAATACTACCAAAAGTGTTATACAGATTTAATGAAATTCCTATTAAAATCCCAATGACATTCTTCATAGAACTAGAAAAATCAATTATGAAATTCATTTGGAAAAATAAGAGACCCAGAATAGCCAAAGCAATCCATTCTTCATAGAACTAGAAAAATCAATTATGAAATTCATTTGGAAAAATAAGAGACCCAGAATAGCCAAAGCAATCCTTAGCAAGAAGAGTAAAGCATGAGACACCATGATACCAGAACTTAAACTATTTTACAGAGCCATAGTAACAAAAACAGCATGGTATTGGCACCAAAACAGACACATAGACCAACAGAACTGAATATAAGACACAGAGACAAACCCACATACATGCAGTTATCTTATACTAGACAAAGGCACCAAAACCATTCACTGGAGAAAAGATAGCTTCTTCAACAAGTGGCGCAGGAAAACTGGAAATCTATATGTAGTAAAATGAAATTAAACATCTATCTTTCATTCTGCACAAAATTCAACTTGAAATTAATTAAATAAAGACTTAGGCACTAAAACAGAGACCCTGCACCTAACAGAAGAAAAAGAAGGCCCAAATCTTCACCATGTCAGCTTAGGACCTGACTTCCTTAACAAGACTCCTAAAGCACAAGAAGTAAAACCAAGGATCAATAAATGGGATGGATGCAAACTAAAAAGCTTCTTCTCAGCAAAGGAAATAATCAAAATGTGAAGAGAGAGCCTTCAGAATGGGAGAAAATCTTCACACACACCTCAGGAAGAGGATTCATCTCTAGGGTATATAAAAAACTCAAACAGCAACAAAAATCTTTGATTAGTTTTGATTTGCATTTCTCTAATTGCTAGAGATGTTGAACATTTTTCATATGTTTGTTGATTGATTGTATATCCTCTTCTGAGAAGTGTCTGTTCAGGTCCTTGATCCATTTTTTGATTGGGTTTTTGTGGTTTTTTGGTGTTTTTGATTGCTTTATATATCCTAGAGATTAGTGCTCTATCTAATGTGCTTGTGGTAAAGATTTGTTCCCATTCTGTAGGCGCTCTATTCACCTCACTGATTGTTTCTTTTGCTGAGAAGAAAATTTTTTGTTTGAATTCATCCCATTTATTGATTCTTGTTTTTAATTTTTGTGCTATTGGGGTCTTATTAAGAAAGTTGGAGCCTAATCCAACATGATGGAGATTTGGTCCTACTTTTTATTCCATTAGGTGCAAGGTCTCTGTTTAATTCCTAGGTACTTGATCCACTTTGAGTTGACTTGTGTGCATGGTAAGAGATAGGGATTTAATTTCATTTTGTTACATGTGGATTTCCAGTTTTCCCAGCACCATTTATTGAAAAGGCTATACTTTCTCCAATGTATGTTCTTGGCACTTTTGTATAATATATCTGTAGTTATGTGGGTCAGAATCTATGTCCTCTATTCTTTACCATTGGTCTACCAGTCTACTTTGGTGCCAACACCATGCTGTTTTTGTTACTATTGCTCTGTAGTATAGTTTAAGGTCTGGTATAGTGATGTCACCAGCTTCACTCTTCTTGCTAAGGATTGCTTTGGCTATTCTGGGTCTCTTATTTTTCCAGATGAATTTCATAATTGTTTTTTCTAGTTCTATAAGGAATACCATTGGGATTTTGATTGGGATTGTGTTGAATCTGTATAGTGCTTTTGGTAGTATGGTCATTTTGACAATACTAATTCTGCCTATCAAAGAATAAGGTAGATCTTTCCAACTTCTAAGGTCTTCTGTAACTTCTTTCTTTAGCCTATAGTTTTCACTGTAAAGGTCTTTCACCTCTTTCATTAAATTTATTCCCAAGGTTTTTTTTTTAGGCTATTGTAAATGAAGTGGTTTCCCTAGTTTCTCTTTCAGCAGATTTGTCACTGATATACAGAAATGTCTCACTTCAGTCAGAATGGCAGTTATCAAGAATACAAACAACAAAAAGTGTTGGCAAGTATGTGAGGGAAAAGGCACACTCATACATTTCTGATGAGACTACAAATTGGTGCAGCCAATCTGGAAAGCAGTATGGAGATTCCTTGGAAAACTTGGAATAGAGCTACAATTTGACCCAACTACCCCACTCCTTGGCTTATACCCAAAGGACTTAAAAACAGCATACTACAGGGACACAGCCATATCAATGTTTATAGCAGGACAATTCACAATAGCTAAATTGTGGAATCCATCCAGATGCTCTTCAGTAGATGAATGAATAGGGAAACTTTGATACACATACACACACACACACACACACACACACACACATACATACAGTGGAACATTACTCAGCATTAAAAGAGAATAAAATCATGGCATTTGCAGGTAAATGGATGAAGTTGGAGAATATAATGCTAAGTGAAGCAAGTCAATCCCAAAAAACCAAAAGCCAAATGTTTTCTTTGATATGAGGATGCTGACTCATAATGGTAATGGGGGGGCAGAGCATGGGAGGAATGGAGGAACTTTAGATAGGGCAAAGGAAGGGAGAAAAAAAGGAGGGGGCAAGTGGGTAGGAATGCCGGTGGAATGAGTTAGACATTATTACCCTAAGTACATGTATAAAGACACAAATGGTGTGAAAATACTTTGCGTACAGTGACTTGAAAAATTGTGCTCTATATGTGTAATATGAAATTAATTGCATTCTGCAATCATATATAACAAATTAGAATAAATAAATGAAAAAAAATAAAATTTAAAAAAATAGCTCTTTGTAGCAATGCCTACAGGTTCCATTGATTCCGAACATTAAAGAAAGTAATAAGATGAATTGAGAGAAAATTATACACATACTTCAGGATGTACTATGTCCCTTTTACCAATGAACTTGAACATGAATATGTGCAAATAAATTTAAATGCAATTTGACAATAAACACACACAACCCCCCCCCCCAAATAACCCAATCAGTAAATGTGCGAAGGAACTGAACAGAAACTTCACAGAAGAAGAAATACAATTGATGAAAAAAATATATGAAAAACTATTCAGCATCTCTAGCAATTGGAGAAACACAAATGAAAACTACTCTATTTCATCTCACTCTAGTCAGAATGGCAATTATTAAGAATATAAGCAACAAAATAAATATTGCTTAGAATGTGGGGAAAAAGGTACACTTATACTTTGCTGGTGGGACTGCAAATTGGAGTAACCATTATGGAAAGCAGTATGGAGATTCCTCAGAAAACTTGAAGTGGACCCTCCATTTGACCCATATTCACTTCTGATTTATACCCAAAAGATCTAAAATCAGCACACTACACTGACACAGCCACAATCAATGTTTATAGCAGCTCAATTCACAATAGCTAAACTATGGAACCAACCTAGATGCCTTTCAACAGATGAATGGATAAAGATAATGTGGCATATATACACAATGGAATATTACTCAGCTTTAAAGAAGAATGGAATTATGGAATTTGCCAGTAAATGGATGGAGCTGGAGAATATCATGCTAAGCAAAATAAGCTGATCCCATAAAACCAAAGACCGAATGTTTTCTCTGGTATGAGATGATGATTTATAATAAGGGAGGGGAGAGCTATGGAAGAATAGAAGTACTTTGGATTAGGAAGAGGGGGATGAAAACAGGGGAGGGGGTATGGAGGTAGCAAGGATAATAGAACAAATCAGAATTATTACCCTATGTATATATATATGGTTATATGACCAGAGTGATTATACATCATGTAGAAACAGAAGAATGAGAAGTCATATTCTATATATATGTGATGTGTCAAAATGCATTCTACTCTCTTTGTTCTAATATAACTAATTAGAACAAATTTTAAAATTATAAATAAATACAAGTAATATTCAAAATTTTTAAAAATTAAAAAAAAATGAGTGAACATTGTAATAAATCGGGGCAATTTACATATATTTCAGAAAATGCAATGTTCATTGTGAAAGATGCAATTGCTCATTATCAGAAGGCTTAAATTTTTTTCACTACTGTCACTAGTACTCAAATTTTCATCATATTATTCATTTTCTCATATTTTCCATCTCTTTTTAAAGTCTCTGATCTACAGTGGGTCCAAACGAGGGGAAAAATAAATAAATTCCCAGAAACTGTCTGTCCTGGCATGACCCTTTGGACCTCCCAGACATAGAGAAAGGAAACTTAGATTCCAGGGCCAGGATGATGGGGAGTACATGAGGGGAAGAGAGTGATTAGAAATGAGAGAAAAAAGCTCAGCCTAGACCCCCCAAAACAAATATCTCCTAGGAGTAGCCAGAGGAAAACCAAGCCAGTTCTCTATGACGGGCAGGTTCATGGTGATCACCAGTCTGTGACACTGTGGCTAATATTGGAATTATGACCTTCAGGTCTTCTGATAGGTCTCCTGGACATCATGGCACCTGGCATTCTAACTCCACATTGTCCCACACAAGATTGTGCTAAAAGCATTCATCTGCTGAAAATCTTTGATAGGTTCCCCCATGGCTGACAGACCCAGGGCAAATAAATGCCCCAGTCTTCAACCATAGCCTTGCATATTCCCTCACTGTGGACTGGACTTTGAAGGAGGAGCCATAAATTTCCAGGACCTCCAAGAACCATTCCCTCCCTCCTCGTGATACTTTTCATTATCTCTGACCTGAGTCCTTGGACCATTTGCAGCGATCTTTATGGCCAGCAGTGCCCAGAGCACCTTCCTTTTCTTTCTCTGCTTATTCAAATAGAACAAATAGATTGTTCAAATAGAATAGAAGCCCTTCCACCTCTGGCATCTTTCTCAAAACATCTCAGCCATAGCACCTGCTCTCTCCTTTGTAATGCTAAGTAGCTTCTTAGGGTCTATAGCACTCAGGCAGCACTTGGCCCAGCCACCTGTTGTGATCGCCCTTCTCAGTGTCAATAAGCCTTTCCAACTAGATTATAAGTGTTTCAAGGGTAGGAACCTTTATTTATAACATTGTGCATCTCTTAGCAAAGGGGAAAAGTTCTGAGAACTTGTGTCAGGCGTTCTCATTGCTGTGTGAGCATCCTAGCGTGTACTTACACAAGCTCACATGGTCTATGTCAATCACAAAACGTGGCCTCTTGACACAATTGAAAAGACACAGGAGGCTGCTGCCAGCATAACCCAGCGTACTGTATATATTAAACATTTTTATAAGTAAGAGGAGTACACTCTAAAATAACAATAAAAAGTAGAATACAATAACAGCATAAACCAGTAACACAGTTTTTATTATCAAGTCTAATGTACTGTGCATAATTGTATGTGCTATGTGTTTATATTCCTGGCAACACAGTAATTTTGTTTATACAAGCAAAGTAGGTAATGTGTTGTGCTACCACGTTATGACAACTGAGACGTCACTCGGTGGCAGGGATTTTTGAACTTGGTTATAATCTGGGGGACCATTAACGTGTGGACCATCATTGATTGAAATGTCAGTATCAGCATGGGATTCAACATCTTTGATTCTTGCACAATGCCCTACACCTAGCATGAATTGATTTGATTGTGCCTGTGGATTGCTGTAGTCACAAAACATCAAGCCAATTCCAGTTTTTAGTTTTCCGGTTTTCTCCTGCCTTCTCAGGGACTGAATCCACGGGGTGAGCACCTATGGATGTGAACCTTCAGAAGGAGCTGGCAAGTGCACTTACCTGACAGGTTCAGATGGAAACACTGAGTACCCTGGGCAGCAGAATCAGCCACGGAATTTCCAAGTTATTTTCACATTTTTAAAGAAAGGCAAAGGAAGGTGAACCCAAGTAAACAGATCTCAAAAGGTCTGCCAACACCTCTTTGAACCAAATATAGCAAATTGTAAACTACTCTGATTTCCTCTGTGGGTTCTTATCAGAGCCACAAGAACCTTTGCCATATCCAAAGTAGACAGCCACAATCCCCTGACTCATAGCCACTATCCTGTGACCAAATGGACTGAATGTGCTCTGTGGGAATGACAGGAGGAAACCACCACAAGAAGGTTTATTGAAACCTGAGATAGGTTGGAAACTCATATGGCTAAAATCATTTAATCACAATCTGTCTCAAAACAGAATGGCTGCCATACTATTTGGTGTTTTAGTCAACTTTTTTTGCAGCTGTGACTAAAAGATCTGACCAGAACAATTTTAGGGGAAGAAAAGTTTATTTAAGGGCTCACGGTTTCAGAGGTCTCAGTCCATAGACAGCTGGCTCCATTCCTCAGGGCTCAAGATGAGACAGAACATCATGGCAGAAGAATATGGCAGAAGAAGCATATCACAAGATGATCAGAAAGCAGGAAGAAAAATCTTCACTTGCCAGATACAAATATATACCCCAAAGGCACACCCCCAATGCCACACCTCCTCCAGCCACACCCCACCTGCCTTCAGTTACCACTCAATGAATCTCATCAGGGGAGTAATGCACTGATGGGGTTAAGGCTCTTATAACCCAATGATGACTTCTCTAAACTTTATTGCATTGTCTCACACGTGAGCTTTTGGGGGACACCACAACTAAACCACATCATCTGGTCACACAAAATCTGCCAAAAAGAAAAGCATGCGTCTTTGGAGAATGATACAATTTTTGAATTAACAATTGTACTTTTTAAAATTACCATCAATTCAAATACCTTTGGTCATCCTGACAGGTCATTCCATTGCCAGAGATAGGTAGGTAGGTAGGTAGGTAGGTAGGTAAATAGATAGATAGATAGACAGATAGGAAGGTAGATAGATAGATAGATAGATAGATAGATAGATAGATAGATAGATAGATAGATAGATAGATGTCATGTTTTTTTCTCACTATAGTGTATATCTAAATCTGGATTTTTATTTTCTCCTTTCAGCTCATTCATTAGACCATTTGAAGCACTTTGGTCTCCTTGCATCCTCTGCTCCCTGCAGAAAACTTAACTTACTTGCTCTTTTACCTGATCAATCAGGTCCAGAATCCAAGTTTTAACTTCAGCCTGATCCAGATCTCCAGCTGCTCCCACTTCCCTTTTGACTGTTCCTTTTTCACATTGACAGAACTCCTCTGAAGCCCTTAACTCCCAGAAAACCTGCCTGATTGGAAAACTGGAGATGGTCTTCCCTGGAGAAATTGATATCTCAGGATTGTCTTTAGTTCTGAGCATCCATACTGGTCTGGGGCCTGTCTCAGCCCCACAGCACCGAGACTGCATTCTGCACACCACCCAGCTGCCAAGCAATGGATCTCCCAGGTCCCAGAGCCCAGACACTTTAATCACAGTATTCAAATACTTGATGTGAAAGAAAGCTGGAACACAATTCTACTCTCTTAGCCAAGACCTCTTATCCAGGTCTTCTGGAGGTTTCTGCACTTCTAAAGACTTTCATTACAATTTATTTTGTGTCTGGCTGATTAACCAATAGGAAGAATGCTGAGACAGAACACAAGGTGAGCGGCGAGGGGAGATTGCATGAACAGAGCAGACTTCTGCGCTTGGCAAACACAAAGAAGCCCTTCAGACAACAGTAGATGCTGAATATCCCAGGAGTTCACCTTCACAGTGTGGTCAGACATCAACCCCTTCTCAGAGAACACACAAAAAAAGCATAATTTTCCCTAAAGGACAGATGTCTAAATGTCCAACAGCCTTATGGGGTTGACCTTCCATCCCCGTGGAAGTGATTAATAAGAATAGAGTGGGAGGGTGTCACTGCCTATTAATCATCTTGGAAATGACATAAGGACAGGAGATGTTTCACCAGCTTCAGATCAGCACTTGCGTGCTCAGTGGGGGCTTGCTGGGTGATTGCCCTGGGGTAAGAGCTTGCTGCCTCACAGCAGCAGAGGAAGCCCTGTCCCTGCTTGGGGCTGGGAATAAAAACTCTCTTAGTGACTAATTGGAACAGCAGGGAGAATCAAGGTAGGCAACAACAACATGTAATTCCCCACGTTGGATGTGAGCCAGCAAGCCTTCCTACTCAGGAGGAGAGGCTTCCTTGCTTTCAAGGCGGTGCCTTTTTGGTAAGCCTGAACCAAGGAGACTAATGAAATTAATTGGGAAATAGAAACCTCATATTAAAAGCTATTTGCTCTGACTGACTCTTTTATTAAAAGAAATCACCATTCTCCAACTTTAGCTGTGTGCTTTCTCAATGTTCACAGGAATGATATTTTTATTCTTCTGGAAACTAAGTGAAGATGTGAGATAAATACCCTTCAAGGAGGAAATCCATATAGCAGAGCAAGACTGGCACAGAATCAGAAGTTCCCTCTAGTTTGATCCTCCAGGCCCTCTGCATCTATTAAGTCATAGCTAAATTGCATCCTTTTCTAATTTTCACTATTTCTAAAGGCTCTTAGCTGCCTCTCACTGTGACCTTCACGTGCCAGTCTTCCCATAACCCAACCCATGCAGCAATCAATAAAATAAGATCATGCCAAGCCATCTGATTTCCGTGAGTAAGGAATTCCCAGAGCAATGCAACCTGGAGCCATGGAGATCATCTATGCCATTCTCAGGAGGGACACTCGACTTTCACAAAGGGTCAGAAGAATTTTATCACGTGATCTTTGAGTCAGTGCTCAATTAGCCACAGGAGGAACCTTCTAGATTTTTACTACCTTAATGAAGTGCTGCATGTCAATCACATCATCCTCAGTCTGTCCTTCCACAGACTTTCTCATTTGAAGTATATTGGCCCCTGTCTCTTCAGTCATCTCAGAATGACACAACAATGTAAGGTGTTTTTCCAACTTGCAACTAGCACTTCTGTGTCCGGTGAGAGCTTGTTGGGCCATCACCCTAAGGTGATGATAGTAGTGGGTCTGGAGACTACAAACTTTAGGTATAGGTCAATAAGATACATTTTAATTTCATATATTTCTTTTCATGATTGACATTTTCATTTCAAGTAAGATCTTTATTAAATTTGTGACAAGCTATAACTTTGTCACTACGCATTATTCATTTTTATATTGCAACCTTTGATTTGCTAATATTTTGTTAAGGATTTTTATATCCACATGTGTTCATGGAAAATACTGATCTACAGTTTCTTCATCTTACAATTTCTTTCCTTCTTGTGGTGGTTTCCTCCTCTCATTGCCACAGAGCACATTCACTCCATTTGGTCACTGTATAGTGGCTATAAGTCAGGGGATTGTGGCTGTCTACTTTGAATATGGCAAAGGTTCTTGTGGCTCTGATAAGAACCCACAGAGGAAATCAGAGTAGTTTACAATTTGCTATATTAAGGATTGATTTATCATACCTCACTTTTTCTGTGAGAAATAGACAAATACATGTTATAATAATACAAATGCTGAGAGAAGATAATTGCTTCTGTTAGGTATAGAAGGCTCTCATTCTTATATTTATGAATTATAATTGAAGAGGGACCAGAACTTAGAACATTGGGTAATTTTGATGACATTAGACAACCCAAGTTAGCCAGGAGTGGCTTGACTGACCCCAGGAAGCACATTTCAGATTTCTGCATTCACTTAAACTTCAAATATGTAATTTTTTTTCCACAAAATGAGAAAAGCACCAGAGCAGCAAGATGTTCCGATCTTTTAGCAGAGATGCTCATATCTAATGAGAAAATACTGCTAAAACAGATCATCATAGACAGAGTAATTTATATTCTAAAAAGTGTGAGGAAGAACCTAAACCTGCCTTTACCTGAGAGTAGAAAGAAGACAGAGAAGAGTAAAAACTATCTGAGCTATAATTCAATGAGTAAAATATCACTAGGAAACTAAAAAGGGGTTCAGGGCAAAATGTTCTAGGCGGAGGCAACACACATTGTGTTAGTCAGATTTCCATTGCTATAAAAAATACCTGAGATAAATTAACTTATAAAGAGAGAATGTTTATTTTGGCTCAGAGTTTTGGAGATTCCAGTCCATAATTAGACAGATTCATTGTTTTCAGGTCTCTTGTGGTGAGGCAGCACATCATGAAGGGAACACATGAGGTAGCAAACTGTTCACCTCCAGGCTGGAAACAAAGGAAAAAGAGAAAGGAACCACTGTCTCACAATCCCTTCCAGGGCACACCTGAGACCTCAAACTTCCCACGAGGCCCCCCATCTTAAGATTCTACCACCTCCCAGTAGCACCAGGCTGAGGACCAAGCCTTTAATACATGGGCCTTTGCAGGATATTCCAGATCCAAACCATAGCACACATCCAAACACAACTCCTAAAACTGCCATTCTCACTACCTCTTCAACCACAACCACTGTTTGTTGAACACTTGCTACATATAGACCCAGCACTGTTCCCATAGGCATTTTCTTTTTTATTATTTTTTTTAAATTTTATTTATTCTAATTAGTTATACATGACAGCAGGATGCATTTTGTTTCATTTAACACCAATAGAGCACAACTTTTCGTTTCTCTGGTTATACATGATGTATAGTCACACCATTTGTGCAATTATATATGTACCTAGGGAAATGATGTCCTTCTCATTCCACCATCTTTCCTACCTCCCTGCCCCCTTCACCTCCCTCCCCTTTGCCCAATCCAAAGTTTCTCCATTCTTCCCATGCCCCACCCCCTCCATTATGGGTCTGCATAGGCATTTTTTAGCTTCCTCCTCAAAACAAATCTGAAATGTAGGCATTCATACTCCCATTTACAGGTGAGAAAGCTGTGGTTGAAAAAGTTTATGTAACTTGCTGAAAGAAAGAGTTAATAAGTAATCAGAGCAGAATTTACACTGAAATCCTTCTCCTACCAAAGTGCTTACTACTATCTACCACATGATACTATGGAATATAAGACAACAGCAGTCAAACATCTCTTAAAATATACTGTGTTTCCTTCAATTATTTGTCAGAACTGGTCTACATACAAAAATATAGATTAACAGAGGATTAGAAGAGTGGAAAGAAAGAAAGAAGGAAGGAGAAAGGGCATTTTATAATGTAAAGCAAAATTTACATAAAATAAAATGTGCATATCTTCAGTGTACACTTCAATGAACGTCAAGAGCTGTATATCCTTTTCCATGGAGGAGATAAACAAGCCTCCCAGTGGATGCCTAAAACTATATATATCACACTAATATACATAATATATTATTTAATAATATATATACACTAATAATATATGTATGTTATTTTATTTATATATATACACACATATATATAATAAATTGGTTTTCATCAAAATTATAAATCTCTGCTCATAAACAACACATTGTTAAGAAAATCATAGGGCAAAAGGAAATGTTTGCAATACCTATTCCGTGCCTAAAACAAGCCTAGTGTCCAGAGGATACAAAGAATTACTGCAAATCAATGATGAAAAATATACAAATAAGCCAATAAAAATGATCAAGAGATTTAAAAAGACTTTATAAAGAAAAGAATGCTGGAGGTCAATGAGTACAACAGTATTACAAATAAACCAGAATGATCATAACAATATACTACAATAAAACTTATGAATTGCTTGTTTATGAAATTTTCCATTCATATTTTTGGACTTCAGTTGACATTGGGTAACTGAAACTGTGGACAGCAAAAGAACAGATGAGAGGGGACTACTGTATGCACCCTGTAACCCTAACCAAAACCAGACACAGAAAGAACATTCCCTTCACCTGGAAAGTTCCCTCATGCTCCTCTGAGTCAACCCTTCCCCCAGGAGCAGACATTTTCTGTCCTCACCATGGTTGCTTTGTCTGTTCTGGAAGGACATAGAAATGGAATCATAGAATATGTTCATGTTTGTATTCTATACCTTTTACTCAATATAGCATATTTGAAATTCATCTACATCATTGAATGTTTTCAGTCATTTTCCTTTGCTGCCAAGTATCGCTTTACTGTGTGGGTACACCACAATTTGATTATTCATTATGCTGTGCATGGACTTTGAGGCTATGTCCAGTCTGAGGGTTTCATGAATAAGGCCAAACTGTAAACATTTTTGTAAAGTCTCGTTGTGGGCGTATGTTTTTATTTCTTTGGAGTAAATACCCAAAAGTGAGATTGCTGGATCATGTGGGAGATGGATGCTTAGCTTAGTAAAAAAGCATTGGTTTTCCAAAGTCTCTGTGCCATTTCATAATCCCTCAAGCAGTGTATGAAAGTTCTAGTTGATTTATATTTTTGTCAACTTTGGTGGTAACAGGCTCTTGATTTTAGCTCTTCTAGCTATGTGTCAAGCGGTATGTCATTGCCATTTAACTTGCATTTTCCTTGTGTCTAGGGATTATTGACCACTTTTTAATGTATTGATGCAGACATTTATAATTTTGATTGAAATCAATTTATTATCATTAAATGTATTTTGTGTTCTCTGGGAGAAATTTTTGTCTATACCCAAATTGGAAAGTATTCTCCTATATTGTCTTATAGAAGACTGACAATTCTAGCTCTCATGATTAATTCTACAATCTATCTAGAATTAACTTTTATTAAGTAGAATTTAATCATTTCCCCATACAACTATATACTTGTTCGAGCACAATTTGCTGAGAAGACCTTCCATTCTCTATTTTTGAGAAAAAAAATTGTTTTGTCATCCTTGTTAAAAACTAATTGACTGTATCTATATATTTTAATTCTGACCTTTATATTCTGTCCCATAGGTATATTTTTCTATCTATATTTTAAATTTGTGACTGTTTGTTTATTATATGTCTTAAAAACTGACAGTATAATTCTTTCAACTTGGCTCTTACTTTTCAATATTGCTTTTGACTAGTCTAAGTTCTTTAAGTAGCTACATAAATTTTAGCTTACCAAAAAATTAAACTTATAGAAATTTAAATAGAATTATAAGATATTCATAGAAATATTTATAGGGCTGGGGTAGCTCAGTGGTACACATGTGCTTAGCATGTACAAGTTCCATGTACAGCATCAAATAAAAATAAAAATAAAAATAAACTACAATAGAAATTTTAAATATTATAGAAATTTATTCCCATTAAATCATTGAAATTTTATAGAAAATTAATGAATTTACACATAATTTGAAGAATAGAGACATTGTAATGTTAGGTCTTCCAATCCCTAAATATGTTACATCTTTCTATTTATTTAAATGATTTTGAACGTCTCTCAAAATCAATGTAGAGGTCTTAACCATTTTTGTTACTTTTATTCCTAAGAATTTAATGATGATGATACTGTAAAAAGCATATTTTCATTCTTATTTCTTAATTGCTCATTGCTGGTTTATTGAAATACAATTGATTTTTGTATGTTGATTTTACATACAATGGTTTTCTTAAATCACTAGTTTTAGTAGGTTTGTTTTTTGGTAAAATCCTAAGTGTTTTCTAACCTCAAATCATGTCATCTGCAAAAGATGACAATTCTACTTTTCCAAACATTATGCTTTTTATTTATTTGATTGCTTGTTTGTCCTGGCTGAAACTTTCAGTATAATGTAAGAATGATAAAAGTTGATCATCCTTATCTTGTTCCAAGTCCTAGGGAAAAAATACTCAGTATTTCATCACGGAGTAAAATGTTTGCTATGGGATTTTTATAGATACCCTTTATTAGGTTGAGGGAGTTCCTATTTTCCTATTTTGATTAAAGTTTGGTTTTTAAGCATATAAAGTATTATCATGCCTTCTTAACATCTATTGAGCTGATCATATGTTTTCTTTTGTTCTATTGATGTGGAAAATTACACTCATTTTCAAATGTTACAACTTGCAGGGCTGAGATGTCACTTTGTCACTATGTATTATTCATTTCTACATTGCAATCTTCAATTTGCTAATATTTTGTTAAGGATTTCTATATCCACCTGTGTTCATGTAAAATGCTGCTCTACAGTTTCTTCATCTTAAAATGTCTGTCAGGGCTCCATACTGAGGTCACCTTGACCTCAAAAATTGTATTGGGCAGTACATCTTTCTCCTTTGTTTTCTGAGGTTGTGTGACAAAAATTAGTTCACATTTTACAAATTTTAAAATGTACATTTGAACTCTGCAACTAGGATATACAATCATAAAATGTCATAAGGCATTGTTTTAGTCATAGCCCAAATGCTTTCCTACCATAAAACTGATGGCCACACAATGGCAGTGAAATATGGTACCAAATTAGAGTGCCTGTCACTTAAATTAAAACTTTTTTTCTTTTCAGCCAGTCCCTATTCAGTAGATTCTTTTTGCAATAGATGGTCAAAAAACAAGGTATGTCTGTATATTCACACACACTCAAACACACATTGATATAGCTATACCTTGTTTATAATTTGTTAATTTCAACTTCCCAGGACAATTTTAATACCATTTTTTGATAATAAGTTGATTTATGTTTGTTACAAGAATTTTTTTAAAGAGAGAGAGAGAGAATTTTTTAATATTTATTCTTTAGTTATCGGTGGACACAACATCTTTGTTTGTACGTGGTGCTGAGGATCGAACCGGGGCCGCACGCATGCCAGGCGAGTGCGCTACCACTTGAGCCACATCCCCAGCCCTGTTACAAGAATTTTTAAAACATGAAAATAAAATTACCATAACCCTACCACTCAACATATTATTTTTAACATTATAATGTGTTTTTCTATTTTCTTCCAATATTTTTGACATATGTGGTGTGTGCATCTGCACAGGCAATGCAAATATGTATACATGAGAGACAGAATTGCATATATGTATGCATTTCAATTAGAATTACAGATCCATATCAAGTGTTAAGGCAGTGGAATAAGAAGAAAAATGTATGGGGGAACTATATCATTTTCATAAAGATTTTTCTGGAGTTATAGGCATCACACTGAAAGAACAAAGAAGGAACTGAACATAAAGATGTGACAGTCCCTAAAGTAAAAGCAAATAAAATTACTATGCATACCTCAATAAAGTGTGTGGTAATGAAGGGTGGCTATTAATTCAAGCAGTTTTTTTTAAATTAGCCTTTGAAGTAGATAAGGAATTTCACCTTTCAAAGGAACAAACAAAGTGTCTGGATTATGTAGGACTCCTACACATTAAATACAAACAGGATTAAAGGGACTTTCCGCCCATTGGTGCTAAATGTTCCTCCTCGCATGTCTGTGTCTAACATAGAAGGAACTGAACAGTCTGTTCCAGAACCTGGGTTTGCCATTCTGATTCTTAGTCTATGAAGCTCTTGCCTCTGGCTAAGTGGTAACTGCTCCATCAAGCATTCCAGTTAAGACATCCACTGTGACCAGGAACACCAGAAGAGATCAAATACATGTGCTTACCACCTAACATGCAACAATGAAGGGGCAACATTTGCTTTTGTGTTCTACTGTGCTGCATTTTCTCACTTGTAGGGTTACTCAATACTGCAAGCCATGGACATAGAAGGCCAATATTTTTTTCTTTTTCTTTTTCAATCTTTACTGTTTATGTCAACTTTATACATCACAAATACAATCAATAATGAGATTGATATATAACATACGTTTATCTTTCAATCACATAGATGGAGAAATAAATATTTATCTAATACCTTAGCTCAACCCACTGGGAAAGATAGAAGGCCAACCTTTTAAACCAATTTTAAAACATGCTACAATTTTTGATATTTTTAAGAGAATGTCAATGCAGATATCTGCCTGATACAAAGACAATTATTTTGAATCCTAAAAAAATTCTTCTCACTTATTTTTCAGTTAATAAATTAATATGTACCTATCTCATATAAGTGATCAGTGTGAATTTGGGTAGGATCTGCAATCTGAAAAATATCTTAATCAACTACTTGGGATTTAGAACTTCCAATCAGTACCACCAGCCTATGATGAGAGAAAAGTTGAAGGGAATACTGCCTTACCCAAGAAGTTGTACCCAACAATGTCAAAACCATCAGTGGCATAAAAACACACACACACCCACATACACACAGAAAATAGAATCTAGGTGATCACTGTCCCAGAAATGCTGGGGGGAAGCAGTAGAAGGTACGATACTGAAGACTGAGGTAATACAGGGATAGAGTAGTACATGGTACAGTAATCTTATCTATTTCTGGACCCACCTATGATTCCTAATTTGCTGGGGGACTAGTTTACAGAGACACAAAGTACACTGTACAATATATGATTAGGCTTGGGAGATAACTAATTAACAAGCACAATGTTTGGTATGTGAAATTGTTTGGTCCCAAGAGCTACTGCAACTTACCAGTTTTGAACACAAACTAAATTTAGGAGTGGAAAGACATTTCTGATGAGTTATCCCAGGAGTCCTGTATCCATCACCCTCAGAATAACCAATATCATAAGGGGAGAGGAACTTCCCTAGGAAGCCCTATAGGAGAGATAGGTTTGAAGGGGGACATCACACTGTAAGACTGTCCTTGAGCATCATGATGCACTTGGAGGACTTTTTTCATATATCATAAAATTATACAAACAAAAAAATGTAAATTCTAATGCACCTTTTAAAATAATATTTATTGTCTCTTCTGTGGCCCTGACAATGTCCAAGGAAATGAGGATGCAGAAATAAAGAAATGGCATTAAAGAGTTTCTCAGCTTACAGGAACAGTCAACACAATGGCCAGACAGCCTCTGATTATACAATTTTTTCATCATTTAGAAATGTACAAATTCATGGCTGCAATAAAACATTAATGAAATAAATTTAACTGCAGATAATTAGATCTTTCCATAATATTAACTTGATTCTTGCAGAAATAGTTTTGTAATTGTAATGGATTGAATGACCCTCAATATGAGAATTTTAGCAAATTAATGGTATCCTTTCATTTCAGTTCAGTCACTGTGGTATCTATTGCATGATATCACAGGTTTATATCTTATTAATAAGCTTTTGTGAGAGAATAAAGCAAGGCCACAAATGTTTCCCCCTGCCCAAAACACACACACATAGCTATAAAGCATAACTTATTTGTGTATAAATTGTACTCCTCAAAGTGCTCAACTCATTGCTTCCAATGAAAAGAAGAAAGCTCTTGACTTTCTTAAAGGTAGAATATTTTTCCTTCCAGTATTTCCATCTGTTTATTTTGTCAACACCTGAAAACCTTTTATATAGTCATTGCTTCTATTTGCAATAGCCTGAAATTACCCATAGCTAAGGGCATTTGTTGTCCATGTCACCAAGCAGTGGGACATTCACAAGTATTTCTACCACAGGGAAATTTAATTTATTCAAACAGTTTTCAGTACCTCTGGAGTATGTTCTGTGTGCCTCTGATCCAATGCAGGGTAAAGATTCATAATTGCCCCAGGGACCTAAAATATAACATGGTAAGTTATGTTCCAAATAGCTAAAAACAAAAATTGAACATATTAAAACATGACACATTCAAAAGCTGAATGGCTTTTAAAAACTTAAATATAATTAGAAAACTTTTTAAAATTCGAATTATCCTAATATTATATTAACATACACTATAAGGTACTAAGGCCAGAGATATGACATACTTTTTTTTATCCTTAACATCTGTCCAACACAAAAGTCTTAGAAACCTTAATAGAAAAATCAACTTCTTCCCCAAATGGACAAAATAGAATATAACTTAGAAGCTATTTTTCCCCTCCATGTCCTATAAACAAAGATTAAAAGAAAGATGCTATAAAAATGTTTTTGACATTTCTCCTTTTTAAATATAAACTCACTGGTGTGTTTTTAATATTATAGAACAGATAAAAGAGAGAGTAATATTTTCAAAGGGTGGAATATTTTATGCTAAAGTAAACAAAACAAAAGCTGCCCAAGAAGTCAAAATTTATTATCCATAAGAAGAAGCATTTTTCTTTTCATTATAGAAACAAGCAGGTCCAAATGCATCAGACATGAGTTCTCCGAAGTCCAAATAAGTGCTCCCTTTTCTACACCCAGCTGCATAGAAAATGATCATTCCTAAGCTCAAAACAAGGAGAGCTGGGAGCTGCTTACCCTTGAAGCAAAGGAAGGATGCTCCTCATAGAGTTCAGGTGAAAAAAAAGGATGCCTTTCTTCTAGACCTGCTTCCTGTACTAGCCCCAAGCTAGTGCATACACACAACACAAACATAAACATACACAGGTACACATACACATGGACACACAGAGACACATATAGACACAGAGACATAGTCTCCTTCCCTAACTCCTCCACAATGCCTAATTGTGAATAATCAGGTGTTCTTCCACATTGGGCTCTAATTCCTTGCCAATAATAATAATAGTGGTACTAGGTAATCCAACCTGGCTTTCATGGTCTTTGTGACATCGGTATGCAAAATTGGAGCCAAAGTCTGGCAAAAACTGGGAGAAAGCAAAGGAGGATTTCCTAGCAAACCAAGATTACACTACATTTCAGCAGCAGGGGACACATTTCATCACTAGTAGCTGCAAACATCCCTGTAATGGTTATTTTGAATCCTCAACTTGATTGGATTAAGACATGCCAATGATTAAGAGGCTTCTGGATGTGTCAATGAGGGTGTGTCTAGGAATGAATGGCATGTGGGATAGCAAACTGAGGTGGAGACACTCTTTAGGTGTAGGCAGAACCATCCAAAAGATTGGAGGATTGGATGGAATAAAAGTTGGAAAAACAAGGAAGCAGCAGCAGATGCAAGCTGGATTCTTTTTGAATGGGTTCTTGATTACTGCTGCAATCACTCTTCCAAAGCAGACTCTGACAGTGATTCTCCAGGGTGTTTCCAGAAGCCTTCAGTCTCAGACTGTGGTAGCATCATTGATCCCTCTTGTTCTGAGACATCAGCTTATAATATAATCTAATAAATCCCCTTTTTATAATCATACTTCCTATTGATTCTGTTCCTCTAGAGAACCCTGACTAATACAGCCCCTGTAGTTCATGAGACAACTCACCCCTCACACAGAAATGAAGACCACTTCAGAAAAGAAATGAACTGTAGAGATGAAGCAGGGGTGATCAGATTTCTTGGCACTTTTCTTTAGCCCAAGGTGAAAAATCTTCTCATTTTAGTAAGATTTATTTGACATTGTCCTCACCAAATGAAATTTCTTTCTGAAGAGCCACTCCATGTTATGCCACACAGAATGTTCTTAGGGAAAGGAATATACCTGTGATGCACATTGTATAGACTTTGTGATGTAAGCCCATCACTATTTATTTGTTTCTCCATTTCTCCAGCAGGTTGAGATCTTGACATGGATTTAGTATCCAAAGCTTAACATGCATTTTATGAGTTGCATGCTTTAAAAAATTACTCTTCCCTGAGAAGTCTCAAGTAATTATCTAGGATACAATACTTACATGTGTATGCGTGTGTGTGCGTGCACACACACGTACACCCCATAATCAGCATTGTGATGATTTACAATTCACAAAGAACAATCTACATCATCTCTTATTGTTCAGAAAATTCATAATCTTCTTCTTCTCCATTAACCCTGAAGATCAGTAAGTCCCATTACACAATGTCATGGTCATTTTCTCCATTCTAGACACTATAGTGAGACCTGTCAGGTTTTCAGGGTGGGATAGGATGGGAGTGCTAAATAGAAGTTGAAATTCACAGATAACTGTACCCTCTAGGCAGACCTCACATAGAAAGTTAGATATTGTAATTAGATGCTAAAAAAATATAATCCTGTATCGATATGCAAAAGGGATTTGTTTTGTGTATTGGGTATCTTTAAGTCTCTCTGGGGAAAATCCGTGGTCAAGACTTTGATTAAACTTTTTAATTTCAGAGTTACAAAAATGGGCAGTAAACTGGACTCACGGTACACATTACCTTATAAGAATGGTTTTCAAGATCAGTAAAAGGTTGAGTCTTCCATGAGTCCCTGCTGCCTTCAGAGGAAAGTCCTGCCCTTTTGATGGCCAGGAATGTCTTCAGCAACCAGCCAGTATCATCTTTTATTCCTCCCTATTGTTTATCTTCTCTCTCAACATCAAAACGTTTTCACATGATTTTTTTCTCTGACTAAAGCTTCTTTGTCCACTTTTCTACAAATACAAAACTGTTTCTTTCTAAAAAAAAAAAAAAAAAAAAAAAAAAAAATCCCAAATGCTGCTTGGTCTGACCTATGTCTTGCTTCCTTTCTGAAAGCACCAAGCAGGAGAACACCTTGGGCAAAGGTCACCTGTCTTAGGAAGCTGGAAAGGTGGGAGGCAGGGCTTTCTCTTGCCCACAAGTGTACTGGAGAACTCAAGTTGTCCAAAATGAAAGGATAGTTTGGGGTAGAAGACCCTACCTGAATCACAGAGCACTGTGCTTACAGACAGCACCAGTTTACTACAGACCAAATGCTGTGTTTCGCCTCAAAATTCACGTTACAACCCTAATCCCCAGTGTGGTGGTACATAGAGAAGGAATTTGGGGAGGTGATTAAGAGTCAGATTAGGTCATGATAGCAGAGTCCCCCTCATGGTATTAGTCTTTTTATAGAAAGAGAATGAAATTCTTGATTCTTTTTTTCTGCATATGCTTACCAAGGAAAGGCCATGTGAGACAACTAAGTAGGGAATATCACAAATATTCACAAATATATTTTTTTAAATCTTATTAAGTACCTACTGTTTAAAAAGTGTCTTAAGTATGGTAAGATATGTGTAAAGATTATAGCAATGTGTTAGGTGCCCCTTGAACAGGAGGGACATATGAATGTACAAAAAATTCAAGGGCCTGAGCTTAATGAAGACAGGAAGAAAGAGGAAAAGGAGGAGAGCAAGGTAACACAGAAACTATTGGAAACTGAACTTGGACAAGTCAGCTTCTCATAACTTAAAAGGAATAAGAATATGTGTTTCTATGTGTGAAATGGGGCTTCACAAAGCAGAAATGTGGATGTTGGGGATCAAAGAACACAGAGTAGGTAGGCTGACTATAAATTCTCTGGCTAATGGTGAGCATACTCAATTCTTTACCCATCCTGTTCCATTGGATCATGTGCAAAACAATGGCAATTAAATGATCCACAAGACCTGTTGGGAGTCTGAATTACACTTTCTAGTCACCTCTTCTTCCAGGGCATAGCTCTGAAGTTCTACTGAAATAGAGTTCCTTTAAAATGTAAAGCAATCACCAACCTTTGTCTCCTGAATTTTACTGTTTTGTTCTCATGAATACTGTTAATGATTCAGGCTGCTACCAAGCTAGGAGGGCAATGGGAAAGGACCATCGAATGACTATGCTCTGTGCAAATTAATGGTGGACTGTACCAGCCCCAGTTCCAGCTCCCATTCTCTTTTACTAGTACATTCTGTTTGCATATTTACAGAATGTATTTATATTCTATTTAGATTTAAAAATGATGAAATAACTTAGAGTCCTTTGTTTCCAAAACTTATTTCCTTAGCAAAGAAAAATTATATTTTTCTGAAAGAAATCCATAAGGTCGGAACCACTCTCTACTAGAAAGTCAAGCCCATAATAATCAACTGATGAAGGGTGTGGCACATCCCTCAGATACACTGATGTTCAGCAGGAGTATCTGAGGTGCTGAGGCTGAAAAGGGCAAAATGAGGAATTCCTATTTTATAAGTTAGAAAAATTCCATTTTCTCACACACACAACTTGTATTAATTAGGTCTTTGGTGTTCACACAAGAAGATTTTGTTAAATGAGGTTCATCTTAAAATAAACAGGGAAAAATCTGTTAGGATTAAGAATGGAGAAGAAAGAAAAAGAGTTTTATTGTGATCTGGCTATGCTGTATTGGATTTTTGTGTTTCTCTATATGTATGTGTGTGTTAGAGAGATGAAAGGAAGAGGGAGGAAGAAGACCCTCCTCATTATGAAGAATAAACCCCCCAACCATGCTTTTTGGCATTAAATATTGGACAGAGTTAATGCCACTCCTTATTTGTCCAAATAACTGGAACATAATTATAGATGTTTAATAGTAAAACTCTCCTGGATGCATTCAGAAAGTCTCATTAGGGATCCAGAAAACATCTTGGAATCTTGTAGCATTCCAAAGATATCACCTTAAGCAATTGTTATATTAGCAAAAAGGCAAAGATTTGATATACTAAAGACATCAGGTGAATGGAACAGCAATAATAAGTAATTCTAAAGATTTTTAAATCCCACTCATCCTAAGAGCTCAAAATGCTGTCAAAAACATAAATCAAGCCAGGTACACCTGTAATCCCAGCAGCTCAGGGGGCTAAGGCAGGAGGATAGTGAGTTCAAAGCTATCCTCAGCAACTTACCAAGGGCCTAAACAACTTAGTGAGACCCTGTCCCAAACTAAAAAAATTAAAAGATCTGGGGATGTAACTTGGTGGTTAAGTGTCCCATACCAAAAAAGGAAAGGAAAAAAAAATCAATTTATCTCTATTCCACACTTATCCATGTATGTATGGCATCCTAAATTTGATCATAAATGTCCCCTGGTGTACAATAGACTCTATCATAGAACAGGGATTAGACCTCTCGCCTGCCACGTTATATATATTACAAAATTTTAATCAGAAAATTGCTATCTTCAAGATAAGCTGGAGTAAAAGATAGGAGAATTTATGTTCCAACCCAGTTGGAACAGAAATACACAAACCAAGTTAAAGATTTGACATGGTATACTGGTAACTAGAAAGGGCAAGGCAGTTTAACTTTTGCATTAAAAAAAAAAAGATTTTACTTTTTGAATGTTCCACTAAAAGTCAATTGGGAAAAATAAGAATTGGAACCAATGAGAATCTTCCAGGTCATAAATGGAGTAGGAAGCCTAAACACAGACATGGATTCAAGCTTCCCTCCAAATGAGAGTTTAGAAAAGGCAGTAGGGAGAAGGACCTACACCTTTACTTGAAGCATAGCCAGCCCCTGTATTTCCGGAAAGAAGGAGTTTGGTGAGGGAAGAAGCTGTTGGAAATCTGATCAGGAAATAGGAAGGGGAGAGAAGTTATCTTGTATCTTCATTTGCATAGAAGTACACTGCATTTACTTAAAATTGGTGTTTATTTGGTGTTTAGATGGAGATTATGGTAAATAGGCACCAAAACACTTAACCCCTTCATCTATGCCCTGTTCATGGGAGACTTTGCCCCACTCATTTGCATGGAGGGTGTTTAGGTTAAAAAGTTGCCCTGATGCTGAATGTCAGAGATCTGGGAAAAGGAGCAGCAATACCAGTTGACAGAAGAGAGAGAGTTTACAAATGAGAACTTTGGCAATGGATTAAAACCAAAATTTGCAGCAGCTAAGAAAGTCATCCTGTCAGTGGCCTAATGGTTTCCGTTCTGGCTATTAAGTAGAGGAGCTTTCTGTTCAAAATCCTACCCACAGACAGGAGGGGTTGGCCAAAGTCTTCTCAGAGAGACAGATATATCAAGCTGCCTCAGACCAAGCACTAGGTTCCCCTCCTGATGTCCAAAGGACACAGTCAAAGTGGTGGCTCAGAGTCAATGACAATCAGAAAACCTGTGAATGCAACTCTTTAGGAGACAAGTCACTGCTTTAATTTATCATAATCCAACAATTTCACCCTCATTGCTAACTGCTATTGTTTTGGTTAATTGTGTGATATAGTCTAGGCTTCTCATTTCCCGAATTTTTCTATTCAGGAGATTTTTATTTAAATGCTCATGTAATAATGCATATCTTTATTTAAATGCAAATGTTGTCCACTGCTGTCCAACTCCATCTGAAATAGGCAAAGGATGGTCTCTAGCAATTGGGCCAGGGTTGCCTGATAGAGTTAGATATAGGAACAAGAATGTGACCCTCTCTGCCCCACTGCTCCCTGAATATAACAATTATGCAAATTCTTTTTTTGTGTGCAGGCTTGAGAATGTGCTATGTGTATTTTCAGAGGGCCTGGAAAAGCAGGCTTCCTAGAAAGGAAAGGAATACTGTAATTAAATCATTTCAAGCCATTTGAATATAACATGGTGTTCCTATGTCTTCTTTGTAGTGTGCAACTACTGTCTCAAAGAAAGTATTAGATTTGTATCCTTCTCAAGATATCTAGTTAGAGCTTCTTGTTTAAGAACAAAGGGAAGGTTGAACCTTTTATTAGAAACAAAGTTATAATTCAATGTTCCTGCATTTCCTCCAATGCATTTGGTGCTAGGGACCTATCAGGAGCAGATTGTCATCCTGGGGATTCAATAAAACCATCATTTTGGCAAAACAAAACAAAACAAAAATTTGGCCCCAGGAAATCATGAGTCATCTCTGTGATCCTTCCAGCTGTGCTTTGCACTGGGGGTAATAAATCATGCATAAATAATAATCACTGAAATTAAAAGTGTGGATGTTGGATAATTCTTTGTCACTGTTACTTACTAACAACAGTAATTTGGTTAAGTAAATTGTATTGATATCAAATGTTCTTCATAGGCAGCTTTCAATTAGCAGGTCATGCATTCCATCTTCAAATCATACAACATCTCACTTGCTATTTCCTCCCTGATCATACTTTGGAAAGTTTCCCTTCCTCTAGTTTTCTGATGCCTTTTTTCTCCTTGTAGTTTTTCTGGTCTAGTTTTCCTTTTAGGACAAACAGCACTCTGAGCCATGCCACTTGCTAACAGCACTAAAGAAAAGTCAAGGTGGGTTGGTTGTTGCTGCCAACGAAGGGTGGTGCCCTCTGTCATCCTCATGCTGGTGCCAGGGACCTGCTGAGCAAATGACACTTCCCACTGTCCCTTGGACCTCACAAGGTATGTCCAGGTGGGCTCCAAACTTCTCACTCATGGTGACAGGGTCCCCAGCCAACAACCAGAAGTAGAGACTGGGTGTCAAATAGAGCTCTGATTCCACTGAGCCTTTGTGGCTCTAGAAGAATCCACAGCATAAATCTGTTTGTCTCTGTACAGCTGCTCACACCAACTGCCTTTATCATCCAAGCTGGGAGTCCACTCAAATCTGAGCCAAGGTAAACCATTGCAGAGTCTCTGGTCATCCTGAACTGACAGAACCTACCTACCACCTTATCTCCAGTTCAGAGGTGACATTCATGGCACTCATCTTCCTTCATTCTTTTAGAAAACCAAGAAGCTAGAACTGGAGATGAACAGATGCCACCACTATGGTCACTTGCCCCAAGCTACACAGCAACTCAGTGGTAGAGTAGAAATCAGAACCAAAGGCAGCAGATTGGTGCCCTGTGCTCGAATCACTAATCACTACAGCTAAATGATGCAGAGAAACCAATTTTAGATTAAAATTCTCATATGACAGATGCAGAAGCTAAGGCAAGAGAGGCTGATAAATAAGCCATGCTAATTTATAGAGCTTATACCAACACTCCTGGTCCTCAGCCCAGGTCTGTGTTCCAGCTACCTCTGCTTTCTGCACATACTGGGTCTCTGAATGAAACCATGTAGGTCCAGATCAATACTGTCAGTTAAAACTTTAATATGACATTTGTAATTTTAAAATTTTTTGTAGACCCATTTAAAAAAGTATAAAGAAACATAGAATTAATTTTAGTAATATATTTTATTTAACCCAATATACCCTTTTAAGGTGTATAAGCAATATACAATAGTATTGATGCAATTCTGTGTGTGTGTGTGTGTGTGTGAGAGAGAGAGAGAGAGAGAGAGAGAGAGAGATACTGAGGATTGAACCTGAACCTTGGGCATGCTAGACAAATATTCATTCTACCACTGAGCTACACCTCTAGCCCATAATGCAATATTTTACATTATTTTTTTCATATCAATTCTTTGCTGCCCAGTATTTTGGGGATGGCCATCATATGACAAGAGACTGGGAGTGTGCCTGTGTGTCTTGTGGTTTCTGTCTCTTTTTGTTTAAAGCCACCAAAATTCAATCATGGGGTTCCACCTTAATGACCTTATTTAATCTTTATCTCCTCCCAAAGTACCCACCTCTAGACACGACAGTCAAATTGTTGCTACCTCACAATGGGGCTTAAATTCCAACATAAGTTTCAAACCACAGCACTCTCTCCCCATTAATACTAACTTCAGTGAATTTCCACACCACTACCAAGACTAGAAAGAAAAATGTCCAATATGTTGCAATAGAACTTGTTTCCTGGTAGTTTCTAGGGTCTGTTCAAGACCTAAAATGACATAAAAATGTCAGTGATCCTGAAATTGCTCAACAGATCGCTGTCTTATTGAATGCAATCTCCTTTGGGTTAGAATTACTCACAAAATAAACTATGGCACTCCCCTCATGATTTGCAGCAAAGTGGACTCAATTTCAAACTGTGCAGGCTAAAGGTGGGAAGCCAGGCAGATCAATAGCAGAGTTACAATCAATTCATGGCATCAAACTCATCTCAGCCCAGATGAGAGCAACTTTCTCTAGATCTGATGTAATGCAGAGATTGCAAAGATAACTCAAGTATTATTGTTGTTTTTTAATATTTTGTATGTAATTATAGTGGGAAAATGTTCTTCATTCTCAAACTACGCAGTGGAATCCTATAGGTTTGTACATTGCAGATGCAGCCCAGGAGTGTTATCATTTAACTATTGAAAGAGTCCTGTATTAATTTAATAAAACTACCACCCATGTGGTCAATATCATGTTTCCTGATTCAAGAACGAAGCCAAGTGACTTGATATGAGTTGGTTATAGTTACTATAGACAATACTCAATATAATTTTCATTTTATCAACAGGAAAGGCACACAGTACTAGCCACTTACATGCCATACATAGCTGCATGCCCAGTGGGATCACCTAACACAGTCCAGGAAAAGGTAAACTCTAACCAAGATCTATAGGTTACTCCAGGAAAAAAACTACCTCCATGAAAAAGGTTTGCAGTGGGTATTCAATCTTCTTGCCTGCAGATAAGTGTGAGTTTAAGCCAACATCCTGTAGAAAGAAAGAACCTGGGGAAGGGTTAGTGCCTCACAAAAGAGAGAAATCTTTCTCTGTGGGCAGCTAGTTATTCTACCAGAGCTTTGAAGAGTCATGAGCTGCAGCAGACAGACCCCTACTGCCCCGCAGTGACCCAGAGTGTTCTTAGCTCATCCATCTTTTCCTTAAATAACTGGCAGTGGTTTAAGCTAGAATTAGATTTCTGGCATATTTTGTGCTATTTGTTTCAAGTTCATTAGCTCCTGATGTCACCCACAGCAGCTGTGAGGGTTGGCCTAAACAGAACAAAAGGGTAGCAGAAAGCATAGTGGCCTGGTGCAGGTTTAGTCCTCCAACAGATCCACCTTGAAACTAATCCAGGTTTCTGGACACCCAAATCCCAAGTAGAAGGATCCAGGGATCATAGGTCTTTAAAATTACACACATTCTAGATGATGGCAGTGGCCTCTGTCAATGGAACAGAGCAGAATAAAGCCCATCCCTTTGTTGCTGGCACTTGGACATCTATTTCTTATCTCTAGCTCAGTTCTGGCACTTCCAGCATTTGGTTTCATTCATTTTCCCCTCCATCAATTTAACAGAGTCAAGAGCATGAGCTTTGAAGTTAGACAGGCCGGCGCTGCCCGTTTCGTGTGTGAGTTTTGATAAGTTGCACAACCATCTAACACGAAGCATTTTTGTGAGGATTAAATGAGTTCATACACGTTCTAACACTTGTCAGTGGTGCACAGGGGCACTCGATACATGTAACCTATCCCTATTTTATTCTTGGTATTATTACCGGCAAAATTACTATTTGGCAGGCATTATTCCAGGAAGAAGGGGTGCAGAAAGAAACAGAACCTAGGACTTATCCTGGAGAACTGGTGAGTGAGGAGACAGGCAGGGGACCCCATGGCCAGCAATCAGTATGGAAGTGCTGGCAGACAGAGGACAAGCTACACACACACAAAAAAAAAAAAAAAAAAAAAAATCACCCCAAACTCCGTCCAGGTGGACAAGCAGACTGTGAAAGTCTTAATGACAGGCTTGGAATCTGAGCTGAAGATGAAGGTGACCATGAGTGGTCTTTTCCTGGCAGGCAGTGGGGAACATGGGGACATGTCTTGCCTCCCTGCATTCAGATCCCAGGGCAGCCCACGTTCCAGCCAGGGATTCTGTCGTTGGCCAACTCTTAGTGTCTTTCCTTCTTGACCTCTCTCGTGTTTCCCTCTGCTCTCTCTCTTCTACAAAGTCCTTCAGGAAAGACCCAGACTCCAACTTCTCACAGGAGAACCTGACCGAAACGTACAGGTATTTTGATATATATATATATATTTTTTTTTCCAACTAATAAAAACTGGGAAATGCATGGCTGTTTTAATAGACCATCCGAGGGGTACACAAATGTAAAAGGCAGTGTAGCCAAGAGAACTCTGGGCTGCGAATGAGGGATTACGTTGTCATTAAGGCTTGGGAACCCACTGACTTGAACCCAAGTGTCTCAAATCACACCGGAGACAAAAGAGGCAGCCGAATCATGTTCCCAGTTGCCTACTTCCAGATTGCAAATAGCCCTGATGAGCATGAAGCCTTGAGATGCCACCTTTGAGCTTGGGGCTCTACTTTGACCAGTTTGGTGTCCGGGCAGGAGACAGAGCAGAGCATCTGCTCAACAGTGAGACAGCTGCTCTCAGAACCCAGCCCCTCCCGCATGGCCCTGAGCTCAGGGCGGCGCTTGACAGCTTGATCTGAGCCCTGGAACCTTTTGGAGCCTCTAAGCCACAAAGTTAGTTGCCCCGGGGAAAAGGAGAGAAACACTGAGTCTCTCATATGCTCTGGCACACCCTGGAGATTTGTGTGAGAAGGTTCTGTCTGCTGCCAGGGCTGTGTATTGCAGGGGGAGGCCACAGTAACATAAAACAGAAGGAGAACACTTCAAGGTATATTTTCCTTTTTGCTTCCCCCGCCCCCAGTCCAAGGCATTTATTCCAGGAATGAAGGCTTAGCTATCAGGGCAGTGAATAGAAAGTCCACCATACTGCAGGTCCTCCAACACTAGCAACAGCCATCTCTGGCATACACCACTGCTTTCATAACATGCCTTTTTTTTTTTTTCTCACTAACTTTTTCAAAATTACTGACTTTGTGGGATCCTGGGGGAAGCTGTAAAAGGCAGATCAAACGAAACAGCCTCTGCCCAACCCAACCCCTCCACCATTCAGGCTCCTTGCCCATCCATCACAGTAGCATGCTATTTACAGCCCTTTCATCTCTCACTACCTGCTTGTGAAAAGGAATGAGGTCAAAAAGGAAAGGGCGGGAGGAAGGAGGTCCTGAAGTCCATTGAGGGTCACATCTAAAGAGAGCAAACGAGACAGAAGTGAACAGAGAGAATGTCCTAATATCCCTCCTGTCTGGGGCAAAATTCTCTAATCCTTCCACAGAGCTTCCACAGCCCTCCACACAAAGCTCTGCTCTAGAAGTTTCCACAGAGTAATTGTGCATCTGAAGTAGGCAGCTCCTGAGCCAAGGCAGGTGCTCTCTCCCACTCTTCTGGGCCTTATGCAGCCTGGTTCAGGCCTAATGGAGGTGCTTCTTGAGGGTTGGATGGATGGAGGACACACTTGGTAAAGGGACCTTGGAAAGTCACCACAGGACACACACACACACACACACACACACACACACACACACACACACAAATGAAGACTCTGCAGTAGACTTCTAAGATCCCTTCCAGTGTGCTGAAGTTTTATTAAAAACAGTGTGGGCTCGCTACAGAAAATGTGGATTATTACAATAGCCAATTGCCCAATTGTCCAGATTCCTACAAACCAATGCTGTTATACTTTATTGGAATTTATTTCCAAAATCTTAAGATTTTATCTAAACTAACATATACATATCCCTCATTGTATTAGTCCATTCTCTGATACTAGAATAACTCACCTAAGGATGGGTATTTTATGAAGCAAATAGGTTTACTTAGCTCACAGTTCTGGAGGATCAAGGGCATGGTGACAGCATCGGTTCAGTTCTGGTGAGGACCTCATGATAGACAGCACCCCAACAGCAGGAGCATATTGGTGAGGGAGAAATCAGAGGGCAAGCAGGGAGCTTGATAGCACAAAGGGTTCAGGATTGCTGTTTAACAACTCTTCTCCAGAGAAAATTAACCAAGGCCCCATAAGATCTTCCTCCATGCTTTTGGAGGGTAGCACTCCTGATGCCCTAAGGACCTCCTACTGTGTCCTACCTCTTAAAGTCCCACCTTCTCTTAACCTCACAAGACCAAGGAACCAAGCCTCCAACACATGAACCATCAGGGGACAAAACACGTTCAAACCGTAGCACTCAATGGAAGAAACTTTAGCTTCCATTTAAAAATAATAATTATGTAGTGTCCTATGAACAGGACTAAGCTAATAAAACCAAGAAGGAGGTTTCAATGCTCCCAAGCTGTTTTCTTCCACTTGTGCAGCCCTCCTTAATAAGCTCCCCCACCATCATCTCAAAGGCCCCTCCTTCACGCCCTCTCTCCCTCATTCTCTCGTCCCCCTTTCTTCTCCCCTCTCCCACACACATGCACATGCCACAAGTCAGGGTCCCACAGCGCTCATTTTTTTTGTGTGGATCCAAATTTTATTCATTCACAGCAAGTGACAAGAAAAACCAACTCATAGGAAATAGTGCCTGGTAGGTAAGACTCCACCAGGTTGCCTCCAACAGGGCATTGCCATGGAAACAGTGGGGCAAGCTTTCATCTCAAGAGTTCGGAATGCAGAGAGTGGAGAACTCAGCTCTGAGGTTCAGAAGGACATTATGGCTCTGGAGAAAAACAACCCAGTTCTCTGGAAATCACACTGCTGAGGGAACACCAAGTCAGGTGCTTCGCTAACTGAACATTTACAGTATAGCAAGAATGGAAAAGAAGTTCTTCACCATGTCAAAATAGAACCTATTTATTTCCCTGAAGGAAAATAGCTTTTCTGGTTTATCCAGTGAGAGAGAAAAGGAGGTAATCCACCACTGGGCTTCCTTCTAGCTTGGCCTGAACCTCCCCCTTTTCGGTCCACCAGGGTCTGTTCTATCATATGTGGCACCATTCCCCCTCTGACCATAGCTATAAGGATTCATTTGTCCTACGTGAAGGTGAAGGCAGTTCGCTGATGTATGATCTTGGTGGCCTAGCAGCCCTCAACACAATGTGCAGGGCCCAGCAGGCAATTAGCAACTGTGCTGAACTGATGAATTAATTATAAAGCTTGGGAACTAGGCTTGATAGATTTTGTATTTCCTTAAGGCTACCTTGGACTCACCAGGGGAAGCTCATAATTTTTTCCTTAACCTCTTTCCCCTTTCTGAAAAGTAAAATTTGGGTGAAACTCATCATCAAATCTTGTTGAAAACCCATATATTTTACACACATTTCCTTTCTCAAAATTCCTACTGAGTTTAAAACTTCTCCTTTGGCCTCCTTCTCCCTCAGTTGTCTTGATGTAAGAGATGTGACCTGTATGAATCCAACTCTCTAGTAACAAGATGAAAATTATACTTAGAAAGAACAGGCTCATGCTGCTCAAAAATAGACATTTCTATGAACTGTGTAACATGGGCATGTGTATATTGGGACTGTCCCCATTCCAGGGCTTCCACGGGTTCCTGAGAAGCCAAAGTTCTCTTTTGTCTAAATGACATTCTGCTGGTGTGAGAAACAGCCAAGATGTTGAAACAATAATGAAAAGTATTTCTTCCAGAAAACTCAAAAAGCCTTCCCACACACCACCCAATAGGACATTTACAGGAAAGAGCAAAGGTAAAAACTGAATCCAGAGGACCTCCACCCCATCAATTCTCATTCTCCTTTCTATTGTCTACCCTTTCATTCACTGCATTTTTCTGTCCATCCTATAAATGTTTCTGAGCACTTATTTCACTGGTAATCAATAGCAATCAAGAAAATAGTCACTCCTGCATCAATGATTGACCACCAATTACATGGCAGATCCCATCCTGGTCACTAGGCTGACCAGAGTGAGCACAAGAGACAGAGCTCTGCTTCGTGGATCTAGCTCAAAGTCAAACAAGGAACCAGTCATTCAACAAATTAACAAAACTGTATTGCACACATAGAGCACAATTTTTCAAGACCTAGTGTGCTCTCTATGTGTAATATGAAATGAATTGCATTCTGCCATCATGCATAACAAATTAGAATAAATTTTAAAAAGAAACCATTCATTAATTGTCCCAATGATGTATTCCTATGTGTTGATGTAGTCATGTATGTTACTCACAAACTTAATTATCCATGTTAAATTTAATTGTTTAGCCTACAGCTGCCTCTGTACATACTGTAAGTTTGGCTTAAAGACTTTTCCACATGTAGTAAATGATAACTTAACCTGGCGTGTAAACTGATTGTAACCTACTCTTGCAACAAGCAACTCAGTCTCACTCAACCACAAGCAGTCAACTGTTCAAGCCATATTCAAAAAGATAGGTTCAAGCTACAATCAATCAGCTTGTCTCTACTTCACTTCTGTGTACTGTACTTCGATTCCTTTTCTCTGGCTAGAAGTATAACCTACTTATGTGGTAGGATGGGGAATTCTGAACCCTTTTTGTCCAGACTGTTGCCCAATTCTAGTATCAGACACACAATAAAAAGAATCAACTAACATTTGCAAAACAAACAAACAACCCCCACCCAAAAAAAAAAAAACTGTAGCTCCACGCCAGGATACATACTTAGAAAGGACATATAAGAGAGGGACCTGTTTTACATTTACATTTGGAATTAAGCTAAGGCATCTCCATGTAAGGGCATTTGAGTTGAGACCTGGAAGATAAATAAGATTTAGTCACGTGAAGGGTAGAAAGAGGAACCTTCCAGGCTAAGGAAAAAAGTATATACAAGAGTTTGGGGGTGAAAAAAGGTTAATGTGCAATGAATGAAGAAAGGAAGAAACAGGTAGAAGACTGTTACCATGAACAGGGCCATTCATAGGGACCCAAGAAGCCACACTAAGGACTTTTATGTTATCTGAAGTGCAATTGGAAAACATGAGAGTGTGTTTTGTTTTTAGAAGAGAAGTAAGATGATCCTGTATACACTCATGTGCCACTTCAGGTACTTCTGACAAATCCTTAAGCAATTTCATCATGCGGAGCCCTAGAGGGCACTCACTCAAACCTAGAGGGCATAGGTCAGTCACTCCATGTGGCCTCTCAATGCAATCAAGAGATGTGGTACATACAAGCTGCGAATGGTGTAATACAACAGACTGTTTATAGCAACCATTTTTTTTATAAATTGGAGTAAACTCTTAAATAATGATAAAAGTATAGTATAATAACTGTATAAATAAGAAACATAGTCATTTATTATCATTATCAAGTAGGAGATACTGTATGAAAAAAAATTGCATCGCTAGACTTTTATACAACTGGCAGCACAGTGAATTCGTTTATACTAGTATCACCACAAACATGTGGGTAATGCAATGTGCTGGAATTTTATGACAGCTACAATGCCACGAGGTGATAGGGAATTTTAAGCTCCATTATATTTATGGGAACCACCATCATATAACTAGTCTGTCATTGACCAAAATGTCATTATGCAATACCCAACTGCTTAAATACTTACCTGTTTTTTAAGGTACTGAAATATTAAATATCACTGTGGCTACTGCATAGAGACTGAATCAGATGATGATTATGCTCATTATGAAGCAATTGTATCTCAACCTCAAGGCCTCCCTTCTAGATTCTGCTTTATGATTCTGCTGGGGGGAGCACCCTTAAAAAGTGCATTTCTTGGGGCACGCAAGTGTGAGGCCCTGGGTTCAATCCTCGGCACCACATAAAAATAAATTTAAAAAAAAATAAAGGTACAATACCTTGTGTCCAACTACGACTAAAAATAAATATTTTTTTTAAAGTGCATTTCTTATTCCCCAGCTGTTGCCCGCTCCACGTTGGCCTCTGACAATGGGAAATACCACTGAGGAGCCAAGGCTAGAATATTGTGGGAAGGGCACAGTTGGACTTACCCATGTTTGTTTTCCACATGTCAGCAGAGCCCAGAAACAGACCTACAACCCAGGCAGGAAGCAGGGGTTGATTCCATGTCTTTGGGGAAATCGGACAGAAGTTATGCATCCCCAGAACCCACTGGGCAGTGCCCTCCTCAGAGGTGTGCATCCCAGGTAGCCTGTGTTCCTGGCCCTCTCTTTCCATCTTCTCAGCCAGATGCAATGGTGGGTCAAGTCCCCAAATTATATCACTCTCATCCACTCTTCTGTCTCCCTTGTCCACTTTTTTAATGGCCCTCATGACTTGATAGAACCTGCTCAGATAATCCAGGATAATCTCTCTAGTTTAAAGTTGAGTGATTAGTCATCTTAATTCTCCCTTGTCATATAAACTAAAGCCATTGTGGATTCCAGGAATTAGAACATGGATAATCTTTGGGGAGTTCATTATTGTCTGTCACAGTTCATCTTTTGTCATTGGAAAGATACATGTCTATTCCAAGGCAAAATATATCCATCCCATTCAAAGTCCCCCCAAAATCTCAACCAATTACAGAATAAAATGAAAGTACAAAGCCTCATCTGATTAAAAGAAGCAAATGCCATCATCTACATCATCTAAACCAGACATGGAGAAGGAATTATGTATAATTCATCTCTGAGACACAATTTCTCTCCATTTGTGAACCTACAAAATTTAAGAAATGAGCTATCTCTTCCAAAATAAAAGAGTGAGGCAAGTATAAGAGTTATGGACATTATGATTCAAAAAGAGACAATAAAAGGAAAAAAAGAAATTACCAACCCAAAGCAATTACACTTCCCCAAGAAAATTCTAAGTGTTTTCAAAGCCTCGAAATAATTCTTCATGGCTCAAGACTTTGCTTCTGAGTCTCCTTCCTTTTTCATGAAAAGTAGTATGTATTTACAGGTAAATAGTTTTATCAGCTTGTTTCTTACTTGTAGAATGTGGGGGAACTGACAACCTTCTTTCATTCTGACCTCTATTTCCTTCAGTCCACACTAGTAGTGTTCCTACTGATATATCATTCTCAAGAGCATTGTGGGTCTCCCAAGTATGTCATAGGCATTCACTTCATTAAATAAGAGATTTTCCCATGGATCTTCCTAGATTATCTGATCTGGTTTTGGATTCTGCCAAGATGGAGGAGGGTATTTATTAGTTATATGCTCAGTCTTAACTAACCAAGTGCAGTGGCCCATGACTATAATCCCAGTAATATGGGAAGTTGAAGCAGGTAGATCCCAGGTTCAAGGCTACCACGAACAATTTAGTGAGACCCTATTTAGAAACAAAATTAAAAGGGTTGGGGATATAATGCAGTTGGTACAGTGCCCCTGTGTTCAATTCCCATGATATGGTTTGGATATGAGGTATTCCCCAAAAGCTCATGTGTGAGACAATGCAAGAAAGTTCAGAGGAGATGTGACTGGATTATAATACTCTTAACCCAATCAGTGATTTAATCTCCTGGTAGGGATTAACAGTGGTAACTGAAATGGTAGGGTGAGGCTGGAGGAGGTAGGAATTGGGACATGGCTTGGGTATATATTTGTATCTGGCAAGATACATCTTGACTCCAGTCTGGGTCTCTGCTTTCTGACCACAATGTGAGGTACTTCCCTCTGCCACACTCTTCCACCATGACGTCCTGCCTCATCTTGAGCCCCAAGGAATGGAGCCACCCTTCTATGAACAAAGACCTCTGAAGCCATGAGTCTTCAAATTTTCCCTCCTCTATAATCATGTTGATCAGGTCTTTTAGTCACAGCAGCAAAAAAAGCTGACTAAAACACCCCAATATCACATAACAAAAAAACAGAAAATCAATATTACTAAAGAGAATTTTTTGTAAATAACTACTCTGACTTTCAATCCTATGAAGTACTAGCAAAAGTTTGCTCAGCCATATTCTCAACTCTTTTTCAAGAGCATGCTGATAGTAAATCTCATGGTTTGCAATCTACGTAGGCTGAGAAGACCCCAAATCAGAACTTTCATTCTGACCTGTATCTCCTTCAGTCCACACTGGACTCTATCTCCTTCAGTCATGAACTATAATCATTTTTGCTTCACAGTTCTTTCTTCAATTTATCTCTTTTCTCTCAACCTTTATGGGCAAAGTCAGCATAAAGCCTACTCTAAATCCATCCTAAAAATCATTAAACAGGCCTTAAAAGATTCAATTGATTACAGACAACTATGCCCAAAAGATCTAACACCATTTTAAGGCTAAAAGAAAGTCTAACACCTGAAAATTTTTAATTCACAATAAATATCTAGCATGCAGTCAAAAATTACCATCACTCATGCAAAAAAGAAAATATGACCTATAATCAGGAGAAAATTAAACATTGATATATCAGTAATAATGGTTGACAGACAAGGAGATTTAAACTATGTTTTATATGTGCAAGAAATAGAGGAAACTATGTACATACTGAAGAGGCAAATAAAAGAATTAAATTGAAATTTTAGATGTAATAATGTAGTGTCTAAAATGAAAAACATACTGGATGAATTTTAAAAATTGGCAATGATTAATAAAGTTGAAAACAGGATAGATCCAAAATGAGATGTAAAATTTTAAAAAAGGTACAGAGGATCAATAATCTATGAGCTCTTATGTGTGCAACTAGATTCAGAGAAAAAAGGAGGAAGAAGTAAAGATGGAAAAGTATTTAAGAATTTTTAGCAAAATATTCTTCAAAAATGAAGTCAAAATGTAAACTCCTGAAGCTTTGTTAGTGAATTCTACCAAACAATTCAAGACTGAATCATGTCAATACTGCACAATCTAGGAAAAGTGAGGAGAAGGGAGCACTTCCTGGCTTGGCTTATGAAGCTAATGTTAATCTTAAGACCAAAACCAAACAAAATGATTACCTCTTTCTCCCAAAGGATACAGTATACTTACTGAACATAGATTTTAAAAAATCCCTCTCAAAATACTAGTTAATCAAATCAACCAAAAACATAATCATCATCATCATCATCATCATCATCATCATCATCATCATCTTAATTCCATATTAATAAGTCAAGTGAATTTAGTCCAGTAATATAGAGTTGGTTCAACATTCAATGAACTAAAATCAAAAAGCCATATGATTATCTAAGTAGATGCAGAAGTGATATCTACCAATATTCAATGCCTAGTCAAGATTTTAACAAAACAAGAAAACTCTCCATAAACCAGGAATAGAAGGAATTTTTTCTTGATCTAATGAAGGGCATTTACTAAAAACCAATCAACAATAAAACTCTTTCTGAAAGACAGGGAACAAGGCAAGATGTCCTTTCTCATCTCTTCTGTTCATCATGGTGCATAAATCAAGAAAGGACATAAAATATATAAAGATTATAGAGTAATAATAAGACTGCTTTTATTTTAAAGCAACATGAATATTTATATAGAAAATTCTTATATGTCTATTTTTAAAAGTACCAGAATTCATAAATGTAATGTCACAGGATACTAAATCACTATAAAAAGGTCTATGATAATTTTATATATTATGAATAAACAATTTGAAATTACAGTTAAAGCATAATAGTTAAAATCACAAAGCATAAAATTCTAGGAATAGATTTAACAAAATAGGTATAAGACTTACACAATAAAAAATTGTAAAATGTATCTTAGAGAAATATAAAAAGATTTAAATAATTTAAACAAAGACATATACCATGTTTCTGAGCTGAAACACCCACCCAATATTGCTAAGGTGCCAATTCTCTTCAGATTCATCCACAGATTTGATACAATTACCATTAAAATCCCAGCAAGCCTTTTTTTTGCAGAAATTGACAAGTTCTTTTTAAATATATATATGACATGCCAAAAACAATTAGATTAACTAGAACACTTAGCAAAAAAAAAAAAACAAGTTGGAAGAATTACATTTTGTAATTTCAAGATTTATTATAAAGCGACAGTAACAAGTCAATATGGCATTCAGATAAAAAAGCTGGATTTTTTATCTTACAGCATACACAAAAAACAACTTAAATTGGATTAAGGGTCTAAACATAAGATTTGAAACTAAAATTCCTTTAAGAATATATAGGGGAAAAAGCAACTTGGTACCTGCCTTGGAAATTGTATTTTGGATATCATACCAAAAGCTAAGGAAACAAAAGTAAAAATAAATAGTACAACATCAACTAAAAAGCTTTGCCACACCAAAGCAAACAGTCAACAAAAGGTCATCTTTGGATTGGGAGAAAATATTTGCACACTACATATCATATGATGAAGGGCTAATATCCAACATTTATAAGGAAACTCACACAACTCAATAGCAAAATAGTATTTTTTAAAAAATAATGAAAATGGGAAAAGGGTTTGAACAGACATTTTTCCAAAGTAGATATAAAAATGGTCAGCAGGTATCTGAAAAGGTGCTCACCATCATTAATCATCAGGGAAATGCAAATCAAAAACACAATGAGATATGACTTCGCACCTGTGAGAATGGCTATTAACAAAAGAAAGGCAAAAAGAAAAAGAAGGGAAAGAGCAAGAAAAAGATACAGGGAGGGAGGGGGGAGAAAGAAAAATGACAAGAGTTGGTGAGAATGTGGAGAGAAGAGAGCTCTCCTGCACTGTAAGTGAGATTGTAAATTGGCACAGTCATTATGGAAAGCAGTACGGAGGTTGCTCTAAAAATAGAACAACCATATGACCCAGCAATTCCTCTGCAGAGTATATGTATATATATCCAAGGGGAAAGAAATCAGAATCATTTTGAATAGCCAAGGTACAGAAACAACCTAAGTACTCCTTGACAAATGAACAGATAAAGAAATTGAGCTATCTACACACAAGAGAATATTATTCAGCTTTACAAAGAAGAAGGAAATGCTGCCATTTGCAACATTATGCTGTGTATAGTAAGCCAGATAAAGAAAGATAAACACTATATCTCACATGCATAAAAAATAATTTAAGTTGAATAAAATAGAACTGTGGTTACCAAGAGCAGAGGAGAATGAAGAGATAGAGGACAAAGGGTACAAAGTCACAATTATGCAGGATGAATAAATCTAGAGATCTAATGTGCAGTATGGGGACTGTAAGTTAACAATACCATATTGTATACTGAAAACTTGCAAAGAGAGATTCTAGGTGCTCTTAAGACACCCAAAAATAGTAACTATTCAAAGTTATAGATATGCAAATTTGTTTGACAGTAGTAATCATTTCACTATATATATATATATATATATATATATATATATATAAACATTGTGTTATATATCTTAAATATATATTATAAACATGTGGCATTTTAAAAAAGATAAATATCTTAATTAAAAATTAGCTTAAAACTTGACCAGATATCTCACAAAGATATGTGAATGACCAAGATACATGTGAGAAAACATTCAATATAATTAGTTCTTGGAAACAGAAAAAAATGCAATGAAATGCTACTATATATCCTCTAGATGACTAAAGTTAAAAAAAAAACTAACAACAATGTTTTAATAAATTGGAGAAACCAGGACTCTCATACATTATTGGTGAAAGTGCAACAAGAATACAAAATAAAATGATACACCTGTATAACAAATAATTCATTAAAATTATTATTTTAGAAAAGAAATTCATGTTTAAAAGAATAAAAGATCCCTTTTTTTCCCCAAGTCAATTTTCCATCAAAATATTCAGATATAAATTATATTCATGAAAACAACCAAACTAACCAACAACAAGGGATCATTTTAATCAAATGTGGTATCCATCAAAACTGACAAATACCTATTACAAACAATATTTCAGGAAGTACATGATTGCATAGAAGACTCACAATCATTTTAAGCAAAAATTTCAGCTCATTAAATAGGTGGGGCAGTCTGATCCCCGCCACTTAGAAAAAGTATGTTTTCTTGTGAGTGTCCATACAGAAAAAGAGGGTGAATTTATACCATAATGTTCTCTATTTCTGGATAGTATGATTATGTATGATTTTAATTTTATTTCCTCACATGTCTGGCATTTTTGAAATTTTCAATGGTGAATATATACTGAGGGGGGATAATCACCTCCAAAAAGGAAACTAAAAGCCATCATGCTCCTGAGAGACCTGGGCTAATAATACACAAAAGTGTTGGGTAGTAATACTTATGATTGCCTGTTCTCTCTGTTTCCCTTTATTCTGTCTCAGTTTCTTCATACTTAAAATGAAAATACCTATGACACTTGCCTATGCCACAGTGTTGTTGCAGAGATGCCACAAATATGTATCATCTGCAAAAGCAAAGTTTTAAAAGCATCCAGCAACCCAATGCTATGCAGTCAGATTTCTGTTTTCTTTGCCCTTTCCCCATTTTTTAGACTTGTTGTTTCTGTGCTCAGCAGAGGCAACTTCTGCTGTGTCATTTCCCCCTCTCTTGGCTGGTCCTTTGCCCTTACTATTGAATTAAAACAGAAAGTTTAGAGGAAAGTGCATCTTTCTAAATTAATTCTGCCAGTAAATATTGGGCCTACGTAGGTTGAAACTGCAAGCAGTTAGGGCTGGTCTCCTTCAGAAACAACAGTAAGCCATCTCAGGGAGCCAAGGCCAAAGGAAGATTATCAGTCAGAAGCAGAAAAGGGATAATGTTAATGTAGTATATTGGCTGGATGAGGAGGACAGAGATTCTTTTCTCCTAAGCAGAGCATAACACCTAACACCTGACTCTCGTTCTCAAGACAGAAGCATTGGAAAGCAATATATTGATTGCTTTTTATTAGGAAAAAAAAAAGAGAATAAGTACATTTGTTGCTCAGTCTCAGTGGAAAGCATAAAATCTTTGAAACTATGGATCCAAATTCCATTTTTTAACAGTGTGATAACAGTGTGCTCTTGGGCTCTAGGTTGGATCCCCAGCACCACAATGAAAGAATGGAAGGAAGGAAGGAAGGAAGGAAGGAAGGAAGGAAGGAAGGAAGGAAGGAAGGAAGGAAGGGAGGGAAAAGAAGAAGGAAGGAGAAAGAAATAAAGAAAGGAAGGGAGGGAGGAAGAAGGAGAGAGAGAGAAACAAACACAGGCATATGAAATATTTTGCTATTTTTGTTATCTAAGTCTCCAAATTATCCTGGAAGTTAATAAGACCTGGGACTTTTCTTTTTTTATCTCCCTGGTATCCCTACAGCCTAGAATGGCACCCAGCATATAGTAGACCCTCAACAAATAATAGTGAATACATAAATGAAAAGGTTTCAAAATAAGAACAAGCTTGTGCTTACACCTAAAACACTTTTTATCAAGAAGCTTAAAAGAAGAAAATTTGTTCATTAGCACTTGCAGTTGCAGTTTTCTATATTAAAGACATTTCCTTCCTATCCTCTTCCCAGCTGAATGAGAATTCTAAAAGGACAGGTAACCCATAACTGCTGGTAGTTTTTTTGTTTTGTTGTGTTGTTTTGTGTTGTTGTTTTGCTCATTGCAATCTCAACATCCAACATGTCCCTTGAGATGATTAAGCACCGCAGAACTGATTATCAAATAAATAAAAGACTTTTTAAAAAGACTTTATTTTGTCCATTGGTATTTTCTGTTTTCCAAATCATGTCAAGTTATCAATTTTATATGAAAAATATGTGTCTGAATTATGTTGGCACATGTGGAAACAGTGAAAGCAGGCTCTTCTTGAACAAACTGTCCTTGTTCACATTTCTCTGTGAACATTGGCTCCTTCCCTGCTGCCCCCAATGCCTGGTCCATCACCAAAATCCTGGTCAACATTAGGCCTTTCTTTCTGACTGGTTTTGAGATCTCTTTACCTTTTTTTTTTGGTAACCTACTTTTTTATTTCCCTATAAGTTTCTTATAAACATCTTCTTAACTCAGCTCCAAGATGCTCCATTATATTTCTAAACTTTCCATTTTCCCTGTTTTCCTTAGCAATTTCCTGGGTAGACCAGCTCCAAGCTCCTTCCCCTTGTCTGTGTTTCAGTCCCATGACAAGTTGCCCTAGCTGCCATGTTTATGCTTAATATCCACCAAAGAAAAAACTATAACTCCTCAGGCCCTCACTAGCAATTCAGTCCAATTGTCTGATAAATTACCATAGACATGGGACAAATCTCAATGGTAAAAGTGAGTTGCCCAAGGTGGATTCACAAGGATAAATTCCTGTTTCCTGACTTCATTGCATTTCGTCTCCTTGAATTTCAAGACAGCACCTGGTTAGATCTGGAGGAGAAAAGTGAAATTTCTTTTTTACTTCAAGGTCGAAGTATTTATAAAACTTTCTCTCCTGCTGTCCTTCTGGGAACTCTGCAGTCTGAAAAATGTCAAAATGACTCACATCAATTGCCAAGCAGCATGATAGAGATTAGACTGAATTTAAAGACCAATCTGGTGAATCTGGGATTCGCAGGCACCTTGATAGGAAAAAAAAAAAAAAATCATGAAAAGAAAATCCTGAGTGTGCCTGACAATCATAGATAAAACTTCTCAGTGACTTCATATATCCCGATGTGATATCTATCAAGAGAGGTTAATAAATGAGCTTTGGGGGAAAAATAGATATCTGCTTCTAGGTGAATCAAAGGACACAATGAAGACCTCAAAACAGGATTAATCACCAGAGTACAATGACTGGAGGAAAAAAAAAACATCTGCAGTACTTCCATAGAAAAAGTTTAAGGAAACTTTTTCTAAATATGCCTAGTTATAGTCACCAATGGTCACATTGGCAGCAATGTAACATGGATGTTCCAGAAGCAGTTAGGCATCAAAGTAGCTACTTCGAATGACATAAAAAATCCTACAGAAACTTTTAAAATTGGAGCAACATACTCCCTAGAATCTTTCAATAATGTCTTCATGGGACTTTTTTCTGTGCATGTTGAATGTGTGGGTGTCCATATGTCACATGTAGGGGCATGGATATGTACAAGTGTAGAGCACACCAGAATTATTCGTTTCTATTTCTACTTTGATATATTGTCATTGGGAAAAGGGAGTACTTGGTAAATGACTCCAGGTTCTTTGGCATAAAATGGATGATCAGTATGTATTTGTTGCATGGAATTGAAGTGATTTGATCTCTCTGGGTATTATGGTTTGGATAACTGTCTCAACATCGCGCATGTTTTAAAATTTTTGCCCTAGACCTTGGTGCTATGAGTTAATAGAATCTTTAAGAGCTGGAGCTCAGTGGGACCTTCTCTAGTCATCTGGGACATGCCCTTGAAGGGGATATCGGAACAAAATATTAGCATCCCAGCCATGATGTGAACAGTTTGCTCCTCAATGCATTCCTGTCACTATGTAAGTACCACCTCACCACAGACCCAAAAGCAATAAGACTAAACCTTCAAACCCAAATCAAAATTAACCTTTTTTTTTGTTTATAAGTTGATTATTTCAGATATTTAGTTAAAGTAAAAGAAACCTGACTTAACACACTGGGCATGACTCTTCCCTCTGTTAGATGCATATCTCTAACTACAGAAAGGTAGCTCTGCCATATATATTAAGATTCAACTTTGGATTGTTTTGATAAGCAAAAGTTTTCAGAGCATACATTTTTTTCCATTGAATATAATAACAATGTAACAAAGCATTAAGAAAGTTATAGAATGTAAAAAATATATAGGTCGGCTATACAGATCTTAGGTGTTTTTATTCTTCCCCCAACTCCACTCCAAATGGCTTTGCAGTCAAGGTCTAACTATTATGAGTTTTCCAATTCAATCAGATATTGAAGTACTCTAGGCATTCAGAGATGTTCCTTCACTTCAGGAGGTACAAAAATGATATACAAAGTATTCAGTCTGATTTCCTCTGCCGAGTGATTGTTCATCTTCCATTCACAAAAGGGCCTCTGGAAATGATACAGAAATTCACAGCATCCCTCTGAGACCAGTCAGCACCAGGACTGGACACCAGTGTGGGCAGACACCCTGGGATCCAATCCACATGCCAAATGTGGTTTCTTTCTGACAGCATGCAGCTGCAGCTGTCTTCAAACCACATCTCCAGGGAGGTCTTCTGGGTGTTCTCTGATGCCTGTCAGATATTTGAAGCTCAATAAACAGCTTTCTTATAATTGAAGTTAATTTGGAGACTCTTGTTCACACTCTCAGAAAACAGCTCCCTGCCTTCTCGCCTTGGCTGTCTCTGTGTTGGCCAGATGTCCCTGCTGGCTGATGCTGGAGCTCCGCTTTGTCTTCCTTGGATTCATCCCCCAAACATTCCTCACTCCAGGACCTTCTGCTCTCAGCCCCAGGGGGTGAATACTAACCAGGCTAAAGACAATCCAATCTAAAGGAGCTCACCACAAACCCAGGAAAGCAGAACACAGATGGCAATGCCACCCAAAATTTGAATTTTGCTTCTGTTCTTCCAGTGTTATCCTACTTATTAAAGTAATGCCACCACTGAGAAACAAGATATGTTCTATGATACTTGACTGCAAGACCTCTGTGACCCAGTACAGGTTGCTTCCCTAATCCAAAATTCAAAAACTTTCTAAATACCAATGTAACACCACAAGTGGAAAATTCCAAGTCTGAGCTCATGTGATAGGTCACAGTCAAAAGGCAAGTGCTCTAACAGTACTATATAAAGTTACCTGAAGGCCATGTGTAGAAGGCACATGTGAAACACAAAGAATTTTGTGTTTAGACTTTGGATCTCATTCCTAATATATTTTGTCATATACATGCAAATATTCCAAAATTCAAAGAAGTACAAAGTTCAAAACACTTCTGGTCCCAAGCATTTCCAATAAAGGATAGTTAATCTATACCAGCATTAGAAATGAAATGGAGGCCAGGACATGCTCTTGCTCACCAGGCTTATTCTGGGGGAGTTACAGTCCTGCTGGAGTCTAGAAAAGAAAGCTATCCTCACCCCAGAGCAGGACAGTCAGTCTGAGAGCCCAGCAGTAACCAAGATAGAAGGTGACAGTTTTTGTCTTGGGCTCATCATAATAAAATACAATGGTAATCATAAGTGGAGCTTGGTCCTAGTAAGAGAAGCAAATGGTAATAGCCATTACAGTTTGAGTATCCCTTATCTGAAATACTTAGAGCCAAAAGCATTTCAGATTTGAGGCTTTTCTCAAATATACTTGGCTGGGGATGACAGCCAAGTATAAACACAAAATTCATTTGTTTCATATACATGTTATACATTTTATGCCCATAGTCTAAAGATAAGTTTATAGAATATTTTTAATAATCTCGTTCGTGAAACAAAGCTTCATGTTGTGCAATTTTTCAACTGCATTATCATATTGGTGCTCAAAAAGCTTCAGATTTGGAGCATTTCAGATTTCAAACTTTCAGATTACCCATGTAATCTGTAAGTAGCACAAACAGAAGCTAACCTGGGCAATGTTAGGCATTTTCTCATTAAAATTTATCCCCCGCTGTCAACCCCCCCGCAGTTTTATACAATATGTATCCCCACCTTAAAGCAAATAAACCCAAAAATTCATGTTGGATAGGTAACTGAATTTGTAGCACATGTTTACAAGTGGCAGAAATGGGATCTGATCCCAGGAAGTTGAATAGTTGAATTCCAGAGGCCCTGGAGATTTTGCTTTATTTATTTGTTTTTGTTGTTGTTGTTGTTGTTGTTGTTTATTAGGTAAGGATGGTGGTCAAGCTGAAAGAAAGAATAGGACGGATAGCTATAGGTTCAAGAGATGGATCTATGGCCTATCTTTGTCACTTTGTTCTTTAATAAGCCATTTAAACACCATTGGTAGCTACCTGCTTATTTAATAGGACTTCTTTGGTATGAACATGAACATATTTTTAATTGCAGGGTGTTTGAAATAATGGCTGTGGCTTATTGTTTTTGTTTTTCCTAAATGCAGATGATAGAAGCAGCCAGTTTCTAAGGTGAAGCCAAAAGCCTTGGAGAACTAAGAATAGAGAAGCACTTTTGTTTTTGTTGTGCATGGACTCTGGAAACATATTTTTTCCTACTTGTATGTAAGTTTCAAAGAGACCCCTCAAGTAATGTATTATACTTTCAAATTAAATAGAAGCATTAGGCTTTATAAAAATAAGGAATAAATTGGCCTTAGATGGAAATAATTTCAAATACTGTAGAGATATAAAAGAACCAAGTATTTACTACAATTATCATCTATTCTGAGGTTGAATGTACATATTTTTTTAAGCCAGGAAGAAAGTACCTGCTAATGCTCAGGGTTATGTAGAGTAGGGATGGCTACCGGCTTTCCTGGGCCTACTTATCCCCTGCCTCACAAACCCTAGATGGGTCCAGGTGGCTCGGCTCAAGATGCTGGGGGCAGGTTCTGGTCCCTTTGTCTGCTTTCTAGAAGTAGAATTACTAAACTTCCACAGAGGGAGTTCAGTCTTAAGCTAGAAGTTGGGATCAACAGTACTTAATTTTTGAAGTTCTTAAATTGGCTCTGTACACATACTGGCACCGTTTGACATTGACAATATATATTGTTATGACATTCCATGTGTGTGTGTGTGTGTGTGTGTGTGTGTGTGTGTGTGTGTTAAAAAAAAGAGGATTTAACTATATGCAAATCATGTATTTAATAAATTTATTTAATTTCTACTCAGGATCACTAAATAACTCAGTAATCCTAGGTGAGATGGATCTATATGGCCAACCTGTAGTGACAATCACCATTTGGTTGCCACTTTATTTTATTATCATGAGCATAAGACATAACCTAAGAGTCAAACATTTTTCTACCTTAAAGCAACCTCCCTTAATTAGTACTTGAAGCAGAGAAAGGCCCCACTTCAGGGACTCTCTGAGGTCCCCACAGAGGACACATGGGCACCAGCTCTCACAGCCCAGCAGGTTGGTAGTCTTTGGAACATAATTGAGGATGTGCTACATACATTTTGTTCTATCTTGAACACACAAGTTTATGGAGCATTGTGTCCTGGACAAACACACAGAGCTATAGCATAAAAAGCCAACAAAAATGGCAAATGCTCTTTCTCCTGGGTTCCTGTCACAGTGACCAGAGCATTCGGCATCACAGCAGCAATAGAGAGCATCAAACCTGGAGCCCGTCACAGCTCACTTGCAGTAACAAGCCCACTGCCTGTTTTCACATCTGACTATTGCCAGCCTCCTGCAGAGGCTCTGAAGCTCATGCCAAGACCCATGAACTACACTGATGCTGCTGAAGAACCCAAGTGTATGCTTCGGAAAGCCCTGAGGGACACAGGGATACAGAGGGAAAGAACAACATCAGTTAATGAACAGCTCTGTGAGTGCAGGAGCTGAGCACCTCCATCAGGAGGAACAGTGGCCAGGCCAGGATGCGTCTCTTCAGAGCTGTTTCCTAGAAAGCTAGTCAGGTGTCTGATAATGGGACACGACCAAGAGGCAGTAAGTATAATACCTGGGCTCTTAAGCCTTGTTCCACAGCTAGCACACAAGCCATTTCTGTCTCCGTGTTTTGGAGCAAATTTTAGTTTACTCATGAATGGAATTGAAGCAAAAAAAAATGCCTATGTCAGGGATAAAATGCTCCAGACAATGAGGGAAGTGATCTGATTGAGGCTGTTACAGTAAGAAAAATGTTTCTGGGTGAGAAACTTGGGGATTTATAAACGAAAATAAGTAAGAAAATAATTGAGAGTCTTCCAGGAGTCATAAAGACCAGATGGGGGTGAGTCTTCTGAGAACAGGAAAATGGTCTTCTGTGCCTGGCCAATCACAAAAACAGAGGGAGGTTTCTTAACCAAGGCTGCTTTTCCCAGAGCACAGGGCTCAGGTGAGCTTGACACTGTCACCTACCTACAGGTCATTTTTTTTAAAACTTAAATTACATTTATATTAATTGTTTGTTTGCTTAAAGCTTTTGTGATAGTGTGTGTGTATGTATATATGTATATGTATATTTTCATAATCCATTCATCCATTGATGGAAACTTAGGGTGTTTCTATTTCTTGGCTATTGTGAAAAGTGTTGCAATAAACCTGAGAGTGCCATTTTCTCTTTAACATATTGATTTAATTTCCTTTGCACATAGAGTCAATAGTGAATTTCTGGATCATATGGTAGTTCTGTTTTTAATTTTTGGCTTTTCATTTATTAATCAACAAAAATTATATGTATTTATGGTGTACTACATGATGTTTTAAAATATGGATATGTTGTGGAATGACTGAATGGGGCTAATTCATATATGCTCTACCTCATGTACCTTTTGGGGGGTTGTAAATACACCTAAAGACTACCCATCTTAGAGATTTTCAAGTATATAAACTATAGCCAATGTGCAATGGATCTCAAAAACATACCTGGTCTTTAAGAGGCACTGGAATCCACAACCCATGTGAGGTGGCAAGTGCAAAGCACACACCCCAAGCCACAACTGACTGTCCCAGAGCCTGCTCCAGTCCCAGGGGCAGTCAACACCCAATCAGCTAGTTAACAATCTCCTCAGAGGGGTCTCTGGTCACCCAGCACTCAATAAGCCACAGGCCCAATCAGAGTCTTCCTTTCTCAGGAATTTGAATTGAAAATGGCCTGGGATGCAGAAGAAAAGAACAACATCAGTAGATGCACAGCTCTGTGGGTGCACGAGCTGAGCCCCTCAGTCACAAGAAAGAGTGTCCAGGCCAGTGAGCCCAGAAACTGAAAAGTGATGTAGACAAAGACCATGAGATGGCAAGAGGGAGCCCTTGGTAAGCAGAAAGGAGACTGGAGAAGAAACTGAGGCAAGAAGCAATTGAGGCTGGAGAGACACAGATAAGAGACTTCAGAGAAAACTGTGTGTGGCAGTGCACTACTCAGCAAAAATGGTAGTGCACCTGCAGCAAAACAGGGGAAAAAAAGGCAAAAAGAAACATGCAGTGTGAGGTATCTGATATTGGTATTAATATCCCAAGACATATTCCTAATAATTGTCCCTTCCCCTGAAAAATCTAACTTGAAGGTTTAGCATGGTTTATATAACTCTATTATTATTCATAATATCAATGTTTTGGAAATTTTAGAATGTACACATAAGAAAAAAAATTTTAATTACCTCTGTGGTTCCAATAGTCAGAGAGAGCAATAGTCTACTTTTGGTAAGCATATTCTCCAGGTTTACCTTGGTGTATTTAATCTAACATATATTTTGTCCCTCTTTTATCAGAGGCTTTAGAAATAAGATGAACCCATGGTAAAATAATCAAAAAGTAGTAAGCTGTTCATAATACAAATTTAATCTGTTTTAAAAGACCCATGTATTTACACTTTAGGGACTTACCTAAGCTTTAAATATTTTGGTATTGAAATGTCGTTTGCTTAATGGAAGATGCAGTCATTACAGGTTGGTGAAGGGGGCTATGTTTTATCTGATTCAGTTTGATTTTTTTTAGTTTTTGTTTCTTTTTGTATTTCTAGTGTTCTTAGGTTTAAAGCAAATTCAATATTGACAAACATATCAGCGCCTCTAATGTTCTAGGAAATTTTACTGCTATATGAAAGTCTAAAATCTGAAGGAAAAAAACTACTAGCTTCATCTTTAGGGAAATGGAGGCTCCCCTGGGGAGTTTTCCATAACAGTGTGACAATTAGGAGGAAGCTCTGAATTCCCACCCTTAATGAGACCCACCCCCATTCAAACTGGCTTTCTCTCAGAAGCAGGGACTTAGGCCATAACTGCAAAGATTTGGGGGAGGGAGCAAAGACAAAAATCTAAACTATCATGATTTTATTTATTAGGTGTTGATATATATCAGCATCTAGGAGTACCTCATGACACTTCATTGGTAAAAGGACTTTTGCACTTCAGGGAAAGAAGGCACATTTCCCAGGGATAAATTACAGCCAGGATTGCACCTAGGATTTTTTTTTTTTTTTTTTTTTTTTTTTTTTTTAGAAAAGCAAACTCAAACTATCCCAGGCCTTCTTATCTCCAAAGTTTACAAATGAAAAAAGAAGGGAAAAAATCACTGAACCCACATACCAAGAGGCAGTGACATCCAGTCATTTGAGAGATGGGGGAGGGAGACAGCACCAGGATGATTGGCCCAGTTTTTATCCTCAAGAAAGAAACAAGAGTCACCCAAGGAGCTGCAAAAGGTAAATGCCACATCCATGGGCCATCATCAATCTTTTTGAAAGCCTTTCTGAGCTTTAAAAGCCCATGATTTTTCAATTAGCCATTAAGATCACTGCTGCCATCTACTATAAGGTCTTCCCCTGGAGACATTTGTAATAGATGAGAAAGGAACCTGGAGATGAAAGGAGGCCTGGATGGGGAGTCAGGAACTGCAGCTATCAAAGGGTTAACAAGAGTTCTAACAAATTACCCACCAGGAAGTGTGATGGCCTCAGGGGTGACCTGCCCTGCCCCCCTGCCCGCTGGAAGGCTGCCAGCCCCCAGTTCCAGCAGTGGAGTGTATCATAACTATTCAACCCAGCCACTGATCAGGGTACCTGCCAACCACAACTTTTTACATAAGTGGCGCAAGCAATTCCAAAAATTATTTTTTAAAAATTCTGCTTTCGTTTTTCCTCCATCCAACCAAACATAAGCTTGAATTCAAGTCCCCTCTTTTAACTATTTTGAGCTTCAGTTTTTCACACCTCTAAAATACAAAATAAAATGCTTGTCCTACCAACCTGGCTCAGATGCAGTCCTGTACCTGAAAGAAATGTATCAGTCAAGAAATGTCAGTCCTGACCATCACAAACCCAGATAAGAGGAAGTCAATAAAATGTTGATCAATAAGACTGGGGACCAGCCAGGAAAGCAGCATCACATACACATACAATAGAAAGTTATTAAACAATAAAAGAGAATGAAATCCTATCATTTGTAGCAACATGGATGGATGGAGGACATTATACAAACTGAAATAAGTCAGGCACAGAAAAACAAATGCTACAGATTCTCACTTATATGTGGAAGCTAAGAAGTTGATCTCAAATAAGTGGAAAATAGAATGTCGTGTGTGTGTGTGTGTGTGTGTGTGTGTGTGTGTGCGCGCGCGCGCGCACGCACGCGCATGTGTGTTTGTAACACTATAAGTGATAAAAATTAATTGAATATTTCAAAACAGGCAGTAGAGAGGATTTTGAATGTTCCTAGCACAAAGAAATGATAAAAGTCTGAAGTGATGGACATGCCAATTACCCCATATACATACATGTGTGGGCATATCATGCAGCAACCCATAAATAAGTAAAAACATGTACCATTGTAATGTGTTATTAAAAATAAAAATATATATTTTTAGAAATAGGTAACTTGGCTTTTGACTTATGACACATAACTTCTCAACATATGTTCACATCTCAATATGGATTATCTAGATATCCTGTGGAGTACAATATTAATTCTACGGAAAGCATGGGCAGTATCCTCAGTTTACAATTATCCAATGCCCACTGTGTATCAGGCACCAAATAGTAACACTTGTCACCAGATGCCAGTAGCTCTCTCTTCCTTTCTTCAACCACTTGCATCCAATGCTATTTCCCGCTTCTTATGCCCCTTTCTGAATGTGATGAAAAAAAAAAATCAAATGTTTTAGATCATTTTCAGTTCTTTTTTTCCACCAAACTACTTGTGGAAAAGACTGAGTCGGGAATGGGGGTCTCAGAATGTGGGGACAGCCAGTGTTACCACATGGGTATGGCACAGCCACTGACTGATACTGGGGCTCATACACTGGCCTTGGGTACTCGACAACAGGAACAAGACTTTTCTGGTCCTAATGAGAGAAAGAAGGGCCACACTTGTCTTTCCTTGCCCTAGCTCATCAGTGATGGACCACACAGTAAAGTACCACATACTTAACTGGTTGTCACTTACCTGCACTTACTAGAAGCCAGGCACCATGCTTTATGTGTTATATCTCACATGAGTTATTTTACTCCATCTTCACAACAACCCTATGTCTGGATCTTATTATTTCCCCCAATTTACAGATAAGGAAAGTAAGGCCCATCTAGGCAAAAGAAATAGCCCAAGTTTTGCTGGCCAGGTCTAGAGCAGTGCTATAACCTAAGTATGATGGACCATAAATTACACACCAAAAACTGCTATCCACTACTATTTTAGGGGCTGAAAATAAGAGTGCATTATTGATTGGGGGGACAGCACCCCTATGCCATTCAGCAGCAGTACTGAGCTAACCCTGACATAGAGCTGGTACTTGTACCCAGACAGAGGCCCCACATCCTGGATCAGAGATCTTGCTATTTCCTCTTTACCATAAATTCTGATTCTGGTTTTAATGATCTTTCAATGATTATTGTTCTCTGGATCTCTCCACAATATTGAATCATCAAGATTCACATAAAATTAAGTCAGAAAGCCTCAAGAAAAGATTCTTATCTAAGTCTGTTTTCTGTCCCTATAACAGAATACCACAGACTGAGTGATTTCTATAGGAAAGAGCTTTATGTAGCTCATGGATTTGGAGGCTAGGAAGCCCAAGATCATGGTGCCAGTATCTACTTGGCTTCTGGAGTGCCATGTTGCTTCAGAAGAGGAAGTGGGTGTGTACAGAAGGCAAAACACAGGGTCAGCCTTGCTTTATAACTGCTGCCCCCTGGGGAATTGATCCAGTCCTCTCAGGTGAGAACGCACTCCCTACTCTAAGAATTAAACCAGGCCAAACCAAAGACATTTTCTCTTCTTAATGACCAAATCGCCTCATAAAGCCCCACCCCCTAACACACCACCACAACATATTTTGACATGGGTTTTGGAGGAGAGAAGCTATATTCAAACCATAGTACCTCTATACTGGTCTCTAAAAGCAACTTGCTTACAGTTGTTCCCAACGCTAAAATGGAGCCTGTTAGGGAAGGAACTATTGCCCTGAAGGGGTTCAGGACACATCACCCCAAAATATGGCACTTTGCCATGTGAGAAAACAGCTTGGGAGGTCTCTATGTCCTTCCCCTGAAGCAGGCCATAAGAGGTACCCTCCCCTTATCCCGGGGAAAGGAGCATCTTTACCTCTGAAGACACAGGGTCACAGGAAAGAATCTGAAGGGACAGGGCTTGCTGACTCCTCCTGTCAGACTCCCTTTGTCTAATCACACTTCTGTACAACTGTCCACTCTTCACCAAATCTGAGCATGAAAACTCACAGCTTTCCATTCCCTTAGGTCTGTAGTTCATTGTGAAGTTTTCCATGTCACATAAAACCAACATTAAATAAATGTGTATGCTTTTCTCTTCCTAAGCTGTCTTTAGTTATAGGTGCTTCAGCCATGACTCACACATGGGAAGAAAACCTACCACTCTTTCTCCCCTCTTCATCCCTATACTCCACACTTTCCACATGGTTTGTGTCCTGATTACAGCTCTCTGGCCATTTAAGGACAGGGACGAGGTTCCTTTAGATTCTATAATTGTTGTTGATGGTGAAAGTATAAAAATCTTCTGCCATCAAAAGAATGCTGGTTATAGAGTTAGAAAAGCCAGTTTCGAGTATTGCATCTGTCAATCTTCAGTTAAACTCCTGGGCAATGTCTTAAGCTGTAAGAGTTGTTAACATTGGTGATGATTCCCCCTGGATCTGGTAAGGTAAACACAGCATTATCCTCATTTTCACAAATTCAGGGAGAGAAGCTTAACTAAGTTCCTTATTTACCCAAGCTCACACAGTTTATCACTGGCCATGTGAGGGCTTGAGTTACCCTCATCCACTACAGTGCCTGGCACATGCTAGTGTTCAGTCCACTTGTTACGGTGACTTGTGAACTTTGTACCAAGCTGTGGGCATTAGCTTTTCCATCTAAAATGAGAGAAATTATAATACTTATTTGGGGTTTTGTGGAGAATCAATGCAGTACTGCATGGAGATTTCTTTGAAACCTGGAAATCCCAAAGTCAACTGTTCAAATAATTACTCACCCCTCCTGTCTCCCTGAGCCTGGGCCTGGGAGGGGCACTGTCGGAGAAGACTGATAAGGAGTTTGAAAACTGACAACATGGTGTTCCAAGCTCTAGATCAACCTGACCTTCTCAATTCAGTTTCTTCATTGGCATAGGAGGAGTTGGAATAAAGTGCCTATAAAACACCCTGCATAGTCACACTTTGTGATCACCAGGACCCACGATTCCTCTCTGAGTAGTGACACCAAGAGCCCTGGTCCCTGACTTTCCATCCTGACGGGCTAGTCAAGTTGGCCTCCTTCCCAAGCACTGGTTTGGATTCTTTTAGCTTCTACTTTTTCAGTTGGATCTCATTTAATTGTTGTCATTTCATGCGTTCACCTCGAGGCCCGGGGCACCTTACACACCTTAAACACATCAGGCATAAAGCATACAAAAATAAATTCCATTTCAATCGTTCCACATGGTGAAAAGTCAGCCACTTATAATAGAACCCTGATGTGCCCGCCTAAAACCCTCTGAAGAGCACCTCTTGGGGCACAAAACAAAACAAGAGCAAAACAAAAACTGCATCAGTTTCAGCAGTTCCAGAATTAGGAGAGAAGGAGGGAAAGAAAAAGAAAAGGAGAAGAAAGGAGGGAGAAACAGGCAGAGGGAGAAAGGGAAAAATACATAATGTTCTTTTTCTCCCTAATTCATTATCCTGCTGTGTTAACTTCAAATAATTTTGAGTCCATTTCACCATGAATACTGAGCCAAGTTCTATGTATCTTGTGAAACAATCAGGAAAAAAATGGACATGTATTTCAGAACACTTGGAAAACCACAGATTGCTATTGAAGGGATTCTCGGGGCAATTGGCTTTATTCTTCTTTGTTTCCACATTTTATGAAAATCTACACTCAATGACATTTAAGGGTAAGTTGCCAGAAAACAGGAAATTGAAGGTTTAATATGGAAGCAAAAGCTTGGTTTCTATTTTCCTTCGAATGAAATGAGAATGTAAACAAATCAAGGTGGATTGACTCCCAGTATCACCAAAGATTCCCCTGACTTCATCTATCTATGGGACGGACCTTCATGTGTCTGGTCTCCATTGAAATCACTAATAAAAACACAGCTTGTCTGACCCAAAACTGCTAATCCACACCAATACCCTGAGATGGCTCCATCCACACATCCCGTTCTCCCACCCCATTGGAATCCTGGAAAAAAATACAACAGAACCCGTGCCTGACCCAGAGGAGGAAGGGTGAGGAAATGGGAACAAAGACAAAGCCAGCATTACACACTGTCCCAGCCAGTCAGAGAGGGAGTCCCTGCTATGTCTGCGCTGCCCTCTGCAGGACAAGGCGGGGCCTCTGGTGGGTAGCCCCTCTTCCTCCCTCCTGCCATACTGCATGAAAGACTGGGACTCCAGGTTTGCAGGTGACATCTCCCCATGTTTGAATAGGCTTGCACTCTGCAGTTTGCCTTCCCCACCCTCCAGTGCCTCCCCATTTGCTTATCAAGCGGCCGTGTCGGGTCTCAAATGTGGCTCACTTTATTCTCTCATGTATCTACCTGGTTCCTGCAGATATGGGAATTCATTAGCACAGGCTTAGATCTACCTCATACCCTCCCTTAAAAAACAGGGAGTCTTATCTCAGGCAAGGTGATGTCCACAGAACCTGGGTCAAACCCACAGCTGATGATCACTCTCTGTCCCCAGAAGGTGGGTCGGCTCACGTCCATCCTGATTGCTTGATGCCTGCACTCTGCTGATAGTTAAATGTCTCCAACATAACTCCTGGAAACAAGTTAATTAGGATGCCTCATTTTGAAGTCTCTGTTTGTTTGTTTGTTTGTTTGTTTTCTCTTTATAACCAATGACTCTAAAAGGTATAGGCTTTAAAAAGCAAGCACATGTCATCTCCTTGTTTCTGAAGATCCAACAAGTGTTGTTGACCCGACTACCTTGCTTGCTGGGATTCCCCAAAGGGCACTTCAACAGCATGACAGATGGCTGCCCCAGAGCATGGGACCCAAAGAAAGTGAGAGTTAGAGAGAAAGATGGAAGTCGCAGTCACTTTAGAAGCGAGTCTCAGAAGGAACATCCCATCACCCTTCTGTATTTTAGTTGTAAAAAGCAAGTCTTTAGGTCTAGCACAAACTTGGGAGGAAAGGATCCCCCAAGGAGGTGGAGGTCATTGGGAGCCATGTTAGAGGGCCTCCACAACTCTTTTTGGCTTTGTAGGAAATAGTAATATACACACTGGTGACGTTGTACACGTGATAAGAACCACGAGTGGGTGATTCCAATGCACAGCCCCTACCCTAGCATGGTTGTCCATAATACTCCCTTATGCTCTCACAGTGCCCCAGTCTGGATGAAAAAATACATGGTAACTCTACTGATAAGACCCCCATTGGCTAATCTTCCTAAGAAGGAGCTGAGCTTCTCTTTTCAACAGAGATTTCCCGTGCTGTGTCTCCCAGTTAACCAGCAGCCACTGTCCTGGGCCACAGGGATCCCAACGCCAGGCACCAATCACCTGCATTTTCTTATCTTAGTCATACCCATATAAGTATATTTTTAATTTAAAAAACAAGGCATCACTTGGTTAATGCCTTATAGTTCTCTTTGTCCCCCCAAATAAATTTATGAGATAGAGTACAGATCACAGATTTATAGTTGTGGATCCATAGGTGTTTATATATTTTGCATATCCTGAGACAATTGTATTTATCTTGTATCACGTTTTTTGTCCATAAACAATAGATGGATGGTACCATACAAATCCTTCTGAAAATGTTTCAAATTCCTGAAATTTTTGCAGATGAAAAGATGCCATAAAGGCAAATTTTTTCATTCACTGTCTCAATGGGCTCTCAAACTCAGTGGTGGGTCAGTTAGCAAATAAACGGGAAAATGATTCTAATGAAAAAAGTGCTTATCTTATTTGAATCCGGTTACTATTATTTAAGACACTTTTGTGAGAAAAAAAAAAAAAAAGAGAGTCCTTTTTTTTTTTTTTTTTCCATAAACATTTCCTAAGGACAAAAGTATTTCTGAACATATGGACCATGTCTCTGTTTTGGATGTAAAAACTTCTGGCATTTCGCTGACTTCATTTCATTCTGAGTCACTCTCTCATTTGCTATAAACATCAGGGTATTTTGATCAATTAGGAATAACTGAGATACTTTGAGCATAACACTGTATCACTCTGTCTTTTCTAAATGGGTAAGTGATTGCCCAATGTGCTGTCTTCCTAATTATTTTTAAATTTATATTTTCTGTTTATTTAGTTACTGAAACAGATGGTCTGAGTAGAGTTTTTGTTCAACTCCAAATCAAATGCTGGCTAGTCTAACACTCAAAGTGGATTAAACAAAGACTGGTCCAGCCCAGGCATTCAGAAGTCTTGCACTACATTGCCTTCAGAGCCCAATCACTTCTGTCCACTCTTAAGAAGACATAACTGAGATCTCATGAGCCATGCATGGGCCATGCTCACACCAGCACCTGTTCAAGTGACAAGTAATCTTTCAAGGTTTTGCTCATCTTACCCAGATCTGCCGAATCCTGGAATTATATAACTCTATGGTCCTACAAGGTATACTCAGCCATACATACACTCACACCATACACATGCAGGCATATGCCACACACAGTGGACTTGTTTCTTTAGTCTCCTCTAGACTGGGACAGTTCCTGAGTCTTGCTGTGCTTATAAGTTGTTGCTGACATTTAAGTTGTTGAATGGTATATGTCAGTTTTGTAGCTTTGTCTTCAGTTTGAGATCAGATGATGTTACCTCATGATTGGATGCAGGATATGCCATTTGGCAGGACTATCATGCTTATGATGCTGAGTACTTTCAATGCAGTAGATTTAAGCTGCACTGACAGACCATTCTGGCTTGATGTGGAGCAAGTCCACAGGCCCAGATGTGGGTGAACAGCCTCTAGGAAGGGCAGGCATTCTCTAAAATCTGTAGTTCATCTCCAGCCAACAGTGAGCAAAGCTGGGGGCCTCAGACACACAGATATGAAGTGTACATTGTTACTTGGTTCCATGCCTGGCCGATGTTGACTTTGATTCTCCAATTAAGCCAGGAGATAGTGGTAGAGTTCTCAGTGAGAGAGTGCTCACTTAGCATTAATGAAGTCTGGGGTTCAATCCCAGCACTGCAAAACAAAAACAGACACACTATTGACAAATAGAGGCTACTAGCTGGATTTTTGCTCTGGGGACCAATTCACTGATCCTTGTGTTAAACCCAAGATGCTCCTGATACAATTCATCTTCTGTGGTACACTGCAGGCACGTCATTGCCCTTTCCATAGACAATATATTTTACTGTGTGCTATGCCATTTTTATAGAGGAATTTCCTATGCAATTCATAATATTTGTTTATAAATATTTGTTTCTGAATTTATCCCGATTTGGTAGTTATTACATTCAACATTTCAATAAGACTAATTACTTTGCATGATTGAAAAGAATAAAATATTCTAGAATTACAGGATTGCTACTTATCATATGCTGTCCTTAAAACTAATATACTTTCTCTGATCATTTTTTTCTAAGAAAAAAGTAGTTATTTAAATATAAAAATTGGGTTTCATATATAAAAATGGTTTGATACATGTGTATGAATCAGGGAAAACATTCATTTGGCACTTGGTTTTCTGGGATTGGCTAATTCACTTAGCATTATTTTATCTAACTCCATTCATTTACTTGCAAATGCCATGGTTTTATTCTCTTTTATTTCTGAGTAATGTTCCATTGTGTATATATGCCACATTTTTTTATCCATTCATCTATTTAACAGCATGTAGATGTGTTCCACAGTTTAGCTATGGTGAATTGTGCTGCTATAAACATTGATGTGGCTGTGTCCATGTAATATGCTGTTTTTAAGTCTTGTTGGTATAGACCAAGGAGAGGGATAGTTGGGTCAAATGGTGGTTCCATTCCCAATTTTCCAAGAAATCTCCATAAAGCTTTCCATATTAGCCTCACCAATTTGCAGTCACACCAGCAGTGTATGAGTGTACATTTTCCCCAACATCTTTGCCAACACTTATTGTTGATTTTCTTCATAATAACTCGCATTCAGACTGGAGTGAGATGAAATCTTAGTTTTGATTTGCATTCCTCTAATTGCTAGAGATGATGAACAGTTTTTCATATATTTGTTGAATGATTGTATATCATCTTCTGAGAAGTGTCTCTTCAGGTCCTTGGTGCATTTATTTGATTGTGTTAATTTTTTTAAATTATTTTAATTCTTTTGGTGCTTAGCTTTTTGAGTTCTTTATATACCCTAGAGATTATTGCTCTCGCTGATGTGTGAGAGTTAAGGATTTGCACTGAAGATGTAGGCTTTCTGTTCATCTCACAGATTGTTTCTTTTTCTGAGAAGAAACTTTTTAGTTTGAGTCCATTCCATTTATGGATTCTTGATTTTAATTATTGCACCAAAGGAGTGTTATTAAGAAAGGTGAGTACAAATCCCACAGCACCACTATACAAGAGCTTAAACTATTACAGAGCAATAGTAACAAAAACAGCATAGTATTTGCATAAAAACAAACTGGTAGACCAATGGTACAGAATAGAGGACACAGAAACTAACCCACATTCTTGAACTCACACTAATGATTTTCTCTTTCAGTACTTCTCCAAAATTGCAATTGTCTTATATTAGACAAAGGCGTTTTTCTGTGATCATATAATAAATCAGGATGTTATTTAAGGAAACTTTTGGGTTAAATTAATATTTTATGAATGATTACTTAATACTTTAGCTTTTTGGTGTCACATATAATGCATTTAAAAAATGTTCAAATATGACAAACAGATTTTATGATCATTATGTAAGAATTGAAAAATAGAGAGAAAGAATAAGAGAGCTGGGTCTTCTTCCATTATGTCACTTAGATATGATGTCCGTGACAGAAACATTTTTTGGACTTAAGTTAATTTTCCTGTTTTCTTTCTTATGGAAGGGGAGAGTCAAGCTTAGGTCATCCCCAGGGATGACTCTTCTCCTGAACCATGTCCCAGGCCCCTCATTCATTCTTGAACTCACAGTAATGATTTTTCTCTTACACTATGCCTCCAAAATTCCATAGTGATGAAAATTCCCTAAGCTTTTTGCATCTTGCCTCCAGTTTTCAGAATATTTTCAAATTCTTCCTCACAAGGAATCCAGTAGCAAAATGTTATGAATCTAATGCAGATTCTTTAGATTCAAGCAAGCTAAACACTATCATGACTCATTGGTATCCATGTAGAAAGAGAGTTTTGTCTTCTAAACCATTTGGAGAGTAACATGAAGATTAACCAGCATTCTAACAAGGTCTGTTCATTCCATTTGATATGTTAGAGAAGAGGGTAACAGTAGTTCATGCCAAGTTTTGGAATTTACTAATTTCCTGCACTTGGTGTGATAAGTTTCACAAAAGGGATAATTACATTTTTTAATATCAGAAGAGAACACATTTCTAAAAGAGTTGTTGTAAATTAATAAGCAGCTGATTTGACCTAAAGTCTAAAGTACAAACAAGAGGACAGCTAATAAACAAAGATGAGTCTCAAGAACATTTCTGGTAATAAAACACTGAAAGTTGCAACCTGTGGAAATGTACAACTTGCATTTTGCAAGAGAGTCCAATACAGTTCAGTAGTAAAGAACAAGTTATCCCATTGCTTTGCTATTTCTCTTAGCATGATTTTGTATTACTTCATTAAATCTTCATAATGACCTAGAGAACTAAAGCAACACAATCCTTCTATTTTAGAGAGACTTCAGCATAAAAGAAAGAACTTGTTCAAGAACAAAGAGCTCTTCATTTTAGAGAGAGAATATGTTCTTTGTTCAAGCTAATTGTCACTATGTAAAACTAGTTAGTGTTCTGAACTGTACTGCCTTAGAATCACGATTCTATTATTTTATTTTTCTCTTCCTGAATTACAAGCTTATGCATTCAGTGACATGTGCCTGAATTCCAGCTACCAGGGAGGATGAAACAGAAGGATTCTTGAATCTGAAAATTTATGATGAGTGTGGCAATGTGGAGAAACTCTAGCCCAGGTAAATACTCACACCAATATACCTCATGAACTTAAATGCAAAAATCCTTAAACAATTTTAGCCAACCACATTCAAAAGTGAATCAAGATGATAATGCTCCATGATCAAGTGGTTTTCATTGAAGGGATGCAAGGTTGGTTCAACATAGGGAAATAAAGTAATGGAATTCACCACAAAAAGATTAAAGGCAAGAATTATAGGATCATATCAATTGATGCAAAAAAGGTCAGTGATAAAACCCTACACCCATTCATGTTAATAATGATAGGGAAACTAGGGATAGAAGACACTTACCACAAAATTATAAAGGTTTTATTTGAGGGACCCAAAGCCAACATCATACCAAATGCAGCAAAACTGAAATAATTTCCTCTAAAATCAGGAACAGGTCAAAGATGAGTGTTCTCACCACTTTTATTCAGCATAGTTCTTGAAACTCTATCCAGAGCAATTGGGCAAGAAAATGAAATTAAAGTTATGGAAATGTGAAAACAGATAGTCGAATGACCTCTGTTTGCTTGATGATGTAATCTTTTATGTGGAAGGCCCCAAAATTTTTAGAGCTAGCAAAAATGAATTATAGACTTGATAAATGAACTCAGCAAATGATATTATATATAGAACTAGAAACAGGAAAAAAAATTAAAATTCATTTTGGCCAAATCGGAGTCCCCCAATAGACAAAGCAATTCTACATAAATCTTGATTTCATTCTTGTTTTTGACTGAATGATAAAATATCATAGTTTCTTTTATCATGAATCTATTGATGGATACCTATGCTAATTGTATACTTTGGTTGTGGTAAATAGTGCCACAATAAAGATTGAAATGGAGTCATAGCTTTATAAGTTGACAGCATATCCTTCACATATGTACCCTGCAATAACATGACTGTATCATTTGGTAGCTCTATTTTTAGTTTGTTGAGAGACCACCATACTATTTCCATTGTGGCTTGTATTATTTCCATCACCTAAACAGTGTACAAAGATTCATCATTCTGCACATCCAATAATACATATTCTGACTGGAGTTAGGTGGAATCTCAGTGAAATTTGCATTTTCCTTATGGCTAAAAGTATTTAAAAATATATTTATTGGCCATTTCTACTTCTATTGGGAAGTTTCTATTTAGATCTTGTGCCCATTCTATTGATTGAAATACTTGTCTCTTGATGTTAACTGTCTTGACTTCTTCAAATATGCTGCATATTTATCTTCCATCAGATGAATATCTAGCAAAGATTCTATCTCATTCTGTAGATTTTTTCTGTTGCTGTATAGAAGCTTTTTAATTTTTCATCTTTCTTCTGATTATTGTACTATTGGGGTCTATTTAGGAAATTGTTAACTTTCTCTTTATCTTGCATATTTTGCTGGGTATTATTACCTTCACAGTTACAGGTCCTACATCAAAACTTTTTTGAGGTGATTTTTGTAGAGAGGCACAGTTAGTAATCATTTCAATTTTTAAAATGTAGATATTCAGTTTCCCAGGAGCATTCACTGAAGAGTCTCTTTTTTTCAGCAACAAGTATTTTTGGTGCTTTGTTTTAGAATCAGATATCTGTAGGTGCATGTTTTTATTTTGGGTTCACTATGTTAATCCATTGGTCTACAGGTCTGTTTGCATGCCAGCACTTGCTTTTTTTGCTGTTGTTGTTGTTGTTTGTTTGTTTGTTGTTGTTGTTACTATGGCTCTGTATAAAGTTTTGAATTTGGATATTATAATGCCTCCAGCATTCACTCAGGGTTATTTTGACCTGGAGAATGATATATTTCCATATGAACTTAGAATTGTTTTTTTTTTTTTTATTTCTGTGATGAATGGTATTTTGTGTTGAATCTGTAGAGTACTTTCAGTAATATGGCCATTTTAAGAATGTCAAGAGGAAGTGAGTGGAAAGGGAAAAAAAAACAAGGGAGAGAAATGAATTACAGTAGATGGGGTAGAGAGAGAAGATGGGAGGGGAGGGAAGGGAAGGGGGAGAATAGAGGATAGGAAAGGCAGCAGAATACAACAGTCACTAGTATGGCAGTATGTACAAACATGACTATATAACTGATGTGATTCTGCAATCTGTATACTGGGTAGAAATGGGAGTTCATAACCCACTTGAATCAAATTATGAAATATGATATGTCAAGACCTATGTTATGTTTTGAACAACTAATAATAATTAAAAAAAAGAATAAAAATAAATGAAAAAAAGAATGTCAATTCTACCAGTCCATGAACAAGAGAAGCCCTTCCATCTCTCAGTGTCTGCTTTAATTTCTTTTCTTTTTTTTTTTCTTTTTTTTTTTTTTTTTACTATTTTGTAACTTTCATTGCAGAGTTCTTTTACCTATCTGGTTATATCTCTTCCTTGGCATTTTACTTGTTTTAAGGCTGCTATAAATGAAATTATGTTCTTAATTTCATTCTCAGCAAATTTGTTATTAGTGTGTTGAAAAGAACTACTGATTTTACTAAGTTGATTTTCATTTCCTGTTGCTTTGCTGAATTTGTTCTAATAGTCATTTGGTGAAGTCTGTAGGATCTTCTAAGTATAAAATTGTATACTCTGAAAAAGGATAATTTAACTTTTTCCTTTCCTATTTGTATCCCATATATTTCTTTCTCTTTCCTGATTGCTCTACCTAAAATTTAAAGTAGAATATTGGATAGTGATTGTGGCTATCATATTTCTTTTCCTGATCTTGAATGAAATTTGTTCAAATTTCCCCTGTACTGTATGATGATCACTAGGGCTTTGTTACATGTAATCCTTATTTTGTTGAGATAAGATCCATCTACATCTAATTAGCTTGGTGCTCTTACCATGAACATATGTTAAATTGTATCAAAAGCACTTTCTGCACCTATTGAGATGCAACTGTGATTTATTTTAATCTATGATTTTGTTTATGTATTTTATTACCTTTAGGTATTTTTATGTTGAACCATGCTTGTATTCCTGGGATAAAACTAAATTGATTTTGGTGTCTGATCTTTACAATGTGTTATTGGATCCAATTTGTAACTATTTTATTGTAGATTTTACATCTATGTTCACTGAGAATCTTAGCCTAGTGTATTGTTTTGATGTGTGTGTGTGTGTGTGTTCTTATCAAGTTTTTGTGACAAGATAATACTGACTTTATTGAATGAGTTTGAAAGCTTTCCTTCCATTTTTATTATATACAATATTTTGAAAAGCAATAATGTTACTTATAATTTTAGTCTTTAAAAATTCATCAATATACCTAATCCTAGTATGAGTGTGTGTGTGTGTGTGTGTGTGTGTGTGTGCGCGCGCACATGTGTCTGTGTGTGTCTCTTTGTGGAAGTGTTAACATTTCTCAAACTGCTTAATATTGATTTTGGTGGGGGGGTTATTAAATCCTCTCTATTCTATTTTGGTGGGTCACATATCTAAAAATTTGTTCATTTCTTTTATATTTTCCAACTCATTGAAATGCAATTTTTCAAAATAATTCCTGATGATCAAACACATTTCAGTGGTTTCTGTTGCTGCATGCTTTATTTGGATATAGTTTCATAAATTTAGGTATTCTCTTTCTTTTTGTAAATTTGAATGATGATTTGTCAGTCTTGTTTATCTTTTCAAACAGCAACACCTTTTCTCATTGATCCTTTGCATTGTTTTTTAGTCTATTTCATTAAATTCATACTAATCTTTACTGTTTCCTTTTGTTTACTAATTTAGGGGGTAATTTCTTCTTGCTTTTCTAAGATCTTGAAATGTACCATCAGGCTATTTATTTATTTACATTATTTTTTGTTTGTTATCAGGAATCAAACCCAGGGGCACTTAACCACGGAGCCACATTCCCAGCCATTTTTGAATTTTATTTAGAGACAGGGTCTTGTTGAGTTGCTTAGTGCTTCACTAAGTTGCTAAGGCTGGATTGGAACTCTCCGTCCTCCTGCCTCAGCTTTTTGAGCTGCTGGGATTATAGGCATAAAAATCTGTAATTTTTTAATTAAGGCACTCATAGGCATAATCTCCCTTCTTAGAAGTGTTTTCATTGTATCCTAAATGATCCAGGATATTATATTTCAGTTTTCATTTAATTATTGGAATTTTATAACTTGTTTCTGATTTTTTCAAAGACTTTCTCTTTGTTTAAAAGTATATCATTCAATTTCATGTATTTCACAGTCTTATTTTTTTTCTTACTGTTTTCAGTTTTATTCTACTATGGTCTAACCTGATGATTTGATCACATTTTTTAAAAGGATTTGCTTTTCTAACAGGATAATTTAACTTTTTGTACTATATCTTAGAAAAAGTTCTATAATCTGATAAAAAGAATGTGTATACTCTAGTTTGTGCATGGTATTATAATTCAGATGTGAGGGGTCCCCCAAAACCTCATGTGTGATACAATGCAAGAGGTTTAGAAGTGAAATGACTGGGTTATTAGAGCCTTAACCAATCAGTAAATTAATGCCCTGATAGGGATTCATTGAGTGGTGACTGTAGGCTAGTAGGGTTTGATGGGGGAAGTTGGTCAGTGGCAGTATGCCTTTGGATGTATGTATTTTGTCCTTCATGAGTAGAGTGATGTCTTGAGCTGCTTCCCACTGCTATGTACTTTCATGACAATATTCTGCCTCACCTTGGCCAAGGAATGGAGCTGGCTATTTATGAACTGGGATGTCCAAAATGATGAGGCCCCCAAATAAACTTTTCCCCTTCTAAAACTTTTCTTTTACTCACAGCAGTGGAAAAGGTGACAAAAACACATGGAATATTCTATATAGCCATCTGTTAAGTCCATTTGATCTATAGTGTAATTTAACTCTGTTTCTCGTTACTGTTTTGTTTTGTGTTAATGATTCATCTGTTGGATTCAAAGTTACCTGTATTTACTTTATTGGGGTCTGTTTCTCTCTTTATCTCCTGTGGTGTTTGTTTTATGAAACTGATTGTTCCAAAGATTGAGGCCTACATACATTTTTTTTTTACATCTTCTTCATGAATTGCTACTTTTACCAATATATAGTAACCTTCTTTGTCTCTTTAGTCTGATTTGAATTCTATTTATTTGGAGATGCATATAACTAGTCTTTTTTGTTTTCATATTCAGTGTGCTTATAATATCATCTTCCTTCATTCAGTTCCTGTGTGTGTATATCTATGTCAGTTAGGTGAGTTTTTGCAAGATGCAAATTTATAGTCTTTTGACCCAATCAATTGTCTGTATTTCCTAATTAGAAAATTAGGAATATTTACATTTAGGGTAATTTTGAAAGGTATGTACTAATCCCTGCCAATCTTTCATTTCTCTTCTGATTTTATTCATTCATTCATTTGTTTGTTAGTTTTGGTGTAGGGCATGAAACCCAGGAGTATTTTACCAGTAGGCTACATCTGTAGTTTTTTTTATTTATTTCAATTTTTGAGACAGAATCTCAGTAAGTTGATGAGGGTCTTGCTGTATTTTAAAGTACTATCTCACATAATAGCTGGGATGACAGGTGTGCATCACTGTGCCCATCTTCTTCAGGAGTTCTTGAATAATATGTTCTCATTTATCATATTCTTTGATGTTTAACTGAATTAACAATTTTTTATCCTTTTCTAATTATCATGTTTTCCTGTCCTAGTGAGATTTTCTTTTTCCCTGTGTTGTCACAATTGTATTTGTCTTGCTTCCTCTTTTGTGTGAATAATACCTTTAAGTATCTTTAATGCTTGTTAGTGCTTATGAATTCCTTTAGTTTTTGCTTTGGGGGAAAGGTTTTTATTTCTGCTTTGAGTCTGAAGCATAAAGCTGCTAGATTTAATCATTCGGGGTTGGCAGGATTTGTTTTTGAATACTTTCAATGTATTGCTGCATCTTCTTAAGGCCTTTAGAGATTCTACAGAGAAATCTGCTGCTGTTCTAATGGTTTTGGCTTTCGAAGTGACCTGACTCTTCTCACTTTGAGCTTTCAATGTTTTTTCTTTGTGTTCTACTTTCAGAATTTTTAGGTAATGTGAGGTGGAGAGTTCCATTTTGTATTTGTATGTATTTGGGGTTCTAAGTGGCTTCTGCACTTGATGGCCACATCTTTTTCAAGATCTGAGTAATATTCTGCATTAATTAACTGAATAAGTTTGCTATGGCATTATCCTGTACCTCCACTTCTTGGTCTGCAGCTATGTATCTTGAGTTTTGTATTTTAATGGATTTCTAATCAGTATGACATAATGCAAACTCCTTCATCATGCCTAGTATTAATTATAATTGTAGTCTTCTGTTAAAAGTTTTTAAATATTTAATGCTGCATTATAACAAGTATATTCATAAATATTTAAAGAAGTTTTTAAAATATTTCCTCTTATTTTGAAGGGGGTGCTAAGTAACATTAGGTACATTACATAGCACACTGTCATACATTCCTATTCAGAGTTGGTAGCCATATGAATATATGAATCTGGTATAAACTGAAGAGCATGTGTGAGGCGATATTTTGAATAAGTCAGTTTTCAAATTTTTTACTTTTCAATTTTTAACTGGCATGCATTTCAAAACTGGAAAGTGGGGTGTCTTCTTGGACACGCAGTAGAAAATCTTTATGCAATTCATATTATTTTTTCCAGAGTATCTGAGAATCTTCCCTAGAAGTGTGATGGTTATGGATGTGGTCATGAATATCAAAGAGCAAAGCACAGTGTAAACAGAGAAGTCAAAGGTAAAAACCCTAGAGTGTAAAAAATTCACTGGAGAGTATGATTGTTAAAAGTATGAGCACAAGTATATTATAATAGTTGAAGAAAATTGCTAAAATGCATTAATGAAAAAGAGTGACCAATAAGTGGTGTATCTAATCAAGTTTCAGCAACAGCCTAAATTGGCGTGTTGCTAGGGGAGCTAAATTATAGTTCCATATCAAGATATGTTTAGATGAGAGGAAAGGCAAAGGCAAGAAGGAGATGAATGAAGAATAAGAAAGGAAGAAAATCTAGGGAATAAACAAAGCAAAGAGAAGCAGGCATAGACTTTAGAGGGAAGGGCAATCACGCCATATAAAGGAAAGAAAAGGGCAAGGTATTTGAAATCGAAATGTGGAAAGAAGGTGTGAGTTTCCAGGACCAAAATTTGTCTCAAAAGTGAAGATTTCCCAGTCATTCTGTGTTCCTCAATGTTAGAAAGACATTAAAAATTAAAATACACCTAAGCGCTGACCTATGTTATATTTACCTGAAGTAAATTTAAACCAATATAGCCAGCCATGTATATACATAATTTTATGCCATCTCTAATGTTCCTACTTCCCAGGACCGTAATATCAGGCAGAAACAGGGAATGTGGAAAAAGAAAAATAGTGGTTAATCTTGACATTGCTTGATGAAATGTCCATTTGAAAATTCATGACTGTTTACACAGCTTCAAGTTAAGGGGCATAACTAGGAGTATTGTAGTTATATTCCAAGCTGGTAAGTTAAAGGATAGGAATTGGAAGTGAAGTAAGTATAGACAAGAACTCTCAAACTTTAATGAATCATCTTTTGGGGACCATGTTCACAGTGCACATTCTGATGCAACAGGTTTTTGATGCTTTCAATATTCCTGGGCCTCATGACACAATCTGAATGACAAGGGAATGATTTCCCTTTAGGAAAATCTCAAAGGTTTTAGTAATACTTGACTGCACTTTGTGAGAGAAATTCCATGCTATAATGGTATTTCTGGTTTGGGGAATTTGTAAAGGTCTCAGGACCCATCTCTTTGCCTGCTACATATAAGATTTCATATCACTCCAGTCAGAATGGCAGCTATTAAGAATACAAACAACAATAAGTGTTGGTGAGGATGTGGGGAAAAATTCACACTCATACATTGCTGGTGGGACTGCAAATTGGTGCAGCCGATTTGCAAAGCAATATTGAGATTCCTTGGCAAGCTGGGCATGGAACCACCATTTGACACACCTATTCCACTCCCCAGTCTATACTCAAAGGACTTAAAAACAGCATAGTACTGGGACACAGCCACATCAATGCTTATAGCAGCACAATTCACAATAGGTGAATTGTGAAAACAACCTAGATGTCCTTCAGTAGATGAATGGATAAAGAAAATGTGGTATATATATCACATGGAATTTTATTCAGCCTTCAACAAGAATGAAATTATGGCATTTGCTAGTAAATAGATGAAGCTGGACAATATGATAGTAACTGAAATAAGCCAATTCCAAGGAACAAAATGCTGAATGTTTTCTGATATGTGGATGCTAACCCACAGTAAGGGAGTAGGGTAGGGAAGCATAGAGGAACTTTGGATTAGACAGAGGGGAGTGAGGTGAGGTAGGAAGGATAGTAGAATGAATCAGACATTATTACCATATGTGCATATATGACTGCATGACTGGTATAATTCTACGTAATGTACAACCAGAAGAATGAGAAGTTATACTTATGTGTAATGTTCAATATGCATTCTACTGTAATGTATAACTACTTGGAACAAATAAAAAAGTTAAAAATAAATTTTAAAAATTCATTATGTAAGAATCACAGCAAATAATCTATTCCTAAAATAATCTAAATTATTTATTAATCTAAGTAATCTAAAATAATCTCTAAAATACACTTGTGATCTACTTCACAGTGTTACTGTGGCTCACAGTAAAGTCTCAATAAATACAAACTCTTAGAATTATGCTTTTTTTGTTGTTGCTTTTTGTTGTTGTGCTGGTGGTGGTTTGTGGTAGTAATGATTTAACACAAGAATGCTCTACAAGTAATCCACATTCCCATCTCCATTTTCCTTTTTACATTTTTTTCTGGAACATGGACTTCTACTGACTCTGCCTCTTGAGTATAATTCATCTTTTTGAAGAATATACTCTCTGTTTTTGAAGATGTTTTAGAAAGAACATATGTGATAATGAGAATATCTTCAAAATTTATTTTCCCATTTAGACCATATTTAGTTTCAACATAAAATGTTCACTATTCTAAACCAAATTTTATTCTCAAATGTCATATTCTATTCACTATTCCATGAGGTCCATGATGAGCAAGTAAGGAATAAGTTATAAAATGACAGTAAGAGATCCATGTTCCAGCATATGCTGGAGTGTAACCTGTGTATGCCAATGTAATCTGTCAGATTAGGAGAATGAGTTTAATATGAGTGAGCAATACAATATGACTATACTACAAAGCACTTCTCAATTTAGGCTGCATTATTACAAAATGGCCTCCCCAATACAAAATAGATTGGGCCTATTCTATAAGCTGCTAATCGGGCTATGCTTCAACTATCATTTGTTATCATTCATCATCTATAGGAGTATGTTAAGGCAGAATATATCCAAACAGATGTGAGTAGGATGGTGAAAGTGCTTGAACTTAAGCCACTAAGTTATGAGAGAAGAACTGGAAATAATTAGCCCAGAGAAAACAGTGCTTGATTTGGATATGGCTAAATATTTCTAGCTCCTTGAAACTCAACCATAGTTACTTTAATTAGATATATTATTCATGATGTTTCATAATGTATTTTTCTCTTAACCAATTCAGTGAGTTCATACTATTGGTTATATGTATTTTTACAATTTTTCCATATGTATTTATACTTGACTTTCATATTTTATTTGTGTCACTCTAGTGCCTACCTTATTAAAGAGTGCTATATTTTTAATTCAGATTCAAAGAATGCGTGAACTTTCAGAGAGTTTGGAGTTCTTGAACTTATTTGCCTAAATTATGATGTGTGTATTAGCAATTACATAGTTTATACCATATAATACACATTTTTCTTATTAGCTATGGGACAAATAAACCATATACCTGTGGCTGACTAATTCTTGTATTTTATTTATTTTTAATTTCTTTTTATTCTAGAAGTTTTGAAGTGTGTGTGTGTGTGTGTGTGTGTGTGTGTGTGTATTCTCACTGTGTGGATAGGTCAGAAAAAATATTTATGTAATTTTACTTTCATTTAATTGCTTTCTTTTGCATCTGTTTATGATTTAGCCTTGTTTTGACTTGTGTGGGATATAATTATATATAGGTTTGAACTATTTTGATGTTACATTAGCTTGTTTGTTTGTATATTGTTTTTTGTCCTTAATCCCACTTCTTTAGTTTCTCTCCACCCCAATCCTAAATTTTCAAGCTTCCTCTCTTCTTTGGTCTTTTGATGACTTTTAGTTAATTTTTTTGTAACTCCTTCTTTATAGTCAACATCAGCTACCTATCGCCTGACTCTCTTTTGTATACTTACATATTTCAAACATTTCTTGCCTTCCTACCCTATTTTCTCTTTACTTAAGAAACTTTAATTCCATTGACTAATAGAATTAGATAGCTAATATAATTCTTACGCAATTCCTGTGGTTGTGGTTATTGATAGACTACACGACATAGTAGACACCTGCTGTTTAATTCTGGATTGAGTTCATGATTTTTTATTTTTGGTATTGATGGTACTGATACTCACCTCAACATTCCTATATAGGTGGCAATTATTGCTATAGATGTCAAAGTGGACAGCAGACACTGTACGTCTGTTGCTAACAGTAGTGCTATTCCTGGCTCCCACTTCCTGTAAGAGGGGCTGGAAAGTGATTGGGACATTTCAAGTTCACAGAGTTGAGATCTTGCTGTGGAATAATACAACTCAGCCAAGTAAGTAACAGCAAATCTCACTCCACACATGATAATCTAGCCCCACCTGAGCCTTCACATTACTTCAAGGGCAGAGAATTGGGGAAACAAAACCAAAACCCCCAAACAAACAAACAAAAAAACAAAAACAAGTTCCAAGGAGGAACAATCATAGATGGCACCACAGGTTGCACCTGGGATATCTACTCATAAAGCAAAAAAGATAACTATCCACAAGAGGACTTAAAAGAGGAAGGAGAATCTATCTCAACTGATGCACAAGTCCAACCAAGACCTCTGAAAACATGAGGAAATAGGCCAAGAAATCTTCTCCACAATTCAGAATCTGCCAACAAAGGATCCCAAAGATATGGAAGTAGATGAAATATCAGACAAAGATTATAAAAATGATTATTAAAATGTTAAACTAAAAGAAGATCTAAGCAATGAATAAAGAAAGCTAATATTGGAGATCAAAATCACTTCAATACAGAAACAAAAATATTGAAAAGAAACCAGTCATAACTCCTGGAAATGAAAGATACAAATCATACTTCACAGTAGCTCAACTGTGGAACCAACCTAGATGCCCTACAATAGATGAATGGATTTAAAAAATGTGGCATATATACACAATGGAATATTACTCAGCAATAAAGGAGAATAAAATCATGGCATTTGCAGGTAATAGGATGGAGTTAGAGACGATAATGCTTAGTGAAGTTAGCCAATCCCAAAAAACCAAATGCCAAATGTTTTCTTTGATATAAGGAGGCTGATTCACAGTGGGATAGGGAGAGGGAGTATGGGAGGAATAGAGGAACTCTAGATTGGCCAGAGGGGTGGGAGGGGAAGGGAGGGGGGGCATGGGGTTAGAAATGGTGGTGGAATGTTATGATTATTATTATACAAAGTACATGTATGAAGACATGAATTGGTGTGCAAAAATGTTGTATAAAACCAGATATGTGAAAAATTGTGCTCTAAATGTGTGATAAGAATTGTAATGTATTCCAGTGTCATATATATATATATATATATATATATATATATATATATATATATATATATATATATATATAATAAAATTCCACTGGAAACTATCACTAACAGATTAGATTGCATAGAAAAAATAACTTGAGTCCTTGAGGACAGAACTTCAACTTCAGACCTCCAAGACAGGATAAAGGCTCTCACATGGGGGTGTTCTGGTGGCCAGCATGGAGGTGGCAGGAGCAGCCCACAAAGCTGGGGAAGTCACTAACTCTGAGGGAGAATTCACCCAACCAGAGGGCTGAAAGTCCAGGGAGAGAGCAGAGGCCCCGCAGGGGTGATTGAGCCCCTGGTGGCAAGTTCCTGGTCAAAGCCCAGGCCAGGCCTCTGTTTAAGGCAGAGCACCAAGGGTGGCAGGAACCCTGCGCTGCCCAGAATTCTGAATGCTTTGGTCATAATTGACCCCAGCAACGCTCCAGGACATTCAGCTGGAAGGTGGATGGCCATAATAGAGTGGTTTTTGGAGCAGAGCTGAGGGCTCTTGAAGCTCTAGCAATGTCTTCGTCGTTTAGAGGCCTAGTCTTCAGCTTGGGCCAGTCCTTGGGTCAGGTGGGAGGCAGCTTGGCTTCCCCCACTGGCCAAGTCTCCAGCTGCACTATAGATATGCCTGTGGAGGTCTCCAAAGCTGTGGAAGCCGGTTCACTTCGTTGTCGGAGAAAGAAAATTGAAGCCACAGAATCAAGGTTGACGTCTGATAATACAACACTTAAAAAGTATTGTACTGATCTGGAAAAAAATGATGAAGCATCACAGTTTAAAATAAACCTTCAATCTACAAGTTACCAAAATCAGCTGCAACAGAAACAGGTAGAAATCAGCCATCTTCAAGCAAGCCAGATGGCACTACAGGAGCAGTTGTTGAGCCTGCATTCAGCTGCTCAATCAGTACCTTCAGGAGTGGGTGGTGTACCAGCAACCAAAGCACCTTGTTCATTCGGTTATGGACTCAGTGAAATCTGCAACCTACAACATACTATTAAAGTCCTGGAACAAAACCGAAGTCAGGACATGGATCATCACCAACATGAAATGTCCGTTTTGCAGAATGCACATCAACAAAAATTGGCGGAGTTAAATCACCAGCATCAACAGGAGTCAAATGACTATGAAAGACGGATTGCAGAACTTGAAAAGCTGTTACACCAAGGTGACTCAAGAGTTACAGTAACTGATGAGTCTCATGTGTGGGAGATGCAAAACATGATTCAGGTTCTACAAAGTGAAAAAAGAATCAAAGAACTTGAGGATACAATCAAAGACATAAAGAAAAAATTATCTTCTGCAGAACATGACAGAGATGTCCTGAAGGGAGAAAAAGAGCAGCTCAGTGTGGAAAAGCAACAAATATTTGAAGAGTGTGAAAACTTAAAACTGGAATGCAGTAAATTGTAGCCTTCTGTGATGGAGGAGAGTGATCCTGTGGCAGAAAAGGGAACAATTCCTCCACAGAGTTCATCAGTGGGAGAAGTGTTCGGACTACAACAAGCCCTGTCTGATGCTCATAATGAAAGAATGAAAGTGAGTAGTTTAAGGCAGGATACCAGTCTTGCTGAAGACAATCTGAAACTTCGAATGCATGTCCAAGTTTTAGAAAAAGAGAAGTCATTATTGAGTCAAGAAAAGGAAGAACTTCAGATATCACTTTCCAAACTTAGTTGGGAATGTGAAGTCATTAAAAGTAAGTCTTCAAAAGACATGAATTTAAATGTACAAATACATGAGTTAACACTGAAGTTGGAGGCTAAGGAGCAAGAACTGAATGAGAAAATTAATGAAAAGGAAATGCTGATAGCTCAGTTAGAAGAACTGGACAATGAGCACCAGGAAGATACAAAGCACATGAATTTGATAATAGACAAGCTATCAAAACAGCAAAATGAAGGAGATGGTCTAATCAAGAAGTTGAAACAAGATCTAGAGGATGAAAAAGAGAGAGTTCATCAACTTGAGGAGGATAATATAGACATAACTAAAGAGTTGCATGCACAGAAAGAAAAGTTAACTGAGAGTGCACTGAGCCTCCGTGATTTGCATTTAACCAAGCAGAAGCTTGAAGATAAAGTCAAAGATTTAGTAGGTCAGCTAAGTCAGTCACAAAAAAGTAGTTTAAACGTCCAGCAGGAAAACCTGGAACTTAAGGAACACATTAGCCAAAAGGAGGAGGAATTATGTCAAGTTCGGAACAAGTTAAGACATGCTGTTAACAAAGACTCTAACAGAAATTTTAAGGATGACTTGCTTAAAGAAAGGGAAGTCGAAATTACAAACTTGAAGCAAAATCTTGCTGAAGTAGAACAGCTCAATGAAAATTTTAAAAAAGTTGCTCTTGATTTCAAAACGGAAAATGACAAGTTGATTTCAGCATGTGAAGATGTAAGGCATCAGTTGGAAGAATGTATTGCTGGTAACAACAAAATTTCTCTAGAAAAAGACACTATTATGGAGACGCTGAAAAGAGAGAAAGAACAGATACAAGTAGAACTGTGTCAGGCCAAGAAGAGACTGTTGGAAGAAGCAAACAGTTACAGGCAGACTATTCAGGAACTCTCAAATGTATGTAATTGGAATACCTCTGCCTTACAGCTGGAACAGGAGCATGTAGTGCAACTCAGTCAAGAGAAAGACTTTGAAATAGCAGGACTCAAAAAGAATATTGAGGAAATGGCTACTGATCAAAAAGAAACTAAGGAAATGTTGGCATCTCGTTTAGAAGAACAGAAGCAATTGATGCAACTTATAAATGAGAAAGACGTTTTTATTGACCAACTCAAACAAGAAAATTCAGCACTGCAAAAGGATTTAGATAAGTGTTCTCAGGCCTTAAAACAAAATGAAACTTTAAGGCAGACCATAGAGGCAAAAGACAGAAGTCTCAGCTCCATGAAAGAAGAAAACATTCATCTGCAAGAAGAATTGGAAAGAATTAGGGAACAGCAGAATCCAGTAGTAGCTGTGGCTGAGCCTAAAACCCTTGATAGTATCACAGAACTAGAATCTGAGGTATCTCAACTGAATATCATCAAGAATCATCTGGAAGAGGAAGTTACACATCATCAAAAGGTCATTGAAGATCAAAACCAGAGTCACATGCAACTACTTCAGTCACTACAGGAGCAGAAGGAGGAAATGGATAAATTTAAATACAAGTATGAGCAGATGAAGGTTGCACATACCCAACTGCTTTTTCAAAAAGACAAGGAAATTCAGAATTTGCAGAAAACCATTGAACAAATAAAAGCCCAGGCGCATGAAGAGAGACAGGACATTCAAACAGAGAATGCTGATAGTTTTCAAGAAACAAAAGTGAAATGCCTTAATATAGAAAATGGGAGTGAAAACCATGCCATATGTAAAGCCAAAATGGAAAATTTTGTGAAAAGAGTCAAAGAACGAATACTTGAGATTAAACTTCAGAATTCAAAGAATATGTCTTTAACCAAACAGATAGATCAGCTGTCTGAAGATGAGGTTGAGAAACTCACTCAAATTATCCAGCAGAAAGCATGGAGAGACGAGCTCTTCATGCTAGAATGTCTCTAGTTTCATACACCTAGGATGTCCTTGACCTGCAGCAGCAACTCCAGACCTGCATTATGGAAAAGAGAACAAGGATTAGCATTTTGAATGGGAAGATCCAAAAGTGACCCAACATACCTTTGAGACCAGCTGAGAAAACTGGGCTTAATAGTTCTTTTTCAGGACTTTTTGTTCAATTTCTGGGAATAGAATCTCATCATCTTCATCTGACCTGTACACTATTGCCAATGCCCTGTGACAACAGCCCCAGAGCTATACTAAAGGACATTTTAAGGCAATAATTATCAAGCCAGAGATAATTTACCACTTTACAGAGTCTATAAACACAAGGTACTTTTTCCTTTTGGAAAAAAAGTCATATATTTGTAGAAAAAAGGTAAAGAAGAAAAACCTGATATATAGAGCTACCAAGTTTTTTGTTTTTATTTTTATTTTTGTTTTTTGTTTGTTGTTGTTGTTGTTTGATGTAGCACTTAAAATTATTGTTTGATTCTTTGTTTGCTGTAGCACTTTTGGTTTATTAAAATTTGTTCTGATGTTATGAAGTAATCGTATGCAGTATTCAATTCTTAAATACTTTGATTGTGAATCAGAGCTAAACCTCTTTTTTATAATATTTGTTAAATTTAATTGTATTAAAATAAAAATGATACATTTAAGTGACAGAAAAGAAGAAAAATCCAACCCATATGATAAAGATATATCTCCAAAGTTAGAGTATATTAAAACAAAGTATGATGTAGCAAGAAGTTGTGAATTCTTTATCAAAGAAAACATTGTACAACTACTAAAAGAAAATTACAGTTGGAGGGCCCAAATAAAAAATTTAGTGGATTAATTCTAAAGATTCTTTTAATCAAAATACTATGAACCTATCCATTTAACTATTTTCAATTGTCTAAAAAGTCACTTCAGGTTAAATTCAATTTTCTATGTGTTAAATATGTCCATAAGGAAAATATTTTCTACACGTGAAGTTTGAGTCAAACCAAAAGACTTATTACATCAATCATTTCCAATGAAAAGTTAATTTATAAGAATGTATCATTAAAATCTGGACTGTTTATCTAAACACTTCTCTGGGTTAACAAAAAGAGTATATAAAATTAATCTATTTTTATTTTTGTAAATTAAGATAAAAGATGAATCAAGAGTTTTCAGCTTGAGTTGGGTGAAGTCAGAGAGGAGAGAAAGCAGATTATGTGCCAATTCCTACTCTGAAACCTGTAGTTTTAGAACCAGAAGTCAGAGAGGAGAGAAAGAAGATTATGTGGCAATTTCTTCTCTGAAACCTGTAGTTTTAGAATAATAAAGAGACTGACATCATCATTTTTTTCAGAGTTTATTAGTAGGGGAGAAGAGAAAAGGGACAGAGTGGGTCATCTCTGACAGGTGAGGAACATTGTGCCTCTTTTTCACTACAGTATTGGGAATCCCAAAGAAATTACCAGATGGTCCCACCCAGGTACACTTCTTGACTTTTAACTGACAGCAAGGTGATATCACATTGTCAAGTCCCCAAAGGCACCATTTTTTGAAAATAAACAGATTTTAGAAAATAAGCAGTTCTTATAAAAGTAATTGAAGAGCAAGAATATTTTAATAACATATGTATTAAAAATATAACCTGATAAAATATACAGAATGTGCTTGTAAAACTTGACTTTTTTACTTTATGATGGTATGAAGATAATTCACTGTCAGTAGAATCCATACTTGCAGTTTTGAATTTTGATCTTTTCACTAGTTAGTAGTTTGTGGTACCATACTGTGATGTGATGCCCAGGGCTGTAGCAGTGAACAGCCTGCCATCACAACTGATACCCAACAGGAACTGTACTGCTAAGTCGTTTGGTAGGAAGGGTATTAAAGGGATTTTCAGGATGTTTTCACTGTAGAATGGGTTTAAGAGGACATCCTACCCAACATGATATATCCAGGAACATATATGCAAATGCTCGACCTGAATGAGATATCAATAATTATCAATAATTGTAGTAGGATAATTTACTACAAACTTCTTAAAGCAGCTAAATTGAGAAAACATAAAGCAAGCAATGATTAAGAAGATCTGAAAAATACAAGTAACATGAACAACCTAGTAGACATATAAAACTCCATAAGCAACTTTTGTTTTAATTTTTATGTGAAATTTTTTGAAAGATTATTCCTATGCTGGACCATAAGAGAATTAATATTATGTTGCATTAATAAATGTCATATAAACTATGTTCTGTGGCCAATGTGATAAAATTGCCAGAACAAAAGAAAGGTTATATAAATCCCACATATCTGGAAACAAAATAACCTATACTAAAGAGTTTTAGGGTTTAAAAAATTGCAAGAAAAATTAAAATGTTCATATAATTGTACAAAATATAGCATTTCCAAATATTTGTAGAAACTGCTAAAACCATACTCCAAAGAAAATTTAAATCATTAATGAGGATGAAGTGAGATACTTCATAGTTATAAAAGAAATAGACTTCAAGAAGACAAAAGAAATCATGATTTTAATGTTTAAAAGGATATTTGGCAATAAAAAAATTATAAGACCAAGTTGACAAATTTATAATTATTATAGAAAATTTTAATGCATCTTATCAGAAACTGATATTTATGATTGATTAAATGGTGGTTCACTCATAGAATTTTGTCATACTTTGTAATCTTTGTAATGTTCACTGTAGCTCTGTGCTTATATACAATAATATTCATGGCACATTTAAAGGAAAAAAACATAAATTAATGTCAGTGTAAATTTATGTGCATGTGTATGTGTGTGCATATGAGTTGTATAAACAAAAATCTACCTAGCTTCTTCGGAGACTGAGGCAGAATTTCAAAGCCAGCCTGGGCAATAGTGAGAACCTGTCTCAAATTATAAAATGGGGGAATGGTGGTTTAGGGTGTAGCTCTTTGGTAACAGCCCCTGGGTTCAACCCCCAGTACTACAAAACAAAACCACCACAACAACAAATACTAGAAGAAATTATAATTTCTTGGTGGTGGGGTTATGCTTATTCTATACTTCCTTCTCTATGTCTTAAGTATATTACTTTTTCAGTGATCATGTATTAATTTTTATATTAAGAAAAGAGCAAACAGTAACATTATTTTGGAAGAAAAAAAATCAAGACTATTTGCCCCTTTATGGTGCAGAATTTCTTTATGAGAGTTTTTTTTTTTTTAATTCTTAATCTCTTTACTCTTGTCCATGAAACCTAATTCATGAAAGGCATGAAATTCTTCCCATCCCCATAATTTGGTTATTTTGGGAATGCCAAATAAATGAAATCATAAACTCTATGACCTTTTGAGATTGGCTTCTGTCACTTTTTAACAGAGTGTCCTTATTTTATCCCAGTTACTGTGTATACCAGTAGTCCATTCCTCTTTGTTACTAAGTTGTAGTCCATGCTATGATGTAGCACATTTTTTCCAGACATTTACAAATATACATTTTGTATACATATACAAATATACATTTTTCACAATATAAATAAAAATTTAATAACATTATTTTATTTATTTTTATGTGGTGCTGTGGATCGAACCATGTGTATCATATGTGCTAGGCAAGTGCTCTACCACTGAGCCACAATCGCAGCCCCCAAATATCCATTTATATTAGTACTTCTCTCAGTAAATCTTTTAATACAAATTATAGAGTAATCACAAATCTATATTAATGAAATGAACCATTTTTTCATGGCAAATTTGCTTTTGTTTCTACTATCATTATTTAAATAATTAAAAGATGATATTGCTAGCTAATATTTTAATCTTCCTTCTTTTTGTTTAATTTTCTGATTAGATTATAGAAATCTATGCTTATTGTTGGCAAAGTAATGGTGACTTCTGCTTTATTAATGGCTAAAAATGGTAAAGATATGTTGTAATAAAATTCTTTTAACTGAGCCTGCTTCACCAAATTTCAACACAGATTCATTTTCTACAAGCCCTTTTAGACCTCATCTCATGTTTAATGACCAAATTGTATACACAACATAAATGTATCTGATGATCCTTTGCTTATTTCAAGATTATCTCCTCTTTCTGGTGAGTACCCAAGGACCTGGCATTGCTTATAGGGCAAGCACAATATTTAGTAGATTTACGTTGCATATTACTTGCTTATAGGGCAAGCACAATACAGGGCAAACATCTACTGCAAAGAAACTTAAGCATCTACATCTCTGCATCCAGAAGGTTCTAAAGAAGTCTTTTCAGAGGTTCTGCTGCAGAAGTACACAAGACCAACATGCCTGCTTGGAGAAGTGTACTCATTAAGTATATTATTTTCCAGCTGTCAGCTCCTTACAGTGGAGGGATCCATCTAAAGCATCAAGTCCTTGATGACCTTATGGTAGAATTCAGGAATGTCCTCAGGTAGGCAGAGTGAGGTAAAAATCCCCTCCTATATCCACAGAAAATAATGAGAAGGTGATGCAAAAGCTCAGTCATCTAAGAGAAGTGTGACTCCAGACCCTGTTCTGGAAGGATTGAGAGAGAGCTCCATGGTGAATATAAGTAACAGTAGGCAAGGGAGAGTCCAGGTTTGCTTGTGGAAGTGGAAGAAGGAAAGGCAGTCAGTCTCTCAAGAAGTGAGGCTATCCAGTTAGGCTCAGCAGGCAGTCAAGAAAAACTCTGAGGACATTCACTTTGAAATGCAAAAATTGTGGAGCATGGGTAACCAGACATAACTGGATTCTGGTTCTTGACAACTGTTAATGAAGATATATCACTTCATAATAAAAATCCGTACTGTGAATCATTCTTTGGGAAGAATCTTTAATTACTTGACTGCTAAGACCCCATACATCCCAAAGATTATGATTTTAAGGTATTAAATATTGACAGACAAATAACATGAACTCAATAAATATTTGCCCAAATGAACTTAATTGAATTGAATTCAGGAAGTAAAAGGGTCTCTATTTTAGGATCTCAGTTTGTCTAATTCTCACAAAGAACTGTATGAGCTTCCTTTTCTCTTGCTGAGAAAATCTGCAAGGTAGAGCTCATCCTACTATCTATATTTCAAAAAATTGCCTTCATTGGTTTATTTTTGAGTGTCCTTTCTCTAATGTTATTATTCCAAATACAGAGTTTTCTTATTTTTTATCTAAAAATAAATTACCTGAACTTGATTGCACATAGGTTCATGGAATAATGAATATGGATTTTTGCTTAACATATATCCATTTGTGATTTATGTTCCTTAATGTCCCACTTATTTGAAAAAAATACAAGTCTCAATGAGTTTTCTGCAATGAGTTAAAATATCATGCATTTCTTTCTCTAGTTCAGACATCTTTTTCTTTCATCCCAATTCACAGAATTTAGTGAGGATGTAGAAAAGAGAATTGTTACAGAAATGAATGAACCACATGATGGACAAAGGATCATAGAAATAATGAAAGGATTTTTTAACTTTAAAAATAATTCTGAAAGTGTGAGACTCTTCTGCTTCACTTTAGCAGAAATTTGTGAATATATTCTGACCAGAGGAACCACATTTACTTATACTCATGAACCCTCTGATAATATTCTTTCTAATAGTCTTCTGAAATTCAGCAAGACACTTTTGTTGTTCATAGTTACCATAAGAATATCATCAAATATTAAATATTTAGTAGATTTATGTTGCATATTACTAAGATGATCTAGATATTATCAAAATGGATTATATAATCAATATTATTAGCATCCAGAAATGACTTTCTATGACTTTTCATGATTTAAACATTTCAATAAATGAACAGGGCATAAAATTATTATATTTTTAATAATATGAAAATATAAAGCATGATTATTAATAGATTAGACAAATTATTTTTCTTACCATGTTTGTTTTAGTTTGATAAAAACATTTTTATTGATTTGACAATTTTTGCTAAACTCATTTAGAACTTGCTTTCACCTTCTCTATTCAAATAATGTAGCTATGCCATAACCTAATTAGGAAAACCTCAAGAGATAGTGGTTATTTCTTATGATTAATCTGAAGTGAGAATCTTGTCTTATTTTCTCAATTCACAAATTTTTTAAAAATTTATTTACCTTTAATAAGACTGAAAATACTTTAACAGTGATCCTGTTCAAAGTAATCAAAGCTTAAAAGGTATTTCTCCTATATAACTTTTAAAATAGACATATATAAAAAGTTGCCAAGTCAAAAAGGATTATATATCAAGTGGGTTGTCTAAGACTTGGAACACATTTTCTTAGAAACAATGTAGTAAATAATGTTCAAATGCACTACTGATTCATGAATGTGTTTATCACATGTAGAAATGCTGCATATATTATAGAATTATACTACCACTTTAAATTTCTTTTGAAAAATCCTTGAGGAGGGGCTGAGGTTGTGGCTCAGTGGCAGCGCACTTGCCTAGCATGTGTGAGGCTGTGGGTTCGATCCTCAGCACCACATAAAAATAAATAAACAAAATAAAGATATTGTGTCCATGTATAACTTTAAAAAAAAAAACTTGAAAAAAATCCTTGAGGAAGAGATTTTCATCTTGAGGTGGAAGGGGTCCTCATCTTGAGGTGGAAGGGGTCCAGATACAGAAGCACTTGTTTCCCCTTCCATTTTCAGGCTTGGTCAAGTGATGTACTGCTGTGAGTCAGAACTATCCTGCACTGTGATGTACTGCTGTGAGTCAGAACTATCCAGGCAGCCCAAAACCCTGCCTTGTTCTTCCAGGACCTACAGACAGCCTGAACTCATGAGCTCAGAACCCAGCTTCTCATTAGAGCTACTAGGTGCTAGATGAGTCCCCAGGGTATTTTTCAGAGCATTTAAAGAATAAAAGTACACATATGAACAAGAGTTGGGGGCATTATCTAAAATATTAAGATCAGTTCCACCATCTTTAATAATAACTTTAATAACAAATATATATTATATACAGATTAAAGTTATTTTTCTTACCAAGGAACGTTTCTTTTAACCTAGCTTGTTCTTCTATGCCTTCAGTCATAACCCACCACCTCCACATTCCTCTCCCTGAAGTGCTGAGTACTGAATTTAGTTGAGAGCAAAACCAATGACAAAGTCAATGTCAGGGTATTTGAAATGCTTGACCAAGTGTTCTTAGATGAGTCTGGGCTTTTGACTATATAGAAATGGGTGTTGTTTTCATAGTGGTGGCAGAAGTGAAAAAAAAGTCAATTTAGAAAAAGGTACGTACAGAGAGTCTGAGCCTTTACAGGCCATGAATGTGAGTAAATGATAAATGAGTTTATTCTTCATTGGGATTTTTTAAAAATTTTTCATTTTATGTTTGCAAGAAAAACAATTTAATTCACATAGAAATCTATTCACCAATCCATGGAAAGCCATGCCATTTGCTATTTTTTTTCCCCAGAAATAAATGATTCCAAATTCAACCATAGTTTGGCAACACACCTTCTTTAGCTTTTCTTGATAAAGTCTCTGGCCAACTTCACATTCATCTGAAATAAGACATTTATTATTTATATTTCTCAAACAAGAGAGATTATAATGGAAATTATATATTACTTAGAAAATGTAGCTTTTTAAATAAAACTAGAACTAACTAGGGACTAGAGGTAACTGAAGATGGCTTAAAATAATTATACAAACAAAGTAAATTTCTACTTATTTTAAGTTTAGAAAGAGAATATATATGTACAATGTGGTTAAACTCTCCAATCCACACTGGTCTATTAAATATAAGTCATTTCATATGGTGCTGGCTTTAGCTTACTAATAGGCACACTGGTCTATTAAATATAAGTCATTTCATATGGTGCTGGCTTTAGCTTACTAATAGGCAACATTTCTACTCATATTTTTAAATGGCAATACAGTGTGATTCTTAGCAAAACTCTGTCCTTTAGAAACTATTATTCTAATAAAGTTTTTCACTTTAATGTTGTTTTCCTTAATATAAACTTCCATTCTCTACTTTCAGAAAATTAAACATCTAACATCTTTTCAATGCTATTGGTTTTTCTGCCCACTAAATTAAATACATATGTGAAGGTATTATCATAGCTTCATGTGAAAATTCAACTGGCCAAAGTTTCAAAATATTGTTATGTAGAATATGACTAAACATCTCTTCATTAACATGGATACACAAAGATTCCAGAAAATTCACTTGAGAGACAGGATAATGCCAGGTGCTATGGCACATGCCTATAATCCCATTGACACAGGAAACTGAGGTAAAAGAATGGCAAGTTTGAGGCCATCCCAGAACTCAATAAGGACCTGCCACAAAACAAAAATTATAAAGGAGTATGAATACTTCTCAGAGATAGTGCATCCGTGAGTTCCATCACTATAACCATGTATACATACACACGGTATAAATATTACTTATGTTTCTTTAATTTGTGACTTTTTATATTTGTATACAATATGTACCTGTTTAAGTGTAACTGATTTATTCTCAGTATTTGGGACCATAATTACACTTATGTGTTTACAAACCTGTGGAAATGCTTCAAATTGTACCCCATCTGGACTGTTCTTCATAAAACCCCTATTTTCTTACTGATTTCTCAAACAAGGTCAAAAAGAGAATACTGAACATACTAAGTACTTTGAGGTGATAAAAAGCCTGTGATGTCCAAAGCCTTTAAACAGTTTAAATGTGAAGGCAAATTTCTTGGACTGACAGGCTTATCTTCTCTTTTTCAAAATGAAATGACCTGAATACTATCTTTGGAGGCATTACAATCACAGATATTCGTGGAATGTATAATGACATAGTCAACATGCAGATAAAATAATTTGATAAACCTTATTCCTCAGTATGTTTCTTTTCCCTCTCCTCCCTTCCTCTTTGAAGACATTCTGCAGGGATGACAGAGACCTGACCTTGCATGTCGATAGAGCAGTTTTTTTTGTTCTCCTGTTAACGTTTGCATGCTTTGGCAAACTAATGCTCTGCAAGGATATCTAGGAAGTATTAGAGTAACTTTCAAGTATTCTTCAACCTATTTATAAGCACTAAAAAATAAACATGTCTTTCTCCCAGAAAAACTAATAAAAAATGCCCCCCCCAAAAAAAATTCCTTTATATTTCCTTTGCATTGTGTCTCCATTTACACATTCATGCATCAATGTCTTATTAAATGATACACTGCCTGATATTTTCTTGTATGAATGAATGAGAACATCTTGTATTCAAATCATCTTTAACAATTTACAGAATTAATTTTTTTGTGGTATATAGTGTTTCAATTTCATGGTTGAGAGTTTCTTCAACTTTTGGGCCTTCCATTTTTTCTTTTTTCAGAAAAAAATATGCATGCAAGCTAACAAGCTGATGGACAAAAAACATCAGATAGCTAGGACATTATAATTATTTAATTTGTTCCCTTTTTCAGCACATTTGACTACATTGATTTTTATAAATTTGCTCTTCTCTCAATTTCACTTGAATGCAAAGACAAAAGAAAAGATCAGAGTGAGGCCTGATTTAACACAGGCCTGCAATATTTTCCCGTGAGTTAAGTAGATCATGAAAACTCCATCAAAGCTCTAAACCAATATTTATTTAGTTAAACATTTAATTCAATCAAAAAGTCTGCTTCAAGTTCATAATTAAAGGACAGTTAAAATATCGTTTCAGCTGAATAAAGTTAATAAGTGTCTCTTAAAAATAAGACCTTCAGAGAATTTATAAAAATTGAAAAATCTGTTTGCAATTCTTTATAGTTATAGATTATTGTGACCTTCACTTAACATTCATAAGCAAACTAAACAACTCAGTATTTTAACAAAGTCAAAACAAGACAAAGCAAAAATCTGAAACCCAAAAGATAAAGGAAGCATAACTCACCTCAGCCAGATTGTCCTAAATGCTTTGACATGAAGGTTGTGGGTTGGAAGTAGCACCTGCTATGTTTCTCCCTGGCTGATGTTAGACCATGACACAAAGAAAAGACCACTGACTCCAATTAAAATCAAATTAAAGCAAGCTTATTATTTCCACAGGCCTAGCTTCTGCTCCCAACAAAAAACACAGGAACAAGACAGCACTGCAGCTTTCTTGCAGCCAGCTTTATAGCCCAGAAAGTTATACAAAGGGGGGGAGCAGTTTACAGAAAACAAAACTCTGATGAGCACTACCCAAAGGCTAGTTTATATTTTTGCTGGCTCTAACATCAGAATTTATGAAGGTCATTAGAGCCTCAGAGAGGATTGTTATCTGGTTAGGAAAGGCCAGACATGGGTGAGTTCAAGGCACAGGCAGGCATTCCAAGAAAGTTTGGAATTCACAGTAATTTATAGTAAAGCCAAAATGAGCTTTTTATGTCTTTATGGTGAGAAGGCTCCCAATTTTAAGAGGGAATCAGACTGGGTTATTACTGACACATAGAAAACATGACAAAACAAACCACAACACTATAATAACAGAACCAATGGACAGTGAAATGTCTGTTGTGTATCCAATTGTCACTTTTAATTCTGAAACAAGGACATCCTGGGACAGGCCTCCTACAGTGAGAGCAGGGTAAACAATCTCTCAGTTTTTTCACTGGGAATCTGCTACTAACCTCCTGAAGGCTCTTACTAATTCTCTGAGGACTGCAAATGGCACATATTTGGTATTTCATTTTTTTCTCCAACACCACTTGCATTAAAAAATGCATGGGAAGAAATAGAATTTCTCAGTGAAAAGAATCTTAACATTGAAAATCCATCAAAATTGAGTAGGGAATACAATACATGTTTTAACTAGTTCTGAAGATGTATCTATATTTCTTGGGACCTCCTAAGAAGCAAAAAATTCAAACAATACATGTGGAATGTAATGGCTGGCAGAGATGTATGACTTAACTGGTAACACTGCTGCTATCTTGAAAGGCTCTTCTCAAGAGTTTCTTGACTACACCATTAGAAATACTAGTATTTAAACAGTACCCATGTGAGATGATGGACACCTTAGTTTATTTGACAACAAAGACATTTCACTATGTTAAAGTATATTAAAGCATCATGTACTCCTTAAACATATACAACTAGAAAAGAAAAGTGAAGCTAAGCTAGAAATACTTGTATTATTAAACCAATTGTAGAATTTAAAAAACCATCCATTAAAGACAGTTTAAAGCAGTGCACTACCACCAGAGACAAGATATAGCCCAGAGGGCTCACAACAGCCCACACAGGATCCAGGATTTCAGTAGGCCCTGGTGACCTCTGCCCTCATGAGAAAGACACTGCCAGAGCATAGCCCTTGGCATAGGATCACCCCTTCCTAACAGCAGACTTCGGCAGGATGTCAAGCCCAGTAGCCCAGATACACCCACTCCAACTTATGCAGGTCCCAGACCCAGGATGCAGTAGCATCTATTGAGGGACACCAGCAGGGTCTGGAAGCCCAACATCAAGGTGAGGTACAGAAAATCTCTACAGGTACTATAAGAATATTGGGAAGAAACTGTAATATCTCAGATATACAATGCAAGAAAGGAAGACACATAGACAACATAAAAAAACAAGGGAGGAAAGTGCCTAAACCAGGATAGTATAACTACTGAACCTATGGACAGCAAAGTTGATGAAATGTCAGAGAAGGAGTTCAGAAGATTCATAATTAAAATTATCTGTGAATTAAAGAATGATATAAATAAGCAAATACAAGCAAAAATTGATCACTACAACAAAGAAACAAGAGAGCAAATACAGATAGCAAAAGATTACTTGAAGAGAGAGATAGAGTCCCCGAAAAAAAAAAAAAGGGTCAAAAATACTTGAAATGAAGAATACAATCAATTAAATAAAAAACTCAATAGAAACCATAACCAACAGACTAGATCACTTGGAATAAAGAATGTCAGATAATGAAGACAAAGTATACAATCTCAATAGTAAAGTTGATCACACAGTGAAGATAGTAAGAAATAATGAACATAACCATAACATCAAAGAATTATGGGAAAGCATCAAAAGACCAAATCTAAGAATTATTTAGATAGAGGAAGTCACAGAGTTTGAAACCAAAGGAATGCACAATCTCTTCAATGAGATAATATCAGAAAATTTCCCAAGCATGAATTGGAAAAGCAAATACAAGAGGCTTACAGATCTACACCAAGGCACATTATAATGAAAGTACCTCACATACAATATAAAAATAGAATTTTTAAAAGCCACAAGAGAGAGGAATCAGACACTTATAGGGGGAGACCAATTCATATCTCAGATTTTTCAATCCTCAAAGCCAGGAAATCATTGAACAACATATACCAAACTCTGAAAGAAAATAGATGCCAACAAAGAATCTTATATCCCACAAAACTAAGGTTTATATTTGATGATGAAATAAAAACCTTCCACAATAAACAAAAGTTAAAAGAATTTACTACTAGAAATCCTATACTACAAAATATCCTTAGCAAAATATTCCAAGAAGAGGAAATGAAAAAAATGATGAAAATCAATACAGGGAGGAATTATACTAAAGGAAAATGTAGTCAGAGGAGAAACCAAGACACATTTAATACCAAAAATAAACAAAAATGGCTGGGAATACAAATAATGTCCCAATAATAACCCTGAATTTTAATGGCCTAAACTCACCAATCAAAAGACATACACTAGCATATTGAATTTAAAAAAATGGACCCAATAATATGCTGCCTCCAAGAGACACATCCCATAGAAAAGCCCCTCACAGGGGCTCCCATTCATAAATTTAAGCTTCATGGAGCATGTGACAGGATTTTAAACAGTGGCTTGTTGCAAGCCTAGCCCAGGACACCGGGAAATCAGAGTTGCTCTTTGCCGCAGAAGCTGGCCAACAGCATGGAGCTGGGACCCCCCACAGACATGCAGAGGCTGAGCCCCACAGAGTTCTGGTAGCACTGAGATGCAGGCTTACAATTGATTCAGGGCTGGAGTGGGTCAGACTGAGACCCGAGTCACCACAGGGCACTGGACCGAGGACTGGAATTCTGGACATAGGGTAGGAACAGAACAGCCCAGCTCCCTCCACCTCACTGGACACCCTGGCATGGAAATGGGCCAGGAAAATATACCTCAAACTTTTGGCAGGTGTAGCAGACAGCACAACTGGCCTCTGAACAGGTGTGTGATTCCCAGCCCCCCTCTCCCCAGCTGTGATAACTCAAAACCTTTCTCACCAGCTCTTGGTGGGCATGAATATCACAGTCCAGTGCAACTGAGAAGGGGCCTGATCTCCAACTCTCCCTCCCTCAGCTGTGATAAACCAAAACCTTTCTCTTGCCAGCTAGCAGAGGAAATAGAAAAGAACAGCTTGACAGTTCCCAACTCCCCTCTCCACAGCTGTGATGACTTGGTGACTACCCAACACAGAGATAGTGCTCAGTTGATCAGGAGCACAGGGCAGCCAAGGCACCCCGCACCCAGAGCGAACCCAGGCTATGGACAAGAGATACTTCAACTGGGGCCTGGTGGGCAGGAGAGGGGAGGGGGATAGAGACTGGGAGCAACCCAAAGAGACCAGGATTGGAGAGGCACCAGGCAGGTAAGGAAGAGCCGCCTCACATGGATTGCTTCCACCATCCTGAGGGCAGAGACTCAACCTGGAATGCACAATGCCGCCTACTGGAAGGGAAGAAAACAGAATTCTAAGAATGCATTTTTTTTCTTTTACCTTCTTTCTTTTTTTCTTTTTATTTTTCTTTTCTCTTCTCCTTTCTCTTTTCCTCTCTCTTTTGTAATTCCTTTCAATCTCTCCTCCTTTTTTCTTCTGCTTTTCTTTTTATTTTACTTCCTCCTTCTCTTCCTCTCTCAAATAGTGTTACTATTTCTACTATGTGTAATTTACTAAATGCAAATAGGTATTTGTTTCTATGCTTCTTATTGTTCTCCCATGTATTTAACTACCCTAAAATACCTCCTGTCTATTCTCCTTCTAATAACCCCCTTCATTAGTGTTCTCCTCCAAAGTAGCTAAGATATATTAACCCCATACCCTCACATCTTTCCCCCTTAAAAAGTCCTACACCCAACCCTGAGTTCTCTATATGCTACCAGAAACTGTATGCCTTTTATGAAGCTTATGGTTATATTTTAAATTATAATTGAATTCAACATCTCTAGACATAGAGACTAACTATAAATATATTAATAACAAAAACTAGCTCATACATGATAGATAGTTGATATTGGGGATGGTTTACATTGTCTCCCATCACAAAGGAGAGATCTCAGAACTATACAAGAGCAATAAAACCTATAGGGGAAAAAAAAACAATAACACAACAGTCACACAGAGCTGGAAAGAAATGTAAGAAACATAAAAAAACAAGAAAATAAAGGACCACAAACAATGCAGGACAATTCAACATTAGAGAGAAAGCATCTACAAGAGAAAGAATGTCAGATAAAGATTTCAGGATATACATGGGTCAGATGATCTGGAGTCTCAAGGAAGACTTTAGAAAGGAAATGCAGACAAAGAAAGATCACTTTGACAATGAATTACATAAACAAATCCAAGAAGCAAAAGGTCAACTCTACAGGGAGATACAGATTATACAAAAAAAAAAAAAAAAAAAAAAAAAAAAACCAGAAATCCTGGAAATGGAGGAAATAATAAACCAAATTAAAAACTCAAATGAGAGTATCACCAGCAGGGTAGAACACTTAGAAGATAGAACATCAGACAACAAAGACAAAGTATATTATCTTAAAAAAAGTGTAGACAGATCAGAGAGATTGATAAGAAACCACGAGCAGAACATCCAAGAAATTTGGGATAGCAAAAAGAGGAGGAAATTAAAAAATTCTTAGAGGTAAATGAAAACACAGACACAACATATCAAAATCTCTTGGACATCATGAAAGCAGTACTAAGAGGAAAATTCATTGCATGGAGTTCATTCCTTAAAAGAAGAAAAGGCAAAAATAAATGACCTCACACTACATCACAAAGCCCTAGAAAAAGAAGAACAAATCAGCAGCAAATCCAGTAAACGGCAAGAAATAATTAAAATCATAGCTTTAATCAATGAAATTGAAACAAAACAAACAATTGGAAAAAAATGACAAAACTAAAAATTGATTCTTTGAAAAACTAAATAAGATTGACAGACCCTTAGCCATGCTAACAAAGAGAAGAAGAGAGAGAACCCAAATTATTAGCATCAGGAATGACAAAGGCAACATCACAACAGACACTACAGAAATACAGAAGATAATTAGAAATTATTTTGAAACCTTATACTCTAATAAAATAGAAGATAGTGAAGGCATTGATAAATTCCTTAAGTCATATGATCTGCCCAACTGATTCAGGAAGATATAAACAACTTAAACAGACCAATATCAAGTGAGGAAATAGAAGAAGCCATTAAAAGATTACCAACCAAGAAAATCCCAGGACTAGATATTCAGATATACAGCTGAGTTTTACAAGACATTTAAAGAAGAACTAATTCCAATACTCTTCAATTTATTTCAGGAAATAAAAAAAGAAGGAGTACTTCCAAATTAATTCTATGAGGCCAATATCACCCTGATTCCAAAACCAGACAAAGACACCTCAAATAACGAAAACTTCAGACCAATATCTCTAATGTCTATAGATGCAAAAATCCTCAATAAAATTCTGGCAAATTGGATACAAAAACATATCAAAAAGATCATGCACAATGATCAAGTGGGATTCATCCCAGGGATGCAAGGTTTGTTCAACATACGGCAATCAATAAATGTAATTCATCACATCAATAGACTTAAAGTAAGAACCATATGATCATCTTGATAGATACAGAAAAAGAATTTGACAAAATACAACACCCCTTTATGTTCAAAACACTAGAAAAACTAGGGAATACAGGAACTAACAACTTCAACATTGTAAAAGCTATCTATGCTAAGCCTCAGGCTAGCATCATTCTAAATGGAGAAAAACTGAAGGCATTCCATCTAAAATCAGGAATAAGACAGGGATGCCCTCTATTCAACATAGTTCTTGAAACTCTAGCCAGCAATTAGATGAAAGAAATTAAAGGAATAACTATAGGAAAAGAAGAACTTAAACTAGCACTATTTGCTGACAATATGATTCTATACCTAAAAGACCCAAAAAACTCCACTAGATAACTTGTAGAACTAGTAAATTAATTCAGCAAA